>NC_079501.1:77954978-78570978 GCF_030052815.1 Hevea brasiliensis
AAAAGAAAAACGTATAAATTAAATAATGAAACAATATTTATTCAATTAGTTTATCATATATTTATTTATGAAATGTCATTTGGGTCTCGCTGGGATCATCTCAGTGGAAAGAGTGAGGAGTCGACCTAGTTTTGAGGATTTGAGAAGTTAAATTAAAAAACCACTTCAATTCTAAGTTCTGAGTGAAGAAGGTGATTGATAAAAGAAAGAAGTAGATTTAATTTCCTTAAAATTAGTTAAAAGGGCTTAGAGAAATGTTAATCCTTTGATTTTTAGAAGGAATGTTTGATTTTTTCTAAAATTTGATCACCATAAATAAAATGACAAATAGAAGAGTGAATGGAGAATGATTTTTAAGTTCCTTTTTTATTAAAATTTTGAGGAGAGTGAGAGAATGAACCTCCTCCGTTTTATTATTTAAGATTGGATAAGAACCCTCCTCTCTCTTTTTATTATTTGATTTAGAGAGACCTCTCCGATACTCTCCTCCGATCTTATTTAAGTTAATTTTTGAAGGAGACCGGATAAGATCCTCCTCGATCCTTTGTTTTTATTCTTTTAGAGATTTGATATAACTCCTTGATCTTAAGAGTTGTTGAGTCCGATCCGATCTAAGATTTACTCTTTTTTGTGATAAGAACTAAGTTCTTTAAAACTTTTTCAAATTTTAGGACTATGACTTCCGAATTTTGATGAACTTTGATTTAAATTTACGATAAATTTAACTTAGAGTCTAAGAGCCTAAAACTAAGAATTCTGACCTTCGAAAATGCCGGGGATAAGGTTTATGGATATCCTGTGGCTGAACGGGGAACACTAGACTTGATTCACTGACCTTTTCATGTAGTCATTTTACCAATATCTATTAATGACCGATCCACTCTGTTTCGCTTACTTTGGTCTTATTCCATTTCATGACATCTTTGTCGAATTGTCTTACGCCCCCTAATAGTTCGGCTATCTTCCCGACGTGTTATTCGTGTCCTCTTTAAAGGAGACCTCTAAGTTGCAGCTACCACGCTACTCCAACCATTTACATACTACAAAGAGTTAAAAAAACCGGTTTCGTAAATTACAGATCAATAAAATGAAATGATCACTAAAAAAAATGAATTGAAAGTGACTTTTTTGTGATTGCTTGTGCGTAAATGGTCTAGATGTAAGAAGAACAAGTAAAGTGCGGGAAATAAACGTAGACGCTTAATAAAACAAGAACATGAACTCTTATAACAATATTTTCTCTTGGGTTCTCTTGTACAAAAATACCCTTGAAGAAAGTTGCAAATGTATGAAGAACAAAGGAAGTGCAGAAACAAACGTAAAATGAGGTGAACTCTTACCCGTGAGGAGCCAAATATATTGAAATAATGAAGTAGTAAACAAAGGATGAAGATGGCGGATTGATCACCGAGAGTTGATGTCCTGTGAAACCGAGAGATGCTTTAGCTAAAAGGTAACGGTAAGAACCAGTGAAAGGAAGTTGAGCTTGAACAATGAAAGGAAAGCAGAGATGATGAGAGTATGACCATAATGAACAAACTGGGAATGTAGAGTTCCAATATTCAAAATCTTTTCAAGAAAACACTCAAAAACTAGTTTCAAAAGTATTTTTAATCACTACAAAACAGCAGAGTAACAAATCAATGAAGTTTCGAGTTCCTCCACGATAATAGCAGCCTCTTGCCTATATTTTTGTGTCCCCTTGAACGCTTTTTCATGCGGTATTTATAGAATCTGTGCTCCATGAAGGGTCAAGATTCATTTTGAGGGAGATGGAGGGTCGATTTTGAAGTACATGATCGGATGTTCGGGAATTAAAGAGAATCAAAACGAATGGTGAGATCACTTCTCAAAGTATTTGTCCTTTTCCTCTTTAATCCGACGGTCTTGAATTCTCTTGTCCGAACGATCCGAGGGCCGAGAGTGAAAACGCCGTATTATCATCTTCTCTTTTGATCCAAGGGCTCCGGATTCATCCTTACAAGTGAGATCAACGGTGGAGATTGGGATGTACAGGATCACATGACATACCGCACTGCCAAGATTAAGTGCGATTCTTAGGCGCATGGAGATCTCTGTCGCCACGCTTTAACTACCTCTACGATTCCACGACGGTTATTGGAATTTGTCTTATTCTTTTGTCTTCCGATCCTCCCCTAGCTCCTATTCCGATCTCTCATGCCGATCTCCTATCTCCCGATCCCTTTATCCTTGATCGCCGATTCGGTCCAAGCATTAATTACATCTCGATTTTCAAGCGCCCGCTGCTTTCCGCCAAAGATTAAATGCCCATTTTCCCTATATACCCCTCGTTGATAGTGGCATTTCCTTCATTCGATTTTTCTCTTTCTCCTTGTTTCTTGGTTCTAGCTGCTCGGGAAAGTTCCGCTACAATCGTGGTTTTGATCCTCTTCCGATGGAATTCCTTTCTCGATGAAAATTTACGATCCTGATTGGATGGTCCTAATTGACGATGGTGAGAGAACCGATTTGATCGATCCGTATTGCGGGCTTGGTTGTACCGATCTCGAAGTTGCTCAACCGAGTTCATTCGCTTCTCATCACATTGAGTGTTCCGACAATGATTCTCGATCATTATTGTTCCGACAATGATGAAGCATCCGGTCGGTAATATCCTTGGGATCGCTTATAAACCGATCCTTGGAACACTGGGAGTATCCTTGGAATTAGTTATAAATCGATCCATGGATCTCCGGAGTATCCTTGGGATCGATTGTAAATCGATCCTTAGATCACCTCTTCGATAGGATTTTTCACGGTCTCTAGAGATCACGAAATGATGTGATCCAATGTTAGTGTAATCCGATCTCTAGAGATCGCCCAAATGATGTAGTCTGTCAATGTAATCGGATCTCTAGAGATCACCCAAATGATGTAGTCTGCCCTTATTGTAATCCGATCCTCGAGATCTCCCAAATGATGTAATCCGATCTTTTGCAAATAAAGACTTTATTTTGCGCTATCATCTTATTATTTTTGCATTGATTATTTTCCGATCTCTAAGGTGGTTATCCGATCCGGTTCTTTACTTGAATGACACTTGATCGATCCTTTATTCAAAATATTTAACTTATTATGCCGATCTCCAATTAACCGATCTCGAACATTCGGATATTTGAGAGAAGTGTCGAACAAATTGCCGAGTCTCACCAATCGATGCGCCGCTTAGAACCTCATGAGCATTAAATGCTCTGACTAGTATAAATAGGGGAGGGTTAGCGCTTGTTCTCTCATTTCATTTTCGCTGCTCATAGCTTCAAGTTCTCTCATTTTCTCGCTTTCTTCGACGCGATTAGACTCGTAAGGGCTTTAATCCTCTTCTTAGTTTAAGTTCTTTGTTTTTCTTGAAAATGAGCGGTGCCGAAGGTCGAGAGCGAGCCCTCCTTCCATTGAGTTCTCTTGGTCATCGTCGATGAAGAAGAGGCGCGCCCAACAGGCAACCTAAACCCCTAGGGTCTCTCGCCTGTGCCTGGTCGGTCATACCATTAAGGCGTCTGCGCCCCTCTTCAAGGAGAGACCCTTCCCATAGACGAGCTTCCATCGGTTCTTCGAACTGATCCGCAATCGCTTGTTCAAGAATACAACATTTGTCCCGATTCATATGAGTCGATCAAGTGCCATGGCGATCTTCGTGGTCGATCATTCTTTTGAAGAGGATGACATGGTCATGGTGTACGAAGAACGCTTAAAGGCCCCGAGGTTCCTCTAGCCGATTTCTATAAGGAGGTCCTAAAATTTCACCGAATATCCATTGTTCAAATCCACCCCAACTCGTGGCGGATCTTGGTTGCTTTCCGAGGTCTATGCCGAGCTAAGGGAATCGGACCTACAACTAAAGTGTTCGCCAAGCCACCGGCTAACTCACCAAAGGACGATGACCATCGGTTCTTTCAGCGGCTAATGGGCTCTTTTCCGATCCGCCTCGTCTCTTAAGAATGGAAGAATCGCTTCTTCATTGTGAGGAGCAAAGATCCGAGCCGCTTTGAGGACTTCCCCACTGGTGGTACCGGGGACCCTTGCTTCGAACCATATTACCCCGAGCGAAGAGGAAAGTTTGATAGTGATGGATCTCAAGAGTGAGGCTGCCACTAAAAAGTATTCTTGTTTGATTCGTGATCGCCGAGCCGCACCATTGACTGTTCAGCCATCGCCAAGACCGCGAACTTCCGCTCTCTAACCTCGGCATCGGTATTTTCTATATCTCAATTCTCACGACCTTAGTGATCTCACTAACCTTTTCTTTGTGCAGTATGGCGGGTGGTGAGGGTTCAAGGAAACGGAAGAAGGAGAGAGAGATCTCCGAAGATAAAGGAGATAAAGCGTCGAACGACTCCAAACGCCTGTCACGAACACAGGGAGATACAAAGTGATCCTCCCCAACCTTCGGTCCACGACCACCGGCTACCCGATCTCCTCCTAGATCGAGGAGCAGCCTCCGATTCTCAGCTTGTTCCAAGCAGGAAGGGGGCCTTCTCAAGCTTCGAGGACCTCTTCTCGGGCGCTCAAGTCGATCGATCGCTTGAGGAATAATCGGACCGTCAAGGAGAACTCGATTTCGCCAAAGTCCTAGGGTCTACCATCTTCTTTCCGAGGATCGGACAAAGCTATCCTGAATGGTCTCGACGACATATTGACTCGACCATGAGCTTAAACGTGGAGTGTCCGTGAACTGCACCATGATCCGAAAGGATTCAGCGCCAGGTAAGGAGATCGGAAGAAAAATCAGAGGTGGATTCTCTCCGATCCCAACTCTCATCCGCTCGGGATTATATATCTCAAGTCGAGGGACGGCAAAGCTCCATGAAGACCGGTTGGCGACAGAATCGTGCTTTGGATGAGAGGGACCGTGCTCTTAAGGAAGTCCAGTGCTTCACGCCAACGGTTACTGTGTCGCTCAACATAGAGGAACTTGAGGCGAAGGATAAGGAGCTTAAGGAGAAAGATAAGGAGCTAAGGAGAGGGATGAAGAGATGGTGACTGAATAGCCGAGGCCTATATGAAGGCTCACAAGGACCTCTTGGCCGCACTCCGGGAGCGCACCTTAAGAAGACTTTTCTTGGATGGCGATGTGGCTCTGAGGACAATGATGAAGACAAGTGAGGATGAAGCAGAGGGTGAGAGGGAGAGAGGGAGTGATCCAACAGATCAGCCGGGGTGATCCTCACCAATAACTTGTACAAATTATGACATGAAATGAAATGCCTTTTGTTCAATGAATGATTGTGATCGGAAAATTTTAAACCATTATTTGTCCGAGTATTTGATTATATGAGCAAAGAAACAAAACTAAATGTGATTATTAATCTAAGTATGAGAGATCGGAAAGCACTTTGAACATGAGATCGGTAGGGAAGAAATGCTGAACAGAACTTGACCGAAAATTTAACTCGAACACTTAAGATCGGAATCGAACCAAAACTTTAGCTCTTAAACTTTCGGAAAGGAGGTCGGCGATAAAACTGGTAGGAAAAGATCTAGTGCCCGTTCATTTTATTCATCAACAGAGATCAGGAATATTCTTGACAGGTCCGGAAATCCGACATCGGGTTTGAGAGGTCGGTAAAATGATTTTGAGAGATCGGCGAGGCTTTAATGAATGTGAGGACTTAGCATTGATTCAATTCTCTGTGAGGAGAGATCGGAAATGTGACCGCCTATCAGGGAGGGACCGGAAACGTGATTAGCTGTTCAAAGAAAAGATTTTTTTATTGATTCTAGGGATCGGCCAAAATATGGTGTCGACAGTACTTATCTCAAATTAATTTAATTAAATTATAAATATTTATTATGTAATGCTTACATCATCATGATATCATAAAGCATTTAATTTTTGAATTTTCTTTTCTTTTATTTTTCTTTTCTTCCCTCCACCACTTCACTTTTAATCTATTTTTCATAAATTTAATTTCCTACATTTTAATGGACATTTAGGCTAAGAGTCACCTCTAAGGGTGAATTGACCAAATTGCCCCTTACCGGTTTGATAAGTTTTTCTGACAGCACTAGATTGCTTCCTGAACTCTGATTCAATTATTTGAACTTGTTCTCTATTCTTTTCTATGATTTTCACATTACCATTAGCTTCACAATTATCCCTAGACCTGGGGCGTCACAGGGTCCCACACGAATTTAGGGTAGCAACTGAGCTCACAGTCACTTCCCATTTCGGTCACCCATCGCCAAGACCTCGGCTCATTTAACTGATTATGCTATATTTTCTTATTTCCATTTCACCCTTATATGATTTCTATTAATTTTTATTTATGACTTTTCTAGATGATTTAAACATGGTTCTAAACATCCTGACTATCTGGACAGGTACTAGTCACCGGAACAGTAGAATGTATAGACTACTTAATATAGGGACGTTACATGCATAATTCATAAATTGCTATTGATGCATTAATGGATATTGGATGACCCATTACTCCCCCATGTTATGTTATGTAATGTTATGGATCCATAAGTAAATCCTAAGAGGAGATCTTGACATTGCCCTCAAGGAAGATCTGATAGCTGCCCCTGGGTACATGATACAGGTCATGTTTAAAAGGAAAGTTTGGAGAATTTTTGGTGATAATGTCTATCTTATGTGAAATGTTTGTGATGTGAAAATTCATATGAATGATGCATTGCACATGTATGAATGAATGATGAAATTTATAATGGTTAGTTTACTTACTGAGCTTGTGCAAGCTTACCCCATTCTCCTAACCCCCAGGTACAGGGTTAGACTAGAAGAGTTTCTTAAAGAGAGAGCTTCAAATATAGTCTTAATCCTTCGTTATATATAATGTATAGGTAGATGGACATGTAACTAATGGATAGCACTGTAGTGGTGATTTAAGGAAAAATGTAATGATTATTTAAGTATGATGTTGTATATTGTGTTAACCCTTTGAGGGCATACATATTGAATCATTACACTTTGAATCTTATGTATGTTAAGATTCAAATTATGAGCCGTTATTATGTTAAGAATGTTTATGTATGGATAAAAAGACTAAAGTGTAATGGTTTGATGTATGTTAAGATGGTGGGTTATAGGAATGTATGTATGATCCACAGGTTTTAGGCTTGCTACAGGTTCTGGCAGCTTTAAGCTGACCCAATCCCTAGCGCTTGTAATGATCCCTGGTTTGGGTCATTACAGTATGGGCCATAGTGATAAGTCATGAGGGTGGGAGTAGAGATCAATAGAGGTAGAGAGGGAAGAAGAAAAAGGCTGATGATGGAGGAAGGCTAGGGGTAAAAACTCAAAAAGCTTGAAATGAAAAGCAAGAAACTTTGAATTTCAAGAAAAAGGGTGACTCTGCTTTCTAGCAAAAAGACTTCAATTCCTCATTTTTTATTTCTAATCAAAATAGAGAGAATCAAAGGAAGAAGGGTTAGTTGATGTTTCACGAAAGGCAAAGGAAGGGAAGCAAAGTAGCTTAAGACCAATGTAGTGGATTCATATATATATTGTAACACCCTCCCTAAAGCAACTCTGTACATTCTACTGTTTCAGTGACCAGTGTAGGTCCGGACAGCTAGAATTTCTGGAAAAATATTTAAACTAAAGTGAGGAACCATAATTAACTCAAATATTAATAAGAAAAATTTAGGAAAAATTTTAGAAATAAAATACAACCAAGTTAAATAAGCCGGTGCCCTAGCGATGGGTAACCTAGTGGGAAGTTGCGGTTCTCGCAACTAAGAGCCCTAGACCTGGGGGAAATTTCATAAAATAACTTTTGGGACTCCAGAGAAGGGTCATTGAGGTTTCTATGGCATTAGAATACCAAGAAAATACTTAGAAAAATTTTTCTATTGTTACAGACAATTTTGGTATTTTAATCCTAACGTATGGCATTTTTGTCATTTCGCCTTCTGATGTGATTTTTGGCTGACTTCTCCAGTTAAGTAAATAATTATTATAATATAAAATATGATTAAATATTGCTAAAAATTGAATTGAAAATGAGTAGAGAAAAGAAGAAAAGAAAATGAAAGAAAATACTTAATTATGACATCATATGATGTCTTTAAAAAACTCCACCAATCATCTTTTAACAAGCACTTTTAAATCAATTAAAAGGACAAAAAGAGTTAAAAATTGAAAAAATTTTTGCTCTTCTTCCTCAAAATTTCGAGCCTTCTCATTCCCAAACCATTTCCACCATTAAAGCTCCCTTAAGATTCATTTCCCACTTCAATTCACCTCAAAACCTTATCCTCACTTCACTAAAAATTATACCCACACCAAGGAGAAGTGTTTGGCAGACAAGAAAGAGTAAGAAAGTAAAGAAAAATTAAAGTCTTGGTTGGCTTGGATTTGAGCTACAAGAGGTTAGTGCTTATTTATGCATATTTCTCTCTTTATTCCATGTTAGGGACTTAAAATGAGTATGAAATTGTAAGTCAAATGAAATAAAACTTATGTGTATGTACACCATGGAATTTGGCAGCCCTAAGGAAGGGATAATGTTGATGGTTTTGATGGATTTAAAATGGCTTAGAAATGGTGTTGATGTGTAGACATAAATTTGAAATGGATTAGTATGCCTAATTGACATGTGTTGTGTGAACATTGAATTTGAGACACAAAAACTTGGATCTTGTTCATGTGTTGGTGAATGAAAGTTTAAATGGTCAATTAGTGACCATTTGGCTATGTATGATGAAGAATTGAAGTGAGTTGTAGCTTAGGATTTGAGTTTGGCTAGGCTGCCCTTGGTGACCTGCAGGACTGGGCATGAGTCCAGCAGGTTTGGGTAACAATAACTTGAATTGTAGAGGTTCAATTGGTGCAAGGCTAATTGGACATGAAACTAGACACATAATGGCACAACTTTGGTGAAGAAACCATGCCCATAAAACCAAACCAAGTGGACCAAAAGCTTGCCCTAATCCGGGTGACCAGTCTGCCTAGGCAAAATGACCAAATGAACAGTATTTGGTTATTTGGTCATAACTTAGTGTAGAAAGGTCCAATTGACCTAAAATTTTACCAAAAACAAGCTGAGATATGTACCAACAACTTTCATGAAGAAACCTAACCCAAATTATGACCAGAACATAATCAAAAAGTGAGTTGCAATCACTATTCATAACACTGTAGATTTGGTCAGTCCAGAAATTCTGGACAAACTTTCAATCCGGCCAGTTGTGGTCTTTGGGCTATAACTTGAGCTACAAAACTCCAAATGGAGTGATTCAAAAAAAGAAATTCAACTAGACAAAATAAGGAACAACTTTCATGTTGATCATTTTGCCAAATTCCCACTGCAAAAATGACCAATGGAACAGTAAACCCAAAGCTTGAAAACTGAAAATTCTGTCCAATTAACTTTAAGCTTAGAATTGGTATTGGCAACCAATACCAACAAATTTAAAATGCAAAATGTGATATGTTGATGATATTTAAACTAAAATACCTATTGACAATGCAAAAGTCAACATTTTAGTTGACTAATAAAATGAATAGTAATACCTAAACTTAAATTTTAAAAATTGTAAAATTTAAAAGTGTAACATGCCCTAGTACACCTAGCAAGATTGGTTTGGATAGGTTGGCATGTCAATAGGGTTCAATTAGCAGTACTGCATATGGCATTATATCATTCTGTGATTTCATGGCTTTTAGCCATTCTAACATTATGTTGATACTTGGCCTTGTGCCTAATGTTATTACAGCTCATTAGTTGTTCTGTTGCACACCGGGAGATACATATGTGACCGATGGTGTGACGGCCCGAGGTACTTGATACCCAGTGCCAGATTACCTGTTTATCCAGTCCAGTCATCCAGTATAAGTTACTTGGGCAATTAAAAATGGAAGTGGATAAATTTAATGAAATTATGAATATAACAAATACAAAATAAATAAGATTACCAATAATGATCGAAAAATTGTTTGCATAAGACATCAGAACATGCACTGCATATTTATTTTCTATTATTTCTTTTTATTTTATTATTGGCACCACTAAGCATTATTGCTTAGCGCGTTGCTTTTTGCCACGCGTAGGTTCTGGAGAGACCGACCGAGAGCCTAGTAGACCACAGACTGGGTGAGACCATCTGCAGCTCTGCATAGTGTCCGTGTCACCTCACTGTCTTCAGTGCATTGGTAGGACACTAGGTTTCATTTTGGTATTATGTAATCAAACTTTTATTTTCTCATTTATAGTAAGACTTATGTAATGTATTTTGATATTAATGTAAATAGTGAAAATTGTGTTTATAAATAGAACATTGAGTATTTTTTATGACTTATATATGAATATTATGTGAAATGAATGAATGAGAAATGTAAATATTGTTGAAAAATATTGAGACCATGTTGATGGTTATTGGAGTTTTAGAATGATTGGAAATGATTATTGGAAGTGTTTTTCACAGGTTCCGAAGAACTGTTTTCTCCATTTTTAGATGGCACTCTGTCAAATTTTTTTATAAAATTTGCGGAACCTCAAATAAATTATAATTTCAATAAATGACTTAAATGAAATATATTGTACTTCATAACTATGATAAAAATAAATTAAGGAAGAATAAAAAAATGATTGAGATAAAATAGAGTGTTCCGGTACACTGTGTGACATATCTTACTCGGCTATACTGTAGACGGGTAAGGGGTATCACACACACACACACACATATATATATATATTAAAAAAAAGTGACATCAGATAATGTTATAACCAGGAAACTCGTTATTTGAAATAAAATTAAAATCGAATGATTTTATTGTAATAATTTAAAGTTTAGAGACAAAAATGAAACAATCCCTTAAGTTTAGGGATGATTAGTGAAATTTATCCTTTAATCTGTAATAGCATATTATAGTGACTTTTTTTGAATAAAAATTAAAGTTGAGAGATATTTTTGTAATAAATTAAAATGGAGTGACTTAAATGAAACAAACTTGAAAGTTGTGTTATCATCTATGTAATTTAGTAAAATAAATTAAAAAAAATATTAAAGAATAACCAAAAAAAAAAACTATGCTTAACATTAGCATAATAATATAACATATTCTCAATCTTATGCTAAAGTGTTTTTTTTTTTTAAGTGTTCTATTGTAATTTTTTTTTTCTTTACAAGTGTTCTATTGTAATTAGGAAGCTATTTTGTAACAGTTTTTTTTTTTTTTTTTTTTTAATTTGTAGCATCCTAATCTAATTAAATCTCTAATGTTTAAAAAATATTTTAATTTTTATAATGAAAATAATAAAGAAAAACTACTTTATCTATAATATATATTATTATTTTCAATAGAATTATAATATTTAATAGAATAAAATTTAGATTTAAATACGAAATTAATTTAATTAATTAAATTAAAGATTTGTAAATAACAATAATTTTTTTTAGCCAAGTAAAATAGAGAATAATTTGTTATTATCAAATTTAATCATTTACCATTTTATTCATCCTATTATTTTCCTTGCTTCTTATTTTTCTATATATTATAGATTATCAATTGTCTAGATTATTATTAAATATATTTTTAAAATATATTAATTATAAATATTAAAAATTAATTTAAAATTAATATATATTAATAATAAAAATTTCAAAATAATTACATAAAATTTTCAAATTCTTTTTTTATATCTTCAATAATATTTTTAAATATTTTTAACTTCTTAATTTTAATTTCAAATGAGACTTGAAATCGTAATTATTTTGTTGTTACTTCTCAAGTTTATAAATAAATTAAATATTGTCAAAATTTAAATTTCTAACTATATATTATGAGATAAATATTTGATTATTAGACAACTAATTAGATGATAATAAATGGCATTCCTGTATAATTAAATTTGGTCTTTGTAAAAATATAAATTAGTAAAACTGCATTAAATTAATCATATCTTAGAAATGATTTTAAGAAAAATATTAAAATTTAAATTGGATATAAAAAAATTAATTTGTATATTCCAAATCAATTAAAAAATATTCTTTAAATCAACTTATTTATTTATTGTAAGACTAAATAAAATTATATTTAATTAAAAATTTTATCACTAATGTCATTTTATAAAATATAAAAATATATATTAATTTATATTGCTAAAATAAAATAATTAGTTAATTAGTATTTTAGCGATAGTATTTTGAGTTTAAATTTTGATTTAAACAAAATTATCAAATTATAAATTATTGGTAATGGTAGTACATGGCAGCACTTATGGGAATTGCAAATCATCTTTTCCCAACCCCTTTTGTTTGCTTTTGCTGTGGTTAAATTGTTTTATTTGACTAATGAGGTTAAAAAAATATTTAAAATAAGTCAAAAATCATAATTAAAATATTTTTTTAATTTTATTTATTTATTTTAAAATTATTTTTTAATTAAATAAAATATTATATTATTTTAATAATTATTAAAAATATCAATATTATTCTATTTTAACCCCCACGCACATATATATATATATATATATATATATATATATATATAATTATTTTGACAAATTAAATTCTTTTAAGTACCTTTTAATTAAATACTTAAATTATTTAAAAATTAATTTTAAATTACTTTACTAAATAATTAACTACTTACTTTTAAGTTAAAAAATACATTTTAATTTAAAAGTAGTCAACTAAATATTCTGTATATCAAATATAAATGAATATTCTAACCCCAAGTACTAGAATGATCAACTATGCCATATTGTTCCAATTCATGCTGTGTATGGTACTGCTGTGTAAAAGCCAAACAATCCGATTTTTAAGAGGACACTTGGAACTTCTGTCTTTCAAGGATGAGATATAAACAGTGGAAATTATGGGATTAGTAACAAAAGGTCCTTATATTGTAACAAAAGGTCCTTATATTCTCACAAGCTACATATGCATACCTGAGGGGAAAACAAAGGAAGTTAATGGATTTTGTATCAATTGCACTGCACGGTTAAAGCTGTTCATGTCTACTTGCGTTTTTGTCCTGCTTTTCCTTTGGGGTTTTTCTTGGACTTGCCACTTCCCTTTCCCTTTTTATCTATGTTGTGATTGCTCCACGGACTTCCAGAAGCAACATTAGCCTGCCAAGCATCCATATTGCCCCTAACAAAATAGCAACCTTCTTTGGAGTTGTTGTCATCATATTCCTCATCCCATCTATCTGATCCAAAGCTTTTATCCATCTGTGCAAATATGTGATTCAGCAAACATTCCATGGACTTGTTGTCCCTATATTCCTCATCCCATCCATCTGATCCAAAGCTTTTATCCTTCTGTGCGAATATGTGATTCAGCAAAGTTTCCATTCGTGGCTTTCTTGACTGCAACTTGTTTAAAAGCTCTCCAATTGTTGAGTTATCATTCCGAAGCTTCACCTCACTAAAGAAAATGAATATTCAAAACATGATCATAGTCCAATATAATATACAAAAGTAAAGCTTTCATATCAAATGATGGTATGGTGTCTTAAACTATTCAACAGTGCATCTTACCGTCCAGCATAAATTATACAGCACCAAAGAATATTTTTCAACCATTATCTCAGTACAACAAGACTCTAAGGCTGCTTGAATAAAACTGATTTGACCACTGCTGAAGGAAAAAGAAGGAAAGAAAATAAGAAATATATTAGACTGTTAGGTTTAAAGGAACTTACCTCGCATCTAATGCAGCATGAAGTTGCTTCAATTCATCAAGCATTTTGCAGCTTCTCCAAATAGACTTCTATTTTCATATTCAGGAGGGCTCTTCTGAAAGATTCCTTCAATTTCAGTACTTAGAATTTGAATGGTTTTCTTTATATCTACCTGAAATAATGATAGAGTTAGGAAATTAAAAAGAAACAGAAAAATGGATAAAGAAGGAATTGAATATGTATTACTAATTTAAGAATTCAATCAGCAATACAACAAGCGACCCTTTGAGTTCTTACTCTGTCTTCAACAATTACAATAACAAGAATCAGTACACCAAAGAAACTTTTAAGAAGCTTTGGCCCAGCTATCAGCCAAAATACCCTCGTAATACAATATTTTTCTCTCCCTTTCTTTTACATTATTCTCTCCTTATATTGTCCTTCTCGCACATGCATTCCTCCTCTTGTAACGACCTCTAGCTCAGCCTTTAGTTTCTTCCAGAATCGTCTAGCTCAACAGCCATTCTTTTAGCATTTTCTTTAATCTTCCTTCTGAATATACTCTTAGTGGCCCGTGTCCATTCTGACCTACCTGCAATTTTGAATCCATATCATTGCCATCCTCTGAAAGACCAACCTTGTCCTCAAGGTTGAAGGAAGGAAACTGGTTCTGGATATCAACTAAATTCATCCAAGTTGCTTCTTCCACAGGTTTCCCTTTCCATTGAATCAGAATTTGAATGACCGGGTATTGATCAACTGTAATCCTGCGCCAGTTCAACACTTTTTCTGGCTCTACCATATTTGCAGTTACTACCATTTCCTTTGGAAGTTCAGTAACAACTGGGTGATTGCCTATCACACGTTTGAGTTGAGAAACATGGAAGACCGGGTGAATTCTGGCTTCCACCGGTAAGAGCAATTTATAGGCAACAGGTCCCACACGTTCCAGTATTTGGAAAGGCCCGAAATAACGAGCTGCTAACTTTGGAATAACTCTCGATTGTAAAGAGATAGACTTGTGTGGTCGGAACTTTAAAAATACTGCTTCACCAACTTAAAATTCAACATCCTTTCGATGTTTATTGGCAGCTTTTACCATTCTCTGCTGGGCTCTTGCCAAATTGTATTGAAGTTGATGCAATATTTCGTCCCTTTCCAACAAGGTCTGTGCCACTGCTTCCACCTTCGTTTCACCAGGCAAGAACTTGAGTAAATTTGGCGGTGGTCTACCATATACTGCTTCAAAAGGTGACATGCCTATAGCAGTGTGATGGCTTGTATTATACCAATATTCTGCCTAAGCTAACCAATTACTCCACTGCTTAGGCTGTTCTGAAGAGAAACACCTCAGATAGGTCTCAAGGCACCGATTTAATACTTCGGTTTGCCCGTCCGTTTCTAGATGATAAGCAGTGCTCATTCTAAAAAATGCTCCTTGTGATTTAAAAAGTTCACGCCAAAAATTACTTAGAAAAATTGGATCCCGATCACTCACTATTGATTGAGGCATGCCATGTAGTCGAACTATTTCCTTTGTAAAAGCAGTTGCTACTTCTTTTGCTGTAAACGGATGTCTTAAAGGTAGAAAATGGCCATATTTTGAGAGTCGATCCACTACCACTAATATGCAATCAATACCATACGATCGAGGTAAACCCGTGATGAAGTTGTAACACCCTCCCGGTAGCAACTCCGTACATTCTACTGTTCCGGTGATCGGTGTCGGTCCGGACAGCTAGAACGTTCGGAAAAATATTTAAACTAAAGTCAGGAACCATAATTAACTCAAATATTAGTAACAAAAATTTAGTAAAAATTTTAGGAATAAAATACAACTAAGTCAAATGGCTAGCGCCCAAGCGATGGGTAACCCAGGGGGAAGTTGCGGTTCTCGCAACTAGGAGCCCTAGACCAGAGAGAAAATTCATAAAATAATTTTTGGGACTCCATAGAAGGGTCATTGAGGTTCCTATGACAATAGAATGCCAAGAAAATATTTAGGAAAATTTTTCAATCAGTCTGAGACAATTTTGACCATTGAGCCAAGCGGAGGGCATTTTGGTCATTTCGCCTTGAGGTGTTTTTTGGCCGACTTGTCCAGTTGAGTAAATAATTATTATGACAAAAAAATATGAATAAACATTACCAAAAATTAAATTGAGAATGAGTAGTGAAGAAAAGAAAAGAAAATGAGAAAAAAGGCTCATTTATGACATCATGATGATGTCATTTAAAAGCTACAACCAATCACAATTTAACAACCATTTAACTAACTAATAAAAGAGATAAACAAGACCAAAAAAAGACCAAAAGCTAGCAGCCATCTCCTTCCTCCCAAACCAGCCGAAACCCATCCTTAGCCAAACCTCCATTGTTGCTCAAATTGAGCTTGAAATCTCCCAAAAACCAACCTTAAAATCCTAATATCCTTTCACAAAAAGTCATCCCCACATCACAAGGCAACTCTAGGCAGCCATAAGAAGTAGGAAATCTAAGGAGAATACAAGTCCAAGAAGTGCCACTTAAAGGTTAGTGCACCTATCTACTTAAAACCCTTATTTTCCATGTTAGGGACTTGAAATCAACATGAATTTGTGAATTAAATGAACCAAATTTGTGTGTATGCCTACCATGAATTTCGGCAGCCCTAAGGAAGGAACAATGATGGAGTGTTTTGATGGACTTAAAGTGGATTAGAGATCATGTTTAAAGCATGTATGCATGTGGTTAGTGAATGAGTTAGTAATTAAGGTATGTTGTGAAAATTTATAATGGAAACTAGGGTTTTGAGAGTAAAATATGGACTTGGCTTATGAAATTGTTAAAGAACATTCTAATGGTCAATTAGTGACCATTTGAGGAAATTGACCATAATTTGGACTGAAATATAGCATGGCAAAGTGAATGAGTATGCTGCCCAGTGAGTGCAACAGGGTGGCTGTGATTCCAGCCCACTTGGACTGCCATATCTTTGGCTGTGTTGGTCCAATTGGTGTTTGGCCAATTGGACATGAAACTAGACTTACAATGGCACATTTTGCTGAAGAAACCATGCCCAAAAGACCAAAGAAAGAGGACCAAAAGTTGGCCCCAATCCGGGTACCACAAGCCAATTCTGCAGAATGACCAAATGAACAGTTTGGCCATAACTCACTGTAGAAATGGTCAATTGACCTGAAATTTTTACAGCAACAAGTTAAGACATAGACAAACAACTTTCATGAAGAAACCTACCCCAAATTATGACCAGAACCTAACCAAAATGGCAGTCACAATCACTGTTCATGGTACTGTAGATTTGGTAATTCTGCAGTTTTTTCAATCCAGCCAGCTGTGGTTTTTGGACCATATCTGGAGCTACAAAACTCCAAATGGAGTGATTCAAAAAAGAAAATTAAACTAGACAAAATAAGGAACAACTTTCATGTTTACCATTTCCTCAAATTCCCACTGCAACAGTGCTTAATGGAACAATAAAGTTTGGCTTCAAAAACTGAAAATTCTGCCCTCTTGGTTTTAAGTTTAGAAATGGTATGGGTGCTCAATTCCAACAAGTTTTAAATGTAAAATGTGGTACATTGGGAGTGTTAAAACCAATGTACCTATTTTCTATCCAAAAGTCAACATTTTTGTTGACCAATGAGGTGAATAGTGACACCAAAAACTTGAAATTCAAAAATTGAAGAATTCAAAAGTATCAAATGCCCTAGTATACCTAACAAGATTGGTTTGGATAGTTTGGCATGCCAATAGGGTTCAGTTAGCAGTACTGCACATGGCATTATGCCATTCTGTGATTTTATGGCTTTTAGCCATTTTGATATTGTGTTGAGACTTGGCCTCGTGCCTAATACTATTTACAGCTTGTTAGCTGTTCTGTTGCACACCGGGAGATGCATATGTGACCGATGGTGTGACGGCCCGAGGTACTAGATACCCAGTGCCAGTTTACCCGTTTATCCAGTCCAGTCGTCTAGTATAGGTTACTTGGGCAACCAAATGAATGAAAATGGACAAAGTTAAAGAAATAAATGAATATAACAGATACAAAACAAATAAGACATATACATTAAATACATATTTATTTTCTGCTATTTTCTTGTATTTTATTATTGCACCACTAAGCATCATTGCTTAGCACGTTGCTTTTGCCACGCGTAGGTACTGGAGATACTGAACGTGAGCCCAGTAGACCGCAGACTGGGTGAGTCCATCCTGCAGCTCTGCACAGTGTCCGTGTCACCTCAACTTCTGCAGTGCATTGGTAGGACACTAGGTGTCATTTTGGTATTTTGTAACTAAATTTTTATTTTCTTATATGTAGTTGAACTTATGAAATGTATTTTGATGATCATGTAAATAATGAGAATTGTGTTTGTGAATGGAAAAGAGAATGTTTATTTGTGATTTATACTTGATTATCACATGTGATGGATGATTGAGAACTTAAATTGAAAATTGTTGAGATTATGATATTGAAGTTTGAGAATGATTGAATGTGAATATTGGAAGTGTTTTTCACAGGTTCCGAAGAACTGTTTTCTCCATTTTAGCCGGTACTCTGTCGGATTTTCTTTAAAATTTTCGGAACCTCAAATAATTTATAATTTTGATAAATGGCTCAAATATATTATATTTCACAAGTTATATTCAAAAGCATGATAAAAATTAATTAAGGTATATTAGAGTGTGCCGATACACCGTGTGACATATCTTACCCGGATAAGGGGTGTCACATTTAGTGGTATCAGAGCACGGTTTAGGTGTTTCTGGGCCTAGATTGAGTCCATACCATGCATTGCATTTGTAAGAGTCGAGGTGACACTAATGCAGATCTGTTTGTCTTTGTTATTTTGAAGAGGATATGGACCCTACATCTCAAAGGGCAGTTGAGGAGGAAGTGGAGAGTCATGCTCCACTGCGGCCAGTGAGGCTGGGGTATGGGAGAACTGCTCCGCCGACTCAAGCGAGCACCTTTCGGCCTCCACGAGCGATGTTCCGAGAAATGGCGAATTTTTCAGACAAATGGTGGGGTAATGCCAAGCACCACCACCACCACTCCACACAGTAAATCACATTTAGAAAGGCTAAGAAAGTTTGGAGCAGTGGATTTCTTTGGCAAGAGAGAAGATGATTCTGTTGCAGCCGAAAATTGGTTGAACAGAACAGGCAGAGTCTTAAAACAACTCCACTGCACTCCTGAACAAAACCTAGAGGCTGCCATATCTCTGTTGCAAGATGATGCCTATGAATGGTGGGACACGGTATCCAGTGAAGTGCAGCCAGAAGCTATAACTTGGGACTTCTTTCTCTCAGAATTCAAGAAGAAATTTGTTTGTATTGTATACCTGGAAGAGAGAAGAAGAGAGTTTATTAATCTGAGGCAGAGACAGTTGTCAGTGGCCGAGTATGAGAAGGAATTCGTCCGATTAAGCCGCTACGGAAGGGAGATAGTCCCTAATGAAGCTGAAAGGTGTAAGAGATTTGAAGAGGGACTAAATGACAACATAAAGATCCAGCTCACTGCCTTGGGAATCACAGAATTTACCAAGTTAGTGGAAGTCGCAATAAAGGTTGAAAAAGTAAGAATCGGTGAGCGGACCGAGAAGGGATAGGCAGAAGAGGGGCCGGTCGATCTAGTTCATCTCCCGCACACAGGAAGAGGTTCAAGGGTCCATCTGCACAGAGTTCGGGCCAGCCACAAGGTCGTGGTCGATCTCGGGGGCCCGAGCCACGGTTACCCCTAGGAGAGGTCGGTCCACACCATCGGTGGGCGGCTCTCGAGGATGGGGTTCAAGGACCAGCCCGGCAACTTACGCATGTCCACACCGCACGAAGTGGCATAAGGGAGTGTTGGAGAATGGCGGTGCTCGCTAAGGTGTGGGTCGACAGAGCATCAGGTGAGCATCCACGTAGAACGACTACTGTTTGCTCCAACACAAGCGACGCACTGCGCTTTGCACCACGAGAGGGTAGAAAATTTGGCAAATCGAGGGTGTGGGACCATCACAAAGGCACATCTGAGCGCGAGAGAGGCTGACAGGACCACTGCAAGAGCTTATGCTATTAGAGCTCGGGAGGAGCAAGATGCCCGGGCGTCATCGAGTGCGTTCTCCCTCTACAATACACCTGTGCATGCATTGGTGGATCCAGGATCCACTCATTCATACATCTGCATCAACCTACCCGTAGAAAGGGGGATACTAGTAGGGGAGAGTGACCAAGACATTCTGGTCACTAATCCATTGAGCCACAGTGTGATAGTGAACAAAGTATACAAGGGTTGCCCGTTAAGGATTCAGGGTTATGAATTCTTGGCAGACCTGATTGAGTTGCCCTTCCACGAGTTTGACGTGATTTTGGGAATGGACTGGTTGTCATGTCATCAGGCAATAGTTGATTGCAAATTAAAGAGAATTTCTCTGAAAACTTCTGAGGGTAATGAGATCACTGTTGTGGGTGAAATGACTGATTTCCTGTCCAATGTTATCTCAGCCACAGTTGCAAGAAGAATGATGAGAAAAGGCTGTGAAGCCTACCTAGCACATGTGGTGGATACCCACAGTAAGAGACTTCCCAGATGTATTTCCTGAAGAGTTGTCTGGTTTACCACCAGAAAGGGAAGTTGAATTTGCTATTGAGACACTGCCGGGTACAGCACCCATTTCCATTGCTCCTTATAGGATGGCACCCACTGAATTGAGGGAGTTGAAAACTCTGTTGCAAGAGTTACTTGATAAGGGGTTTATACGCCCCAGTGTGTCACCATGGGGAGCTCCAGGTCTTTGTTGTAAAGAAAAAGGATGGGACTTTGAGGCTATGCATCGATTACCGGCAGTTGAATAAAGTGACTGTGAAGAACAAATATCCGTTGCCTAGAATTGATGATTTGTTTGATCAGTTGAAGGGAGCAGGAGTATTTTCTAAGATTGATCTCAGATCAGGGTATCATCAGTTGAGGGTGAAGGATGCAGATGTGCCAAAGACTGCATTCAGGACCCGATATGGGCATTATGAGTTTCTAGTGATGCCCTTTGGCCTAACAAATGCACCAGCGGCATTCATGGACCTTATGAACCGTATCTTCCATCCACACTTAGATCGGTTCGTAGTGGTCTTTATTGATGATATTTTGGTGTATTCTAAGACCAAGGAAGAACATGATGAGCATTTGAGAATTTTTACGCAAACCACGAGAGAAAAGAAGTCAGTATGCTAAGTTGTCCAAGTGTGACTTTTGGTTGAATGAGATTGCATTCCTTGGACACATAGTGTCAGCTGATGGGATTAGGGTGGATCCCAAGAAAATAGAAGCAGTGATGGAATGGAAGCCTCCCAGGAATACAACTGAGGTCAGAAGCTTCTTGGGGCTAGCTGGGTATTACAGGAGATTTGTGAAGGGATTTTCCTTAATAGCTGCTCCAATGACCAAGTTGTTACACAAGAATGTCAGATTTGACTGGAATGATAAATGTCAGACCAATTTTGAGAAGTTGAAGGCTATGTTG
This sequence comes from Hevea brasiliensis, assembly GCF_030052815.1. Taxonomy (NCBI): domain Eukaryota; kingdom Viridiplantae; phylum Streptophyta; class Magnoliopsida; order Malpighiales; family Euphorbiaceae; genus Hevea; species Hevea brasiliensis. Next base: position 77,976,102 of record NC_079501.1, read on the forward strand.
ACAGAGGCACCAGTGTTAACACAGCCAGTGTCAGGAAAGGACTTCGTGGTCTACAGTGATGCCTCTCATAATGGGTTAGGGTGTGTATTGATGCAAGAGGGGAAGGTGGTCGCTTATACTTCCAGGCAGCTAAGGCCACATGAACAGAATTACCCTACCCATGATCTAGAGCTTGCAGCAATTATCTTCGCACTGAAGATATGGAGGCATTACTTGTATGGTGAGAAGTGCTACATTTACATAGACCACAAAAGTCTGAAATATTTGCTAACTCAGAAGGAGCTCAACCTTAGACAGAGGCGATGGATTGAGTTCCTGAAGGACTATGATTGTGTGATTGACTATCATCCTGGGAAGGCAAATGTAGTTGCTGATGCTTTGAGCAGAAAGTCCATCACAACTTTGAGATCATTGAATGCCCGTCTAACTTTGATTCGAGATGGAGCTATTTTGGCTGAGTTGCAAGTGAGGCCAAACTCTCTGATAGATTTTAGATGGGCAAAGGCGGATGAAAAGTTAATGGCTATTATGAGCAAATCTCGGAGGAAAGCAACCGACTATGAGGTGAAAGCGGATGGGTGTCTGTATTACAAAGGAAGGCGTGTGTACGGATGATGGGAATTGAAGGCGATATTCTAAAGAGGCACACACGGTGTATATGCTATGCACCGGGAAGTACAAAGATGTATCATGATCCAAGCTTGATATTGGTGGCACAGTATGAAGAAAGACATAGTGACTATGTGACTAAGTGCTTGACATGTCGGCAAGTCAAGCGAGAACATCAAGTTCCATCGGGTTTGCTACTGACCTATACGCATACTGAATGGAAATGGGATCGGGTCACCATGGATTTTGTAAGTGGTCTACCTCTCACCGAAAGAAACATGATGTAACATGGGTGATAGTGGGCCAGTTGTGAAAGTCGACACACTTCTGCGATTAGGACTTAGTACTCACTGGAGAAGTTAGCAGAATTGTATATCAGTGAGATAGTTAGACTGTATGGAATTCCACTTTCCATCATATCTGATCGAGACCCAAGGTTTACATTGAGATTTTGGAAGAAGTTGCATGAATCCTTGGGTACACAACTCCACTTCAGCACAGCTTTCCATCCTCAGACGGATGGGCAATCAGAAAGAGTAATCCAGGTAAACAATTGAACCAATTGAATTAACACAAATATTGAATTAAAATGGTAATAATAACATGAAATATATGTCAGGTCCTTGAGGATATGCTGAGGAGTTGTGTCATTGAGTTTGAGGGAGATTGGGATAGATACCTCCCACTGGCAGAATTTGCATATAACAATAGCTACCAAGCTAGCATCCAAATGGCCTCATATGAAGCACTGTATGGGAGAAAATGTAGAACTCGGTGTCTTTGGACTGAATTGGCGAAGACAAGCGGTAGGGCGGACACAGTGAAACAGGTGAGGAGAAAGTAAAACTAATCAAAGCCGATCTGAAGGTTGCCTCAGATAGACAGAAATCCTATGCCGACTTGAAGAGAAAAGAAATAGAATACACAGTTGGTGACAAAGTGTTCCTCAAGGTGTCACCGTGGAAGAAAGTACTGAGGTTTGGAAGAAAAGGTAAGTTAAGCCCTAGGTTCATTGGCCTATATGAAGTCATTGAAAGTGTGGGTCCAGTGGCCTATAGGCTAGCTTTATCACCAGAGCTGGACAAGATCCACAATGTGTTCCACGTATCCATGCTCAGAAGATACTGCTCAGATCCTTCACATGTCATCTCCAAGGAAGAAATTGAAATACAACCGGATTTGACATATGAAGAAGAACCCATACGGATCCTAGCTCGGGAAGTAAAAGAATTGAGGAATAAGCAGATTCCACTGGTGAAAGTGCTTTGGAGGCACCACAACACCGAGGAGGCAACTTGGGAAAGTGAAGAGAAGATGAGGCAACAGTCCCCTCAACTGTTTGCATCAGGTAAATTTCGAGGACGAAATTTAAATTAGAGGGGAAGAGTTGTAACACCCTCCCGGTAGCAACTCCGTACATTCTACTGTTCCGGTGACCAGTGTCGGTCCGAACAGCTAGAACGTTCGGAAAAATATTTAAACTAAATTCAGGAACCATAATTAACTCAAATATTAGTAAGAAAAATTTAGTAAAAATTTTAGGAATAAAATACAACCAAGTCAAATGAGCCGGTGCCCAAGCGATGGGTAACCCAGGGGGAAGTTGCGGTTCTCGCAACTAGGAGCCCTAGACCCGAGAGAAAATTCATAAAATAATTTTTGGGACTCTAGAGAAGGGTCATTGAGGTTCCTATGGCATTAGAATGCCAAGAAAATATTTAGAAAAATTTTTCAATCGGTACAGACAATTTTGACCCGCTGAGCCAAACGGAGGGCATTTTGGTCATTTCGCCTTCAGAGGTGATTTTTGGCCGACTTGTTCAGTTGAGTAAATAATTATTATGACAAAAAAATATGAATAAACATTACTAAAAATTAAATTGAAAATGAGTAGTGAAGAAAAGAAAAGAAAATGAGAAAAAATGCTCATTTATGACATCATGATGATGTCATTTAAAAGCTACAACCAATCACAATTGAACAACCATTTAACTAACTAATAAAAAGAGATAAACAAGACCAAAAAAAAGGCCAAAAGCTAGCAGCCATCTCCTTCCTCACAAACCAGCCGAAACCCATCCTTAGCCAAACCTCCATTGTTGCTCAAATTGAGATTGAAATCTCCCAAAAACCAATCTTAAAATCCTAATATCCTTTCACAAAAAGTCATCCCCACATCACAAGGCAACTCTAGGCAGCCATAAGAAGTAGGAATTCTAAGGAGAATACAAGTCCAAGAAGTGCCACTTAAAGGTTAGTGCACCTATCTACTTAAAACCCTTATTTTCCATGTTAGGGACTTGAAATCAACATGAATTTGTGAATTAAATGAACCAAATTTGTGTGTATGCCTACCATGAATTTCGGCAGCCCTAAGGAAGGAACAATGATGGAGTGTTTTGATGGACTTAAAGTAGATTAGAGATCATGTTTAAAGCATGTATGCATGTGGTTAGTGAATGAGTTAGTAATTAAGGTATGTTGTGAAAATTTATAATGGAAACTAAGGTTTTGAGAGTAAAATGTGGACTTGGCTTATGAAATTGTTAAAGAACATTCTAATGGTCAATTAGTGACCATTTGAGGAAATTTGACCATAATTTGGACTGAAATATAGCATGGCAAAGTGAATGAGTATGCTGCCCAGTGAGTGCAGCAGGGTGGCTGTGATTCCAGCCCACTTGGACTGCCATATCTTTGGCTGTGTTGGTCCAATTGGTGTTTGGCCAATTGGACATGAAACTAGACTTATAATGGCACATTTTTGCTGAAGAAACCATGCCCAAAAGACCAAAGCAAGAGGACCAAAAGTTGGCCCCAATCCGGGTACCCTGCAAGCCAATTCTGCAGAATGACCAAATGAACAGTTTGGCCATAACTCACTGTAGAAATGGTCAATTGACCTGAAATTTTTACAGCAACAAGTTAAGACATAGAAAAACAACTTTCATGAAGAAACCTACCCCAAATTATGACCAGAACCTAACCAAAATGGCAGTCACAATCACTGTTCATGGTACTGTAGATTTGGTAATTCTGCAGTTTTTTCAATCCGGCCAGCTGTGGTTTTTGGACCATATCTGGAGCTACAAAACTTCAAATGGAGTGATTCAAAAAAGGAAATTCAACTAGACAAAATAAGGAACAACTTTCATGTTTACCATTTCCTCAAATTCCCACTGCAACAGTGCTTAATGGAACATTAAAGTTTGGCTTCAAAAACTGAAAATTCTGCCCTCTTGGTTTTAAGTTTAGAAATGGTATGGGTGCTCAATTCCAACAAGTTTTAAATGTAAAATGTGGTACATTGGGAGTGTTAAAACCAATGTACCTATTTTCTATCCAAAAGTCAATATGTTTGTTGACCAATGAGGTGAATAGTGACACCAAAAACTTGAAATTCAAAAATTGAAGAATTCAAAAGTATCAAATGCCCTAGTATACCTAACAAGATTGATTTGGATAGTTTGGCATGCCAATAGGGTTCAGTTAGCAGTACTGCACATGGCATTATGCCATTCTGTGATTTTATGGCTTTTAGCCATTTTGATATTGTGTTGAGACTTGGCCTCGTGCCTAATACTATTCTGACTTGTTAGGTACATTACATTTACTGCCAGGAGATGCATATGTGACCGATGGTGTGACGGCCCGAGGTACTAGATACCCAGTGCCAGTTTACCCGTTTATCCAGTCCAGTCGTCTAGTATAGGTTACTTGGGCAACCAAATGAATGAAAATGGACGAAGTTAAAGAAATAAATGAATATAACAGATACAAAACAAATAAGACATATACATTAAATACATATTTATTTTATGCTATTTTCTTGTATTTTATTATTGCACCACTAAGCATCATTGCTTAGCGCGTTGCTTTTGCCACGCGTAGGTACTGGAGATACTGAACGTGAGCCCAGTAGACCATGGTGGGTGAGTCCATCCTGCTGACTGCACGATGTCCGTGTCACCTCAACCTGCGATTGCATTGGTAGGACACTAGGTGTCATTTTGGTATTTTGTAACTAAATTTTTATTTTCTCATATGTAGTTGAACTTATGAAATGTATTTTGATGATCATTTAAATAATGAGAATTGTGTTTGTGAATGGAAAAGAGAATGTTTTTTTGTGATTTATACTTGATTATCACATGTGATGGATGATTGAGAACTTAAATTGAAAATTGTTGAGATTATGATATTGAAGTTTGAGAATGATTGAATGTGAATATTGGAAGTGTTTTTCACAGGTTCCGAAGAACTGTTTTCTCCATTTTTAGCCGGTACTCTGCCGGATTTTCTTTAAAATTTTCGGAACCTCAAATAATTTATAATTTCGATAAATGGCTCAAATATATTATATTTCACAAGTTATATTCGAAAGCATGATAAAAATTAATTAAGGTATATTAGAGTGTGCCGATACACCGTGTGACATATCTTACCCGGATATACTGTACACGGATAAGGGGTGTCACAGAAGTCCATAGAAATGTCTTCCCAAATTGCCTTCGGGATCGCAAGAGGCTGTAGTAAACCCGCTGGACTAGTGGCTTGATACTTATCTTGCTGACAGACAATACACTGTGCCACAAAATCTTGAATTGTTCTCATCATTCCTTTCCAATAAAGAGATGCAGCAATTCGTCTATAGGTACGGTAGGCTCCAGAATGTCCTCCAACTAGAGATGTATGAAATTCTAATAATAACTTAGAAATAAGAGGAGAGGTAGCTGAGATTACCATTCGACCCTTATAAAATAGTCGATTCTGAATAAGTTGGTATTGAGGATGAGAGCGCGGGTCTTGCTGCAATTCAGTTATCAACTTTTTTAACTCAGGATCTTGGTTCACCTCCTTGTTCACTTGACCCATGTCTACCCAATTCTGAATAGTAACAGGTTGGCATTCAATTCCTCCTCACAACGAGAGAGAGCATCTGCAGCTTTATTGGTATTGCCGGGCTTATACTTGATTTCAAAATCATATCCCAACAATTTTGCCACCCACTGTTGTTGAGCTGAAGTTGTAATTGGTTGTTGCAATAAGTGCCTCAAACTTTTCTGATCTGTGTGAACAACAAATTTTCTCCCCATCAAATATGGTTGCCAGTGAAGAACTGCGAGCACCAATGCCATCATTTCTTTTTCATAAGTAGACTTGCCAAGAGAATGGATTGACAATGCTTTGCTAAAATAAGCAATTGGCCTGCTGTCTTGCATTAGCACGGCTCCAAGACCCCTTCCGGATGAATCACATTCTAATACAAAAGGCTTGTTGAAATTCGGCATAGTCAAAACAGGCGAAGTAGTCATAGCCTGCTTGAGTTTCTCAAAAGCTTTTTGTGCCAACGATGTCCATTGAAATTGAGTAGCCTGTTCTTTCCGTAACAATTGGGTCAAAGGTTGAGCAATTTTCCCATAATCCTTCACAAAGCGACAGTAATAACCAGTTAGGCCTAAGAAACCCCGTACTCCTTTTAAAGTTTTTGGTATAGGCCAATTGAGCACGCTAGCAATTTTATTTGGATCCATTGCCACACCTTGTTTAGAAATGATGTGCCCTAACCAAAAACACTTTTCTTTTGGTTAGCCACAAACTGGTGTGATTGCAATAACTGAAGAATTAATCTCAAATGATCCAAATGGCTCTTCCAAGATTGACTATAAACCAAGATGTCATCAAAGAAAACCAATACAAATCGTCGCAAGTATGGTCGAAATAAGTCATTCATGGTGGCTTGGAAGGTGGCAGGGGCATTAGTCAAGCCGAGTGGCATGACTAAAAATTCGCAATGCCCCGAATGAGTGCGGAACGCAGTCTTAGGAACATCAGCCTTGTGTACCCGAATTTGATGATACCCAGCACGAAGATCAACCTTTGAAAAATACATAGCTCCATGTAACTCATCCAACATCTCCTATATGACTGGAATTGGGTATTTATCAGGCACAGTAACCTTGTTTAAAGCCCTATAGTCCACGCAAAACCTGCAACTACCATATTTCTTTCTCACTAATAATACGGGATTTGAAAAAGGACTCGAACTAGGTTGGATAATTCCTGCAGATAACATCTCAGCAACCAATTTCTCAATTTCATCTTTTTGTCCATGAGTGTGACACCCCTTACCCGACTACAGTGTAGCCGAGCAAGTTATGCCACTCAGTATGCCAAGCATGCTATTTTATCTTAATTCATATTTATTCTTCCTTTTGAATATAACTTGTGAAATATAATTTATTTAAGCCTTTTTTTTTGAAATTATAATTTATTTGAGGTTCCGAAAATTTTATAGAAAATCCGGCAAAGTACCGACTAAAAATGGAGAAAACCGTTCTTCGGAACCTGTGAAAAACACTTCCTATATTCTTATTTATTCATCTCAACTCCATTTATCAAGATCTCAATATTTTTCAACCATTCGTTTCTCAATCATTCATCTCATTTGTTAATCATGTACAAGTCATAAATAGACATTCACTCTTCCTTTCACAAACACAATTTTCTTAACAATTCCTTTATTTGTCATTCATTCATTTCACATCATCATTAGACTCAAATCATAAATAAATTCTCACATGTGATTTATAATCACAAATTACAAGTACTTACATTAATACAAAATTATATTACATTTGTTTCAAATACACATGATAAAATAAGAGTTTAATTACAAAATTTATAAAAAACTCAAAATACAAAATGGGACCTAGTGTCCTACCAATGCACTGTGGATGGTGAGGTGACACGGACACTATGCAGAACTGTGAGCTGCTTTACCGAATCTGTGGTCTACTAAGCCCTCTGTCCAAATCTTCAGTACCTACGCGTTGCAAAAGCGACGCGCTAAGCATAAAGCTTAGTGGTGCCAATAATACAAGAAAATATAATATGCAAATAAAAATAATAATTTCCTTGCTATTGTGTTCATAAGAGATGAATAATTACTGACTTATTGTTTAGTCGAGGGCTAATCATGTTTTATGATATTAACTTCTTCATGCATTTCGTTAATTATTTTCTTCATGATCTTGAGCTTCTTTGTATTTTTGGTAATCATTCCTGATACTTAATTTTCGTATTTTCTTTAATAATCAGTTCAATCACAGTTATACTTTTCCATGCCCAAGTAACCTATATTGGACGACTGGAATGGATAACGGGTCGTTAACCTTTGACACCGCGGTGCCTCGGGCGTCATACCATGGGGCCAGAGCGTCAACCATGTATGCGATCGGTATGGCTAAAAAGCCATGATATCACATAATCGGGCATAAAAGCCATGCATACGGGCATAAAAGCCATGAATACGGGCATAAAGCCATGAATACAGGCATAAAGCCTTTCGCAGTACTGCTAAAACAATACCCTATTGGCATGCCAAACTATCCAAACCAATCTTGTTAGGTATACTAGGGCATTTGATACTTTAAAATTCTTCAATCTTTGAATTTTAACTTTTGGTGTCACTATTCATTTCATTGGTCAACAAGAAAGTTGACTTTTGCATAGAGAGTAGGTACATTGACTTTGGCACTTCAAACATACCACATTTTTCATTTAAAACTTGTTGGAAGTGATCACCATTACCATTTCTAGGCTTAAACCAAGGGAAACAAAATTTTCAGTTTTTGAAGCTTAACTTTACTATTCCATTAAGCACTGTTACAGTGGAAATTTGAGGAAATGGTAAACATGAAAGTTGTTCCTTATTTTGTCTAGTTGAATTTCTTTTTTTGAATCACTCCATTTGGATTTTTGTAGCTCAAGTTATGGCCAAAATAAGTTTACTGTTCACGGGTACTGTTCCTGCTGAAATTTTGGGTTTTGGCAGATTTTGGTCCAACTTTGGTCAGTAATTTGACCAAGTTAAGTTCATAATTTGGTCTAACTTTCTTCATATGAAATGTTCTACCATGCCTTAGGTTTCCATCGATTCAAGAATCGCCTAAATCCGAGTTTTCTAGAGAGAGTTATAGCCATCCAAACATTACTGTTCAAATGTAAATCTGCAGAGTTGCAGGTTTGATAACTCAACTTTGTTCAATAATTTGAATGGGTTAATGGCATAATTTGGGGTAGGTTTCTTCATGAAAGTTGTTTGTCTATATCATATCTTGTTACTGTAAAAATTTCAGGTCAATTGACCATATCTACAGTGAGTTATGACCAAATGAATAGTTACTGTTCATTTGGTCATTCTGCAGGTGCTGTTGCAGGGTATCCGGATTGGGGCCAACTTTTGGTCCTCTTGCTTTGGTCTTTTGGGCATGGTTTCTTCAGCAAAAATGTGCCATTATAAGCCTAGTTTCATGTCCAATTGGCCAAACACCAATTGGACCTACACAGCCAAAGTTATGGCTGCCTAAGTGGACTGAAATTTTAGTCATCATTCTGCACCCTCTAGGCAGCACACTCATTCCCTTTGCCATGCTTTATTTCAGTCCCAATTAAGGTCAAATTCCTTCAAATGGTCACTAATTGACCATTAGGATATTCTTTAACAATTTCATAAGCCAAGCCAATTTTCACTCCCCAAAACCCTAGCTTCACATTATAATTTCTACAAGATGCCTTAGTTAGCATACCAATTCATCATCCATATATATATATATCCTAAACATCATTTTTAGTCCACTCTAAGACCAACAAAACACTTATTCCTATACCTTCAATAGGGCTGCCGAATTCTCTAATGGACATACACATGAGTTTGGTTCATTTCATTCACAAATACTTGTTGGTTTCAAGTCCCTAACATAGAAAATAAAAGTTTTAAGTAGATAGGTGCACTAACCTCTTGTAGGGCAGAATTTTCCAAGCTAAAACTTCACTTTCCTTCACTTTCTAGGCTGCCAAACACTTCCCAAGAGGTAGAGACAAGCTTTTAGTGAAGGGACTTAGGGTTTTATAGTGCAAATTCATGGGAAAATGGAAGTAATTAAAGAAAACTTCCATAGAGGGTTATGGAGGAGAGGATCACGTTTTGAAGAAGAAGATGGCTGCTTGTTTTTGGTCTTCCTTGGTCTTTATTTATCTCTTTTATTAATTAGTCAAATGGTTACTTAATTGTGATTGGTTATGGCTTTTAAATGACATCATCAAGATGTCATAAATTGCTTTTTATTTCATTTTCCTTTTCTTTTATCCACTACTCATTTTCAATTTCATTTTTAGTAATGTTTATTCATATTTTATGTCATATTAATTATTTACTTAACTGGACAAGTCGGCCAAAAATCACCTCTGAAGGCGAAATGACCAAAATGCCCTCCGTTTGGCTTAACGGGTCAAAATTGTCTGCTGGAATTGAAAAATTTTTCTAAATATTTTCTTGGCATTCTAATGCCATAGGAACCTCAATGACCCTTCTCTGGAGTCCCAAAAATTATTTTATGAATTTTTTCCCAGGTCTAGGGCTCCTCGTTGCGAGAACCGCAACTTACCTCTGGTTACCCATCGCTTGGGCACTGGCTCACTTGACTTAGTTGTATTTTATTTCTAACATTTTTACTAAATTTTTCTTATTAATATTTGAGTTAATTATGGTTCCTGACTTTAGTTTAAATATTTTTCCGGACGTTCTAGTTGTCCGGACCGACACTGGTCACTGGAACAGTAGAATGTACGGAGTTGCTACGGGGAGGGTGTTACAATGAGCATAGTGATAAGGACGCACACTAATTGGAGCGATACCCGGCAATAACGGAATTCGATGGTCTATTGGCCTATTTGGAGGCAAACCAAAATTGTCATTAAACACTGGTTGAAACTGTTCTAGTAGGACCCGTAGCTGATCCTGTTTTTCCCTTTCCAAATTGGCATCTGTAAGAGTGAGTCTCATCTCTGGTGAAGCTTTCCAGAGTAATGTATAGTATTCAACATCATCTAATTTTTCAATAGAAGATACAGAAGCCAAAGCTCTAGTTAATGAAGAATCCCCTGTCAACGATACTATTGATCCATTGTGATTGAAGGACATTGTCATTTTTGCCCAATTAACCTTCACGTCACCCAGCGTCTCAAGCCATGCAATTCCCAAAATCATATCCACACCCCCCAAAGGAAATAAATAACAATCAGTTTGAATATTGAAAGATCCGAATTCCACAACCAAATTAGTACACATACCGCGTGATTCAGACCGATGACCATCGCCCAGTTTTACTCCAAAAGTGGGAGTGGATTGAACAGGTAATCCTAACTGAGTCACCAGATTATTTGCTATGAAATTGTGGCTCGCCCCACTATCTACCATCACTGTCAATTCATGCCCCTTCAGCCTTCCTCGAATTTTCATCGTCTTTGGTCAAGAAATTCCACCTACCGAAAACAAAGGCAGTTCCAATTGAGTAAATTGGCCCTCCTCCACCTCTGTGATTACCATAGGACTCTGATTAGTTTCCCCGCCCTCTGGTTCGCCTTCTTCCGACGCTTCCTCGTCATCTCCAATAATGATTACTCGTAACGTCTTCTTTGGGCATACATGCATAGGATGATACGGCTGCTTGCAACAATAGCACAGTCCCTTCGTTCACAACTCTTCAAATTCCTGGTGGGAAAGATGACGAGTCCCTCTACTTTTGTTGGAGAATTGCTGCTGACTCTTGTTTTGCGTTAATGGTGGAGCTGGCAATCTCTGGATTTCTTTCTGTGCAATATTCCCAACCTTGGACTGAACTTTCTCTTTATTTGCCCCTACCCAATCAGTCTGAACCTTAAATTGTTGTTGGACTTGTTTAGAAAAGCCCATGCCTCCAACTTTATAACTTGGCCCAGAACCATAGCTCCATCGTTCTCCTGCATCTGGTGATTTCTCACTAACAGTTTTCGTCATTCCAGTGTGCAAGAGCTCTCTTTCAACTTCTCGAGCCAAAGTCATCAATCGAAAAATGTCTCCGGTATCCTGGGATCGAATCCTTACTCGTATTTCTGCCTTTAATCCATTCAAGAAAAACTCAATATAAAACTTGTCTGTAATTCCAGGAACTTGTGCCGCTTTTGCTACAAATTCATCAATAAAATCATCTACTGACCCCTCTTGACGAACAGCTGCCAACCTTTCATAAGGGCTAGCAAAAGCATCTCCCCCAAACCTTTGCAACAATTCCACTGATAATTGTTCCCAAGTCATATTTGGTGATCTTTGTTTCAACCAACGTACCCAATGTAATGCAGCACCTACCATACAAACCAGAGCCAAAGGAACTTTCGTCTCCACGCTGGTTCGATGAGCGGAAAAATATTGGTCAGCTCGAGCCAACCACCCTACGGGATCTTGTCCATCGAAATTCGGTAGCTCCACTTTTTTGGCAGTAACTTGTGAATCGTCTGTGACTACCAAAGGGACCTGGTTGCACTGGCTAGATGTTTGTCCCGAATGTGTATATTGCAATGGAGAGGCTGATATCCTGTAACACCCCGTTTGCATAGCCTGGTAGATTTCACTGTTTCGGTGACCGGTGTCGATCCGGACAATTAAGGGGATTAGAGCCACACTTAAGACAACTTGAGAAGCCATAAACACAAATAATTAGTAATGTTTAATTAGTTAACTATAAATAAGAAAAATAGAACATAAGAGGTTAAAAGAGCCGAGAGTCACAGCGATGAGTGACCTCCTCGGGAACGACTGCAAAGTCGTTTTAAACTCAAATTTCGAACCGTAAAAAGTGACGCTGCGGTCCTTAGGACCCTTATGAACATAGTGGAAAAGAGAAAATCACGAAAAAGAACTGTTAAGTCAGTCAAATAATTAGGTCAGGGAGCCGGAAGAAATATTGGATTATTTACAAACCGGGATGAATCGGCGAGGGGCAATTTGGTCAATTGACCCCGAGAGCTGACTCCTGACCTAACTGTCAAATAAAATCGGAGAAAAGAAAATTTCGGAGTGGGGAATTAAATTAAAGAACCAATAGAAAAATAAATAAAAAAAAAAAGAAAAAGAAAAAGGAAAGTTAAAAAGGTAGTGACATCATCATGGATGACATCAATTATGATGTCATAATTGAATTTAATTTTCCCACTAAAATTGACTAAGTTAAAAATCTATTACTTAAGACAAATAACATAAAAAAAAAAAAAAACAAAACTCTCATCTTCTTCCTCCCACCCATAAACCGTCTCTCTCTCTCTTTTAGGTTTCTCTCAAAATCCACCATAACCACACAAATTGGAGCTTTTAAACCTAGCTTCACTCCATAAACCCTACCCAAACTTTATAGAAAATCTCTAATTAACTCTAAATTGGAAGATTGAGAGAAAGGGAGTGAAGAAATTGAGGGAAGAAAGTGAAGATTCAAAAGTCTCACAAGAGGTAAATTCTCTCTCTTTTAATTTAATTGGTTTATAAGTGTAAGTTTAAGGTTGAAAGTGAGAATTTTATGAAAATATGAAAAGAAAAACAATTGTTGAGGAACTATGTATGAAATTGGACAGCTAGGGTTATGTTTGAAATGGATGTTTTGATGCAAACAATGAAGTTGTTAAGTGTAAATGAATGGATGAGTATCACATATACATTTAGAATTCAACAAATGCAATAATTTAGTGAGATAGGGTTTGGATGCCTGGGGTTTTGAGGCAAATTTTGGAGAAATGCATAAATGATATCTTTGACCAATTGTGGACTGAAAAATGGTCAATAATGACCAAAGGAAATGTGTGGGAATTGTTAGAATGGGAGTCAAATTCGTAGGGCCATGCCAACTTTGAAAGACCAAAACTCAAATTTTACAAGTCCAATTGATATGGCACCAATTGGGGATGAAAATAGACATAAAATGGCACAATTTTCATTAAGGAACCATGACCAAAAACTGACTAAAACTTGGTGAACCAATTGACCAAAGTGAAATGAGAGCAGGCTGTCACTGCACCAAACTGACCAAATGAACAGTCATAACTCGAGTTAGGAAGGTCAAATTGACCTGAAATTTTACCAGCAATTAGATGAGATATAGACCTAAAACTTTCATGAAGAACACCATCCCAAATTATGCCATTAACCTAGTCAAATTATTGAGCAAAGTGGAGTTACTGTACCTGCGATTCTGCAGAATTGCCATTGAGCAGTAAAGTTCCAATGGCTATAACTCTCTCTAGAAAACTCCGATTTAGGCGATTCTTGAACCGATGGAAACTTAAGACATAGTAGAACATTTCGTATGAAGGAAAGTTAGACCAAATTATGAACTTAACTTGATCAAATTACTGAACAAAGTTGGATCAAAAACCTGCCAGAACCATAGTTGCAGTATGAGCGATTACGTGAGCAAGAATGGTGTATTTTGGCTATAACTTGAGCTACAAAACTCCGATTGGGGTGATTCAAAAATGAGAATACACTTAAGACAATAAGGAACATTTCTATGAAGGAAGTTTTGCCAAATTCCAACAGTAGATTGACCAATGGAACAGTGCAACTTCGGAGCTCCAAAACCGAAAATTGGCAATTTTGCCAAAATGACCTAAGTTTTGAGAAAATGACCAAAATCAACAAGTTTAATGACCAAAATGTGGTATGTGGGTGAAGTTGGAGTTCCCATACCTATTAAGCCTTAGAAAGTCAACTATTTGACTTGAATAGTGCAGTGAATAGTAACCCGAAACACAAAATTTAAAGAACATCGAATTTAGCACGTTAGAGCTAGGTAATTGTGAGGTTAAATTTATTTTGGATTTATGTTAAGTTCTAGTACTGAAACATTGTAAAATTGTGTGTTTCAATTGAAAAGAATATCGGGAAGGAACCCGAGGAACCGAGTCGAGGCTAAGGGACGACTCGCTTGAGGTTTGTGCACAATAAACCCTATTTAAGCATTTTATCCTTGAAAAATTGATTTAGTACGCATTATGAATTTATGAACTTTTGTGTTGTCACCTTGTGATCAAATTGTAACTTTGGAAATTGATTTGATTTTTGTATGCAATATTTGAATGAAATGTTTGAAATGAATTTTTGATTCACACTTAGCATGACAGTTACTTATTATTCCTCCTCCATTTATGGGGTTGAGATCGTTTATTTTCCTCCCTCTCTGGCTTGCTCCTTGAGGTTGTAGATCGAATGAGTACTCATTAGCTAGCTAGCCACCTCCCTCATTGGTTTCGATTAATGGGGTTGAGATTGCTTTGTCGTGGTGTACAACGCGGCATTGATCGAAAATTTTGTGTCATGGCTTAAGTTGTGTATGACTTTGGCAACACTGTGTTTATGAAATTGTTTGACTAAACTGTGTTTAATAGATTATTTGACAAAATGGTGTTATTATGAACTTTGATACTTGTGAAATGAGATTGTGAAATATTTAAAGTATGTTTGGCAATGAATGATTTAATTATTGTATTTTAAATTTTTATTGTGCACCACTGAGTATTTTTATACTCAGCGATAGCTTATTTTCTTTATCATGAGATAAGAACAAGGAGAAAGCGGCGAGTGAGTCTTTGTTAAATCGAGACTACTCTGACCATTTTGTACGGGTATTATTTTATACCCTTGTAGATAATCTTGATGTAAATATAAAAATGTTGTATGTATCAATGTAGTTGAGCAGTTGTAAATAAATTGTAATAATATTATTTTGGATTCTCTTCTGTAAATTTAAAATTTGTACATATGGATTTTCTGCTTTATGCTTTGTGAATAGAAATATTAAATATTTTTAGATGAGAAAACTTGATTTGTATTGTAAAATTATTTTGAAGTGCATTGAATTGAGATGATTGAGTTATTGAAGGTTGGGAGTTGTGAAATATTTTTGGAAATGCTTTTTACAGGTCTTTGAAGAACTGGTTTCTCAAAATACAGAGGGACCTCTGTCAAAATTTTTATAAAATTTGCGGCAAAATTAAAATGGACAAAAATTTTTACTAGTATTTAAACTTGAATAAATAGTTTTTAATTCTCACTAAAATGCTCACCACTTCCAAAATATAAGAAAATCATTTTAAAATCCCTTGTAGGGTAGGGTACTTAATGGGTTATCGGTAGGCGAAGTTCGGTAGTTCATTAAGTATTCTACGGGATCATGTTATGCCTTACGGAGGGGTAAGGTGTGACATATCCCTTCTGATTCTGTTTCATTAACTTTTCCCTTTAGCAACTGTGCTATCATGCTTTCCAATACGTCTAGCTTCTCTAATCGTTTCCTTGTCTGAGCCATCTCCTCCATAACTCCACTTACCTTTCTCTCATTCTGCTCCCGTTCTCCTGCCATCCTCATCATTCCTTCTTCTAATGCACCTAAACTCCTCTCTATCGCATCTACTCTAGAATCCATCCGAGTGTTTGGCATTCACGCTATTTTGGATCCAGCAGGTCGGACCAAATTGATAGAGTTAGGAAATTAAAAAAGAAACAGAAAAATGGATAAAGAAGGAATTGAATATGTATTACCAATTTAAGGATTCAATCAGCAATACAACCACTGACCACTGAGTTCTTACTACTGTCTTCAACAATTACAATAACAAGAACCAGTAACACCAAAGAGACTTTTAAGAAGCTTTGGCCCAGCTACAAGCCGAAATACCCTCGTAATACAATATTCCCCCCCCCCCTCCCCCCCCTTTCTTTTACATTATTCTCTCCTTATATTGTCCTTCTCGCACATGCATTCCTCCTCTTGTAACAACCTCCAGCTCATCCTTTAATTTCTTCCAGAATCGTCCAGCTCAACAGCCATTCCTTTAGCATTTTCTTTAATCTTCCTTCTAGAATATACTCTTAGTGGCCCAGGTCCATCACAGCCAACCTACAATTTTGAATTCATATCAAATAAAATCGCAACATAATAAGCTCAAATACTATTAAAATTCTGAGTTAATCACATGCTTAAAGAAGTAGTGAGACATAAAAGAATTTGGCATTACCTTCACTGTTGAATCATTTACAACGAGGCTCCTTTCATCTGCTCCATGAGTCCTTGATTTTAAAGTTTCAAGTAGTTCCCAAAGCTGGCCAGGGATCAAAGGAAGTCTACCCTTACATTTTTCTTTAATGCTTGTGTTCCCATCTGTGGTAAGACTGATGATTGAAGATGGGAGTTGGGATCCTTTCCTTTGATCACAAGTGTCTGGAGGATCTATTCCTTCACGTGAACTGCTAGTGTCCAGTTCAACTGCTACTGTGTGATCTTGAGCAGCTTCATCAATCCTTGGAAATAGTTCTCTTAATCTATCCTCCATTCTTTGATTGGCCTTCATGTCCACAAAAATGGCATCTGGACAAATATTTTTTGAATAATTTTTACCCAAACTTACAATCACTAGAGAATTGCCCATCTTGTTAAATGCTTCAGCTAACACATTTACATCCACAGAGAAAGAATTACGCTTCCTTCTTTTCCAAAGGGCATCATAAAAATCCCTTGGCAGTTGTTCGGTGATGTAGTTCCTTCCCAGCAAGTCATGAAGTGTGTTTCCGCAAATTCCAAAGTTCAAATAAAGCAAACATATTATAACAACCAACCTCAACACCACAACCGCATATGCATCCTTCACATTTTCACGACATTTTCTGATCCATTCCATGGTACCTTTCTTGTCATAAAGAAACTGATGAACAATTTCAACCATCGCTTTTAGCATGATTTTTGTATACTGTGGTGCTTGTTCCCCTAATCTAGAAGTTTGGCTGCCATTTCCATCCTTGTAGATAAGCCATTCAACAAAAGAAGATTTAGTGGCAAGAAAGTACCCCTGGGAGCAAGATAACAGAATCAGTTGGCGCTCAACAAGGTATAAGAAACAAACAGGTGAGATGTAGTCTTCTTCTTTTTCCCAGTTGGCATTATAAGCATCTATCAAAGCTCCATGCAGCATCCTCTTGAGAGATAGCTCTCCTGGTCCTATGTTATTGCCGGCTAAATTTTCCATTGCTGCATTCCTACAAAGGTCCTCAATCAAATCATTCCAAGATGAATTCCATTTTAAACCATCCATGATTTTCGCATGTAGTCCATTATAGAGCTTACCAGACCCAAGAATTATTAATGCTATTCTTCCCAGTTTCCCATAAGACAAGTTATTCTTCAAGTGGACATTTTCGAAAATCATTTCTCTTAAGAGATTACTACAAGTCTCAGTTCTCCTGAAAGAAACCATATTCCGTTTCAGTGATTCTCTCCAGTCCAGAGGATATATGTAGCTAAAGAAATGTCTAGTCGACATTCCTACAAATTTCTGCAACTCCTTGTTATCACTGTGACATCTGACCAGAAACTTGGAATTCAAAAGAAATTTGGAAATCTCAAAGATATAAGCAAGGGACCTGCTTTGGCAGAAGAGAGAAAATGAATTCTTAATTGAGAATTCATAAAGAGATTCAAGATTGGTCAAAACCTTCATGCCAACAGATATTAACTCAGAAGACCAATAATTCTGAGAAGCAGAGACAAAATGGTGAACATCTAAAGAAATGAGCTTCCCATTCCTCTTCCCATTCCTTTTTATATATCTATAGTCTACTTCTCTCACCCAATCAGCATCAGAGTTTATAAGAACAAAAGTGGGACTTAGATTATTAAAGTGCCTTTGCACTCCCAAGTAGTTCAAGCAGAATTCTCCATAACTTCCATATTCACTAACATCTTGAGTTTCAAGACATCCAAGACACTCAAATATGTTAACAATCTTATCCTTCCAAAATGACCAAGAGTAAATCAGAGTTTCAATTGAAACCTCATTTTTTGATAGCTTCTCATCCAAAAAGCTTGCCAGATCAAGAACCAAATCATTTTCCCACACATACTCTGAGCTATTTAGATGAAAATGGGCATCAAGAATCTTTCGAGCTGATAAGATCTCACCTTTTATACTGTTATGTCTCTGAGAAGAATTTAGATGCTGTTTCATAATGAACAAGTTACTTTGGTCATGCAACAAAATTTCAGCCTCCAAACACACAAGCTCGAAAAATTGGTTCGATTCATTCTTTGCAAATGACTTTGCATTTTCCAAAAGCTCCTCCTTCTGTGGAAACTGCTTTAAAGGCCAGCCTTTGCTCCCAGATGACCACAGAGAGTTAGCAAACACATACCATAGAATAAGCATTGCCGACTGCTTAAAGTGTCCAGCCTTTCCAAATAGATCAGCCTCAACTAGAAGTTCACCTTTCAGCTTTGCAATCTTTGCTGCCTCCAGGAAGTTACCAAACTCTTCTTCCAGTGACAAAAGCTCATCAAAGCATCCTAAAGCATTCAAGAAAGTTCGAATTGCATCCATGGAATTAAACGCTCTAACATATCTCATCATGGCTCTATTATCATTTAGCTTGTGATAATGAAAAGCACAGTTCTCCAGAAACTCTTTCTCGGTTTTGTCCATTTCTCTGCTCCTATATTTATTTGCAGTCGCTTCCTGTTTCCAGCACTGAATATATTGCAAGCCCATGTCAAAGAGTTCTCCCTTGGTACATGCAGACAAGAACTCTGAGAAATGGAAGCCCCTAGCATATACTTCTGCTGCAAGCTTATAACATCCAGCAAGACAGAAACATTCTCCAGCTCTTTCTCTAGCAGATTCCCCACATTGCAAATAGTTTTGACCTGCAGTGGGAATAAGTTAAAGGGGAAATTACAAAAGGGTACTGTTACAGATGAAGGAAAAGGCCTAGTTGAAGTTAACAGCCCAAGACAACTCAGAGTTTACTACAGAAGGAAAAAGGCGGGAGGAGAAAAGACTAGCCAACTAGTTACAGATAAAGGTAATCCAGAAATCAATTTGTTAGAGAAGATAAACTCAGGTTGTTAGCAAGGATTGAGGAAGGTCTATCTCCTGATGATAAGGACAGAAGAAGTCTATTAATAGGGGATTGTTGAAAGTAATTAGCATCCTGGTTTTATTGATATTTCTGACATATTTGCTTGGGAGCAGGAACATTGATCCTGCGATTGTTTTTTTCATTATTTGTAGCTGAGTCTAATTTTGTCCTTTCTTATTATTGAACGAATCTGGAATTCCTTGATTTAATTGTTACTCAGCTATTGGAATAAAGAAATTTTGCTTATTCTTCATTTCTGATTCTTGATTTAAACTCCTAACTCTATCATGTACCCTGCGGTTTCACTTATTTTTTACTTCAAGGTCTGTGATTCACTTTGTGACTTGCACTGTTAGCAATTGATAACCTTCCATCTTCTTTCCATCAAAAGGTAAAAGGTGCTGAGGAAGAGAAAGTTGCTAATATAGAATATAAAATAATGGGAAATTACAAAAAAATGCCCTGTGATTTCACTCATTTTTTCACTTTAGGGTGACAAAATGGTACCCTATGGTAACGCTTTGTTAGCAAGCCACAACATTTAGTATGACACTGTTAATTTTGTTGATGTGGCATTAAAATAATATTTTTAATTATTTTAATACTTAAATATAAAAAATAATTTACACAACGCAAAGATATTTTATACAAAAAAGAGACTTTATTCACTTTGGGAATGGTGATTCTGAAAGTGAAGATATGTTGATGTTCAGTTTTGCATGAAAATCCTGACTTTCGGAATTATTATTAAAAGATTTCTAAACCTAGAGTTTGCACCTTCACTTTCAGAATCGCTATCAAGGATTGCTGATGTGACATAAAATCCTAGGTGAGTTACTGGATTAGTATTATTGAGAATTTGGTTAGGAGCAACAGTTCTACTATTGGAGCGACTGATTGAACTGGTGCTCTTGGCTAGAGATTAAACCGGTGCTCTTTATTGGTAAGCCATCTATTCCTTTGTTCTATGAGGTGGCTAATACCTTTCTTTACTTTGGACACTACTTTCATCCGAACTGCCTTGAGGAGTTCGTGACTGAAGCTGCCCTCAAAACTCCCTAGTACTTCTGAGCACCGTGTTAGATTCTTTTGGCTTAGAGACTTAGACATCAATAAATACTGGAATTGGCAAATTTCATTTTTTAGAGAGCAAAGCATGCATAAACTTTTCCATGGTACTCCAAAGTGATGGATCTTAGATTTTGTTTGATTGAGAAATGATAGAAAGTCATCGTTTGCTAACGGTGCAAAACCTTAGGGTACCATTTTATCACAAAGTGAACCACAAACTCTTAAGTAAAAATGAGTAAAACCACATAATACTTTTTTTGTAATTTCCTCTAAGTTAAAGTTCGAACACCTACCAAAATGAAGCAAAACATTGATTATTTTTTGAATCTTAGTTATAAATGAAGCTTCAGGAAATGATCATCACAAGATGGCCAGGATATATACTCCAAATCTATTGCATTTATTTCCTTTACCCCTCCCTTCCTTTTTGGTGAAAAAAGATGTAGAAAGAGATGATTCTCCTTAATTTCAATTAATCTGTACATGGATATATATATACAATTGATTCCTATAATTGTGTTTCACTAATTAGGAAGAAATCCTAAATAAGAATACAGAATACAGAATATACAAAGAAATAATATAGTGATTGACTTTCCATAACACTCCCCCTCAAGTTGGAGCATAGATGTTAATCATGCCCAACTTATTACAAATGTAGTCAATACTAGCTCCATTCAGAGTTTTTGTGAAAATATCTCCTAACTGCTCTCCAATTTTGATGTGTCCTGTTGAGATGATCTGTTGTTGAATCTTTTCACGAACAAAGTGACAATCAATCTCAATATGTTTGGTTCGCTCATGAAATACTGGATTAGAAGCAATATGGAGAGCAGCTTGATTATCACACCACAATTTCACAAGCGGGGAGGTCTTAAAACCTGTCTCATCTAGTAATTGAAGTATCCACATTACCTCACATACTGATTGTGCCATGGCTCTGTATTCGGATTCAGCACTAGATCGAGAAACTACACTCTGCTTCTTACTTCTCCAAGACACCAAATTTCCTCCAACAAAAACGCAATATCCAGTAGTTGACCTCCTATCAACCTTAGATCCAGCCCAGTCAGCATCTGAAAAACATTCAACATTCAAATGCCCATGATTACCATATAACAAACCTCTTCCTGGAGCGCCCTTCAGATAACATAAGATTTTTCCCAAGGCTTCCCAATGAGCAACAGTTGGGGAAGACATAAACTGATTTACCACACTAACGGCATAAGCAATGTCAGGACGAGTGACTGTAAAGTAGTTCAATTTTCCTACCAATCTCCTGTATCTCTCTAGATCTTCAAACAACTCACTATCATCTGCTAACAGTTGTAAATTTGGAGTCATTGGTGCACTACAAGGCTTAGCACCTAATTTTCCTGTCTCTGTCAATAAATCGAGGACATATTAACCCTTCTTACTTCTCATAACTTCAATACCCAAGAAATACTTTAACAATCCCAAGTCTTTGGTCCAAAACTGGGTTTGGAGGAAGGTTTTAAGAGATGAAATACCTGCAGAGTCACTCCCAGTGATGACAATGTCATCCACATAGACTACCAGGAGAATTAGACCGGCCTCAGATTGCCTATAAAATACTGAGTGATCACACTTACTCTTTTGCATACCAAATTTTTGTACTGCTTCACTGAATCTCTCAAACCAGACCCTAGGACTTTGTTTCAAGCCATAAAGAGACTTCCGAAGCCTATAGACTTTGCCCAATTCTCCCTGAGCAACAAACCCAGGTGGTTGCTCCATATACACCTCCTCCTGAAGATCACCATGAAAGAAAGTATTCTTGATATTCAATTGATGCAGGGGCTAATCATATGTAGCTGCTAAAGAGATAAACAAGCGAACAGAAGTAAGTTTAGCTACAGGAGAAAAAGTGTCAGAGTAATCAACCCCATATGTCTGAGCATATTCTTTTGCTACAAGGCGTGCTTTTAACCTAGCCACAGAACCATCAGGATTTACCTTTACTGTAAATACCCATTTGCAACCAATAGCTTTCTTACCAGTGGGCAAAAGGCAACAGTTCTCATGTACCATTAGAATTTAAAGCCTCCATTTCCTCTTTCATAGCAGCACATCAACCAGGATGAGACAGTGCCTCACTAATAGTATTAGGCATAGGAACAGAGTCTAAAGAAGTAACAAAACACCGAGAATAAGAAGACAATTGATTATAAGAAACAAAAAAAGAGATAGGGTAAGTACATGAAAGTTTACCTTTACGAAGAGCAATGGGTAAGTCTAGATCAGAATCATGATCAGTATGAGGTACAGGATCTCCCAACGAAGTAGCTGATGGAGGATCTAAGTCAGGAATCTCCAATCTCCTGGAATAAACATGAACAACGAGAGGTCGAGTAGGTCTAGAGACAGAAGGAACAGGCTGTTGGAGAGGACTAGACATTGATTAGACAGTATATATTAAGAGATCATCCTCCTCCCCCTGACTCTCATACACAGATGATTGAGGAAAAAATGGAGTGGACTCAAAAAATGTGACATCTGCAGAAACAAGATAACGATTAAGAGTAGGAGAGAAACAGCGGTACCCTTTTTGCAGCCGGGAGTACCCAAGAAAGACACATTTGAGAGACTTTGGATCCAATTTAGTAACCTGTGGACGAAAATCACGCACAAAACAGGAACAACAAAAAATTCGGGGTTCAACAGGGAACAAAGATTTTGTAGGAAACAAAACAGTATAAGGAATATCCCCATTAATGACAGAAGGCGGCATACGATTGATTAACAGTGATCCATCAATTCCTTAACAAATTCACAGTGATTAATTAAACTAATTTACCTCACTGTGAATCAAGTTCCGAAGCTGCAAAAACAACCGAGCATCCTCCCTCAGCCAAGTTTGTCGTGTATCATCCGTAGGTGGATCTTTAGTAAGGTGATCATCCTTATCAATGCTACGCAAATAGACCCTAACAGTCTTACTCCACTTCAGGTAATTCGAACCATTAAGTTTGTGTTCCGTGATCTTAGTCATCACCGGAATTACATCATAAATAACATTCTTATTGTCTGCCATTTGTTGAGATAAAGAAAACTAACCGAAACGCTAATCCAAAGTGCTTACAGCAGCAAAATAACCCAAAATCACAAATCAAGCAAATACCAAAATAAGATCTGAGAGCCAAATCTCAGAAGTCCTTTAATGGTATACTAGATCAGGCAACAGCACACAGTGGTGGAATGAGGGGGTTGAGGCGACACCGGCAATGTTGATCGGAGTCGAAACGGCCGGTCGGCGACCAAGGTCTCTCCTGAGCTGGGTGGTGAGAACAAATAGTCACCTTAAATAGATAATCAGGCTCTGATACCATGTAGAAAGAGATAATTCTCCTTAATTTCAATTAATCTGTACATGGGTATATATATACAATTGATTCCTATAATTGTGTTCCACTAATTAGGAAGAAATCCTAAATAAGTGTTATGGAAAGTCAATCACTATATTATTTCTCTGTATATTATGTATTCTGTATTTCTATTTAGGATTTCTTATTTAGGATTTTTTCCTAATTAGTAGAACACAATTATAGGAATCAATTGTATATATATACCCATGTACAGATTAATTGAAATCAATGAGAATCATCTCTTTCTACATGGTATCAGAGCAGGTCATCAATCTAGGGTGACTATTTGTTCTCACTACCCAGCTTAGGAGAGACCTTGGCCGCCGATCTGCCGCTTCAACCCCGATCAACATCGCCGGCGTCGTCTCAACCCCCTCATTCCACCACTGTGTGCTGTTGCCTGATCCAGTACACCATTAAAGGACTTCTGAGGTTTGGCTCTCAGATCCTATTTCGGTATTTGCTTGATTTGTGATTTTGGATTATTTTGCTGCTATAAGCACTTTGGATTAGCGTTTCGGTTAGTTTTCTTTGTCTCAACAAATGGCAGACAATAAGAATGTTATTTCTGATGTGATTCCGGTGATGACTAAGATCATGGAACACAAACTTAATGGTTCGAATTACCTGGAGTGGAGTAAGACTGTTAGGGTCTATTTGCGTAGCATTGATAAGGATGATCACCTTACTAAAGATCCACCCACTGATGATACACGACAAACTTGGCTAAGGGAGGATGCTCGGTTGTTTTTGCAGCTTCGGAACTCGATTCATAGTGAGGTAATTAGTTTAATTAATCACTGTGAATTTATTAAGGAATTGATGGATTACTTAGATTTTCTGTATTCTGGTAAAGGGAATATCTCCCGTATTTATGATGTTTGTAAGGCATTCTACCGTGCTGAAAAAAAGGATAAGTCTCTCACGGCTTATTTTATGGATTTTAAACGGGTATATGAGGAACTTAATGTATTGTTGCCTTTTAGTCCTGATGTGAAAGTTCGAGGCCCAGCAGAACAGCTGGTATTATGAGTTTTCTTGCGTGCCTTCCTTGAGTATGAGGCGCTAAATCTCGATTCTCTCGATTACGAGATTTCCTCTTTGCATGAAACGTTCACACGGGTCCTTCGTACAGAGAGTACTCAATCTTCACAGCCTGTCAGTAGTGCTCTTATTAGCCGTAATCCAAATGGACAACAGGGTAATAGAAGAGGAAGTAGAGGAGTAATTACAGGCAACAGAAGTAATCAGCGTAATGGAGAGGCTAGTTCTAATCAGGACTCAAGAGGAGTCATTTGTTATTATTGCCACGAGCACAGCCATACAAAATATAATTGTCCACAACTTCGTAAGAAAAATCAGCGATCACGGATGGCAAATATGGCGTGAGAGAATTCTCTGATATCTTCCTCTGAGAAAACTATTTTGGTATCTGCGGATGATTTTGCACAATTTTCCCGATGTCGTGCATCTCTAAAGCCTACGGTTCCCACATCACTGCGATCGTTGAGTCGTAAATCCACTACATGCCTTGTGTCTTCCTCATCCAAATGGGTTATTGATTACAGTGCGACGGATCACATGACAGTAATTCTAGTCTTCTATCGCTTTTCATCTAATCTCACTTCCAACATCAATTACTTTAGCTGATGGTTCTACTTCTTGTGTCATGGGTTAGGCTGCGAATCCGACTTCGTCAATTTCTTTGTCTTACATTTTGTGTCTACCAAAATTCTCTTTTAATCTACTTTACATTAGTAAACTTACTCGTACCTTAAATTGTTCTATTTCTTTTTTTCCTGACCAGTGTTTATTTCAGGATCTTACGACGAAGCAGATTATTGGTAGAGGACGCGAGTCAGGTGGTCTCTACATTCTGGAAAATCATGTACCGCGGTCGCTTGTTTGCTCCAGTACCTTAACACCTCTTGAAGCTCATTGTAGATTGGGTCATCCTTCTTTGTCTACCATGAAGAAGCTGTGTCCTCAATTTCAGTCTTTATCAGTACTAGAATGTGAGTCGTGTCAGTTTGCAAAACATCATCGTTTGCCTTCTGTGTCTAGAGTCAATAAACGTGCTTCATCCCCTTTTGAGTTAGTTCATTCTGATGTTTGGGGTCCTTGTTCTGTTACTTCTAAAACTGGATTTCGTTATTTTGTTACTTTTGTTGATGATTACTCTCGTGTTACCTGGTTATATTTAATGAAGAATCGTTCTGAGTTGTTTTCTATCTTTTGTGCCTTTTGTAATGAAATCAAAACTCAATTTAATATTTCTGTGCGCATATTAAGAAGTGACAATGCCAAAGAATACTTTTCAGCACAATTTCAGTCTTATATGACACAAAATGGCATTCTTCATCAGTCTTCCTGTGTGGATACCCCATCCCAAAATGGTGTGGCCGAAAGAAAAAATCGGCATCTTCTTGAGGTAACTCGTGCTCTTCTTTTTCAGATGAAAGTACCTAAACACTTTTGGGCGGATGCAGTTTCTACGGCATGTTTTTTGATCAATCGTATGCCGTCTTCTGTCCTTAATGGGGATATTCCTTATACTGCTTTGTTTCCTACAAAATCTTTGTTCCCTATTGAACCCCGTATTTTTGGTTGTACATGTTTTGTGCGTGATGTTCGTCCACAGGTTACTAAATTGGATCCAAAATCTCTCAAATGTGTCTTCCTTGGGTACTCCCGGCTCCAAAAAGGGTACCGTTGTTTCTCTCCTACTCTTAATCGTTATCTTGTTTCTGCAGATGTCACATTTTTTGAGTCCACTCCATTTTTTCCTCCATCATCTGTGTATGAGAGTCAGGGGGAGGA
The DNA here is from genome assembly GCF_030052815.1 of Hevea brasiliensis. Taxonomy (NCBI): domain Eukaryota; kingdom Viridiplantae; phylum Streptophyta; class Magnoliopsida; order Malpighiales; family Euphorbiaceae; genus Hevea; species Hevea brasiliensis. The sequence continues at coordinate 78,002,760 of NC_079501.1, forward strand.
GGATGATCTCTTAATATATACTGTCCAACCAATGTCTAGTCCTCTCCCACAGCCTGTTCCTTCTGTCTCTAGACCTACTCGACCTCCCGTTGTTCATGTTTATTCCAGGAGATTGGAGATTCCCGACTCAGATCCTCCACCAGCTACTTCGTTGGGAGATCTTGTACCTCATACTGATAATGATTCTGATCTAGACTTACCCATTGCTCTTCGTAAAGGTAAACGTTCATGTACTTACCCTATCTCTTCTTTTGTTTCTTATAATCAATTGTCTTCTTGTTCTCGGTGTTTTGTTACTTCTTTAGACTCTGTTCCTATCCCTACTACTGTTGGTGAGGCACTGTCTCATCCTGGCTGGTGTGATGCTATGAAAGAGGAAATGGAGGCTTTAGATGCTAATGGTACATGGGAACTATTGCCTTTGCCCACTGGTAAGAAAGCTATTGGTTGCAAATGGGTATTTCTGATGAAGGTAAATCTGATGGTTACGTGGCTAGGTTAAAAGCACGCCTTGTAGCAAAAGGATATGCTCAGACATATGGGGTTGATTACTCTGATACTTTTTCTCCTGTAGCTAAACTTACTTCTATTCGCTTATTTATCTCTTTAGCAGCTACATATGATTGGCCCCTGCATCAATTGGATATCAAGAATGCTTTCCTTCATGGTGATCTTCAGGAGGAGGTGTATATGGAGCAACCACCTGGGTTTGTTGCTCAGGGGGAGTTGGGTAAAGTTTGTAGGTTTCGGAAGTCTCTTTATGGCTTGAAACAAAGTCCTAGGGCATGGTTTGGGAGATTCAGTGAAGCAGTACAGGAATTTGGTATGCAAAAGAGTAAGTGTGATCACTCAGTATTTTATAGGCAATCTGAGGCTGGTCTAATTCTCTTGGTAGTCTATGTGGATGACATTGTCATCACTGGGAGTGACTCTGCAGGTATTTCATCTCTTAAAACCTTCCTCCAAACTCAGTTTCAGACCAAAGACTTGGGATTGTTAAAGTATTTCTTGGGTATCGAAGTTATGAGAAGTAAGAAGGGTATTTTCTTGTCTCAAAGAAAATATGTCCTCGATCTATTGACAGAGAAAGGAAAATTAGGTGCTAAACCTTGTAGCGCACCAATGACTCCAACTTTACAACTGTTAGCAGGGGATAGTGAGTTGTTTGAAGATCCAGAGAGATACAGGAGATTGGTAGGAAAATTGAACTACCTTACAGTCACTCGTCCTGACATTGCTTATGCCGTTAGTGTGGTAAGTCAGTTTATGTCTTCCCCAACTGTTGCTCATTGGGAAGCCTTGAAACAAATCTTATGTTATCTGAAGGGCGCTCCAGGAAGAGGTTTGCTATATGGTAATCATGGGCATTTGAATATTGAATGTTTTTCAGATGCCGACTAGCCTGGATCTAAGGTTGACAGAAGGTCAACTACTGGATATTGCATTTTTATTGGAGGAAATTTAATTTCTTGGAGAAGCAAGAAACAGAGTGTAGTTTCTCGATCTAGTGCTGAATCCGAATACAGAGCCATGGCACAATCAGTATGTGAGGTAATGTGGATACTTCAATTACTAGATGAGACAGGTTTTAAGACCTCCCTGCCTGCGAAATTGTGGTGTGATAATCAAGCTGCTCTTCATATTGCTTCTAATCCGGTGTTTCATGAGCGAACCAAACATATTGAGATTGATTGTCATTTTATTCGTGAAAAGATTCAACAACAGATCATCTCAACAGGACACATCAAAACTGGAGAGCAGTTAGGAGATATTTTCACAAAAGCTCTAAATGGAGCTAGGATTGACTACATTTGTAACAAGTTGGGCATGATTAACATCTATGCTCCAACTTGAGGGGGAGTGTTATGGAAAGTCAATCACTATATTATTTCTTTGTATATTCTGTATTCTGTATTCCTATTTAGAATTTCTTATTTAGGATTTTTTCCTAATTAGTAGAACACAATTATAGGAATCAATTGTATATATATACCCATATACAGATTAATTGAAATCAATGAGAATCATCTCTTTCTACAATAAGAAATCCCAAATAGGAATACAGAATACATAATATACAAAGAAATAATATAGTGATTGACTTTCCATAACAAAAGACATGAAAGATTTCACCAAAAGATTATGTAATTCACAAAGTTCAAAGTTCAAAATGTTTCATTCACAAATTAGGCATGTGAGTAAGATTTTAGTTAAGTGTGTGTGTGTGTGTGTGTGTGTGTGTGTGTGTGTGTGTGTGTGTGTATCTGCTATTGCTTCAAAATATAATAGAAAATTTTTAAGGGTTTAAGTAAATAGGAAGTATGATAAGACAAAAGAACATAATCCAATTTAAATAAAATAAGTTCAAAGGATATGACACCTCAGTGTAAATAATTACATGGCCTTTCTACTTATGTTTTTAAATGAGCCTAAAAGGGAAGCAAAGAGAAAAAAAAAAAAAAAAAAAAAAAAAAAAGGAAACATTGTACCTGCTCGTTTATACTCTCTTAACATATAAAAGCATTCTGCAGCATGCTCAGCTTTGCCAATTGATTCATAAATTTCAGCAGCCTGCCTACGGGTGATAGAAGCCTTTTCAGGATTTGAGCGATGCACTCTGTCGGCAGTTGCCTTAAGCCCAGCAGCCTTGGCCACTTTTTCACCATATATATCTCCTGCTCTTTCGAAACACATTGTTGCCATCTCATAATTACCCTCATTTAGAAGCTGCATGCCAAGAGGAAAAGATGAGAAAGTTACACTTGTACAAATACAAATGAAAGAAATCCTGTCCTTGACCATAAACAGCAACCCTGAAGGCAACTATAGTACAGTTATACAGATGACAAATGCATAGACATCACAGCTGACATTAACTACAAACTGAAAGCCTGTGCACGAGTTCATTTAACATCAATCCCAAGTCAAGTCTCAGACCATTATGACAAACATTATTAAGAAGCAACTTTTAGCTTAAAAGTAGTAATAACATAAGATTAAGAGCATTATTAACAACAATAATAATGTTAAAGTAAGTGATTCAAAGTTGAAAACCACTAGACAAAAAGCAGCAGCAAACCTTGTAACCCCTTGACGTCCACTCTTCTGGACTGCTAGCAACTTGCATTGCTAGTGCAAAAGAGTCATCTAGTTTTCTTACTTGAACAAGGTCCTTATTCTTCCAGTAATCAAACATTGGTTTGGATAACTCCTCTATGTTCTCGCAAATCCACAATCTTTGTCTCGTACGTGTGATAGCGACATATAACTGCTTTAACTCAGAGCATAAAACAATGTGTTTTGCTGGATTGAAAGTAGGAAAGGACTCATCAAGTAAGTTTTGTTCTTTCATGTATTCATAGATGACTCTCCATTTATTTTTCAGAGGCGATGAGCCAAAAAAGTTGTACAATAGTACATCCTGCCAAAAGGAATAATGTTACTTACCAAGTTAAAGGTAACCAGCAGGATGTTAGTTAAGGAAGTTTGAACATTTCGCAACAATGTCAACATTTCACAAATAACTATATAGAACATAACATGAATTATCATAATAAAAACCTGAGTACCACAACCTAATTTGCAACAATCTGAGTAATGACAAGTACAAAGCCACTTTTCCTTCTATTGCCTGTAGATTAGGGTTTTGTTTACTTCTATCAATCACTAGCAAATAATGAACACCATCTAATCCAAAAGAAGAAGAGAAAAAGAGGGAGAGAGAAGGTAAAATAATTATTTAAAAGCTTAAGTAGCAGTGCAGCACTATGTTTGATAAAACATAATGGCTTATATGTAACATAATGAAATTAAAACCTCAATGAAAATTTTATTCAATTTTTCATTTCATTATAACACATTTTATGGTCTGCCAAATATTACCTTGGTATAATTTTACAATTGTTTATCATATAATAGAATATATCAACAAGATACAATATGTTAACAAGATACACAAAAGCAAAAGATATGATTAAAGAACTGTACTCAAAATGCCAGATGATCGTCTAAACAGGATAAGCAATCCTCTACACAAAAGAAACAATTGCAAATAAAAAAAAAAATGCTGACCTGAAACTCCAGGCCTTTGCACTCCATTATAGTCAACACGAGGGCTTGTTTCCCAACGTAGTTATAAACTTCTTTCCTAGCTGAATCATCACGAACTAATATGACCTGCTCTGCCCCAAAACCAACAAAATTGGTTTGTCCATTCCCATTCTTCCCAAATATATTAACAATTGCATTTTCATCATTTCTTGCCTCAAGCCAAATTGGGGCTTCCCCAAATATAAGACTAGTTTCAGGGCTTAAAATATCAACAAACGAAGGGAAAAAGCGGTAAAGGAGGTCAATAACGCTCTGAGCTAACTTGAGAATACCAGCATGGGTACGAAAGTTTTGGCTCAAATGAAATATTTTAGAAATCCGACCTTTCTCCTTTCTTCCATCATATCCTTCACTACTTGATCCTAGAAGAAACTCATTGTAGAATAGATTTCTTATTTCTTCAAACCTAAAATCAATGCCCCTAGCTATGGTTTGTGCTGTGTCACCCGAAAAAACAAAGCCCTCACTCACATTCCTACAAATGTACTTGAAAAGAGCAATCTGCCTCATTGTAAGATCTTGGACTTCATCAATATAGACAAAATCCATAATGTCACCTTCATATTTAACATTTTTAAGCCTAAGATGAAGATCAATAACAAAATCTGCCATATCAAAATCACCATAGGCTATCTTCATCTTTTCATAATCTTCATAGATGTCGTATATCATCTCTCTCTTCTCCCTACTTAAAGTTGATAACCGAACCTCGGAGAGAGTAACATAATCCTTTCGTGCAAGTCTACCATCACTAAATTCCCCTGATTGCAAGCCACATTTTATATGTGACATAATCTCAGTAAAGGCTATAGAAGAGTCAAGCATTTTTGTTATGTGTGTATTGAAATGTGGCCAATAAATTGAACAAAACTTATCATAGTTAACCTCCCTTGTAGTTATAAAAGTTTGAATGGAAATGGATTTCAAATTTCTCTTTTCTGCATGCAAAATCTGCCTCACATCAGGGAATCTTTCAAAATATGAATTGCCTATTGTCCCATCAAGCATCATCAAAAACTTATAGAAAGATATAATAAGAGGGTATGAGCTGGAAGGAATGTCAACAAAAGAATATGGGGCATCCTCGAACTGTGCTATCTCATCAATATCTTCAATACCGACTGAACTGCTTTCTACCAAATATTTTCCCCCAGATGCAAAGCTGTAAACACATAATAAAGCTTCTGTAAGAAAACAAATCTTCCGTACACTCAAGAGCTTAGAAGTCCTAAGATTCTTACAGCTGAATGGTCATGGTCAAGTGGAAAAGAAAATTTGAAAATTACTTGGCGGACTTCACTACATCTAAACAGATATGTATATTTATGTAATTTCATCTAATATATACACATATACATACCTTTCAAACAGATACATACATTTCAAACAGATACACACACACACACACACACACACACACACACACACACACAGAGCATGGAGTTCTGAAACTTAAGTCACAATTGACAGCTGGAACAATGTTGCAAGAAATTTTAAGACAGGAAATACTGCAGCATGTAGTTGTTATATTGCTTTAAACCACCAAAAGACATTTCATTGCTCTCAGTAAAATCATATAAAGCAAAACATGGTGTTGAAAATAAGAAGGCAAAAAATATTAATTTCAAATAAAGCTTTTGAAATTTTCTTCATTGAAACTGTGAGCTAACTGGAGCAGATGGATGGAAGTTTTCCACTTTCTTCATTCCTCTTTATTTTCACTCCATTACATGAAAAATTCAAAATTTTCAGATCCAGTGCCTTCGAAACTCTTTCCATTTCTAGCAGAATTTTCCAGTCTATAAAGAACATGGATTTGGTGATCTGGTGATAAAAAATGTAGGATTTCATAAATGCATGTCGAATTTTACAACTTTTCTTGACACAGAGCTAATAAAATTTCAAAAGTTGTGTCCTACTATTTTTATTGTTCAAAATATGCAAGCACATCTTTAATGTTTGGAAACAAGTTCACTTTTAATAGAAGTGGCATCAGATGCATCCACTTTGATGAAGACACACAAACTTGTAATCTATAAGTAATTGTTCTTGAGCATAAATATATTTACGCACCTTTTTAAATGAGAAATATGATGTTTTATAGCATAACAAAGTTTAGGATTGACAGTCACAAAAAGCTGGCGCAAGGCAATCTTCTTAGCCTCTCCAACACTGTCCTCCACTTTTTTTACATCATTTTCCACATTGTTTCTACAACAGGCATCCTTTGAGGTATTGCCAATGCCTTCACCAATTCCTTCAGTTGCCATACGGGATTGTTGCTCTTTCTGAAACAACTTCATAGTTAGGACAGTTGTTTTCCCAGTGCCAGACCGTCCTAGAATAAACATACTTCTTTGGAATGCAATCATATCTCGCTCTTCAACTGTTACTTCAAAAGGGAGTTCTATTTCTCTACCATCATGGTCAGAAAGTAAGTGCTTCACAATGCCAGATGACAAGGAGTAGAATTTCATTAGTAGCAGACTCTCACTCACTTTGCAGTTCTCCACATAGCATGTAGCATCAGAAGCACCAAAATTTGAATCGCTCCTGGATTCACTGTTGCTAAGATTCTTATAACGGACAATCTCAAAAGAGGTTGACCAATTTTTGGGAGCTTCCAAATTCCTAGACACAAACATGAGTCAAAAGAATACAAGCCAAGGGAAAATACAAATTGAATTCTTCAAAAAGGCAAATTTCATGTGTTAGGATGAAGAAACAAGACTGCAGATTCAATTTAATGTCAATAAAAACATACCCCTTTAGACTTTTCTCATTGCATCGACTAATAAAGTCATCAGTCTGCCTTTCAAAGATTCCATCGAGACATTTAACAAATCTTGGAATATCTTCCAGTGGTAAAACATCCCAAACCTTCAAGACTTGAATGTACTTTACTTCTTCTTTCACTATATCAATTGAACAGAGTACATAGAGTCCTTCAACCTTGAACTGCTTCAAGATTTGAGAACTTTTTTCACAAACTGAATCCACATTTTTTTTCTTAGGACGCCAACCACTAGAAAGTCTTAGCAGAAGGTTCAAAACAAATTTCTTTGTCCGGACTGATGTCAGCTTTGAAAATGATTTTCTAAAATTTTCACTAAAAAGAACCTGTGGATGCCATAAATTAACAAAAAAACATTTGTTATGATTAATGCAAAACACATGAAAATTGGAGATAAGATATGAAATAGGAGAAATACGAGGAATAGAATAAGTTTAACTACAAGCAAAATACCTTCCACCTAGCACACTTGAAAAGTGGGCTATTTCCATTAAGCAAATCATCAAGTTGATCAAACTCTTTCTTGACTTCTAAAATGGCTTTGGCCAATTCCTTGTTTTCATCAGCATTAAAGAAACATTGACGCTGTTTTGCATTAGAAACTAGCTCCTCCCAAACAGATCCACTTCTAGCTAGAGTTCTTTCATTCCCTAAAATCCAGAGGCAGTGCCTAAAGGGACAAAAACAAGATTTTCAATTGGGCATTTTATATTATTATTGGAAATTAATAAGAGGTCAAAAAGAAAGAGTTTATCTAAAGTGATACCTAGCCCTGGTAAGAGAAACATTAATTCTCTGTCGGTTAGACATAAATCCAATAAATCCATCACTGTTTGATCTCACAGTTGATATTATGACAACATCTTCCTCACCACCTTGGAACCCATCTATTGATTGGACTTTCACTGAAAATCCATTAACTTTTTTGTATTTATGACCAAGTTTCTCTTGAATTGCAACTACTTGAGCAGCATATGGAGATATGACACCAATGTTGATATTTTGTTTTGAGCCACTCCATTCTGCATGCAAAACAGACAAGGATACTGTGAGAAAAGGTGTTTTCATTGATTTCTCAAGAGGTTATACACAGATATGTCTCCTATACTAATTTGGAGTTCTATATTGGATTGGAGTTCTCCATTGGTTAGGAATTCTACATTGATCAGGAATCCTTTTCTAACAAGAATATCCTATAAGGATCGACTTCTATAACACTCTCCTCAAGTTGAAGCATAGACGTTAATCGTGCCCAACTTATTACAAATGTAGTTAACCCGAACTCCATTCAGAGTTTTTGTAAACATATCTCCTAATTGCTCTCTAGTTTTTGATGTGTTGCGTTGAGATGATCCCTTATTGAAGCTTTTCAGAGACAAAATGGCAATCAATTTTAATATGTTTGGCTCGTTCATGGAACACAGGATTAGAAGCAATATCATGAGAAGCTTGATTATCACATTACAATTGTGTAGGTAGAGAGATCTTAAGAACAACTCCATTTATTCAGTCTGAAATCAATCAGTTATGGTAGTTATGCCACACAATATGATCATGTGAACTTCATGCCAACCAAATGAAAAACACTAGGAGCAAAAAAGTCAACATTTCAAAACAATTAAAACTATTTCCACTAAGGTCAGTGCTAAAGTATAGTAAAAGCACAAACTGGGCCGGAAAAGTGATGAGACTTTTATAGAAAAAATGCATAACAATTTCTAATTTCCAAATCAGAATACTAATAGAAATATCAAGCTCCAATTTAGCATACCTTTATACAGACAGTGCACTAATTTTAACACAATAGCTACCTCCACCATATTTCTCCAGCTATGTCCAACATCATCCACCTCTTCTCTTCCACCAGTTACATTTATGAATGAATAGGGGCCAAACATTGAGCCTGGAAGATAATGCTTTTCATAACTTTTACTCCTAACATTTGGCGCATCTATTATAAGATTAGAGTAAAAGTTTTTGTTTGGGAAGGTACTGATCGATGGATGCATCCTGTACTGCATATTTAAAAGGTGTTTTGGATGACCTAACGAGCTCAACCTTTCAAATAAACTTCTTCCAAAGCCAGCTTCATCAGAAAGCTACAGAAAATAAAAGAAATAACATGATATCTATTTAGAGGTTAACACAACTAAAACTTGAGTATGAAAACAAAGTAGACAAAAAAAAGCAGCATTTACATACATTGCTTTCCACAGTAGCTGGTAACTGGCATTCATCGCCAATAAGAATGGCATGCCTAATTCCAGGAAGCTGTAAGGGTATTGTTGATTCACACTCTTTTAATTGGGCTGCTTCATCAATGACCAACAAATTCATTGGTTCCATTTTCAATGAATACAGCTTATATGAACTAGATGCCGTGCAGAAAATCAAGGAAGCATTTTGAAAACAGAAATTTTCCATTGAACGCCTGCTCATAGAACTTTTAAAATCAAATCCACTTAGAGAAGTACGGAGATTCTTTAAAATAGAAAGGCACTTGCTTCTCTGTGAGAATAATAGCAACGAAATATCTGCAAAAACTTCAAAAGAATCCCCAGCTAACTCTGGACGTGAAAAAAGCTTCTCAAGTTCTTCAGAGATTACATCATCACGGAAGAGCAAAGTTTCAAAAGAACCAAGTAACCCAACAAGGGATATCATATTTTGAATATCATGTTTCAGGATATAGCTTTCAGGTGTATGAGAGCATAAAGTAAAGGCACATCTTTTCAGTTGTAATATATTGAAGCGGAATTGCTCTCTCATAAATTCAAGAAATGATTTATGCTTCCCACTGCAAACAACAGCTTCACTGCTGCAATTTTTCTCTGTGTTTTCATTTTCCTGATCACGCTCCTGCTCTTTGATCAATTCTTTTTCCAAGAAATTATAATACTGACAAACGCAATCTTCAAAAAAGTCTATTGTTGAAGTGAAACACGACCTTTTAGCAGTCAAAGCTGCAAAGCACTTTCTAAGCCTTTTAACACGATAATCCAAAGATATGTCTTCAATCTCTGAGTTAACTTTGAGCCTGTCCTTATTCCCAAATAACAGAATATCACTCAAAGAACAAAACAAAGCATCAGTTCCTGAGCCTATTTCGGAAGATTCAATCACTAGCTTCCGGACTCTGGAAGCCACTTCTTTTATGGCGACATTGGTTGGCGCGCAAATCAGGATCCTACGCTTCATCCTTAAGAGGGTAAAGAGCAGCATACTAACTGTCTTAGTTTTCCCTGTCCCTGGTGGACCCCAAATAAGTTCCACTGCGCAACTGTGATTGCACTGAATTTTACGAAGACAAGTCAAAATGGCCTTAGTTTGGGATTCATTCAATGTAGATGATAAATTCCTAACAACACTCTCATGCCAGGCTCCACCGCTATGCATAGAACAGAGGCTGCAATTTTCCTGAACCTGTTACACACATGGAAATTCATTTGGATTTCGGACCCCATCATTATATACCAGCAAATTGAATTCTTACTGATTTTCTCAAATCCTAGAAGTTATGTCAGTAATTATGGTGAAGGAATGAATAAGAGAGAGAATAAATGGTTCATGATGAATTGAGGTCCATACGTATTCTACATTGCAATCAGGTTTTATAAAGATACAACAATAAATTCACAGAGCATGGTAAAATTATATGATATATACCATAAACTATTGTCAGCTTTAATTGAATATTTGATTCAAGATATCACAATTTAATTGAATATTTGATTCAAGATATCACAATTCCTCCCTCCTGACCCAGCAACTGTGGTATCTTCACTGTTACATAATTTGTATAACATTATATTTTTAAACACTTATTGGGCAACAAAGAAAGCCATATTCATTTCCTCTTTATCATAAACAGTTCATCAGCATGATGATAAGGTACTGCTCAATCAATAGAATCATTTTTCATGATAATAACATTAAAATCCCTTACCATGGAATCGGCGACTTCCTTGATGACATCCAGATTTCGAAATTTGTGCAATCTATTCCAGATTCTTCTGTTAGTAGTTATATTTGTCAAGAAAATCACAACAAGTGATTTCTGCATTTCAGCATTAATTTCAATGTCTTTTGATGGCTTGATTTTAAAAGAGGTAGTGGATGTACTAGCATCCTCTGTCTCATCCTCTGGATCTGTACCAGCATCATCTGTCTCATCCTCCGGATCTCTACTAGGATCCTCAGTCTCATCCTCTGGATCCTCTGGGATCTGGGTGACCAGTGCTAAAGTCCATGTCCTTCCCTCCCTTTGCAAATCAGAGACGTCTTCAGGTTTGGCATCTGCAAGAATAACAACATCTCCAGGCAATGTTTTGTAAGGCTCCTTGCCACGATCATTGTATCTGTTTCTCCAGTAATCAATTTCAACATCATAAAGTAATGTTTCATCATGTCTACACGGAGTTAGAGCAAGCACTTCAGCAGTTGGTGCCCTGTAAATAATTTCTATACTTGAATGCAGTCGTGCTCTTGTTTCTTCCAATAATGGACATACATATGACCGAAAATAATGATCAACCGATTCAAACAATTTGGGAATCACTTTCACCTACAAAAAAGATAAAATAGTGGTTTCTCATAAATGGCTAGTGAGGAAATTTCCAAGAGTTGTACAATTTTGATAACTGAAGATATATAGAGTTGATTGCCACATTGAGAGCATTCTTCAAAAGATGATCATACGCAAGTTACAGGATGTGAACGCATTTCTTACTCTCTATAGAGGGATTTGAATGATGGCAAGTCGAAGACTCACAAAGACTACGGAAATTGACAAAACTCATTGACTGGCTGAATAAGATCAAAAGGGATAGATTAAGCAGCAGATTTGGAAGATTAGTACTTGTTCATTAGACAATATAAAAATTAGTCAAGTTGGTTTGTTCATATTAATAACATATAAAACCCTTCAATGATATGCCCCGTTTAAACTGTTTTTGGCAGACAAGCAGCAATGCTTCACATGATTGCATGAGCTATTACTTCGCAAGGACAACATCCATCAAGGTAATAGTTAGAAGAAAAAACTGACAGTTATACTGTTAGATTCCTTCTGATTGATGATACAATAAATATTGTAAAATAGAAAACAAATGATGCCGTGCATGTTCATCAACTTATAAGGGTTCAATACAACTGGCTTGTTGTATTTTGAGATGGCACATCTGATCCATGGTATAATCTCTCCAATATACGTAGCCATAATGTTTATCAAAGCAACAAGAGAGAAAAACAACAACCAATGGAGAACTGCTTTTCCATCAAATAGGGTATGCTTTTTTGACATTTTCTAAGCTCCTAATTAATGCTCAAGTTCCCTCAATTGGATTGAGAAGTCTCAGTGAACTCAAAATTGAACCATGATATGAAACATAATAATAATAAAAAAAAGGCATTATTTGGCTCCAGCAGTGGAAAGTTGAGAAGGGAGAACAATTTTTCATGTTCCTATGTTAGCAACAAGTAGGAGTGGCAGTGGGTTGAGGCAGGTACGACAAGCCAATCCCCATTCTGCCAGGACCTCAATGCGGCATCCCTGTCCTCATCAACGTCTCTGCAGGGATCCCTGTTCCCCTGATGATTTTTTTTTTTCTCCTTTCAATTTTAATTATATTAACATGCAAATAGAAATGCTAATATATTATACGCCAAAAGAAAACTATAAGAAAATTATCCAAATACAACCACAAGTGATATATAAAATTATAAATATATGAAGTGCTGGGCATTTACAGGGTCGAGAGGTGCACTTCCGGTCTCTAACAGGGAGAGGTGTCCGTATGTAAAAAACCAGAACAATTAAATCCTCATCATATTAGAAGTTGATCCCTAAAAAAAAAAAGGTTCACTCAATAGTCCCCTTATTTCATGTACATACTACCAGCCATATATATATATATATATATATATTAAATGGCGCGACATAGACAGAGGCTAACAAATAAATTGTTATATTGCCGCTAGCTAACTACCTGAACACTTCCAGACAACATCTGCACTATAAATTGAAAAGGTTGAAATAAAAGTGAACCAATGAGATATCATGCACAATTATCCCATAGGCATCTCCCCCAATCAACTTTGTCTAGCTCGAGACCGTTTCATTTAACAAACCAAGAATTTGTTAAAATTTACTCCATTATTTTCTATGCAGTCTAAAAAACATGTTCATTATACCATGTTAGGCTCACATTCTACCAAATACATTATAAGTTACATTTTCATACCGAGTTGGAGCTGCTTCCAATTCCATACGGCTCTATGGCTCTAGTAGACCATTGCAGCCATATTGATGATGCATAAAAGATGGGGGAAGAAGCATGCAACATCTGAAATGGGTTGGGCCACTCGATGTCGATGCCCAGCCAATTCATGCAAAGCGGATTAAGCATACAACCAAAGCTACTGAACAAAACTTTTTGTTGTCATCACAAACATGTTAATGCAGTAATGGAAGATGAAGATCCTAACATGATTTAGGAATTATTTTCAAAGCAAAATTAGGAAATTTAAAGTTTTTATTGTTTAAAAATTTTACTTTTATCATGATTATTTTTCTAATTTATCTTACTCGGTATTCTTAATTATATTTTTTAAAGTAAAATATCTAAAAGAGTTTTGATATCTCTATCTACAATAACAAATATAGGCATCTTAATTATTAAATAATTAAGTTTAAATTCAATTATATTTTTTTTCTTTCATAAACAATTACATGCATTTTTTATATTTGTAATTTCAAAAATTAAATGTGCTTTTTGTCATTTGTAAATTCTTGTAATTTTTTTCATTAATCGTAATTAAATCATACATGTATAATAATTTCTACCACTAATATATATCCTTATTTTTTTATTATTTACGTACACACGAATTTTTTATATATATTTTTTAGTAAAAAAAGCACAATAGTTTTGGTGTAAAAATAATAATTTTATTTTTTATATATATTTTTAAAATTAGCTGGTTTAGAACTGTCAAACAAGAACTAACCAAAATCAGTCCGCCAATCTCAAAAATCTTCACACCTAACCAAAGCCAAAATCATACATGGATAATAATTTCTACAATTAATAATATACATCCTTCATTTTTTTAATATTTACATTATTTTTTTTATATTTTTGTAATAAAAAACACACAATTTATTTTGGTGTAAAAATAATATTTTTTTTTTCTATTTGTTTAAAAAAATTAGCTGGTTCAGAAACGCCCAAACAAGAAACAACCTGACCGATCTCAAAAATGGGAATCACCACCTAACCGAGACGGTTTTGAGAATCGGTCCTAGGCCGTCCAGTTTAAGGACCGAGGCTCCTCAGACCGGAACTGAACCGTGGCCGGGGATTAAACTGAACAAAACAAAATCATAAGAGAACACAGTGCAAGGCGCATCATTCACTTCCAAAACTGACAAAACATTGACCGGTCAAAGACATAAACCGAAAAGCTGCGCTAAGATTTTAATACAGAAACAAAGCAAAAGGAGGATAAATAGAACCTCGAAGAGATTTTCATTGCAAATGTCCTCGAGAGACCAAGAAAACATGGAAGCAACCAAGTCACAGTCATCGGCAAATCCTCCTCTCTTTTTGATTGAAGTCTCCTCTTCCATGATTATCCCTCCTCCCTCTCTCCTATGGCACACTTGTCTTCTCAACTCACATCAAATGAAAAAAAAAAAAAAAAAAGAAGGGAAACCCATCTCAGTTCCACCCTTGAAAAAACCCATATAAGAAATGAAATTTCTTATGCATCAAGGAATTCAAAAGATCAATGAAGAGAGCATCGGTTTGATGTTCACCCTTTAAAACCCAAATAAAAATGTTGTTTCTTAACCATGAAGGCACAAAGTAACTAAACAATTAATGTAGTACAAGAACCTCATCTTTCCCAATTGACTTTGATAGAGGCAAGAAAGAATTTCCAGCCAGTAGGTTTTGCAGAATATTTATTTGGGTCATCTACTGGCCCGAATAAAGGTTGCTTCGCTTTCCATGTCATTACCATTTGCAAAATACTTATGGGTCTCCGGATGATTCGATTCCGCATATTTATACATTAATTCAGTGAACAAAGGTAATCAAAATAGGAAAACTTTAATTTGATTATATTTAAAATCACATCAACTAAAAAAAATGTCAAACATTAAAATCATAATTTTTTTTATTTACGTGAATTAATTTATTTTAATCAATTTGATTAATTTTTATGCGTTGATTGTTAGCCAAGGGTGAGGAAAGCATCATAATCATGAAAATTATCTTATTAAATTTAAACATTATTAATAATTTCAATATTTGAATTCATATAAATCCACTTAAAATTTAATTCAAATTATTATTTGTATTATTTTAAATTTAATTATCATTATTCAAATGTTTTATTAGTGTTATATATTTTAATTAATAATTTCTATAAATATATAATTTCTATTAATATTTTATTTTAAAAGTTTAATAATTTTATAAAATATTTAAAGTTTATTTATTTAAATATAATATTTAAATATTTATAAATATCAATATAAAACATTTTTTATATTTAATGAATAATTTATATAAACTTATTTCAATAACGAATATTAAATATATAAAATTAAATTTGATACAATATTACTTTTTTAAATTTAAGTTTAATTATATATTATTTAAATTTATTTTAATATAATTTGATCTGACATTAAATATTTGACTCGTTACTATTCTAATTAAGTATAATGAATTATTTGTAATAAATAATTATAATTAACAGTAAAATCATTAATAATTCAACCCATTGAGTTGCAATCAAATTGTAATTAAAATTATTAATAATTATATTTTATTTTTCTTATCAAATTTTATTTATTAAACATAAATGAATTTCTCCATTTTAAATGTTCATTTTTATAATTCAGAAACTTACAAGTGCAAAATTATTTATTTTAATATTATTTTTGTAATTTTGTTGAGTTGATATATATTTAACTTATTACTATATATATGTTAAAAAATTAAAAATATAAATAAATATTGTGTTGTTTTTATTATTAAATTGTAATAAATATTTCGAGATTTATTATAATTAAATTCTATATATATGTATAGCTTTACTGCTTTCAATTATAAAAAATTAAAGTAATTTTTTTTTTATTTGAACCATCAAACTTTTTTTTTACCGACCACTCATGGTCCAGTAGTGAAGATTTTAGCCACTAACTATTGGCTTGAAAAGTTAAACCAAACCTACACATATTTTAAAATTATACCTTTTGACTTACATAGTAACTTATATGGTAGTTCAACTTACAAGTAGTAAGTTATAAATAAATTTTTATTTAATTTAATTTATAAATTTAAAAATTATTTAAAATAAATTAAAAGTTATAAGAATGTTATCATTACTTATAATTTATTTATTTTAAAATTACTCTTTGATCAATCGAAAAATTATATTATTCTAATAATTTTTAAAAATTTCAACATCGTCCTCATTTCAATAACTATATATAACACTTAATTATATATACTTTTTAGTCATTTTTTAATAAATTAAGTTATTTTTAATCATATTTTAACAAAACACTTAAATTATTTAAAAGTTACTTTTAAGTATTTTTATTAAATAATTATTTATTTATTTTTATATTAACTTATAAATTAAAAAATATATATTTTAAGTCCAAAGTTGAAAGTGATAGATAAAATAAACACTCTCTTATTTTTCCAACCTAATTTATTGGGCTAAATAAATTAATATTGAAAATTAGAAAAAAAAAACATTTTAGAGGCTAAATGTTATTTATTAAGTCCTTAAACTTTTATTTATTCATATTATAACATTCCAAATCTCACGTTATAAAGAAATTTCTAATTTTAACTGTATATAAAGGTCATAAAAAAACTACTATTAACATTTATGAATTAATTTTTGGACCATGTAGTTAAGTTCAATCCTATATTAATTATTAGACCAATAATCTATGCAGATTCACAATGTAATAATCAAGTCATCAAACTTCTATTCAGATTAATATTGATGATTTTTTTTTTTTAGCCTGTGAATCGCACCCTTAATTAAATTCTCACGAGTTTTTTTTATTTAAAAAAGATATAAAAATAGACTGATCACACATTGAACAAAGAATATTATACATTTTACACCCACATGCATTTGAAAGAATTCTACCATTTTCAAAGGCGAATTCACATCTTATTAAGTGAGATCAATAGACTCCATTCAATTATTTTTAAACTTTTTTCCTTATATATTATATATAGAGTTATTTATATGTCATTAAAATAAGTTTTTTCCTATTAAAATTTTTAAAATATTATTTTATTTAATAAATGTAAATTTACTAAAAACTTCACCCTAATACACTATTATTTTAATTTTTTAAAATAAATAATAAAATCTACAAAATTGAAGACTAAATCTGCCTTTTGTAACTTCCTCTCTACTAAAATAAACTTTCCTCTCTAAATCTTCCTTCTGTAACTTTAACATATTCATAAAATCACAATTTTTTCTTCTCCTAATTTTTTCACTATTTTTTTTTTTTATTCTTTTCTTTCTTTCGTTTCCTACAGATTAATTTTATCCTTTTTTCCTTGTTCATTTTTTTCAACAAAACTAATGAAAAATTTAATTTCATAAAGTAAATTTTTATTTTTTATTTTTTAATTTATATTCTATTATCCTATTAAAAAGACATTTTCTATAGTGAAAATTATGAAGACTCATTTACATAATAAAATAAAAAATCAGTTGTGAAATAATTAGTTAATTACATATATTGAAAAAAAAAATTGATAGTATTAATAGTAAAGCAATCCTGCAATGCTTCCAAAAAATAAAACTTGTCAAGTATAATTATAAATTTAATATTATAGCAAAATTTTATTATTTTATAAAATTATTTTTATTTTTTTACTAATTGTAGTCATATATTAAAGATTTACATGTATTATTTTCACTTTTCGATAAGTAATTTATTAGTGTATATAATATATTTTTTTCTAAATTGAGTAAAATAAATTTTTTTTTATCTACTGACTCAATTTCTTTGCTCTGCCCTTAACCATGCTTATATTAAGACTACATGTCACATCTTAGCCCTTCGTAAGGCATAATATAATCCCGTAGTATACCTAATAAATTATCGAACTTCGTCTACCGATAACCCATTAAATATACTATAAGGGATTTTAAACAAATTTTCATTCATTTTAAAGTGTAGAGTAATGCTGATTAATTATTAAAAAGTCTTTAATTGATGTTTGTAACATGAGCTACAATTTTTAATTAATTCGGTGTTGTGAAAATTTAAAAATTTTTTGGCAAAATGCTGGCTAAAAATTGAGAAAACAGTTTTTCAAAACCTATTAAAAACACTCCCAATATGCACAACTCCATTTAAAATCAACACAAACCAATCTCAACCAACACCCTTTCAAGCAACTCAATATCATTCCATTCAATTCAATTCAAGTATAAAATTTCAATTCAAGAAAAAGAGAATAAAAATGATATTATTATTACAATTTTGATTGTACAACTACTCATTTAGTTCTATAGATACATATGTATAAATATTTTACATAAAAAAGAAATGTACTGTTAGTAGCATGCCCTAGAGCATATCATTTTGTATGTATCTAGTACACATTTTATTAATAAAGAGCAATTTCACTTTTCCGTTTACATAATATATTTATGTGTAATAGAAAAGGTCCATTGATATTTTGTTAGAAATTCTATTCTTAAGTTGTCAAGAATATGAGTGACAGTATTTCTAGCACAAAGTATTACAAATTAGTTCATAATCGAGGATACTTCACAATAAGGTTTGTTCCTATTGTAATATTGTAATCAGGTTTGTTCCTAAGATGGAATTGTGAGTCTCATACCATATAACAAATATGATAGGCACTTATACATGATAATTAGGCTGAACCAGTGACACTTATGACAAACACGTAGAGTTTACTCTTGTCAATGTATTGTCATAAATCATATATGTGCATATAATCTTTAGACCTGAGATAACACAGTTATCTTGTATATAAGTGGTTTGAGTTTGATATGATACTGCTTTCATACTTGTACTATGTATGGGTATATGGGCGTGTGTTGGCTCCTACTAGTTATATATGGAGGTAGGTGTTGATCAAGATGGAATCTATTACCCTAAGTAATATGAATAAAATATTCTATGTTCATTTAATTATTCTTGATGTTTCAAGTTCCTGGCCAGGACAGACAGATTTAATCAGAAAAGAGTTTCTGATAAGAAAATCTTATTAATCAAGAACTAGAATTAAAAGAGAACATAATGTTCATAGCAATTGGAGTTTGACATTAACCATGGCTCCAGCTGGGATTGGAATTTTGTAACAGAGAGATTCTAGTGCATGGTAACATATGATTATAGGTTTATTTAAGGTATTCCTTATTACTGATTGGGTGGCCATGGCATATTATGCTAGGTGTTAACCATGGTCTATGAGGTGCCTAAAATGATTTGGAGAAATCATTTATGGTAAGAAAGAGTTCTGATGATATTAAGAGTTGATATCATATCTCATTGCCAATTAGTGATAAGCCTAGTAAGTCACACACATACACAAGTTAATCACCAAGTTAAAAGTGATTTAATTGATTAATTAAAGAGTTTAATTGATTAATTAAATAGGTTTAGTTTGCAATAAAATTACAAAGTCCCTAGTATGGCTTGAAACCAAATCTAGGTTATTGGACGTATAGCATAAGTTAAATTTATATTTAAAGTGTTTAAATATAAATTTAATTGTGAGAAATTAATTAATGGAGATTAATTAATTAATTTGTATTTGATATAAATTGATTAGCAGAGGAGAAATAATGATTTTGGGTTGAGAACTCAAAATTACAACACAAGGGTAATTTGGTCATTTCACAGGGTGACATGTGGCGCCATGAGATGGTGACACATGGCACCATATAAGTTTGCTATTTGTCTTCCTATCATGCAATGTGATCAAAGTTGAGATTAAATCTAACTTTGATACTTGGCTTAATGTGATTAGGTCAATTAAAATTAAAATGCAATTAGGTGATGACATGTGGCAAGAGTTTTAAGTGATGACCTAATTATAAAAGGGAAAAGAAAGAAAAATAAAACATACTCTTCTTCCCCAACAAGGTGCCGCCACCCATATTGTGCTCTCCTCTCTTCTTCTTTTTCTCTCATCAATTCAAAGAGAATTGCCCAAATTCTCTTGAATTAAAATTGCTAGAAATTTATTTCTAGTGTCCTATACACATCTATAACCTCTCTAAAGGCAAATCCCTAATTTCTAATTAGTTGGCAAGGCTTGATAAGCAAGATAAGGGGCTACCATTGGTGATCTTGATGTGGACAAGCTAGAGGGACAACATTTAGGGTCTTAGGTGCTTCACAAAGGTACCAATTACACCTACAGTGCATTAAAAGGTTAGTGCAAATATTATTCTTCTAATCTAGGGTTCTAATAAATTAATTTGTTAATTTAAAAATCTTAAATGGCAAATGTAGATCCTAATACATATTAAAAGTATTTTAATATGCAATTGAACATTAAAATCAATTAGGTGCATAATGGATATGGCATGATGCATGAAACTCTAGAAGAAATTTTGAAATTCTATGTTCTAATTAACCTACCAACATGCTTCCGCTCCTTCATGTACAAGGGTATAAAATATTATACCCGTAAAATATCCCAAAGCTTGTTTCCCAGTAGCTATAGCAGCTCACTTTGCTGCTTTATCCTTCTCCCTGTCTACGACAGTAAGAAAAAGCTATGGCTGAGTAAATTTTACTCAGTGGTGTACAACAATAAATTTTAAAAGTTACAAAAATATAATCGTTCATTGATAATAGAAATTTAAAAATTTTCACAATCATAGTTCTCAAGTTGAAGTCAAGATTTCTCCATAACAATTTATCAAATAAATGGTAAACAATAGTGTTGCTAATAAATACACAACTTAAGTCATGACACAAAATTTCACGATCAATGCTATGTTGTGCACCACGACAAAGCAATCCACAACCTCACTAACCGAAATTAATGAGGGAGGTGGCTAGCTAGCTATATGAGTACTCATCTAATCTCAACTTCAAACTGGCAAGCCAGATAGGGAGGAACATAATCAATCTCAACTCCATAGATGGAGGAGGAATACAATAGAACTGTCATGCCAAGTGTGAATTCAAAATCAAATTCAAATCACAGCATTCAAAATTTTCATACAAATCACAAATCACATTTCATTCCAAAATTCTCATTTACAAAGTAGGCAACACACTTATTTTCAAATAAAATTCCCAAGGCCAAAACAATAAAAAATTATTTATAACTCATATTCAATTAGCTTTTGAGTAGAAACAATGAATTTAAAATGTTGTGCACAAACCTCTCATAGTTGCTTTGACTTAGTCCACTCTTCCTCCTTCCTTGGAGGGCTCATTTTCAACTGAAACACATAATTAAATTGTTTCAATACTCTTTCAAACCATTTTTAATAATAAATCCAACAATTAAATTTTTGCATACTTAATTTTACTTATAAATTCTCCTAAGAGTTAAATTCTTTGTATTTGGTATATTTATGGTATATTCACATTACTATTCATTTAAAATGTTGATTTTTTCATAATTAATAGGTATACCATTTCTAAACACATGGTCATATCACATTTTGGGTCACAAATTTGTTGGCATTGGTTACCAATTGAAATTTAAGGCCTATTAGAATTAATTCCAAAATTTCAGATTTGGTCACCAATGTTTACTGTTCTATTGGACCAATTTACAGTGAAAATTTGACTAAACTTTCTCCATCAAAGTTGTTCCTTAATGTGTCTAATTTAATTCCCTTTTTGAATAACTCCATTTAGAGTTTTTTAGCTCAAGTTATAGCATTTTTACCATAACTGGCCAGATTGGTCATTTCTAGATTTTCTGAGCAAATTTTTGGTTATGACAATTTTGATGACCTAACTTTGGTTAGCAATTTGAATGGGTTATGGTCAGAATTTGGGTTTGTATTTCTCAAGAAAGTTGTTCTACTATGTCTAAGCTTTCCAATGGTTCAAAAATCAGGTCATTTGGACCTCCCTACACAAAGTTATAACCATTTGAATATGTACTATTCATTTGGTCAATTCTGCCCAGAATCAGGGTGCTAATTCCGGATTCAACTCAATTTTAGACCAACTTATGGTTAGTTTTTAGGCAAAGGTTTCTCAATCAAATATGTAGCATTATGACTCAAATTTCATCTCCAATTAGCCTCATACTAATTGGAGTAACATTATTCAACTTATAGCCTGTTAACCTGGCTGGACTCATTAGTCCAGAATTCAACACTTCAACCATTACCAATTCTATCAATTCCATTCATCAAATCACAATTACACACACACTAATTGACCAAAATTAAGCATCAAAACATCAATTGGTCAGTAATTATCAAAATCCCCAATTTCTCCCAATTTCCATAAACCCTAATTTGCCATCTTACTAATCTATGGAATTTCATGAAACTTCACTTCACTAAACACATATACCACTTCATCTAAGTCCCATATTCACATCTAATTAAACTAAAACACATTAAAGCCCTAGTAAACCATGGCTGGCTGAAATTCCTAGGGTTCCCATACATGCATGATTTCTTGCTTTCTTATGTTAATTATACCATAATTAACTTTAATCCTAAGCATACACTATCAATTTGGCTAGAGAGAGAACTTACCTCAAATTGATCAACTTCAAGTCTTCCAAGCTTCTCAAATTTCCTAGCTATTTTGGCTCCTAATTTTTTAATCAAGACCCAAAAGCAAGTTTTATTAAAGAAGCTATGAAATTTGTGGCTAAAACTAGGGTTATAAAAGCTTAAAGTTGTCTTCAATGGTGGAAAGAAAAGAAAAAGAGAGAGAGAAGAGAGAGAGAGAGAATTCAGCTGCCCAAGAAGAAGAGTTTAATTAATTAATTTTTTTTTTTGAAATTTTGCTCTTATAACTTAGTAATTATCTCAACAATTTAATATTTGAAAATTTAAATTTAATTATATCATCATGAGGTCACCATGATGTCATAAATCCCTTTTAATTGTAAATTTTTCCATTTCTTTCATACACCTCTTCACTTTGAATATATTTTTCATAATTTTAATTTCCTACATTTTAATTAACATTTAGGCCAAGAGTCTCCTCTAAGGGTGAATTGACCAAATTGCCCCTTATCGATCTGATCAATTTTTCTAGTAGCACTGAATTACTTCCTGAACTTTGATTTAATTATTTGAGCTTGTTCTCTATTATTTTCTGTGGTTTTCACAATACCATTAGCTTTGCAATTATCCCTTGGCCTGGAGTGTCATAGAGTCTCACACGAAATTAGAGTAGCAACTGAGCTCGCAGTCACTTCCCGGTTCGATCACCAATCGTCGGGACCTCGGCTCATTTAACCCATTATGCTTTGTTTTCTTTATTTCCATTTCACCTTTATATAATTTCAATTAATTTTTATTTATGGCTTTTCTAAATGGCACAAATATAGTTCTAGACATCCTGACTGTCCGGACAGACACTTGTCACCGGAACAGTAGAATGTATAGACTATTTAGTATAAGGGTGTTACACTACAACTTAGAATACTTTCATTTGTGGGCTTATTAATATTCATCAGAAAGAAAAAAAGCATCTTAAAGTTTCTTGAACTCTTTAAATTTTGTCAAATGTCCATATCCAATCCTTAAATTTTTTTATTAAAATTACCATTGCGTACTTTTTATAATCTTTTTGAGTGTGAATATACTTATCAAGAAGTTTTTTTTAAGAGTCCACGTGTAATATGGATATAGTAGTTGCTAATTAAGATCAAATAAGTAACTTAAACTAACACATGATTATCTTAAAACGTTTGAAAATTATAATAAATATTGTAAGAGATATAAAGCTCACATGTTATTTTTAAGGATTATTAGTTATACTATAAATAAATAATAAATAAAAAGAGTTTAATTTTGTCACACCTTACCCTCCATAAGGCATAACATGATCCCGTAGTATATTTAACGAATTACCGAACTTTGCCTACCGATAACCCATAAAATATACTACTAGGGATTTTAAAACAATTCCCTTTTATTTTTAAAGTGGTGGGTAATTTTGAACAGGTATTAAAAACCTTTAATTGAAATTAAATCATAAATCAAATTTTTAGTTAATTTAAATCTCCGCAAATTTTACAGAAAATTCGGCAGAGTGCCGTCTATATTTTGGAAAAACAGTTCTTCAAAACCTGTGAAAACACTTTCAATATGTATCTCATTCTCAAACTCCAATATTCTCAATACAGTTTAGTTTCAATTCAGCACCATTTCAAGCAATTCATAAAAAAAATATTTCAAAATAACTGAGCATTTCATTAAATAAAATAAGAGGTTTATATTACAAGATTTATACAGATCAAAATAAATTACAAAATTTATTGTACAACTGCTCAAGTCCAAATATGTACATACACACAGTTCATATACATTAAAATAAAAATTTACAAGGGTATACTCTATATACCCAGTAAGATCCAAAATTTGTTCAGTTCCAAGTAGCCTACTTTGCTGCTTTATCTGCCTCTCTACCTGCAACAGCAATAAAAAATTATCGCTGAGCCAAAGATTCAGTGGTGCACAAGTTAAATGAAATAATAAATTAAACAAAAAATAAATCACAATTGTTCAAATTAAATCAATTGGGATGTTAACACATATAAAATCATGCTTTAATTTTAAAGCCAGAAAATTTCTTAAAATAAATCAAATCACAGAACAATTTCTTTTGAAATGTCACATAGCTTAATCATGATCCAATTATGTCACACCTTACCCCTTTGTAAGGCATAACATGATCTTGATAAATTGCCAGGATTACCTCCAGAAAGAGAAGTGCAGTTTGAGATTAATGTTATGCCTGGTGTGGACCCAATCTCCATAACGCCATATAGAATGGCACCAGGAGAACTAAAAGAATTGAAAGTGCAATTGCAAGAGCTGCTTGACAAGGGCTTTATCCACCCTAGTGTGTCACCTTGGGGAGCGCCAGTGTTGTTTGTAAAGAAGAAAGATGGCACTCTTCGGTTATGCATTGACTATCGGCAGTTGAATAAGGTGACAATAAAGAACAGATACCATTATCTCGTATTGATGACTTATTTGATCAGTTAAGGGGTGCAGCTGTGTTCTCCAAAATTGACCTGAAATCAGGTTATTATCAGCTGAAAGTACAAGAGCAGAGTATTTCTAAAACTGCCTTTAGAACCCGCTATGGCCATTATGAGTTCTTGGTCATGCCATTCGGGTTAACTTATGCTCCGGCTGCTTTTATGGATTTGATGAATACTATCTTCAGACCATACCTCGACCAGTTTGTTGTGGTATTCATAGATGATATATTGGTCTACTCGAGGAGTGCAGAAGAGCATGATAGACATCTGTGGATTATATTGCAGACTTTGAGGGAGAAATAGTTATACGCCAAATTATCGAAGTGTGAATTTTGGCTGAAAGAAATAACCTTCTTGGGGCACGTAGTATCAGTAGAGGGCATTAAGGTAGATCCAAGTAAGATAGAAGCTGTCCTTAATTGGAGGCCACCTAGAAATATCACAGAGATTCTCAGTTTTCTGGGTTTAGCTGGATACTACCGTAGATTTGTGAAGGGATTCTCCATGTTGGCATCTCCATTGACCAAGCTGCTTAGGAAAGATGTGAAATTCCAGTGGATGGATAAGTGCCAACAGAGTTTTGATGAATTAAAGAAATGTTTGACTGAAGCTCCAGTCCTGACTTTACCTACTCCGGGTAAAGAATACACAGTTTACAATGATACTTCTCATAATGGGTTAGGCTATGTATTGATGCAAGATCGAAATGTCATTGCCTATGCATCACGCCAGCTGAAACCGCATGAGAGGAATTATCCGACACATGACTTGGAATTTGCAGCTATTGTGTTCGCTCTTAAGATCTAGAGACATTATTTATATGGGGAGAAGTGCTACATCTACACAGATCATAAGAGTTTGAAGTATTTGAGAACTCAGAAAGAGTTGAATTTGAGACAGAGGAGATGGTTAGAGTTGATAAAAGACTATGATTGTCTGATAGACTATCAGCTAGGGAAAGCTAATGTTGTGGCTGACGCCTTAAGTCGCAAGACTATGGCAAGTCTATGGGTTACTTCTTTGTCTATGGTACATGTAATGAGATCATTACAAGCCAGCTTGGAGATTGATGATGAGGGGCAGATAGCAGTTGCATGGCATGTATAGCCAGTATTGAGTGACCGAATCAGAATGGCTGCTCAGAATGATCAGAAGTATCAGAAGCTGTTGGAAGAAGTCCGGCAGGGCAAGAAACCAAAATTCTCAATTAGAGATGATGGTCTACTGCTACACCAGGGTAGAATGTGTGTTCCTAATGATGTTGATTTGAGGCAGATCATTTTGAAGGAAGAACATGAGTCTCCTTTTGCCATGCACCCTGGTGGCACAAAAATGTATAGAGGGCTAAAGGAGCATTACTGGTGGATGGGTAGGAAAAGAGATGTGGCAGAATTTGTTTCCAAATGCCTAACTTGTCAGCAAGTGAAGGCAGAGCATCAAGTACCCGCTGGGTTGTTACATCCACTATCAGTACCAGAATAGAAATGGGAGAGAATAACAATGGATTTTGTGATGGGACTTCCGAGGATACAGAAGAGTCATGATACAGTATGGGTTATTGTTGACAGACTGACCAAGTCTGCTCATTTTCTGCCAGTCCAGATGGACTACAGATTAGAAAGATTGGCCAAATTGTACATTGATGAGATTGTGAGACTGCATGGAGTGCCAGTATCCATCGTATCAGACAGAGATCCTAGGTTCACTTCTAGATTTTGGGGTAGTCTTCAGAGAGCCCTAGGAACTAGATTGAACTTCAGTACGACATTTCACCCATAGACAGATGGCCAGTCTAAGAGGGTAATTTAGATCTTGGAGGACATGCTACGGGCTTGTGTGATTGAGTTTGAGGGCAGTTGGGACACGCACTTGCCTTTGATTGAGTTTGCTTATAATAACAGCTACCAATCAAGTATTGGGATGCCTCCATATGAAGCTTTGTATGGCAGAAAATGCAGAACTCCCCTGTGTTGGGATGATGTAGGTGAAAGGAAGATGATTGGGCCTGAAATTGTTCAGCAGATAGAGGAGAAGATCAGGATGATTAGAGATTGACTCAAGGTTGCATCAGACCGTCAGAAGTTCTATATTGATTTGAAAAGAAGGGATATTGAATACACAGTGGATGAGAAAGTATTCCTTAAGGTTTCTCCTTGGAAGAAAATTATGAGATTCGGCAGAAAGGGGAAACTGAGTCCTCGCTTCATTGGGCCATATGAGGTTCTGAAAAGAGTGGGTCCTTTGGCATATCGGTTGGTACTACCTCCAGAGTTGGAGAAGATACATAATTTCTTCCATGTGTCCATGTTGAGGAGGTATCGATCAGACCCATCTCATGTACTACCAGTAGAAGAAATTGAAGTGAATCCAGACCTTACATATGAAGAAGAACCTATAGAAATTCTGGCTTATGAGGTGAAGCAGCTATGGAACAAGCAGATTCCGTTAGTGAAAGTGCTGTGGAACCATCATTCGGGCCAAGAAGCTACTTGGGAACGAGAGGAGGACATGACGAGATAGCACCCACAACTGTTCAGAGATTGATACCAGGTAAAATTTTGAGATGAAATTTATTTTAAGGGGGGGAGAATTGTAACACCCCTATTTGCATAGCCTAGTATATTTCACTATTTTGGTGACCGGTGTCGGTCTGGATAAATTAGGGGATTAGAACCATACTTAAGACAACTAGATAAGTCCTGAACACAAATAATTAGTAATTGTCAATTAGTTAAGTATAAATAAGAAAAACAGAAGATAAGAAGTTAAATGAGGCGAGAGTCACAATGATGGGTGACCTTCTCGGGAAGGACTGCGAGGTCGATTTAAACTCAAATTTCGAATCGTAAAATGTAACGCCGCGGTCCTTAGGACTATTGCGAACACAGTGAAAAAGAGAAAATCACAAAAAAGAATTTTTAAGTCGGTCAAATAATTAGGTCAGGGATCCGGAAGAAATATTGAATTATTTACAAACCGGGTCGAACTGGCGAGGAGCAATTTGGTCAATTGACCCCTAGAGCTGACTCTTGATTTAACTGTCTAATAAAATTTGAGAAATGAAAATTTTGAAATGTAGATTTAAATTGAAGAGGTAAATAAAAAAGAAATGAAAAAGAAGTGAAAAATAAAAAAATAAAAAGTTTATGACATCATCCATGACACAATAAGTATTAATTTTTAAAATTTGAAAATTAGGAGATAATGCAACATAAAAAGGAGCCAATAAGAATTAAAAGAAAAGAAAATTCATTTTTTTTCCCTTTCTTCTTCTTCTTGCCGCAAACCTATTCTCTCCTCTCTCTCATTTTTCTTTTCCTTTCTTCCATTAAAGCTCTCTTTGAGCTTTTAAAACCCCAAAATTAACCATAAATTCTATAAATTCCTTCATTAAACCTTGTTTTTGAAGCTTGGTAAAACAATTGACAACAAAAAGAAGAGGAAAGAAAGGAGATTTGAAGAGGGAAAAATTCAACAAAAGAGGTTAGTAGTTAGTTTTCAATTTTATGTTTAAATTCATAATTAAGTAGTTGAATTACATTAGAGATTGTGAAAAAATGAAACAAAAATAATATGTATAGAATTCCATGGAATTTCAGCCAACTTGAGATGTGGTAGGAATTGATTGAGTTTGATTGAATTAAACATGTTAGAAAGCTTGAATGAGTTGAGAAATTATGTTTATATGTTTTGTTTTAGTAAAATGTAACAAAATTAGTGAGTTAGGGTTTTGGACCTAGGGTTTGGGAGACAAAATTTTGAGAATTAGTCTAATGGTATGTTTGACCTTGTTTGCACTGAAAAATGATCATATGTGACCAATTGTGGTATGTTTAAAATGTTGGAATCAAGTGGAAATTCGGATTGGTTATTGGCATTCTGCAGGCAGCAGGACCAAGGTCCCTTTTAGGGACCAAAACTAAAAATTTACCAACCTAATTGGTATGAGGCCAATTGGGAATGAAACTAGACACAAAATGACACATTTTTCATTTAGGAATCATGCCCAAAAAGTGACCATAGCATAGTGAACAAATTGGCCAAATCCGGACTTAGGTATTCTGTCCTGTACAAAATGACCAAATGAACAGTGTTTGTTCATTTGGCTATAACATGGGCTAGGCAAGTCCAAATGACCTGAAATTTTACCAGTAGAAAGATGAGATATAAACCTACAACTTTCATGAAGAATACAAACCCAAATTATGCCCTTAACCAAGTCATTTGGCTACCCAAATTTGGTGACCTAAAACTGCCAGAGCCCAAAAATTTGCCCAGAAATTTGGGTTAGGCCAATCCGGCCAGCCATATTCAAATGGCTATAACTTGAGCTACAAAACTCCAAATGGAGTGATTCAAAAAGGGAAATAAATTTAATGCAATAAGGAACAATTTCTATGAAGAAAACTTGGCCAAATTCTATCAAAAACATGACCAATGGAACAGTATAAAACAGGACACCAAAACTGAAAATTTACAATTTTGCCTAAAAGACTTAAGTTTTGAGAAAATAACCAAAACCAACAAAATTGGTGACCAAAATGTGGTATGTTAGTATAGTTGGAGTTTCCATACCTTTTAAGTATAAGAAAGTCAATATTTTAACTTGAATAGTACCATGAATAGTAACCTCAACATGAAAATTTGCAATAATGTAAGTTTAAACATATTAGAATTAGTTATTGGGATTGTTATGAAGTAAAGATACTGAGACACTATAAATTTTGTGTTTCAGCTAAACAAGACTCGGAAGGTCTGAGAGACTGAGTCAAGGCCTAGAGGTGACTCACGTTAGGTTTGTGCACAATAAACCTTATTTGAGCATTTTGTCATTGAAAAATTGATTTAGTATGATTTATGAAAATATGGTGTTACTCATGATTTGTGTTGCCACTTTGTGAATGAAACTATGACTTTGAAAATTTATTGAATTTCTCATTAATTATTTGAATAAAATGTTTGAAATTGATTTTTGATTCACACTTAGCATGACAGTGCCTTATTATTCCTCCTCCATTTATGGGGTGAGATCGATTATTTTTCCTCCCTCTCTGTTTTACCAGTTGAGGTTGTAGATCGGATGAGTACTCATTAGCTAGCTAGCCACCTCCCTCATTGATTTCGATTAGTGGGGTTGTAGATCGCTTTGTCGTGGTGTACAACACGGCATTGATCAGAAATTTTGTGTCATGGCCTAAGTTGTGTTATTGATCGGTAACACTATGATTATTAAATTGTTTGATCAAATTTGTGCTATATTAAGCTTTGAAAATTGTGATTTGCTATAATTGTGATTTGAAAAATTGTGAAATGTGATTGGGAGATTTTTGAATTATGAATTGATCATAAATGTTTTATATTATGCATTTGCATTTTATTGTGCACCACTGAGTATTTTTGTACTCAGTGATAGCTTCTTTTGCTATCGCAGATAGAGAAAAGGACATAGCAGCAGAGTGAGCTACTACAGTAAGAGAGGAGCACAGTTTGGAGATTTTGTATGGGTATTTGTTAATACCTTTGTAATTATTTTGATGTAAATGATTTAGTGTCATATGTATTAAGGTAGATTGAGCAGTTGTACAGTCAATGTAAATAATATTATTTTTGAGATTTTGCGTCTGTAAATTAACTTATGAATGTAAATTAAATATTTAAAATGCAATGTGCATGAGATTATGAAATGTTTTGAGATATCAATTCTTGATTTGAAATTTTGGATTTTGAATTGAAGTGTTGCTATTGCTATTGAGTTGAAGTTTGGTGGTTGCAAATGGGGTTGAGATTAATTATTTGGAAATATTTTTCACAGGTTTTGAAGAACTGTTTTTCCCAAATATAGACGGCACTCTGCCAAAAATTTTGTAAAATTTGCGGAAAAATAAAAAGGGACAAAAATTTTTACTAGTTCTAAAACTTTAATTAAATGTTTTTAATTCCTACTAAAATGCTCACCACTTTCAAAAAAAGTAAGAAAATGGTTTTAAAATCCCTTATAGTATATTTAATGGGTTATCGGTAGGCGAAGTATGGTAATTCATTAGATGTACTACGGGATCATGTTACATCTTATGGCAGGGTAGGGTGTGACAAATTATCCAATTCATCCTAATAGCTAAAGGCTAATGAGGAATACCAAGGCTAGCTAGCACAAATATATGAGTACTCATTCAATTTGTCCTCAACCGGCACACATCTCAACACTTCAGCTAGAGAGAGAATTCAAAATCAATTCATCTCACTAAGCAAGCTGGTGAGGAATTCAAACAAATAATCATGATTGTTGTGGTTTCAAACCATTTTAACCAATTTTTAAACATCAAAACAGCCATCGATCCACATTCAAACTAATTTCCCAACATTTGGGCCAACGACACATAATTTTTATTATTTCAAATATTCGTTATAAATGAGGTCATAAATTAAATAATTTAATTTCACAATTCATTCAAATCAAAATCCAAATTGAAATTCAAAAATAAACTAGTTGTTGTGCACAAACCTCAAATGAGTCGCCTCTTGGCCTTGACTCACTTTTTCTTTATCCTTCCTAGTGTCTCTTTCTACTGAAACGCAAAATTTTAAAGTGTTTCAATACTCATTCAAATCACTTCCAGTAAGTAATCCAACAATTAAATTTTTATAGACTTAATCTACTCAATACGATTTATAAAATTTGGGTTCTTTACATTTTTAGTTATGGTGGTACTATTCATTTCACTTTTCAAGTCAAAACGTTGACTTTTTCATCTTTAATAGGTATGTTAATTCTAAATTCACCCACATACTATATTTTGAGTTACAATTATGTTGGCATTGATTGCCAATTGAAATTCCAAATTCCCTAAGTGAAATTTCAAAATTTCAATTTTTGTCTCTTGAGTTTACTGTTCATTGGCCCATGCTACAGTATAAATTTGGCCAACTTTCCTTCATCAAAGTTGTTCCTTAATGTGTTTAATTTATTTGTAACACCCTCACTGTAGCAATTTCGTACATTCTACTGTTCCAGTGACCATTATCTGTTTGGACAGCTTGAACACTTGGAAAAATATTTAGACTAGAGTGAGGAGTCATAAATAACTCAAATAATGATAAGAAAAATTTAGAAAAAATTTTAGTAATAAAATACAACCAAGTTAAAAGAGCCGGTTCCCTAGCGATGGGTAACCTAGTGGGAAGTTGCGGTCCTCGCAGCTAGGAGCCCTAAACCCGGGAGAAAATTTATGAAATAATTTTTGGGACTCCAGAGAAGAGTCATTGAGTTTTTGATGGCATTATAATGCCAAGAAAATGTTTAGAAAAATTTTTAGATTGGTACAGATGATAAGTCAAACGGAAGGCTTTTTGATCATTTCGTCTTCAGAGATGATTTTTGGCCAACTTGTTCTGTTAAATAAATAATTATTATGACATAAAATATGAATAAATATTGCTAAAAATTTAATTGAAAATGAGTAGAAAAGAAAAGGAAAGAAAATGAAGGAAATTTGGAATTATGACATCACATGATGTCATTAAAATGCCCCCACCCAATCATATTGTGACACCTATCTATAAACATAATTAAAAGCATAAAATGGGCAGAAAAATTGAAGAAACAATATGCTTCTTCTCTTTCCCATTTCCAGTCGAACCCTCTCTTCCACCATTCCTCCATAGCCATTCTTCCAAGCTTCATCTCCCTTGCAAACTCACTCTATTTTTCTAGCCATCTTCATTAAAATCTATTATGTAACCTTAATTAAGAGCTTGGGAGAAAAAAGAAAGGGAGAAATAGAAGAATTAGAATTCTTGGAGTTAAATCAATTAAGGTTAGTGCTTAATCTCATTAACTCTTTTGTTTAATGCTTGATTTGGACTTAAGAAGAGTTGAAACTACTTGAAATAAAAAGAAAATGACAAATTTGTGAGGGATTAAATTTTCAGCAGCCATAAGAATTGATGGGATTTTGAAAAAATGAAGGTTATACGTGTGGTTACAAGTGTTGATTAACAAGTGAATGTGATTAGCATGGTGATTTACATGTGGTGTGCATAAATTGAAAATTTTGATTTAGGGTTTGTGTTCAGGAATTAAGGCTTTGTGTAATTGTTGGAAATTGACCTAATTGAGCTTGTGTGTTGATCATTTGAAGTGCCATATATGTCAATTGAAGTAAGGAAGTTGGTAGATTGAATATTGGGAGTGGTTCTCTTATGCAGGAAATTCAAATCTATGAGTCCAAGGTTTTGTTTGACCTATAATTGAAGTTGTGTGAGTTCAATTGGTATGAAGCCAATTGGAGGTGAAATTAGACTCAAAACACCCCATTTTTCATGAAGAAACCATGCCCAAATTCTGTCCAAATCTTGACTAATTTACTGTCCCAATCCGGAAATCCAAACACTGAACCTAAAAAATTGACCAAATGAATGGCCATAACTTCCTCTAGACAGGTCTAAATGACCTGAT
Organism: Hevea brasiliensis; assembly: GCF_030052815.1. Classification (NCBI taxonomy): domain Eukaryota; kingdom Viridiplantae; phylum Streptophyta; class Magnoliopsida; order Malpighiales; family Euphorbiaceae; genus Hevea; species Hevea brasiliensis. Next base: position 78,036,373 of record NC_079501.1, read on the forward strand.
TTTTGTGTCATTGGAAAGATTAGACATAGGACTACAACTTTCATTAAGAACACCAAGCCCAGAAATGCCTCTAACCAAATGACCCTAACCAATCCGAATTGAAACTTATTTCTAACAAATCACACACACCACAAATGGTCACAATTGACCATTTCTCAACTCAAATAAGGTCATTTACATTCATTGACCAATTTCTGCAATTTTCTTTTCCAAACCCTAAGTCAAGAACCCTAATTTTCTAAGTAACACAATTCACTCAATTTCAACTGCCTAAATCATGCATATACTTCATACAATACTAGAATTCATATTTGATTAAACCAAACCACTCAATTCATCATCCACCCCACCTAGCTGAATTCCATACTCTTCCACTCATACAATTTCCTCTATTTCTCATGGCATTTCATCAACATTAAACTTAAATTCATGAACTTAATAAGAATTTAAGCTTGAAGTTGGACTTACCTCACTTGATCAATTTTCTCAACCTTCCAAACTTCAAGATTTCTTCTTTCTTTTGCTTCCAATCACTCTAACAAGGCCAAATGGTAAGTTTTTATTCTAGGAGCCATGGAAAATATGGCAAATTTTAGGATGTCTTTAAGCTCAAAATGAGCTTTCATGGAGGAAGTGGAAGAGAAAAGAGAGAGATCAGAGAGAGGAAGGCTCACAGCAAGAAGAAGAAAGGAATGAAAAAAAAATGTCCTTTTAATTTATTTAAATTGTCTCTTTAAATGATTATCCTCTAATTTTCAAATTATAGAATTTAAAATTTATTTCATCATGCATAGGTAATGTATGATGTCATAATATTCTTTTCTTTTTGAATTTTCATCTTATTTTTTTCTTTAGTTCTTTAATTTAATTCTCGATCCCAAAAATTTTGTTTCTCTGATTTTATTGGACAGTTAGGTCAGAAGTGAGCTCTAGGGGTGAATTGACCAAATTACCCCTCGCCGGTTAGATCCGGTTTACAAGTTATTCGATATTTTTTCCAGATCCCTGACCTAATTATTTGACCTGCTTAACAATTCTTTTCTGTAATTTTCTCTTTTTCACTGTGTTTGCAATAGTCCTAAGGACCGCAACGTCGCATTTTTTTATGCTTTGTTTTTCTTATTCATACTTAACCTTCTAGCAATTACTAATTATTTGTGTTTAAGATTTATCTAGGTGTATTAAATGTAATTCTAATCCTCTTAATTGCCCAGACTGACATTTGTCACCGGAACAGTATAATTTATCAGGCTAGGCAAATAGGGGTGTTACAAGGTTAGTGCTTAATCTCATTAACTCTTTTGTTAAATGCTTGATTTGGACTTAAGAAGAGTTGAAATTACTTGAAATAAAAAGAAAATCACAACTTTGTGAGGGATTAAATTTTCGGCAGCCATAAGAATTGATGGGATTTTGATGAAATGAAGGTTATACTTGTGGTTACAAGTGTTGATTAATAAGTGAATGGGATTAGCATGGTGATATACATGTGGTGTGCATAAATTTAAAATTTTGATTTAGGGTTTGTGATCATGAATTAAGGCTTTATGTAATTGTTGGAAATAGACCTAATTAAGCTTGTGTGTTGATCATTTGAAGTGCCATATAAGTCAATTGAAGTAAGGGAGTTGGTAGATTGAATATTGGGAGTGGTTCTCTTATGCAGGAAATTCAGACCTATGAGTCCAGGGTCTTGTTTGACCTATAACTGAAGTTGTGTGACTCCAATTGGTATGAGGCCAATTGGAGGTGAAACTAGACTCAAAACACCCCATTTTACATGAAGAAATCATGCCCAAATTCTGTCCAAATCTTGACCAACTTACTGTCCCAATCCGGAAATCCAAACACTGAACCCTAAAAATTGATCAAATGAATGTTCATTTGGCCATAACTTCAGCTAGACAGGTCTAAATGACCTAATTTTTGTGTCATTGGAAAGATTAGACATAGGACTACAACTTTCATTAAGAACACCAAGCCCAGAAATGCCTCTAACCAAATGAAATTGCTGGCCCAAGTGAGGTCACCAAACTGACTAAAACAATTCTGCCCATAATTTCCTGGACTAAAGCTCGCCCGACTAGTTTTGGCAAAATGGCCATAACTTGGTTTATAAAAATCCAAATGCAATGAAACCAATGGTAATTTTCCAAGCAAGTTAAAAGATGATAAATACCACTAAATTGAGACAAAATGGAAAAAGAATTCTGCTCATCCTCTTCCTTCTTCCATGGTGAAACCCACTTTACACTCCCTTTCCACCATTAAAGCTTCACGCAAGCTCCACTTCTCACTCAATTACACCATAAAACCCTACCTTGTCTTCACTAAAATTTCTCATCACACCTTAAACCATCTCTAGGCAGCAATTAGAAGAAGAAATTAAGGAGATTTACAAGCTTGGGGTTAGCTCTCAAAGAGGTTAGTGCTAAATCTCTTACTTCCCTCTTTATATTTTTTATTTGAACTTTGAGTTCAGTTAGAAAATGGAGAAAATTTCAAGAAAATATGCATTTTAGGAACATTCTAATTTTTGGCAGCCATGGGGGAAGGTTGAGAATTGTTGATTTGATTGAATTAAATTGCTTGGGAATGATGTTTGATAATTATATTAGAGTTAGATGTTGATTTGTGTATGTTAGATGAAGTAATGGATTGTTAGGGTTAGGGTTTTGAGATTAAATTGAGGATTTAATGCTTAGAGGTTTAATTTAAGTTCTAATGGTCAATTAGTGACCATTTGATGAATTTTGACCTTAAATTGGAGATCATTGTGGTATTGGAATTGAAATGGTATGCTGCCTAATGTGCCCTGCAGGTCTGGATGTGAGTCCAGCATGTTTGGGCAGCTATAACATAGGTTTTGTAGGTTCAATTGGTGCAAGGCTAGTTGGACATGAAACTAGACACATAATGGCACAACTTTGATGAAGGAACCCTGTCTAGAAACTGAACTTATGATGCCCTAAAAATTGACCAAATCCGGGTAGCACCAATTCTGCCAGGGCAAAATGACCAAATGAACAGTATTCATTTATTTGGTCATAACTCACTGTAGAAATGTCCAATTGATCTGAAATTTATATCAATGGAAAGCTTAGACAATTTAGGACAACTTTCATGAAGGACACAACTCCAAAGTTTGATCAGAACTTAATGAAATTGCCCACCAAACTCAGGACACCAAAACTGCCAGAATGGATTCTGCCCAGAAATTCTGGGTACTGCCCTATCCGGCCAGTTATGGTAAAATGGCCATAACTTGAGCTACAAAACTCCAAATGGAGTGATTCAAAAATGGAATTAAAGAAGACACATAAAGGAATAACTTTGATGAAGAGATGTTTGTCAAATTATCACTGTAGCTTAGACCAATGGAACAGTAAATATAAGACACAAAAATTGAAAATTTGAAATAAAACCTAGGAGGCTAGGAATTGAGTTTGGCAATCAATGCCAACAAAAATAAAATGCAAAATGTGGTATTTTGGTGAACTTAGGTTCAACAAATCTATTATGTGTCAAAAAGTCAACCTTTGAAAGGAAATGATCATGTGAATAGTAATCTCAATAATATTAATGTAAAGGACCAAAACTTAAATTGCAAATGATAAGTTATATAAATAGTGTAATGAATAAATGGATCATGTTAATGTATGAATGAGACATTAGTTCTCATTATTGTAGAAAGGAAAAGTACTTTGAGTTCAATGGTATAGAAGGATAATTGATGTGAATTGTGATCATGTAAATTATCAAATGAATGTATAAATTATGGAATTTGTCATAAAATAATGAAGTCATAAAACACAATATATTAATATTTAATAGTACTATGTGCCCATGTATTGCCTAGACACGTGTGTCAGATTGGATAGATTGGCATGCCAATAGGATATTGTTTTAGCAGTACTGCGAAAGGCTTTATGCCTGTATTCATGGCTTTATGCCCGCACTCATGGCTTTACGCCTGTACTCATGGCTTTACGCCTGTACTCATGGCTTTTATGCCCGATTATGTGTTATCATGGCTTTTTAGCCATACTGACTGCATACGTGGTTGACGTTCCGTGTCCTCTGGTATGACGGCTTGAGGCACCACGGTGTCCAGTGCCACCGAGCTGTTATCCAGTTTAGTCAGTCTGTCATAGGTTACTTGGGCAGTGAAATTTATTGAAATAAGTTAAGAATATTAGCAACTGAAAATATTAGCAATTAAATAAAATGAGTAAGAATATTTAATTATTTTGAAAGAATTGAGCGCTTTTGAAGAGTAATAAATTAGAACAAAGGATAGTTAATACTAGAAGTATTATATGAAATTAGATTAAATTCCACAGTATCCAAATTTTGATCCATTTCTTTTTTTTATTATATATTATTTTCTTATTATATTATTACACCATTAAGCAGCAATGCTTAACGCGATGGATTTGTTTCCTCGCGCAGGTACTGAAGGTAAAGCCCAATGAATATTAAACAGATATTTTGGAGTTCTGATCTGCAGAAGTGTTTAAAGTATTCGAGGTTGTCACCTCCTCAGCAATGCATGTAGATAGGGCCCATATAGGTCATAATTTGTATGTTGTATAAAATGCTTAGTTATAGTATTGTAATGTAGATTATGAAAATATAATGAATAGGTATGTGATGTAAATTAATAAATCGGTTAGTTCATATGTGATTAAATTGTATATCATGTAAATTAATGAAGATTGAAAATTTTCATATATGAGTTGAGCAAAATGGGAATGTATGGAAATGGATATGAATGAAATTGTATGGATTTGAATACGAAATTGAAAATATTGTTGAAATTTCAAAGAGGTGAATAGTGAATCATGTCAATATTTAAAAAATAGGGAAAACTCCACTGGTTTCTCCTTCGAAAAATAATTGATATTAAAATATAGCGAAATCAAATTATTAAAGGAATAAAGTAAGATAAGATAGGGTGCTCCGACACCGAGTGTGACATGCCTCGCTTGGCTATACTGTAGTCGGGTGAGGGGTGTTACATTTATTGGTATCAGAGCACGGTTTAGGCGTTCCTAGGCATCGATAGATAGAATATGATTTTGTGCATAACATGCATTGTATTCATATGAGTCGAGGTGACACTAATGCAGATCTTCGATTATGTACATCAGGAAAATTTTGAGGATGAGAGTTGTAACACTCTCACTGTAGCAATTCCGTATATTCTACTATTCTGATGACCGGTGTCAGTCTGGATAACTAGAACGTCTAAAAAAATATTTAGACTAGAGTAAGGAGTCATAAATAACTCAAATAATGGTACGAAAAATTTATGAAAAATTTTAGTAATAAAATACAACCAAGTTAAATGAGTCGGTGTCCTAGCGATGGGTAACCTAGTGGAAAGTTGCAGTCCTGGCAGTTAGGAGCCCTAAACCCTGGAGAAAATTCATGAAATAATTTTTGTGACTCTAGAGAAGAGTCATTGAGTCTTTGATGGCATTTGAATGCCAAGAAAATGTTTAGAAAAATTTTTAAATCAGTACAGACGATTTTGGCTTAATAAGCCAAATGGAGGGCATTTTGGTCATTTCATCTTTAGAGATGATTTTTGGCCAACTTGTTCAGTTAAATAAATAATTATTATGACATAAAATATGAATAAATATTGCTAAAAATTTAATTGAAAATGAGTAGAAAAGAAAAGAAAAGAAAATGAAGGAAATTTGGAATTATGACAACACATGATGTCATTAAAATGCCCCCACCCAATCATATCGTGACACCTATCTATAAACATAATTAAAAGCATAAAATGGGCAGAAAAATTGAAGAAACAATCTGCTTCTTCTCTTTCCCATTTCCAGCCGAACCCTCTCTTCCACCATTCCTCCATAGCCATTCTTCCAAGCTACAATCTCCCTTGAAATCTCACTCTATTTTCCTAGCCTTCTTCATTAAAATCTATTATCTAACCTTAATTAAGAGCTTGGGAGAAAAAAGAAAGGGAGAAATAGAAGAATTAGAATTCTTGGAGTTAACTCAATTAAGGTTTGTCATACCTTACCCCTCTGTAAGGCATAACATGATCCCATAGAATACCCAATGAATTACTGAACTTCACCTACCGATAACTTATTAAGTACACTACAAGGGATTTTAAAATCATTTTCTTAATTTTTGGAAGTGGTGAGCATTTTTGGTAGAAATTAAAAACATTTAATTGAAGTTTCAAAACTAGTTAAAATTTTTGTCTATTTGTATTTTTCAGCAAACTTTGGAAAAAAAAAATTTTCGGCAGAGTGCCGGCTGTATTTGCAAAAATCGAAAAATTTTTACCTGTAGAAAACACTTCCAATAATTGTTTTCACAACTCCCAACCACCAAAATAACTAAGTTCAACATAATTCAAATCAATTCCACAATTCAATCAAAGTTTGTCATCTCAAAACATTTCATAATTTCATTCACATTGCATTTAAAATTTAATTTACATATACATATCTTAATTTATAAAAAGAAAATTCAAAATAATATTATTACAATTTACTGTACAACTACTCAACTTTACATTAATACATATGACTTTACAATATTTACATCAAAATAACTACAAGGGTATAAATAAATACCCATACAAACAGGTCTATGTAGTCCTCTATCTCAATAGCAGCTCACTCTGCTGCTTTCTCCTTGCTTTTATCTATGACAGCAAAATAAGCTATCGCTGAGTATAAAAATACTCAGTGGTGCACAATAAAAATTTGAAATGCATTACATAAAACATTCATTAATAAATCACAATTTAAATATTTCACAAATTATCAAAACTTATTATAGCACAATTTTGGTCAAACAATTTAATAAACACAGTATTGCCAATTCATACACAACTTAAGCCATGACACAAAATTTCTGATCAATGCCGCTTTGTACAACACGACAAACCGATCTACAACCCCACTAATCAAAATCAATGAGGGAGGTGGCTAGCTAGCTAATGAGTACTCATCCGATCTATAACCTCAACTGGTAAGCCAGAGAGGGAGGAAAATAAATGATCTCAACCCCATAAATGGAGGAAGAATAATGTGGTACTATCATGCTAAGTGTGAACACAAAATCAATTCAAAACAAAGTACTCAAATAATTTAGGAAAGATCCCAAACAATTTCTAAAGTCATTTTTGCAGTCACAAAATGGTAACACAATTTATAAACAACACAGCGATTTTATAAAGCATAACAATTCAACTTTTCACTTAGAAAATAATTACATAAATTTATTGTGCACAAACCTGACGTGAGTTGCCTCTAAGCTTTGACTTAGTCCCTTAGATATTACGGGTCTTTTTCAGCTGAAACACATAATTGACAGTGTTTCAGTATCTTATCTCATAATAAATCCAATAATTAAACTCATATATGCTCAACTCTAGCCCCAATATGCTTAAACTTACGTTCTTGGAAATTTTCATGTCGGGGTTACTATTCATGATACTCTTCAAGTCAAAATATTGACTTTCTTATGCTTAAAAGGTATGGGAAATCCAATTATACCCACATACCACATTTTGGTTACCAATTTTGTTGGTTTTAGTTGTTCCTTCAAATTTTAGGTCTCCTAAGTACAAATTTCAATTTTCTAGATTTGATATCTTGTTTTGTACTGTTTCATTGGTCATGTTGCTGTGGAAATTTGGCTAAGTTTTCTTCATAGACATTATTCCTTATTATCTTAACTTTAATTCGATTTTTGAATCACTCCATTTGGAGTTTTGTAGCCCTAGTTATGGCCATTTGAACATGGCTGGCCGGATTTGGTGTTACCCAGAATTCTGGGCATTTACTGGATAATGGCAGTTTTTGTACATTAAATGCAGGTGACTCTTTGGACTGGTCATGATCAAAATTTGGATTTGTTTTCTCCATGAAAGTTGTAGGGCTATATCTCAGCTTTCTATCGATATAAAATTCAAGTCATTTGGACCTTCCTAGACCAGGTTATGGTCATTTAAGTAACTGCTATTCATTTGGTCATTTTTGTACAGGGTAGTGTGCCCAATTCCGGATTTGGTCTAATTGTTCACTAAGTTATAGCCACTTTCTGGGCATGATTCCTAAATGAAAAATGGTCCATTTTGTGTCTAGTTTCATTTCCAATTGATCTCACAACAATTAGGTGGGTAAATTTTAAGTTTTGGTCCCTAAAAGGGACCTAGGTCAAGCTGCATATATATTGACCCTAACCAATCCGAATTGAAACTTATTTCTAACAAATCACACACACCACAAATGGTCACAATTGACCATTTGTTAACTCAAATAAGGTCATTTACATTCATTGACCAATTTCTACAATTTTTCTTTTCTAAACCCTAAGTCAAGAACCCTAATTTTCTAAGTAACACAATTCACTCAATTTCAACTACCTAAATCATGCATATACTTCATACAATACTAGAATTCATATTTGATTAAACCAAACCACTCAATTCATCATCCACCCAACCTAGCCGAATTCCATACTCTTCCACTCATACAATTTCCTCTATTTCTCATGACATTTCATCACCATTAAACTTAAATTCATGAACTTAATAAGAATTCAAGCTTGAAGTTGGACTTACCTCACTTGATCAATTTTCTCAACCTTCCAAACTTCAAGATTTCTTCTTTCTTTTGCTTCTAATCACTCTAACAAGCCCAAATGGTAAGTTTTTATTCTAGGGGCTATCGATAATATGGCAAATTTTAGGGTGTCTTTAAGCTCAAAATGAGCTTTCATGGAGGAAGTGGAAGAGAAAAGAGAGAGATGAGAGAGAGATGAGAGAGAGAAAGGCTCACGGCAAGAAGAAGAAAAGAATGAAAAAAAAAGTCTTTTTAATTTATTTAAATTGTCTCTTTAAATGATTATCCTCTAATTTTCAAATTATAAAATTTAAAATTTATTTCATCATGCTTAGGTAATGTATGATGTCATAATATTCTTTTCTTTTTGAATTTTTCATCTTATTTTTTTCTTTAGTTCTTTAATTTAATTCTCGATCCCAAAAATTTCGTTTCTCCGATTTTATTGGACAGTTAGGTCAGGAGTGAGCTCTAGGGGTGAATTGACTAAATTGCCCCTCACCGGTTCGATCCGATTTGCAAGTTATTCGATATTTCTTCTGGATCCCTGACCTAATTATTTGACCTGTTTAACAATTCTTTTTTGTGATTTTCTCTTTTCCACTATGTTCGCAATAGTCCTAAGGACCGCAACGTCATATTTTCCATTTCGAAATTTGAGTTAAGACTGACCTCGTAGTCATTTCCAAGGAAGGTCACCCATCATTGTGACTCCCGGCTCATTTAACTTTTTATGTTTTGTTTTTCTTATTCATACTTAACCTTCTGGCAATTACTAATTATTTGTGTTCAGGGTTTATCTAAGTGTCTTAAATATAATTCTAATCCTCTTAATTGCCCGGACCGACACCGGTCACCGGAATAGTATAATTTACTAGGCTAGGCAAATATAGGTGTTACAATTCTTCCCCCTTAAAAGAAATTTCGTCCTCAAAATTGTGTCCACTATCTGTCCACAAATAGTCATACGTGTTATTTTCTCATGTTTTTCTCATATTTCTATGTAGTTTAATAGTCTAAATAATAGTCCATAGCACTTTAACCAATACTATTTACCTAATCATTAGTCCTCTGACCATTCTAGTCAATAATCTTGCTAATATTTGTAACATTTCTTTATTACATATGAACTAACTATTCAATTTTTTACTTCCATAACTCTTTTATCTATCGATATTCAATAATTTATCGTATTCTAGGTGATGTCTTTCGCTTACAAACTCTTCCAAAATTGATTCTAAAAAGACTAGTCACTAACATACGATTGTGTAGAGCCAGGATCAAATAACACATGTGCATCTTGGTCAAGGATAGAGAAAATACCAGCTACTACATCTGATGTTTCAGCCTCCTCTCTCTGATGCATTGTATACACTCTGGCTGATGCGCCACTAGGGTTCTGGCTGGTTAACAGTGCCTTGACTTCCTAGGGTGCTACCCCTACCTCTACCTCTACCTCTACCTCTACCTCTACCAGATGGCTGTGACCCTCTTGGAGTAGAGGCTTGGGCTGATCCCTCAGATGCGGCAGGAGGTCTAGATCAGCACGGACTAGTACAATCCTTAGCGAAATGTCCGCTCCCTCCACAGTTAAAACATGCACCGGTGGCCTTGAAGCACACCCAACCATGAGTTTTGCCACAAGTATCACACTACCGGACTGATAATGCTCCTCGAGGTACCTGCTGGGTCTGTTGAACGGATTGGGGTGGTTGCTGGCCTGAGAATCTGCCTCTACCAGACTTACAGGAGCTGGATCCCCCAAATTGTTTTCTCTTCCCAGAACCACTTTCAGTAGTTTGACCAGTAGCTTTTTCGATTTTTTCTTTCTCTTCTGTACTCTTTTTCACTGCCCCTTCTAATTCTATCCTTTCTAGTTCCAGGGCTTGTGAAATCAGCTTAGAAAAATTCTAGTGTCTGAATCCCACAACTTGCATTCTTAAGCTAGGCCTTAACTCAGCCTTAAACCTCTTACATTTGTCTCTGGGGGTGGAGACTAAGCTTCCAGCATAGTGGCTTAGCCTTGAAAAGTCTCGCTCATATTCTGCTATAGTCTTGTCCCCTTGCTTTAGGCTCAAGAATTCTTGCAATTTCATATCTACATAAGCATCAGGAACCCATTTCTGCCTGAATTCGCTCAGGAAGTCTATCCATGTAAGCACAGGAGGCTCAACCAGGCTGTGGGGGATGGTCTTCCACTATTCATATGCATCCCCTTGTAGCAATGATACTGAATATTCAAATTTTAATTCTTCATCACACTACAATTTTCTAAATACCCTTTCCATCCATTCTAGCCACTGTTCAGCCTCCAGTGGATACACAGTGCCCTTAAACTCGGTAGCCCCAAATTTTATTAGTTTTTCATATTGTCGAGTTGGGGGCTGTGGTTGTGCTGCAGGTGCTTGCATCTGAACTTGGGGTGCACATTTTTTGCCATTTGTTGGAAGAACGCAGCCATCTTTTGTGCAAACTGAGCAGGAAACTACGGTGCTTGAGGAGGAGTTGGAGTGGCTGACCCATTCACGTTTTGGAGTGCTGGGGCTCCCCCTTGGACCTCAGCCTCGACAAATTGCTCTACGGAATGATCTCCCTCTTCCATTCCATTTTCAAAAATTCTCTACTTTCTGAGATCAAACACAAGGAGGTTGACCTCCGTTATTGTATATTTATTATGTAAATATGTCATATGTATCAATTAAAGACACTTGAGCAGTTGTACTTATCAAAGAAATATTTACATACATAGTCAAAATTTATTGCAAAACCATGCTCTGATACCACTAAAACATGTCACACCTTACCCCTCTGTAAGGCATAACATGATCCCGTAGAATGCCTAATGAATTACCGAACTTCACCTACCGATAACTCATTAAGTACACTACAAGGGATTTTAAAATAATTTTCTTATTTTTTGGAAGTGGTGAGCATTTCTAGTAAAAACTAAAAACATTTAATTGAAGTTTCAAAACTAGTTAAAATTTTTGTCCATTTGTATTTTTCCGCAAACTTTGGAAGAAAAAAAAAATTTCGACAGAGTACCGACTGTATTTGCAAAAACCGAAAAATTTTTACCTGTAGAAAACACTTCCAATAATTGTTTTCACAACTCCCAACCACCAAAATAACACAGTTCAACATAATTCAAATTAATTCCATAATTCAATCAAAGTTTGTCATCTCAAAATATTTCATAATTTCATTCACATTGCATTTAAAATTTAATTTACATATACAGGTCTTAATTTACAAAAAGAAAATCCAAAATAATATTATTATAATTTACTGTACAACTACTCAACTTTATATTAATACATATGACTTTATAATATTTACATCAAAATAACTACAAGGGTATAAATAAATACCCGTACAAACAGGTCTATGTAGTCCTCTATCTCAATAGCAGCTCACTCTGCTGCTTTCTCCTTGCTTTTATCTGTGACAGCAAAATAAGCTATCGCTGAGTATAAAAATACTCAGTGATGCACAATAAAAATTCAAAATGCATTACATAAAACATTCATTGATAAATCACAATTTAAATATTTCACAAATTATCAAAACTCATTATAGCACAATTTTGGTCAGACAATTTAATAAACACAGTGTTGCAAATTCAAACACAACTTAAGCCATTACACAAAATTTTCGATGAATGCCGTGTTGTACACCACGACAAAGCGATCTACAACCCCACTAATCGAAATCAATGAGGGAGGTAGCTAGCTAGCTAATGAGTACTCATCCGATCTACAACCTCAACTGGTAAGCCAGAGAGGGAGGAAAATAAACGATCTCAACCCCATAAATGGAGGAGGAATAATGTGGTACTGTCATGCTAAGTGTGAACACAAAATCAATTCAAAACAAAATACTCAAATAATTTAGGAAAGATCCCAAACAATTTCCAAAGTCATTTTTGCAGTCACAAAATGGCAACACAATTTATAAACAACATAGCGATTTCATAAAGCATAACAATTCAACTTTTCACTTAGAAAATAATTACATAAATTTATTGTGCACAAACCTGACGTGAGTCGCCTCTAAGCCTTGACTCAGTCCCTTAGATTTTTCGGGTCTTTTTCAGCTGAAACACACAATTGACAGTGTTTCAGTATCTTATCTCACAATAAATCCAATAATTAAACTCATATATGCTCAACTCTAGCCCCAATATGCTTAAACTTACGTTCTTGGAAATTTTCATGTCGGGGTTACTATTCATGGTACTATTCAAGTCAAAATATTGACTTTCTTATGCTTAAAAGGTATGGGAAATCAAATTATACCCATATAACACATTTTGGTTATCAATTTTGTTGATTTTAGTTGTTCCTTCAAATTTTAGGTCTCCTAAGTACAAATTTCAATTTTCTAGATTTGATGTCCTGTTTTATACTATTCCATTGGTTATGTTGCTATGGAAATTTGGCTACGTTTTCTTTATAAAAGTTGTTCCTTATTATCTTAACTTTAATTCTCTTTTTGAATCACTCCATTTGGAGTTTTGTATCCCTAGTTATGGCCATTTGAACATGGCTGGCCAGATTTGGTGTTACCTAGAATTTTGGGCATTTACTGGATAATGGCAGTGTTTGTACATTGAATGCAGGTGACTCTTTGGACAGGTTATGATCAAAATTTGGATTTATTTTCTTCATGAAAGTTGTAGTGCTATGTCTCAGCTTTCTATTGATATAAAATTCAGGTCATTTGGACCTTCCTAGACCAAGTTATGGTCATTTACGTAACTACTGCTCATTTAGTCATTTTTATACGGGGCAGTGTGCCCAATTCTAGATTTGGCCTAATTGTTCACTAAGTTATGGTCACTTCTGGGCATGATTCCTAAATGAAAAATGGTCCATTTTGTGTTTAGTTTCATTCCCAATTGATCTCACATCAATTAGGTGGGTAAATTTTCAGTTTTGGTCCCTAAAAGGGACCTAGGTCAAGCTGCCTACATATTGACCCTAACCAATCCGAATTGAAACTTATTTCTAACAAATCACACACACCACAAATGGTCACAATTGACCATTTCTCAACTCAAATAAGTTCACTTACATTCATTGACCAATTTCTACAATTTTTCTTTTCGAAACCCTAAGTTAAGAACCCTAATTTTCTAAGTAACACAATTCACTCAATTTCAACTACCCAATACTAGAATTCATATTTAATTAAACCAAACCACTCAATTCATCATCCACCCAACCTAGCCGAATTCCATACTCTTCCACTCATACAATTTCCTCTATTTCTCATGGCATTTCATTACCATTAAACTTAAATTCATGAACTTAATAAGAATTTAAGCTTGAAGTTGGACTTACCTCACTTGATCAATTTTCTCAACCTTCCAAACTTCAAGATTTCTTCTTTCTTTTGTTTCCAATCACTCTAATAAGGCCAAATGGTAAGTTTTTATTCTAGGGGCTATGGAAAATATGGCAAATTTTAGGGTGTCTTTAAGCTCAAAATGAGCTTTCATGGAGGAAGTGGAAGAGAGAAGAGAGAGATGAGAGAGAGAAAGGCTCACGGCAAGAAGAAGAAAGGAATGAAAAAAAAATGTCCTTTTAATTTATTTAAATTGGCTCTTTAAATGATTATCCTCTAATTTTCAAATTATAGAATTTAAAATTTATTTCATCATGCTTAGGTAATGTATGATGTCATAATATTCTTTTCTTTTTGAATTTTTCATCTTATTTTTTTTCTTTAGTTCTTTAATTTAATTCTTGATACCAAAAATTTCGTTTCTCTGATTTTATTGGACAGTTAGGTCAGGAGTGAGCTCTAGGGGTGAATTGACCAAATTGCCCCTCGCCTGTTCGATCGGGTTTGCAAGTTATTCGATATTTCTTCCAGATCTCTAACCTAATTATTTGACCTGCTTAACAATTCTTTTATGTGGCTTTCTCTTTTCCACTGTGTTTGCAATAGTCCTAAGGACCGCAACGTCGCATTTTTTTATGCTTTGTTTTTCTTATTCATACTTAACCTTCTGGCAATTACTAATTATTTGTGTTCAGGGTTTATCTAGGTGTATTAAATGTAATTCTAATCCTCTTAATTGCCCGGACCGACACTGGTCACCGAAACAATATAATTTATCAGGCTAGGCAAATAGGGGTGTTACAAGGTTAGTGCTTAATCTCATTAACTCTTTTGTTTAATGCTTGATTTGGACTTAAGAAGAGTTGAAATTACTTGAAATAAAAAGAAAATGACAACTTTGTGAGGGATTAAATTTTCGGCAGCCATAAAAATTGATGGGATTTTGATGAAATGAAGGTTATACTTATGGTTACAAGTGTTGATTAACAAGTGAATGTGATTAGCATGGTGATTTACATGTGGTGTGCATAAATTTAAAATTTTGATTTAGGGTTTGTGATCATGAATTAAGGCTTTGTGTAATTGTTGGAAATTGACCTAATTGAGCTTGTGTGTTGATCATTTGAAGTGCCATATATGTCAATTGAAGTAAGGGAGTTGGTAGATTGAATATTGGGAGTGCTTCTCTTATGCAGGAAATTCAGACCTATGAGTCTAGGGTCTTGTTTGACCTATAACTGAAGTTGTATGACTCCAATTGGTATGAGGCCAATTAGAGGTGAAACTAGACTCAAAACACCCCATTTTTAATGAAGAAACCATGCCCAAATTCTGTCCAAATCTTGACCAATTTACTGTCCCAATCCAAAAATCCAAACACCGAACCCAGAAAATTAACCAAATGAATAGTATATGTTTATTTGGCCATAACTTCCTCTAGACAGGTCTAAATGACCTGATTTTTGTGTCATTGGAAAGATTAGACATAGGACTACAACTTTCATTAAGAACACCAAGCCCAGAAATGCTCTAACCAAATGAAATAGCTGGCCCAAGTGAGGTCACCAAACTGACCAGAATCATTCTGCCCATAATTTCTTGGACTAAAGCTCACCCGACTAGTTTTGGCAAAATGGCTATAACTTGGTTTATAAAAATCCAAATGCAATGAAACCAATGGGAATTTGCCAAGCAAGTTAAAAGATGATAAATACCACTAAATTGAGACAAAATGGAAAAAGAATTCTGCTCATCCTCTTCCTTCTTCCACGATGAAACCCACTTTACACTCCCTTTCCACTATTAAAGCTTCACCCAAGCTCCATTTCTCACTCAAGTGCACCATAAACCCTACCTTGTCTTCACTAAAATTTCTCCTCACACCTTAAACCATCTCTAGGCAGTAATTAGAAGAAGAAATTAAGGTGATTTACAAGCTTGGAGTTAGCTCTCAAAGAGGTTAGTGCTAAATCTCATACTTCCCTCTTTATATTTTTTATTTGAACTTTGAGTTAAGTTAGAAAATGGAGAAAATTTCAAGAAAATATCCATGTTAGGAACATTCTAATTTTTGGCAGCCATGGGGGAAGGTTGAGAATTGTTGATTTGATGAATTAAATTGCTTGGGAATGATGTTTGATAATTATATTAGAGTTAGTTATTGATTTGTGTATGTTAGATGAAGTAATGGATTGTTAGGGTTAGGGTTTTGAGATTAAATTGAGGATTTAATGCTTAGAGGTTTAATTTAAGTTCTAATGGTCAATTAGTGACTATTTGATGAATTTTAACCTTAAATTGGAGATCATTGTGGTATTGGAATTGAAATGGTATGCTGTCCAATGTGCCCTGTAGGTTTGGATGTGAGTCCAGCATGTTTAGGTAGCTATAACTAAGGTTGTGTAGGTTCAATTGGTGCAAGGCTAATTGGACATGAAACTAAAAACATAATGGCACAACTTTGATGAAGGAAACCTGTCTAGAAACCAAACTTATGATGCCCTAAAAATTGACCAAATCCGGGTAGCACCAATTCTACCTAGGCAAAATGACCAAGTGAACAGTATTCATTTATTTGGTCATAACTCACTGTAGAAATGTCCAATTGACCTAAAATTTATATCAATGGAAAGCTTAGACAATTTAGGACAACTTTCATGAAGGACACAACTCCAAAGTTTGACCAAAACTTAATGAAATTGCCCACCAAACTCAGGATACGAAACGCTGTAATGGATTCGCTCGTAAATTCCGGCATCGCCCTATCCGCCGATTATGGTAAAATGGCCATAACTTGAGCTACAAAACTCCAAATGGAGTGATTCAAAAAGGGAATTAAAGAAGACACATAAAGGAATAACTTTGATGAAGAGAAGTTTGTCAAATTATCACTGTAGCTTATACCAATGGAATAGTAAATATAAGATATAAAAACTAAAAATTTGAAATAAAACCTAGGAGGCTAGGAATTGAGTTTGGCAATCAATGCCAACAAAAATAAAATGCAAAATGTGGTATTTTGGTGAACTTAAGTTCAACAAATCTATTATGTGTCAAAAAGTCAACCTTTGAAAGGATATGATCATGTGAATAGTAATCTCAATAATATTAATGTAAAGGACCAAAACTTAAATTGCAAATGATAAGTTATATAAATAGTGTAATGAATAAATGGATCATGTTAATGTATGAATGAGACATTAGTTCTCACTATTGTGGAAAGGAAAAGTACTTTGAGTTCAATGGTATAGAAGGATAATTGATGTGAATTATGATCATGTAAATTATCAAATGAATGTATAAATTATGGAATTTGTCATAAAATAATGAAGTCATAAAACACAATATATTAATATTTAATGGTACTATGTGCCCATGTATTGCCTAGACACGTGTCAGATTGGATAAATTGGCATGCCAATAGGGTATTATTTTAGCAGTACTGCGAAAGGCTTTATGCCTGTATTCATGGCTTTATGCCCGCACTCATAACTTTACGCCCGTACTCATGGCTTTTACGCCCGATTATGTGTTATCATGGCTTTTTAGCCATACTGACTGCATACGTGGTTGACGTTCCGTGTCCCATGGTATGACGGCTTGAAGCACCACAGTGTCCAGTGCCACCGACCTGTTATCCAGTTTAGTTAGCCTGTCATAGGTTACTTGGGCAGTGAAATTTATTGAAATAAGTTAAGAATATTAGCAACTGAAAATATTAGCAATTAAATAAACGAGTAAGAATATTAAATTATTATGAAAGAATTGAGCGCTTTTGAACAGGAATAAATTAGAACAAAGGATAGTTAATACTAGAAGTATTATATAAAATTAGATTAAATTCTAGAGTATCCAAATTTTGATCCATTTCTTTTTTTATTGTATATTATTTTCTTATTATATTATTGCACTACTAAGCAGCAATGCTTAGTGCGATGGATTTATTTCATCGCGTAGGTACTGAAGGTAAAGCCCAGCAAATATTAAACAGAGATTTTGGAGTTCTGATCTGCAGAAGTGTCTGAAGCATTCAAGGTTATCACCTCCTCAGCAATGCATGTAGATAGGGCCCATATAGGTCATAATTTGTATGGTGTATAAAATGCTTAGTTATAGTATTGTAATGTAGATTATGAAAATGTAATTAATATGCATGTGATGTAAATTAATAAATCAGTTAGTTCATATGTGATTAAATTGTATATCATGTAAATTAATGAAGATTGAAAATTTTCATATATGAGTTGAGCAAAATGGGAATGTATGGAAATAGATATAAATGAAATTGTATGGATTTGAATACGGAACTGAAAATATCGTTGAAATTGCAAACAGGTGAATAGTGAATCACTGTAACGGTCGGGCTCTAACCACTAGAGGAATTGTCCGCTTTGGCCATAAGCCTCATGGTTTTGTCCCATAGGTGGAATGGAGAACTTCCCAGGAGGTCACCCATCCTAGGATTTCTCTCAAGCGAGCACGCTTAACCCTGGAATTCTTCCAACTCTCTAGGCCAGCGTGCTCGCTTGAGAGAAATCCAAGGATGGGTGACCTCCTGGAAGTTCTCCATTCTACCTATAGGATAAAACCATGAGGCTTATGGCCAAAACGAGCAATTCCTATAGTGGTTAGATCCCGATCGTTACAATTGGTATCAGAGCTTTGGTTTTTATACAAGTTTTGAAATTGCATGTTTGAAAAATTTTGATAAGTACAACTGCTCAATTGTCATAATTGATGCATATAGTGTATTACATCATAAATATGGACTAATGGAGGGAAATCTCCTTGTGTTGGTTGTCTAGGGAGTAGAATTCTTTGTGATTCAATATGGAAGAGGGGGATCACACAGTAGAGCAATCAGTAGCAGCTGAGGTACAGGGGGAGGTCCCAACTCCTCAGAATGCCAGTGGATCGGCTGCACCTATCCCACCCATGCAGTTTCCTGCTCAGTTCGCTCGGCAGATGGCTGCAATATTTCAGCAAGTGGCTGGCAATATACCAGTCCAAGCTTCTGTGCAAGTACCTCCAGTGCAACCACCATCCCCAGCTAGACAATATGACAAGTTAATGAAGTATGGGGCAATAGAGTTCAAGGGTACAGTGGACCCATTGGAAGCTGAGCAATGGTTAGAACGGATGGAGAGAGTATTCAAGAAACTACACTGCACCGATGATTTGAAGTTCGAATGCTCGGTCTCTCTACTGCATGGAGATCCATATGAGTGGTGGAAGACCATTCCTCACAGTTTGGTTGAGCCCCTTGTGTTGACATGGGATGACTTTCTCAGAGAATTTAGACAGAAGTATGTTCCTGACACATATGTAGATATGAAGCTACAGGAGTTTCTCAGTTTGAAGCAAGGGAACAGGACTGTAGTCGAGTATGAGAGAGACTTTTCCTGCCTCAGCCACTATGCTGGAAGCCTACTCACTACTAGTAGAGACAAATGCAAACGGTTTGAGGCCTGTTTGAGGCCTAGTTTGAGATTGCAAGTGGTTGAGTTTCGACATGACAACTTCTTTGGGTTGATATCACAGGCCCTTGAATTGGAAAGAATAGAACTGGAAGGGGCATCTGAGAAGGTAACCACTGAAAAAGAGAAGAGCAGTAAGCCTACAGGTCAGAGTCCAAGTAACAATCTGGGTAAGAGGAAGAGTTTTGGAGGACCAAGTAACAAAGGATCTAGTAGGGGAAGATTCTCAGGGCAGAGGCCACCTAGATTTGAACAGCAGCATCTAGGTGTTCCTTTCCTACCCGTGCTTGTGAGACTTGTGGCAGGACTCATGGAGGAGTATGTTATAAGGCCATAGAAGCCTGTTACAACTGTGGTGGAAGTGGGCATTTTGCTAGAGATTGCACTAGTGCTCGCAAGTCTGGGCTGCCTACCACCACTAAGGGATCTATTCAAGGTTCTGCTTCCAGAGGACAACAGACAGGTGGAATGGCCTGGAGAGTTGGAAGAACTCCAGGGTTAAGCGTGCTCGCTTGAGAGAAATCCTAGAATGGGTGACTTCCTGGGAAGTTCTCCATTCCACCTGTGGGATAAAACCGTGAGGCTTATGGCCAAAGTGAACAATTCCTCTAGTGGTGGGAGCCCGATCGTTACATTTCCTATACTAAATTTATAATTTTTATAACTGCTCAGATGTTTAAAACTATTGAATATGGCATATTTACATCATATTATCAAACCTAATGGGTGAAATTGCTTTTTCTTCTTATAGAGACATTAGAGACACGATGTCTCATAATGCTACAATGGTGGCTAGAGGTGAAGAAGGTGATAACTTCAACCTCCAAGGAGAGGAGTTAGAGGTGGGAAACCAAGCAAGATAGGAGTGTAGGGAGAATGTTTAGGTTCCTCAGGGTTCTAATGATAAAGGCCCCCAAGTACATAGAGAACAAGCTCTTCGAGAATAAGCATTGCCAGCTCCATAAATAATAGTACCAAGGTTAACAGCGGAACAAGCAACTGCCATTATAAGGGCCATGACTGGCTAAGGGAAGCAGCAACAACAGTACCATAGTAAGCAATATGAGAAGTTGAGTAAATACGGTGCAGTTGAATTCACATGTACTACATATGTGACACCCCTCACCCATCTACAGTGTAGCTGAGAAAGGTATGTCACACAAAGTGCCAGAGCACCTTATCTTATCTTATTTCATTTTCTAGTTTTTAATTTATTCATTAAAAATTTTTATGTGAAGTTTATACCATTTATACCAATTCTTGAAAATTTGATTTATTTGAAATTCCAAAAATTTTATAGAAAATCCAGCAGAGTGCTGGCTAAAAATTGAGAAAATAGTTTTTTGAAACCTGTTAAAAACACTTCCAATATTGTCTTCAAATCTCAACTCCAATCAACTTCAATTAAATCTCATCAATTCTCAATATTGCAAATCATAATTTCATTGTAATTCATAATTTCATATATAAACAAATTCATACTCAAATAAAATAAAAATAAAATATAAAAATCTCGTTAATTACATAATTTACATTAATTACAAAAGTTTATAATTTACAAGGCAAAATGAAAGTCTAAGTACAAAATGAAAAAATGCAAACCAATCATTCTAGGCATCTAGGGCATATTACAAAGTTAATTATTTAATTCTTTGTATTTTATGTTTGGTGTTTATTATTCATCTTATTAGTCATACATAAATGTTGACTTTTCATATATATTAGATATGTTAGTACTAATTACACCAAATTCCCACATTTTGGGTTTTATTAATTGCCAACCTCAATTCAAAACTCATTTAGAGTTATTTCAAATTTTCAGATTTCATTGCCTAAGTTTACTGTTCCATTTGACCAAGCTACAGTGGGAATTTGGCAAACTTTCTTCATGAAAGTTGTTCTTTAATGTGTCTTCTTTATTTCCCTTTTTGAATCACTCCATTTGAAGTTTTGTAGCTCAAGTTATGGCATTTTTACCATAACTGGCCGGATTGGTCCTTACTCATATTTTATAGGCAAAATTGGTTCTGGCAGTTTTAGTGTCCTGACTTTGGCTAGCAATTTGAATTGGTTATTGTCAGAATTTGGGCTTCTGTTCTCCATAAAAGTTGTTCTAAATTATCTAAGCTTTCCATTTCCATAAAAATCAGGTGATTTTGACCTTTCTACACCAAGTTATGACCATTTGAACAAACACTGTTCATTTAGTCATTTTCCAGGGCCAGCATGTTGGCTACCCGGTTTGAGGTAGAATTTAGGTCATCCTAAGTTGGTTTATGGGCAGGGTTTCTTCATAAAAAATATGGCATTATGTGTCTAATTTCACCTCCAAGTGGCCTTACACAAATTGGAGCTACACAAGTCCAGTTAGGGCTGTTTAAACCCACTGGACTCAAAGGTCCAGCATTCCCTGCATGAAGACAACACTTCCAATGCCCCAATTCAATCATCAACCAGCTTTAAAATCCAATCAATTCTCATCAAATGGTTAATATTTGCCCTCCACAATCTCAATTAGACATTTTAACACATTAGGCCCAAATTTCCCCTCAAAACCCTAACCTTCACACTTCACATCTCACATAACTCATACAATCTTCAATTATAACTTAAGTATACATTGCAATTGATGCTAATAGACAAAGTTTAATCAAAAGAAATCATCAAGTTTATCAACTTCCCTTGCTGGCCGAAATTTGGGTCTTACCATTCATGCATGAATTTCAATCTTTCTTATGTAATTCATTCTTAATAACCCTTAATTTTAAGAATAAAGAAGAAAGGAGAGGAGGGATGAGCACTAACCTTACTTAGGAGATTCCAAGCTTCCCTAACTTCAATTTCGTATATTCTTTCTACTCTCAAATTCTTAATCAAGATGAATAAGCAAGATTTAATATTGAGGCTTAGGGTTTATATGGTGAAAAGAGGGAGAAAATCAAGCTTGAAATGAGTGAAAATGGTGGATGGCTATGGAGCTTAGGATTCGGCCAAGGAGAGAGGAAAAGGAAGATAAAGACTTTTATTTTTGTCTTTCCTTTAATTTATCCCATATATATGTATATTTAATGTTTATTTGCTAAAATTTTTAATTTAATAAATAAATATATATTTAATTATAATCATATTAATTTATTTAACACCTTTTTGATCCATTTTTAAATTTTTCCATAAACACTTCCTATTTTTCATGCATTTTTAACATTGTGATATCACTCATTTTAATGGACATTTAAGTCAAGAGTTATCTCTAGGGGTGAAATGGCCAAAATGCCCTTCGTTTAGCTTAATGAGCTAAAATTATCTGTACCGATTTACAAAATTTTCTTAGCATTTTCTTGGCATTTTATTGCCATCTAAGGCTCAATAACTCTTCACTGAAGTCTCAAAAATTTTCACAGGTTTCCCCTATGGGTCAAGGGTTGCTAACCATCTTTACAATTACTTCCCATTGGGTCACCCATCGCCGGAGCACTGGCTCGTTTAACTTTGTTGTATTCTATTTCTTAACTTTTTCCTTAATTTTTCTTACCATTATTTGATTTATTTATGACTCCTCACTCTAGTCTAGATATAGTTCCAGATATTCTGACTGTCCGAACAGACATTGATCACCGAAACAGTAGAATGCATGGACTATCTAAAGTGAGGGTGTTACAGCTCTTTCCCTCTATCAAAAATTTCATCCTCGAAATTTATCCTATGCAAACAGTTGGGGGAACTATTGCCTCATTGTCTCTTCGTTTTCCCAGGTTGCCTCTTCGGAATTGTGGTGCCTCCAAAGCACTTTCACTAATGGAATCTGTTTGTTTCTCAATTCTTTTGCTTCCCGAGCCTGGATCCTTATGGGTTCCACTTCATATGTCAAATTTGGTTGGATTTCTATTTCTTCCATGGAGATGACATGTGAAGGGTCTGATCTGTACCTCCTCAGCATAGACATGTGAAACACATTGTGGATCTTTTCCAGCTCTGGTAGTAAAGCTAGCCTATAGGCCATTGGATCCACACATTCAATGACTTCATATGGCCCAATGAACCTAGGGCTTAACTTACCCTTTCTTCCAAACCTCAATACCTTTTTCCATGGCGAGACTTTGAGAAACACCTTATCGCCAACTTCATATTCTATGTCTTTTCTTCTTAAGTCAGCATAAGACTTCTGTCTATCTGAGGCAACCTTCAAATTGGCTTTGATCAACTTCATTTTTTCTTTAGTTTGTTTCACCAGTTCTAGTCCCACAAGCTTGTCTTCGTCTAGTTTTGTCCAACACAATGGTGTTCTGCACCTCCTTCCATACAGTGCCTCATACGGAGCCATCTGAATGCTAGCTTGGTAGCTATTATTGTATGCAAATTCTACCAGTGGGAGGTATTAGTCCCAACTCCCCTCAAACTCAATAACACAACTTCTCAGCATATCCTCAAGGACCTATCACATATTTCATGCTATTATTATTAGTTCAATTTAGTATTTATAGCAATTCAATGAGTTTTAAAGTTTTACCTGAATTACTAGTTCTGATTGTCCATCCGTTTGAGGATGAAAAGCCATGCTAAAGTGAAGTTGTGTGCCTAAGGCTTCTTGCAATTTCTTCCAAAATCTAGATGTAAACCTTGGGTCTCTATCAGATATGATGGAAAGTGGGATTCTATGCAGTCTAACTATCTTACTGATATACAACTCTGCTAGCTTTTCTAGCGAGTAGTCAGTCCAAACTAGCAGAAAATGTGCTGATTTCATCATTCTATCTACGATCACCCATACTGCATCATGCTTCTTCTGGGTGAGAGGTAGGCCACTAACAAAATTCATGGGGACCTGATCCCATTTTCATTCAAGTATGCTTATAGGCTGTAGCAAGCCTGATGGAACTTGATGTTTTGCCTTGACTTGCTGACTTATCAGGCATTTAGTCACATAATCAGCTATATCCTTCTTTATACCAGGCCACTAGTAGTGAGGCTTCAAGTTATGGTACATTTTTGTACTTCCTGGGTGCATAGCATAAACACTATTGTGTGCCTTCTTCAAAATACTGGTCTTCAATTCCCCATCATCTGATACACACACTCTTCCTTTGTAGTACAGACACCCATCTTCTTTCACCTCATAATCAGTTTCTTTCCCTTCTGGGATTTTGCCCATAATAGCCATTAGCTTCTCATCTACCTTCTGCCCATCCCAAATTTGTTGCAGCATGTTTGGCCTTACTTGCAACTCAGCCAAAGTAGCTCTATCCTGAGCTAAAGACAAATGGGCATTCAGTGATCTCAAAGCTGTGATGGACTTTCTGTTCAAGGCATCAGCAACTACATTTGCCTTTCCAAGATGATAATCAATTACACAGTCATAGTCCTTCAGGAACTCAATCCACCTCCTCTATCTAAGGTTGAGCTCCTTCTGTGTTGGCAAATACTTCAGACTTTTGTGGTCTATGTATATGTAGCACTTTTCACTATACAAGTAATGCCTCTATATCTTCAATGCGAAGATGATCGCTGCTAACTCCAAATCATGGGTAGGGTAGTTCTTTTCATGTGGTCTTAGCTGCCTGGAAGCATAGGTGCCACACCTTACCCCTCCATAAGGCATAACATGATCCCGTAGTATACCTAATGAATTACCAAACTTATTCTACTGATAACCCATTAAATACATTACAAGGGATTTTAAACTTTTTCTTATTTCTTTTTACAGTGGTGAGCACTTTTGACAAGTGTTAAAATTTTTTTAACTGAAGTGAAACCAAATAACACATCTGAAGTATCAATAATTTCTGTAAAAATTTTGGCAGAGTGCCGTCTGTATTTGGAACAAAACAGTTCTTCATAAACCTGAAAAAAACGCTTCCAATATATTTGTTCAATCCCAAACTCCAATAATAGTTCAACACAAATAAATTTCTCAATATTTGTCAACTCAATTCAACATCAATTTTCAGTATTTCCTAAGATAGACTATAAAATGGCTGAGTAGTTCAAAGGCTGAGATAAGAAATAAATATATTACAACTTTAGTTTACAACTGCTCAAGACCAAGTACAATATATACATACAGTGCACATACATTACAACAAAAATTACAAAAAGGTGGTATACTCAATATACCTGGTAGAATCCCAAAATGTAGCACAAGCAGCCTACTCTGCTGCTCTGTCTGTCTGTCTACCTGCGACAGCAATGAAAAAGCTATCGCTGAGCCAATGTCTCAGTGGTGCACAACATTAAGAAAATGCAATTTAAAACCATAAACCATAAATCATATAAACTGTGAATACTTTAAATCATACTTAAATTCAAAAGACAAAAAATATCATAAAGAATTAAACTCCATTTCTCAATATCTCAATAAATATTAATAAATCACACACACAGCTTAATCATGTTTCTAAAGTCCAATTCATCCCAAAAGCCAATGGCTAATGAGGAATAACATAGCTAGCTAGCAATTATATGAGTACTCATCCTATTTGTCCTCAACTGACACACACCTCAACACTTCAGTCAGAGAGGGAATTCAAAGCCAATTCGTCCCATTAGACAAGCTAGCGAGGAATTCAATCAATATACATGATAGCTGAGGTTTCAAACCATTTGAAATATTTTTCAAGCAATAAGTATCCATCAAATTTCATTCAAACAAAATTTTCACAATTTAAGCAATAACATACAAATTGTTATAATTTATTTCAATTGAAAATTCAAAAGAAATAATTATTGTGCGCAAACCTCTGATGAATAGCCTTTTGGCCTTGACTCAGTAGTTCTTTCCTCTTCCTTGAGTCTTTGCTAACTGAAACACCTAATTTAAAGTGTTTCAGTACTCAGTTAAATTGTCTCTAACAATAAGGTTCAATAATTAATTTATTTAATACTATTGCTTTCATTAGTCAACCTATAATGTTGACCTTTGATGCACTCTAGGGGAATAAATTTTAATGTTATCAGTATATCACATTTTATAGTCCTTTAGTGTTGGTATATATTACCAATTTCATTTTCAAGTGTCTTGCATGTTATTGCAATTTATCGGATTTTAGTATGCTGTTTTGACCTAGCCGGATGACCTAGTTTTCATGGTTTTTGGGTTCTGGTCAGAATTACAAACTTGTAGGTCTATGTCTTAGTGAACTTTTGCCATAAATTTTAGGTCATTTGGAGTTTACGAGACCAAGTTATGGCTATTTTACTATTGCTAGATAGATTGTACTAAAATGGCAAACTTAGGTCATTTTAGGTCATTTCCGATTCTGGCAGTTTTTATACCCGAACTTGTGCAAGCATTTTGACTTGCTTATGGTCATTTCTAGGTTTTGTGGCCTCTACAAAAGATGTAGCCCTAAGTCTAAGCTTTCCAACCATATAAATTTCAGGTCATTTGGACCTGTTTTGAGTGAGTTATGGCCAAAATACTGACTGCTGTTCAAATGGTCAATTTTCAGGTTTGCAAAGTCACCAATCCGGATTTGGTCAATTTTCATGTCACTTTCTGGATAGAATTTAGGTAGGCTTCCAGCATGAAAGTTGTCACATTTTGTGCCTAGTTTTACCTCCAATTGAACTCATACCAATTGGGGTCATACAACTCCATTTATAGCCTAAATCACATATTGCCCTTAACACATTTTTGAAGCATTAACCATTCTCACATTCAACTAACTATAACTTCACTTCCCAAACAATTCTGCATTTGTATCATACCACAACCATTCATTACTTTACATTATAGTAACATTGGGCAGAATATAACCAATTTACAATGCACCAATTACACTTCCAATTCACAATATCCAATTCTAAACAATACATACACATGAATGCTCCTAACCACTACGTATAACTTCCATCCTCAATCATACAAACTGCCCTTACATCATCACCACTAGAATTCATTAATAAGTTTCATGATATCATACATAATTTCATGGGTTTAAAGGCTGCCCAAAAATGGCAGTTTACTTAGATATTGAATTTCCCTTACAAACCCTTAATTTCAATTGCTCAATTCACACATACACATACAATACATTGGCTAAAACATCTTATACATTTAAGCATTCTAATTAACCTCATTACAAGTCAAATTAAAGTGAAAACAACTCTAACTTCTTCAATATCCATGGCTGCCAAAAATAGAGCGCCTCCATAACTCATCAAAACCTCAAATTTTCTTCATAAATCAACTCACCACAACACCAACACAAACTTTAACAAAGAAAGGAAGAAGAAATGGACATTTACCTCTTGTGAGCTTGACCAAACTTCACCAAAAACTCTTAAAATTACTATCAACTTCTTCCTTGCAAGGTGGGGAGAAACTTTAATGAAGACAAGTTGGGAAAATGGTGGCTTGATCATGGAGTTTTCATGCTTGAAAGGTGGGCGGCCATGGGAGGACTTCTTCAAGCTTTGGTTCGGCTAAGATGAAATTAAATGGAGAAGATGAGTTGTAGAAGTTAGTGGAAATTTCTGTTGATTTGTGCCCTTATATAGTGCTTAGTGGTCCAATAAGTATTAAGAAATTATTTATTTAATTAAACTTTTATTTATTCAATTTTCTTACCCCATAATTTCCCTTAATCCCACTTCATTTCAATTTCAATTTTTCATGAAATTTCCAAACTTTAACATTACTTTATTTTTATGGACATTTAGGTCAAAAGTCAACTCTAGGTGTCAATTGACCAAAATGCCCCTATTCGGGTTGTATTCTTAATTTTTCGGTGACACCGATTTTTGTCAATTTCTCGATTTTTTGTTTTTCTTTATACTAATTAATTCAATTTTCCTTGACATTTTCTAAGTTAATTATACCTCAATAGATGTTTATTTAAATCTTATAAATATTTCTCAGGGTTCCCAGTGGTCCAGGGCTAGTCAACAGTCCATGCCACAACTTCCTGGTGCGGTCACCCATCGCTATGATTTTTGGCTCGTTTAACTTAGTCACATTTCATTGCTCTTATTTTTCCTTTATTTTTCTTGTATTTTCCTCTATTGTATTTTATTATTTCATGTCTCCTCACTAACATTTAAGTGTAGTTCCAAGCGTTCTAGTTGTCCGGACAGACACTGGTCACTGGAACAGTAGAACACACTACCAAACATAGGAGTGTTACAATTCTCCCCCCCTCAAAATAAATTTCGTCTCAAAATTTTACCTGGAATCAGTCTCTGAACAGCTGTGGGTACCGTCTCCTCATGTCCTCTTCACGTTCCCAAGTAGCTTCCTGGCCTGAATGATGGTTCCATAGCACTTTAACCAGGGGTATCTGCTTATTCCTCAGCTGCTTCACCTCATATGCTTCACCTCATATGCCAGAATGTCTATGGGTTCTTCCTCTTATGAGAGGTCTGGATTTACCTCAATCTCTTCAACTAATAGAACATGAGATGGGTGAGATCTGTACCTCCTTAACATGGACACATGGAAGACACTGTGTATCCTTTCTAGATCTGGAGGTAATGCCAACTGATATGCCAAAGGACCCACTCTTTCTAGAACCTCATATGGTCTGATAAAGCGAGGACTCAGTTTCCCCTTTCTGCCAAATCTCATATTCCTCTTCTAAGGAGAAACTTTGAGGAATACCTTATCACCCACTGCATATTCAATATCTCTTCTCTTCAAATCAATATAGGACTTCTAACGGTCTGATGCAGCCTTGAGTCGATCTCTGATCAATCTGATCTTTTCCTCTATTTGTTGAACAATTTCTAGGCCAATCATCTTTCTTTCACCTACTTCATCCCAACATAGGGGAGTTCTGCACTTCCTGCCATACAAAGCTTCATATGGAGGCATCCCAATGCTTGATTGGTAGCTGTTGTTATAAGCAAACTCAATCAAAGGCAAGTGTGTATCCCAACTACCTTCAAACTTAATCACACAAGCTCGTAGCATATCCTCTAAGATCTGAATTACCCTCTCATACTAGCCATCTATCTGTGGGTGGAATGCCGTGCTGAAGTTCAATTTAGTTCCTAGGGCTCTCTGAAGACTACCCCAGAATTTAGAAGTGAACCTAGGATCTCTGTCTGATACAATCGATACTGGCACTCCATGCAGTCTTACAATCTCATCTATGTACAATCTGGCCAATCTCTCCAGGCTATAGTCCATCTGGACTGGCAGACAGTGAGCAGACTTGGTCAGTTTGTCAACTATAACCCATACTGCATCATGGCCCTTCTGTGTCCTCGGAAGTCCCATCACAAAATCCATAGTTATCCATTCCCATTTCCACTCTGGTACTGGCAATGAATGTAACAAACCAGCTGGTACTTGATGTTCTGCCTTCACTTGTTGACAAGTTTGGCATTTGGAGACAAAATCAGCTACATCCCTTTTCATACCCATCCACTAGTAATGCTTTTTTAGCCCTCTATACATTTTAGTTCCACCAGGGTGCATAGCAAAGGAGACTCATGTGCTTCCTTCATAATGATCTGTCTCAATTCCACATCATTAGGAATGCACATTCTGCCCTGATATAGTAGTAAACCATCATCTCTCATAGAGAATTCAGGTTTCTTGCCCTGCTGGACTTCTTTCAGTAGCTTTTGATATTTTTCATCATTCTGAGCAGCCATTCTGATCTGATCAATCAACACTGGCTGTACATGCCATGCAACTACTGTCTGTCCCTCATCATCAATCTCCAAACTGGCATGCTGTGCTTTCAACTCATGTACCATAGATAAAGGAGAAACTCTGAGACTTGCCATAGTCTTGCGACTTAAGGCGTTAGCCACTATATTTGTTTTCCCTGGTTGATAGTCTATTAAGCAATCATAGTCTTTAATCAGTTCTAACCATCTCCTCCGTCTCAAATTCAATTCTTTCTGAGTGCCCAAATACTTCAAGCTCTTGTGATCTATGTAGATATAACACTTCTCAAAATATAAGTAATGTCTCCAGATCTTCAAAGAAAAAACAATACCCGCAAGCTCCAAATCATGTGTTGGATAGTTCCTCTCATGCGGTTTCAGATGGCGTGATGCATAAGCAATGACATTCCGATCTTGCATCAGTACACAGCCTAACCCATTGTGAGAAGCGTCACTATAAACTGTATATTCGTTACCTGGGGTAGGTAATGTAAGGACTGGAGCTTCAGTCAAACACCTCTTTAATTCATCAAAACTTTGCTGGCATTTATCCGTCCACTGAAATTTCACATCTTTCCGAAGCAGCTTGGTCAGTGGAGAAGCCAACATAGAAAACCCTTTCACAAATAGATGGTAACATCTAGCTAAACCCAGAAAACTACGAATTTCTGTGATATTCCTGGGTGGCCTCCAATTAAGGATAACTTTTACCTTGCTAGAATCTACTTTGATCCCTTTAGCTGACACAATATGTCCCAAATTCTTTCAGCCAAAATTCATATTTCGACAATTTGGCATATAGCTGTTTCTCCCTTAAGGTCTGTAGTACAATCCGTAGATATCTATCATACTCCTCTGCATTCCTCGAATATATCAAAATATCATCAATAAACACCACCACAAACTGGTTGAGATATGGTATGAAGATAGTGTTCATTAGATCCATAAAAGTAGCTGGAGCATTAGTTAACCCGAATGGCATTACTAGAAACTCATAGTGGCCATATCGAGTTCTGAAAGCAGTTTTTGGAATACTCTGCTCTTGCACTTTCAACTGATAATAACCAGATCGCAAATCAATTTTAGAGAACACAGCTGCACCCTTCAACTGATCAAACAGATCATCAATACGAGGCAATGGATATCTGTTCTTTATTGTCATCTTATTCAACTGCGGGTAGTCAATACATAAGTGGAGAGTGCCATCTTTCTTCTTAAAAAACAATACTGGTGCTTCCCAAGGTGATACACTAAGGCGGATGAAGCCCTTTTCAAGTAGTTCTTGCAAATGTACCTTCAACTCCTTCAATTCTGCTGGTGCCATTCTGTATGGTGTTATGGAGATTGGATCCACACCAGGCATAACATCAATCTCAAACTGCACTTCTCTTTCCGGAGGTAATCCTGGCAGTTCATCAGGAAACACATCTGGAAAGTCATATATAGTAGGAATGTCCCTCAATGTTGGACTCCCCACTTGGGTGTCTACCACATGTGCCAAGTATGCTTCACACCCCTTTCTGATCATTTTTCTGGCTAGTGCAGCCGAAATGATGTTTGATGGCAATAGCTGCCTCTCCCTATGTATTACCACATCACTGTACTGAGGGAGACCAAAAGTGACTGTCTTCAGTCTACAGTCAATCATGGCATGATGCTTGGCTAACCAATCCATGCCCAAGATGATATCATAATCTCTGAAGGGCATTTCAATGAGATCAGATAGAAAAGTATGTCCTTGGATCACCAAAGGACAATCCCTATACATTCTATTGACCCTGACCTCTTGTCCTAGCGGACTTGTTACTAGTACCTCAAAGTTCATTTTTGTACACGGAACAATAATGCAATCAATGATGCTAGCACTCACATAGGAGTGGGTAGAACCCGGATCAAATAATTCAAACACATCTTGATTAAAAGTTGAGAAGGTATCAGCCACAATATCAGATGTCTCAGCCTCTTCTCTCTGTCTCATTGCATAGACTCTAACTGAAGCACTGCCTTGCTCTGACTGATTTACTGTGCCTTGGCTGCCTGATAGACTACCTCCACCCCTGCCTCTACCTCTGCTAGGTGGTTGTGAACCTCTGGTGACAGGGTTCTGAACTGACCCTTCTACAATAGTAGGAGGTAGCCTAACTCTACGGGCACTGGTGCAGTCTTTAGCAAAGTGTCCTGTGCCTCCGCAGTTATAACAGGCTCCTATGGCCTTGTAGCATACCCCACCATGATTGCTACCACAAGTTTTACATTGATAGGGAGGGTAGGAACTTCTGGTAGTTTGCTGAGCAGATAGAGGAGGTCTCTGTCCTGAAAATCTTCCCCTACCAGACTTTTTACCACCCCTGCTTTGTTCCCCAAAGTTTTTTCTCTTTCTAGGAGGACCACTAGAACTCTAATCTACTGACTTCCCCTCTTTCTCTTTTTCTGTTTTCTCTGATTTCTTTTTCTCTGGGGCCGCTTTTGACTCAATTCTTTCTAATTTAAGTGCTTGAGAAATGAGCTCAGAGAAGTTATTATGTTTGAATCTGACCACTTGTAGTCTGAGACTAGGCTTTAAGCCGGTTTCAAACTTCTTACATCTTTCTCTGCTGGCAGAAAGGAGACTTCCTGCATAGTGGCTTAAGCGGGAAAACTCCCTTTCATATTTCACCACTGATCTACTTCCCTATTTCAGACTTAAGAACTCCTGTAGCTTATGGTCGACATGGGCATCTGGGACATATTTTTGTCTGAACTCCCGAAGAAAATCATCCTAGGTTAGCACTGGAGGTTCCACCAAACTATGGGGAATGGTTTTCCACTAGTCATATACATCCCCCTGTAGTAGTGACACTAAATACTCAAATCTTAGCTCATCTGTGCAGTGCAGTTTCTTGAACACCTTATCCATTCTCTCCAACCATTGTTCTGCCTCTAGTGGATCTATTGTCCCATTGAACTCAGAAGCCCCGTATTTAATCAGCTTGTCATATGCCTAGCTGAAGGCTATGGTTGTACCACTAGTATCTGCAGTGGGGCTTGAGTAGGCATGTTACCAGCCACATTGTAGCCATCTGCTGAGCAAATTGAGCAGAGAACTGCGGTACTGAGGGGGCTGGTGCGGCTGATCCACTCACATTTTGAAGGGCTGGGGCTTCCCCTTGCACCTCAGCCTCTATTGATTGATCGACTGAATGGTCCCCTTCTTCCATAGTCAATTAGAGGATATTATACCTCCTGAACAAATAACACAAGGAGATTTTCTCTCGTTAGTGCATATTTATAATGTAATGTACTGTATGTATCAAACCATGACATTGAGTAGTTGTACTATAAAGAAAGAATATTCAAATTACAAGTCAAAATAGAATTTAAAAAGTAGCTCTGATACTACTAAAACATGTCACACCTTACCCCTCCGTAAGGCATAACATGATCCCGTAGTAGACCTAATCAATTACCAAACTTCGTCTACTGATAACCCATTAAATACACTACAAGGGATTTTAAATTTTTTCTTATTTCTTTTTACAGTGGTGAGCACTTTTGACAGGTGTTAAATTTTTTTTAATTGAAGTGAAACCAAATAACACATCTGAAGTATCAATAATTTCTGTAAAAATTTCAACAGAGTTCCATCTGTATTTAGAACAAAACAGTTTTTCATAAACCTGAAAAAAACACTTCCAATATATTTGTTCAATCCCAAACTCCAATAATAGTTCAACACAAATAAATTTCTCAACATTTGTCAACTCAATTCAACATCAATTTTCAGTATTTCCGAAGATAGACTACAAAATGGCTAAGTAGTTCAAAGGCTGAGATAAGAAATAAATATATTACAACTTTAGTTTACAACTTCTCAAGACCAAGTACAATATATACATACAGTGCACATACATTACAACAAAAATTACAAAAAAGTGGTATACTCAATATACTCGGCAAAATCCCAAAATGTAGCACAAGCAGCCTACTTTGCTGCTTTGCTGCTTTGTTTGTCTGTCTCCTGTGACAGCAATGAAAAAGCTATTGCTGAGCTAATGTCTTAGTGGTGCACAACATTAAGAAAATGCAATTTAAAACCATAAACCATAAATCATATAAACTCTGGATACTTTAAATCATAGTTAAATTCAAAAGCCAGAAAATGTCATAAAGAATTAAACTCCATTTCTCAATATCTCAATAAATATCAATAAATTACACACACAGCTTAATCATGTTTCCAAAGTCCAATTCGTCCCAAAAGCCAATGGCTAATAAGGAATAACATAGCTAGCTAGCAATTATATGAGTACTTCTCCTATTCGTCCTCAACTGACACACACCTCAACACTTCAGTCAGAGAGGAATTCAAAGCCAATTCGTCCCACTAGACAAGCTAGTGAGGAATTCAATCAATATACATGATAGCTGTGGTTTCAA
This sequence comes from Hevea brasiliensis, assembly GCF_030052815.1. Classification (NCBI taxonomy): domain Eukaryota; kingdom Viridiplantae; phylum Streptophyta; class Magnoliopsida; order Malpighiales; family Euphorbiaceae; genus Hevea; species Hevea brasiliensis. The sequence continues at coordinate 78,070,841 of NC_079501.1, forward strand.
ACCATTTGCAATATTTTTCAAGCAATAAGTATCCATCAAATTTCATTCAAACAAATTTTCCACAATTTAAGCAATAACATACAAATTGTTATAATTTATTTCAATTGAAAATTCAAAAGAAATAATTGTTGTGCACAAACCTCTGATGAATAGCCTTTTGGCCTTGACTTAGTGGTTCTTTCCTCTTCCCTGAGTCTTTGCTAACTGAAACACACAATTTAAAGTGTTTCAGTACTCAGTTAAATTGTCTCTAACAATAAGGTTCAATAATTAATTTATTTAATACTATTGCTTTCATTAGTCAACCTATAATGTTGACTTTTGATGCACTCTAGGGGAATAAATTTTAATGTTACAAATATATCACATTTTATAGTCCTTTAGTGTTGGTATATATTACCAATTTCATTTTCAAGTGTATTGCATGTTATTGCAATTTATCAGATTTTGGTATGCTGTTTTGACCTAGCCGGATGACCTAGTTTCCTCGATTTTCGGGTTCTGGTCAGAATTACAAACTTGTAGGTCTATGTCTTAGTGAACTTTTATCACAAATTTTAGGTCATTTGGAGTTTACGAGACCAAGTTATGGTCATTTTACTATTGCTGGACAGATTGCACTAAAATGGCAAACTTAAGTCATTTTTAGGTCATTTCCGATTCTGGCAGTTTTTATACCCGAATTTGTGCAAGCATCTTGACTTGCTTATGGTCATTTTTGGGTTTTGTGGCCTCTACAAAAAATGTACCCCTATGTCTAAGCTTTCAAACCATATAAATTTCAGGTCATTTGGACCTGTTTTGAGTGAGTTATGGCCAAAATACTGACTGCTATTCAAATGGTCAATTTTTAGGTTTGCAAAGTCACCAATCCGGATTTGGTCAATTTTCATGTCACTTTCTGGACAGAATTTAGGTAGGCTTCCAACATGAAAGTTGGCACATTTTGTGCCTAGTTTCACCTCCAATTGGCCTCATACCAATTGGAGTCACACAATTCCATTTATAGCCTCAAACACATACTGCCCTTAACACATTTTTGAAGAATTAACCATTCACACATTCAACTAACTATAACTTTACTTCCCAAACAATTCTGCATTTGTATCATACCACAACCATTCATTACTTCACATTATAACCAATTTAGGCATAATATAACCAATTTACAATGCACCAATTACACTTCCAATTCACAGTATCCAATTCTAAATAATACATACACATGAATGCTCCTAACCACTACATATAACTTCCATCCTCAATCATACAAACTGCCCTTACATCATCACTACTAGAATTTATCAATAAGTTTCATGATATCATACATAATTTCATGGGTTTAAAGGTTGCCCAAAAATGGCAGTTTACTTAGATATTGAATTTCCCTTACATACCCGTAATTTCAATTGCTCAATTCACACATACACGTACAATACATTGGCTAAAACATCTTACACATTTAAGCATTCTAATTAACCTCATTACCCATCAAATTAAAGTGAAAACAACTCAAACTTCTTCAATATCCATGGCTGCCGAAAATGGAGCACCTCCATAACTCATCAAAACCTCAAATTTTCTTCATAAATCAACTCACCACAACACCAACACAAACTTTAACAAAGAAAGGAAGAAGAAATGGACATTTATCTCTTATGAGCTTGACTAAACTTCACCAAAAACTCTTAAAATTACTATCAACTTCTTCCTTGCAAGGTGGGGAGAAACTTTAATGGAGACAAGTTGGGGAAATGGTGGCTTGATCATGGAGTTTTCATGCTTGAAAGGTGGGCGACCATGGGAGGACTTTTTCAAGCTTTGGTTCGGCTAAGATGAAATTAAATGGAGAACATGAGTTGTAGAAGTTAGTGGAATTTTCTGTTGATTTGTGTCCTTATATAGTGCTTAGTGGTCCACTAAGTATTAAGAAATTATTTGTTTAATTAAACTTTTATTTATTCAATTTTCTTACCCCATAATTCCCCTTAATCCCACTTCATTTCAAAATCAATTTTTCATGAAATTTCCAAACTTTAACACTACTTTATTTTCATGGACATTTAGGTCAAAAGTCAACTCTAGGTATCAATTGACCAAAATGCCCCTATTCGGGTTGTATTCTCGATTTTTTGGTAACACCGATTTTTGTCGGTTTCTCGATTTTTTGTTTTTCTTTATACTAATTAATTCAATTTTCTTTAATATTTTCTAAGTTAATTATACCTCAATAGATGTTTATTTAAGTCTTAAAAATATTTCCCAGGGTTTCCTGCGGTCCAGGGCTAGTCAACAGTCCACGCCGCAACTTCCCGATGCGGTCACCCATCGCTACGGTTTTTGGTTCGTTTAACTTAGTCACATTTCATTGCTCTTATTTTTCCTTTGTTTTTCTTGTATTTTCCTCTATTGTATTTCATTATTTAATGTCTCCTCACTAACATTTAAGTGTAGTTCCAGGCATTCTAGTTGTCCGGACAGACACTGGTCACCGAAACAGTAGAACGCACTACTGAACATAGGGGTGTTACAATAGGTGACCACTTTCCCCTCTTGCATCAACACACACCCTAACCCATTATGGGAAGCATTGCTGTAGACCACAAAATCCTTCCCAAATACTAGCTGTGTCAACACTGGTGCCTCTGTCAACATAGCCTTTAACCTCTCAAAACTGGCTTGACACTTGTCATTCCAGTCAAATTTTACATTTTTATGCAGCAACCTAGTCAGTTGAGCAGCTATCAGAGAAAATCCCTTCACAAATCTTCTGTAGTAACCAGCTAGCTTCAAGAAGCTTCTGACCTTTGTTGCATTTCTGGGAGGCTTCCATTCCATTACTGCTTCTATCTTTTTGGGATCCACTATAATCCCATCAACTGATACAATATGTCCAAGAAAGGAGATCTCACTCAGCCAGAAGTCACACTTGGACAACTTGGCATACAACTTTTTATCTCTCAGAGTTTGCAGAACAATCCTCAAATGCTCATCATGTTCTTCTCTATTCTTGGAATACACCAGCATATCATCAATGAAGACCACTACAAACTGATCTAGGTATGGATGGAAGATATGATTCATAAAGTCCATGAAAGCTGCTGGTGCATTGGTCAACCCAAACGGCATCACCAAAAATTCATAGTGCCCATACCGAGTCCTGAATGCAGTCTTTGGCATATTCGCATCCTTTACCCTTAGCTGATGATACCTTGATTTGAGATCAATTTTGGAAAATACGCCTACTCCCTTCAATTAATCAAACATATCATCAATTCTAGGCAATGGGTACTTATTCTTCACAGTCACTTTGTTTAACTGTCAGTAGTCAATATATAACCTCAAAGTCCTGTCCTTTTTCTTCACAAACAACACCGGAGCTCCCCATGGTGACACACTGGGGTGTATGAACCCCTTATCCAGTAACTCCTACAACTAGATTTTCAGCTCCTTCAATTTAGTGGGTGCCATCCTATAAGGAGCAATGGAGATTGGTGCTGTACCCAAAAGTACCTCAATAGTAAACTTTACTTCCCTTTTTGGTGGCAAACCAAGAAATTCTTTAGGAAACACATCAGTGAAGTCACTCACAGTGGGAATGTCATGGAGACTAGATCTAGCCTTTCTAGTGTCAACCATATGCGCCTGGTATGCTTCACAACCCTTCCTGATCAGTTTCCTTGCAGCAGTGGCTGAAATGACATTAGACAAAAAATCTGTCCTTTCCCCCACAACTGTTATCTCTTTATTCTTAGAAGTTTTCAGTGTAATCCTCTTCAATTTATGATCTACTATTGCCTGATGACGTGAAAATCAGTCCATTCCCAAAATCACATCAAACTTGTGGAAAGGCAATTCAATTAGGTTTGTCAAGAACTCATACCCCTGAATTCTCAATGGGCAACCTTTGTACACTTTATTCACTACCACGTTGTGGCCTAGTGGGTTAGTGACTAAAATATCTTGGTCACTTTCCTTTACTTATATTCTCCTTTCTACTAGTAACTTGATGCACATATATGAGTGGGTGGATCCTGGATCCACCAATACATGCACAAATTTGTTTTAGAGCGAGAACATACCCCGGATGACATCTAGAGCATCCTGCTCCTCCTGAGCTCTCATGTTATATGCCCTTGTGGTGCCCTGGCCTCTCAGTTAACTCTGATGCAGGCCTCTGTGATGTACCAGCTGCCTCAGATTTACCAGGCCTTCTACCCTTTTGAGCTGCAGGGGGCAGGCCTGTCTGCTTGTGCTGGAGCAGCTATAACAGTCCTCCGTAGACATCTCTAATATGATGTTCTGTAGAACCACACCGAAAGCAACCCCCAGTCACTCGCCAACATTCCCCCTTGTGCCACCTTTGACAGTGTGGACATGCTGAAGAAACTGCTGGGGCTGGTCCCCTGAACACTGTCCCTAGAGAGCTGCCCACTGAGAGTGTGGACTGGCCTCTTCTCGGTGTGAGCTGAGATCAGGGCCTTTGGAACTGGCCCTTACCTTGTGATTGACTAATACTCTGAGCAGGAGGAGCCCTAGAATTTTTTCCTAAAAGCAGAGGATGAACTGGTCTGACCCGGACCTCTCTTATGGTGTCTATCCCTTTTGCTCTGCTCATTAATTCAGACCCTTTCCACTTTTAATGCAGCTTCAACCAATTTTGCAAAATCGACAATCGCCAAAGCGGTTATCATAATCTTGATGTCATCATTCAGCCCTTCTTCAAACCTCCCACACCTCTCAGCCTCATTGGGGACTATTTCTCTTCCATAGCGGCTCAATCAGACAAACTCCCTTTCATACTCCGCCACTGAGAGCTGTCTCTGCCTCAAACTGATGAATTCTCTTCTTCTTTCTTCCAAATACACACTGCCAACATACTTCTTTCTAAATTCTGTAAGGAAGAAGTCCCATGTTACTTGATCTTGTTAGTAGTATGCCCTATAGCATATCATTTAGTATGTATCTTGTACATGTTTTATTAATAGAAGGCATTTTCACTTTTCCGTTTAAATAATATATTTATGTGTAATAGAAAAAGTCCATTGATATTTTGTTAGAAATTCTATTATTAAGTTAATAAAAATATGAGTGACAGTATTTCTAGCACAAAGTATCATAAATTGGTTCACAATCGAGGATACCTCACACAGGACATGACTTATCCAGAAAGATAGTATTCATGTTTGTTCCCAATGTATTTATATGTGATATAAATAAGATGGAATGGTGAGTCTCATGCCATATAACAAACATGATAGGCACTTATGCATGATAAGTAGGCTGAACCAGTGACATTTATGACAAGCAAATGGAGTTTACTCTTGTCAATGCATTGTCATAAATCATATCAGTGCATAAAATCTTTAGACCTGAGATAGCACAGTTATCTTGTATATAGGTGATTTGAGTTTGATACTACTTTCATACTTGTACTGTGTATGGGTATATGGGCATGTGTTGGCTCTTACTAGTTATATATGAAGGTAGGTGTTGATTAAGATGGAATCTGTTACCCTAAGTAAATAGGGATAAAATCCTATGTTCATTTAATTGTTCTTGATGTTTCAAGTTCCTGGCCAGGATAGATGGATTTAATCAGAAAAGAGTTTCTGATGACAAAATCTTTTTAATCAAGAACTAGAATTAAAAGGGAACATAATATTCACAGCAAATGGAGTTTGACATAAACCATGACTCCAGCTCGAATTGGGATTTTGTAACAGAGAGATTCTAGTGCATGGTAACATATGATTATAGGTTCATTTAAGGTAAACCTTATTACTGGTTGGGTGGCTATGGCATGTTATGCTAGGTGTTAACCATAGTCTATGAGCTGCCTAAAATGATTTAGAGAAATCATTTATGGTAAGAAAGAGTTCTGATGATATTAAGAGTTAATATCATATCTCATTGCTAATTAGTGATAAGCCTAGTGAGTCACACACATACACAAGTAATCACCAAGTTATTTGTAATTTAATTAATTAATTAAAGAGTTTAATTGATTAATTAAATAGGTTTGGTTTGCAATTAGATTGCAAAGTCCCTAACATGGCTTGAAACCAAATCTAGATTATTGGATGTATAGTATAAGTTAAATTTATATTTAAAGTGTTTAAATATGAATTTAATTATGAGAAATTAATTAATAGAGATTAATTAATTTATATTTGATATAAATTGATTAGAAGAAGAGAAATAATTATTTTGGGATGAGAACTCAAAATTAAGACACAAGGATAATTTGGTCATTTCATAGGGTGACATGTGGCACCATGAGATGGTGACACATGGCACTACACATAAGCTTGCCATTTATCTTTTAATCATGTAAGATGATTAAAGTCAAGATTAAATCTAAGTTTGACACTTGGCACAATATGATTGGGTCAATTAAACTAAGAGCCAATCAGAAGATGACATGTGGCAAGAGTTTTAAGTGATGACCTTGCTATATAAGGGAAAGGATGAAAGAACAAAATGCAAGCTGCTATTCTCTCATTTTGTGCCGCCACCTTTGAGCCTCTCTTCCTCTCTTCTTCTTCATCTCTCATTAATTCAAAGAGGATTGCCAACATTCTCTTGAATTAAAATTGCTAGAAATCATTTCTATTGTCCTATATACATCTATTGAAGGAGCGAAAGCATGAAAAACACAAGTTTATATCATTGAATTCAAAAATTTTTCACCTAGGGTCACATGCATCATGCAAGATTCATTTTTATCTATTTGATTTCAATGATAAACCACATATTAAAACTCTTTTAATATGTTTTGGATCTAGATTTGCCATTTAAGATTTTAGAATTAATCAGATTAATTTATTAGAACCCTAGATTAGATCAAGAGCAAGTGCACTAACCTTTTGATGCACCGTAGTGTGTTTGACACCTTTGGGATGCGCCTTAGGACACCAGATGTTGTCCCTCTAGCTTGTCTACACTAAGATTACCTATGGCAGCCCTTGAACAGCTTCTAAATCTTTTTCCATGAATTAGAAAATCAAGTTTTGCCTTTTGAGAGATTACAGATGTAAACAGGACACTATAAATAATTTCTAGTATTTTTAATTCAAGAGATTATTTGCTAATCTCTTTGAATTGATGTGAGATGAAGAAGAAAAGAAGGGAGAGCAGCCAAGGGTGGTGGCGCAAAGAGATGAATGACAGCTAATAATTTTTGTTCTTTCATCCTTACACTTATATAGCTAGGTCATCACTTAAAACCCTTGCCACATGTCACCTTTTGATTAGCTCTAGGTTTAATTGACCCAATCACATTGTGCTAAGTGTCAAACCTATATTTAATCTTGACTTTGATCATCTTACATGATTAAAAGATATTTGGCAAGCTTATGTGTAGTGCCATGTGTCACCATCTCATGGTGCCACATGTCACCCTGTAAAATGACCAAAATACCCCTGTGTCTTAATTTTGAGTTCTCAACCCAAAATAATTATTTCTCTTCTTCTAATCAATTTATATCAAATATAAATTAATTAATCTTTATTAATTAATTTCTCATTAATTAAATTCATATTTAAACACTTTAAATATAAATTTAACTTATACTATACATCCAATAACCTAGATTTGGTTTCAAGCCATGCTAGGGACTTTGCAATCTAATTGCAAACCAAACCTATTTAATTATCAATTAAACTCTTTAATTAATTAATTAAATCATATCTAATTTGGTGATTACTTGTGCATGTGTGTGATGAAGGAGCGGAAGCATGAAAAACACAAGTTTATACCATTGAATTCAAAAATTTTTACCTAGGGTCACATGCATCTTGCAAGATTTATTTTTATCTATTTGATTTCAATGATAAATAACATATTAAAACTCTTTTAATATGTCTTTGGATCTGTATTTTCCATTTAAGATTTTAGAATTAATCAGATTAATTTTAGAACCCTAGATTAAATCAAGAATAAGTGCACGAACTTCTTAATGCACTGCAGTGTATTTGGCACCTTTGGGATGCGTCTTTAGGACACCGGATGTTGCCCCTCTAGCTTGTCCACACCAAGATCACCTATGGCAGTCCTTGAACAGCTTCTAAAGCTTTTTTTATTAATTAGAAAATCAAGTTTTTCCTTTTAAGAGATTAAAGATGTAAATAGGACACTAGAAATAATTTCTAGTATTTTTAATTCAAGACATTGTTTGCTAATCTCTTGGAGTATATGAGAGATGAAGAAGAAGAGAAGGGAGAAGCATTTCAAGGTGGCGGCATAAAGAAGAGGCAGCAGCTTGTTTTATTTGTTCTTTCATAACAACACTTATATAGTTAGGTCACCGCTTAAAACCTTTGCCACGTGTCACTTTCTGATTGGTTCTAGGTTTAATAGACCCAATCACATTGTGCCAAGTGTCAAACCTATATTTAATCTTAATTTTAATCATCTTACATGATTAAAAAACATTTCACAAGCTTATGTGCAGTGCCATGTGTCACCATCTCATGGTGCCACATGTCACCCTGTGAAATGACCAAAATGCCCCTGTGTCTTAACTTTGAGTTCTTAACCCAAAATAATTATTTCTCTTCTTCTAATCAATTTATATCTAATATAAATCAATTAACTAATCTTTATTAATTAATTTCTCATTAAATGAACATAGGATTTTACCCCTATTTACTTAGAGGAACAAATTCCATCTTGATCAACACCTACCTCCATATATAACTAGTAGAAGCCAACACATGCCCATATACCCATACAGAGTACAAGTATGAAAGCAATATCAAACTCAAACCACCTATATACAAGATAACTGTGCTATCTCAGGTCTAAAGATTATATGCATTGATATGATTTATGACAATACATTGACAAGAGTAAATTCCATGTGCTTGTCATAAGTGTCACTAGTTCGGCCTACTTATCATGTATAAGTGCCTATCATGTTTGTTATATGGCATGAGACTCACCATTCCATCTTATTTATATCTCATATAAATAACTTGGGAACAAACATGAATACAATTTTTCTGGATAAGTCATGTCCTTATTGTGAAGTATCCTCGATTGTGAACCTATTTATGATACTTTGTGCTAGAAATACTATCACTCATATTCTTAACAACTTAAGAATAGAATTTCTAACAAAATATCAATGGAACTTTTCTATTACACATAAATATATTATGTAAACGGAAAAGTGAAAATGCCTTTTATTAATAAAAGATGTATAAGATACATACTAAATGATATGCTCTAGGGCATACTACTAACAATCTCCCACTAGCACTAGAGCTATTCATTACAATATCTCAGACCCATCTTCTCAAGATGTCAGTCTAGCTGAGTCTGTGACATAGGCTTAGTGAATGGATCAGCTGGATTTTCAGCTGATGCTATTTTCTGTATGGCTACATCGCCTCGCCCAACTATTTCTCTGATAATGTGGTAGCGCCTTTCTATGTTTTTGGATTTCTAGTGAGACCGGGGTTCCTTATCCTGTATGACTGCTCCATTGTTGTCATAGTGAAGTGGAACTACTGACTCAATGGAAGGAACTACTACAAGTTCTGTCACGAACTTCTTTATCCAAATAGCTTCCTTTGCAGCATCTGATGCAACAATATACTTAGCCTCGGTAGTGGAATCTGCAGTCGTGCTCTATTTGGAACTCTTCCAACTGACTGCACCTCCATTACAAATGAACACATATCCAGAGGTAGACTTTCTATCATCAATATCTGATTGAAAATCAGAATCAGTATAACCATCCAATTGCAAGTCTCCACCTCCATAAATCAAGAATAAATCCTTAGTTCTTCTCAAGTACTTAAGGATATTCATGACAGCTATCTAGTGTTCCAAACCTGGATTGGATTGATACCTGCTAGTCAAACTAATAGCATATGCTATATCTGGCCTAGTACACAACATTGCATACATCAAACTTTCAATAGCCGAAGCATATGGAATCCTGGCCATTTTATCTCTTTCTTTAGGTGTCTTTGGAGACATCTCTTTAGAAAGGTGGATACCATGTCTCATTGGTAACAATCTTCTCTTGGAATCAAGCATGTTAAACCTCTTTAACACCTTTTCCAAGTATAAACATTGGGATAAACCAATTATTCTTTTCGCTCTATCTCTATAGATGCGAATCCCAAGAATATAGGTTGCCTCCCCTAAGTCTTTCATGGAGAATGTATTTGACAACCATACCTTTACAGTTGTCAACATACCTGTGTCATTATCGATCAACAGTATGTCATCCACATATAAGATAAGGAAAGTGATAGCATTGTCACTAACCTTCTTATTTACACATGGCTCATCCTCATTTTTGATAAAACCAAATGATTTAATGGCTTCATCAAAACGGATGTTCCAACTCCTTGAAGCTTGTTTCAACCCATAAATGGATCGCTTTAGCTTGCATACCTTGGAACCATCTTGGGATTCAAAACTCCTAGGTTGTTCCATGAAAATGTTTTTTTGAATGTATCCATTGAGAAAAGCTATTTTGACATCCATCTGCCAAATCTCATAATCATAGTATGCAGCTATTGCTAATAGAATCCTAATTGATTTAAGCATGGCAACAAGCGAGAAAGTCTCCTCATAGTCGATTCCTTGCCTTTGGCGAAACCCTTTCACTACTAGCCTTGCCTTATAGGTCTCTACCTTTCCATCAGAACCAATTTTCTTCTTGAAAACCCATTTGTTCCCTATAGGTACAATACCTTAAGGTGGGTCAACAAGATCTCAAACTTGATTCTTATACATGGAATCAATCTCGGATTTTATAGCATCAATCCATTTTGAAGAGTCTATATCAGATATAGCTTCTTCATAGGTAAGTGGATCATCTCCATGATCTACTTCTTCATGAGTAGACAACTCTTGTTCTTTTTCATGAAGGAAACCATATCTCACTAGTGGGTGAGATACCCTGGTTATTCTACTAGGAACAGCTTTTGATGTTTCATCAATGGATGTAGGTTAACTAGATGGATCTATATCCATTTGATCTGTTGATTGGTCAGAATTCTCCAATTCTAACTCTATTTGCCTTCCTTTGCCTCCTTCTTGAATAAATTATTGTTCAAGAAATGTGGCATCTCTACTTACCACAACCTTTTGTGAAGTAGGCAAATAAAAATAGTATCCAAAACTATCTTTTGAAAATCCAACAAATCGACCATTTTCTGATCTGGTTTCCAATTTATCAGTGTTCAGCTTTTTGATATAAGCTGGACAACCCCAAATCATAACATGCTTAAGACTTGGTTTTCTTCCATGCCATATCTCATAAGGTGTGGAAGAAACTGATTTTGATGGAATCCTATTCAAAATATACAAAGCTGATTCTAATGCAAATCCCCAAAAGGAGATTAGTATATCAGTATAGCTCATCATACTACGTACCATATCCAACAGGGTACGATTTCTCCTTTCAGATACACCATTCAGCCGTGGTGTTCTTGGAGGAGTCAGCTGGGAAACAATGCCGTGCTCTCTCAAGTATTCATCAAATTCAGTACTCAAATATTCACCTCCACGATCTGATCGAAGAGCTTTAATACTCTTTCCTTTTTGATTTTCTACTTCAGATTCAAATTCTTTGAACTTTTCAAAGGATTCATGTTTGTATTTCATCAAATACAAATACCCAAACCTTGATTTATCATCAGTAAAGGTAATAAAGTAATGAAAACCGTCTCTAGCCATTTCCTTAAATGGACCACATACATCACTATGAGATAACGATAAGCTCAGTTGTTTAAATTTGATGAATTTCGAGGATGAAATTCCTTTTTAGAGGGGAAGAGTTGTAACATCCTCATTTTCATAGTCCGTACATCATACTGTTTTGACGGCTAATGCCTACCCCGAAAGTCAGAATGTCTGGAACAACACTTAATTGACAGTGAGGAAGTATAATAATGAAATATGTGATGAGAAAAATTAAGGAAAAATAAAAGAGATAAAATGTGACTAAGTTAAATGAGCCGAACCCGTAGCGATGGGTGACCGCACCGAGAAGTTACGGTAAGGACCGTTGACTAGCCTTGGACCGCAAGGAACTCGGGGAAATATTTTTGGGACATAATTAAAGGTCTAATGAGGTGTAATTGACATTGAAAATGTCAAAGAAAAAAATTAATAATTTAGTATAAACGAAAAATGAAAATTAAAGAAATCGGCGGTACAAGGAGTAAATCGGTGTTATCGAAAAAGTTCGAATTTAACCCGAAGAAGGGCATTTTGGTCATTTGACACCTAGAGTGGACTTTTGACTTAAATGTCCATGAAAAATAAGTGGTATTACACTTTGAAAATGCCATGAAAATGAGAAATATTACATATAATGCAATTAAAAGAATTATGAGGGCATTAGTGCAATTATGAAAAGCTTAACTTATTATAATGTTTAAAGAGTTAGTGGAGGATTTAGTGGGATATATAAGCACTAAGGACAATGAACCAGCCACTTCATCCATCATCTTCATTCTATTTTGCCGAAGTTATTTCTCTCCTAAAATCACCATGGCCGCCCATCAAGCATGAGCTCCAATCCACCATTTCAAGCCATAATTTCTTCACTTGTTCTTCATTAAAGTTGCTCTACATAGCTTGGGCAATATTTAGGCAGCAAAAGGAAGGATTGGTGAGGTTTGATAAAGCTTCACAAAAGGTTAGTGCTAGTTTTCCTTACCTCACTTAATTAAACTTTGTACTAAGGTTGAGATGAGTTGAATTATTGAAAAATTGGAAGAACTGGATGAATATTTAACAGTGATTGAATTCGGCAGCCATGGAACCTAAAGAGGTTTGAATTATCTTTACATGTATTTGATGGGAAATGATATTGATTAAGGTAATTAGAGGTCCTAGCAAATTAACTTTATGTGTATGTTGAGATTGAGTAATTGAATTAGGAGTTTGAAAGAATTGTTGAAAACCTTGGATAATTGTTGAATTGGGGCAGCCTTGAGAAGCATGAAAATGGTTAATTTATGCATATAATTGTTGATTAATGATGCTCAATTTATGTGATTATAAGTAGTAGAATTTAATTGTAAGAGTACATGTGAGGTTGACAATGTGAAAGTGGGTTTTGAACAATTTTTGAAGACTTGGACAATTGAGCTTGAAATTGGCAGCCTATAATGTTATGAAATTGTATGTGATTTTATGTAATATATTGATGAGATATGATGGTGTTAAATTGTGGGTAGCATATGTAGTTGATATTGAGGTATGAGTATATGGAAGTGTATGTGTAATATTGATATTGAGGTATGTTAAATTTTGGTGGAAGTGAATGTTAAACTTGAATGGTGTATTGTGTGCATTGAGCACTTGAGTGTTCTACCCAAAATGCTTGCTGGAATTGTGTACAATATGTATAGAATTGCCATGATTAAATGTTGAAGTATTGGGAGGAGGAGGATTATCAAAATTGAAAGTGTAATGTTCAAATGCAGGTTGTGTATGTTGGCAGCACCTAAATTAGGTTATAAGTGCAAAACTGTGAACCCAATTGGTATGAGACCAATGTGGGGGGGGGGGGGGGTGAAATTAGACACCAAATAGGCCAACTTTCATGTTGAAATGTTGCCAAAATTCTGCCTAGAAACTGACCTTAAAAATGACCAAATCCAGAATGGCAACCTTGCAACCTAGATTTTTGACCATATAAATAGTAGTCATTAGGATGACCATAACTCACACAAAACAGGTCCAATTGACCTGAAATTTTTACCATGGATAGCTTAGACATAGAGCTACAATTCTTATGAAGACACCAAAGCCCAGAAATGGCCATAACCAAGTCAAATAGCTTGCACAAGTTCGGGTACCAAAACTGCCAAAACTAAAAGTGACCTAAAATTGACCAAATTTTGCACTAAAGGTGCAATCTGTTCAGCTTTAGTAAATTGACCATATCTTGGTCTATACAACTCTGAATGACCTGAAATTTTTCCAAGCGCTCAATAAGACATAGAGCTACAATTCTAATGAAGACACCCAAGCCCAGAAATGGCCATAACCAAGTCAAACTTGAATGGTGTATTGTGTGCATTGAGCACTTGAGTGTTCTACCCAAAATGCTTGCTGGAATTGTGTACAATATGTATAGAATTGCCATGATTAAATGTTGAAGTATTGGGAGGAGGAGGATTATCAAAATTGAAAGTGTAATGTTCAAATGCAGGTTGTGTATGTTGGCAGCACCTAAATTAGGTCATAAGTGCAAAACTGTGAACCCAATTGGTATGAGACCAATGGGGGGGGGGGGGGGGGGGGGGGGAGTGAAATTAGACACCAAATAGGCCAACTTTTATGTTGAAATGTTGTCAAAATTCTGCCTAGAAACTGACCTTAAAAATGACCAAATCCATAATGGCAACCTTGCAACCTAGATTTTTTACCATATAAATAGTAGTCATTAGGATGACCATAACTCACACAAAATAGGTCCAATTGACCTGAAATTTTTACCATGGATAGCTTAGACATAGAGCTACAATTATTATGAAGACACCAAAGCCCAAAAATGGCCATAACCAAGTCAAATAGCTTGCACAAGTTCGGGTACCAAAACTGCCAGAACTAAAAGTGACCTAAAATTGACCAAATTTTGCACTAAATTGTGCAATTTGTCCAGCTTTAGTAAATTGACCATATCTTGGTCTATACAACTCAGAATGACCTGAAATTTTGCCAAAAGTTCAATAAGACATAGAGGTACAATTCTTATGAAGACACCAAAGCCTAGAAATGGCCAGAACCAAGTCAAATAGCTTGCAAAAGTTTGGATACCAAAACTGCCAGAACTAAATATAACCTAAAATTGACCAAATTTTGCACTAAATGTGTAATCTGTCCAGCTTTAGTAAATTGACCATATCTTGGTCTATACAACTCAGAATGACCTGAAATTTTGCCCTGAGTGCAATAAGACATAGAGCTATAATTTTTCTTCTTTGACCAAAAGCTAAAAACCAAGAGAAATAGGACTTTAAGCTAGACCAATCTAGCACACAAAAATTGAGAATTTGACATTTACATGCAATGATGCTTGAAGCAATTTGACAATGAATGCCAACTTGTAAATATGGTAAATTGCACTATATTGGCAGCATACTGAATTATGAATTGTGACATGTTGATACTAGAATCAACTTATGCATGATGTATGAAAAGGTCAACATTTTCATTGACCAGTGAATTGTATAATGACCAGTAAACCCTAAAAATAAATATTAATCTTGTACTATGCCCTAATTTGCCTAGTTGACTAGTTTGGATTGGTTGGCATGCTAATAGGATTTTGACAGCTATTCTGTAAATGACTTTACGTCATATTATGTTTTATGGTTTATTATGCCATACTATGATTTTAATAGCCTATGGCTATACAGATTGTGTTATTATACTCGGCTAAATGCCTGATTGATTATATGGCTTTTTAGCCACACTATTTGCACACTGGGAGATACTTTGTGACCGATGGTGTGACAGCCCGAGGTACTAGATACTCAGTGCTAGTATATCCGTTTATCCAGTCTGGTCAGTGTATAGGCTACATGGGCAGTCAATTAAAATATTATTCAATTCAAGCAACTAAGTTAAGTTAAGTATAATGAAATTTCAGTACAATTAAATTAAGTATTGAATGAATAAGTAAAAGAGATTAGCAAAAGAAACATAACAAAAATATAAATTGCAGAACCGTAGAGACTTGAAATACAATACAGTTAGAATAATTTGTATACTGGGTAGTATTACTGAAAAGTTATAAACTAAGTACTTCCAAAGAGGAACAAACTAGTATATAAGATCGTTGATACTAGAAATACCATACCAAATTAAATTGATTCCTGAGTATCCGAATTAATATAAGTGATGGAACTATCCAGTATAAGTGTTATAAATTATGGTTCATAGTCGATGATATTTTGTTGGAAATGACCTATCCAACTAGGCTACTACCTCTATTTGTTTCCACAAATTAGTATGAGATACTAATAGAAGTGAAATGTTGAGTCTCATGCTATCTAACATTAGGATCTTAGGAAAAATATAGTGGGCACTTATAAGGAAAGTAAGCTAAACCAATGGCATAAAGATGACATATACATGGAGTTTACTCTCGTTAATATTGTCACACCCTACCCCTCTGTAAGGCATGGCATGATCCCACAGTATACCTAATGAATTACCAACTTCGCCTACTGATAACCCATTAAATACACTATAAGGGATTTTAAACCTTTTCTTATTTCTTTTTACAGTGGTGAGCACTTTTGACAGGTGTTAAAAAATTTTTAACTGAAGTGAAACCAAATAACAAATCTGAGTATCAGTAATTTCTATAAAAATTTTGGCAAAGTGCCATCTGTATTTTGAATAAAACAATTCTTCCAAAAACCTGTAAAAAGCACTTTCAATATGTCTCTTCAATCCCAAACTCCAATAATAGTTTAACACAATAAATTTCTCAACATTTGTCAACTCAATTCAACATTAATTTTTCACTGTTTCCAAAAACTGAGATAAGAGAAATATATCACAATATTTTTACAGGCCAAAATAATGTACAATTTTAGTTTACAACTGCTCAAAATCAAGTACAATATATACATACAGTGTACATACATTACAACAAAGTCTACAAAATATGGTATATCAATATACCCAGTGAAATCTCAAAATGTAGCACAAGCAGCCTACTCTGCTACTCTGTCCGTCTGTCTACCTACGACAGCAATGAAAAAGATATCGCTGAGCCAATGTCTCAGTGGTGCACAACATTAAGAAAATACAATTTAAAATCATAAACCATAAATCATATGAACTGTGGATACTTAAAATCATAGTTGAATTCAAAAGACAGTGAATGTCATAAAGAATTTAAACTCCATTTCACAATATCACAATAAATATCAATAAATTACACACACAGCTTAATCATGGTTCCATAGTCCAATTCATCCCAAAAACCGATGGCTGGTGAGGAATAACATAGCTAGCTTGCAATAATATGAGTACTCATCCTATTCGTCCTCAACAGCCACACACCTCAACACTTCAGCCAGAGAGAGAATTCAAAGTCAATTCGTCCCACTAGACAAGCTAGTGAGGAATTCAATCAAATATACATGATAGCTGTAGTTTCAAACCATTTGCAATATTTTTCAAGTAATAAGTATCCATCAAATTTCCATTCAAACAAATTTCCACAATTTAAAATAATAACATACAAATAGTCATAATTTATTTCAATTGAAAAAATCAAAAGAAATAACTATTGTGCACAAACCTCTGATAAATGCCTCTTAGCCTTGACTCAGTGTTTCCTTCCCTTTCCCTGAGTCTTTGATAACTGAAACACACAATTTGAAGTGTTTCAGTACTCATTTAAACTGTCTTTAACAATAAGGTTCAATAATTAATTTATTTAATTCTATTGTTTTCCTTAGTCAATCTATAATGTTGACCCTTGATGCACTCTAGGTGAATTAGGTTTAATGTTACCAATATGTCACATTTTGCATTTCAATATGCTACCAATATAGTGCAATTTACCATTTTTACAAGTTGGCATTCATTGCCAAATTATTTCAAGCATCATTTTATGTAATTGTTAAATTCTCAATTTTTGTGTACTAGATTGGTCTAGCTTAAAGTCCTATTTATATTGGTTTTTAGCTTTTGGTCAAAGAATAAAAATTGTAGCTCTATGTCTTATTGCACTCAGGGCAAAATTTCAGGTCATTATGAGTTATATAGGCCAAGATATGATCAATTTACTAAAGCTGGACAGATTGCACTGAAATGGCAACTTTAGGTCATTTCTGGTTCTGGCAGTTTTTATACCCGAACTTGTGCAAGAATTTTGACTTGCTTATTGTCATTTCTGGGTTTTGGTGTCTTCATAAGAGTTGTAGATATACGTCTAATCTATTCATGGTAAAAATTTTAGGTCATTTGGACCTGTTTTGAGCGAGTTATGGCCAAAAAACTAACTGCTGCCCAAATGGTCAATTTTCAGGCTTTCAAGTCACTAATCCGGATTTGGTCTTTTTTCAAGTCACTTTCTGGACAGAATTTAGGTAGGCTTTCTTCATGAAAGTTGGCACATTTTGTGCCTAGTTTCACCTCTAATTGGCCTCATACCAATTGGAGCCACACACTTAGGGTTATAGGTCCATTTGCACACTGCCCTCTACATCCTTTTCAAACACCAAACCAAACACAAGCTTACCAATTACATCTTCACTTCCCCACAACATTCTGTTTTTGGCACTAACCAAGACCATTCAATTCTCTACATTATAGATTAACTTGGACAGAATATAACCACTTCAAAATACACCAAATGCAGTCACAATTTACAAAGTTCAAACCCAATAATATATATACATAAATACTTCTAATTATCACACATACTTCCATTATCAATTTACCTACCTTATTACTACTATTCCACACACATATATGCTGCCATTTTTTGTACAATATTTCTACAACATTTCATGAACCTAAACACTTCAATCTTCATCATGAGGCTGCCAAAAATTTACACATACACATCAACTTCCATTTTCACTTTTCAAGCTTACCATTCAACTTCACACATGGAATTCAACTTCAATACAATTAAACATTTAAATCAACATCCCAAACTACCATTTACATGCAAAAATAAGCTGTACATGGTGAAGTTCCATGGCTGCCGAAATGCTCCATCACCAATAATTCATCAAACCTCAAAACTTCTTCCATAAATCAAACAACCACAACATCAACTCAAAGTTTAACAAAGAAAGGATGAAGAAATGAACATGTACCTCAAGTGGAGCTTGTCAAAACTCCTTCAAATCTCTCCCTTCTTGCTCCCAAACTACTACCCAAGATGTATACTATAACTTTAATGAAGAACTCTTAAGGAAATGGTGGCTAAATCATGGATGCATGGAGCTTGGTTAAGCTTTGGCCATGGAGGATGAATTCAGTTGTTTTGGAAATGAGAGGTTGAAGATGAAGTTTCAGCCCACATTTGTGATATTTTAATGTCCACTAACTTAACTTAGTGGAGCACTAAGTTTGGTTAATGATTTAATAATCCAAAGTTTCCAATTTTGCAATTTTGTCACCATTCTTCCACTATTTACATTATGTACCATAATTTAATTTTTTTATGACATTTTCAAAGTTTTATATAATTTACTTTTAATGGACATTGAGGTCAAAAGTCAACTCGGGGTGTCAAATGACCACAATGCCCCTATTCGGGTTGTGTTCCCTATTTTTCGGTAACACCGAGTTTTGTCATTTTCTCGATTTCTCGTTTTTCTTTGTACTAATTAATTAATTTTTCTTTGATATTTCTAATGACATTTATACTTCAATAGATATTTATTTAAGTCTTAAAAATATTTTTCAGGATTCCCCGCGGTCTAGGGCTAGTCAACGGTCCACGCCGCAACTTCCCGGTGCAGTCACCCAATGCTACGGTTTTCGGCTCGTTTAACTTGGTTACATTTCATTGCTATTATTTTTCCTTTATTTTTCTTGTATTTTCCTTTCTTGTATTTCATTATTTTATGTCTCCTCACTAACATTTAAATGTAGTTCTAGGCATTCTAGCTGTCTGGACAGACACTGGTCACCGGAACAGTAGAATGCACTACCGAACATAGGGGCGTTACAAATATATTGTCATCTAGATCATAATAGTGCATATAGTCCCTTGACCTAAGACGACATAGTTTTCTCATATATAAGTGGTTTGACTATGATGCCAATTACATACTTGTATAATGTATGGGTATACGGGCGTGTGTTGGCTCTAACTAGTTATATGTGGAGACAAGTGTTCAGTCAAAATGTGATCCATTATTTTAAGTAAATAGGGATAAAGTCCTATGCTATCTAAATTATTATTGATAAATAAAGGTCCTTGTAAGGATAGTTTGACTTAGTTAGAAAAGAGTTTATGATGGTAAGTCTTATTAATCAAGAATTAGAATTTAGATGAGGACATATGATCCAAAGCAATTAGGGTTTGGCAAGCACTATGACCTTATCTAGATCAGGAGTTTATAATGGAGAGACCTTAGTGCATAGTATGTATGATCAATGTTCTAAGAAATGGGATGAATTTCATTCATCACTAATTGGGTAGTCATAACACGCTATGCTAGGGGTCAACCATGAATTATGAGAACAAAGAGTGGAAAGAGAATTTCAGTCTAGGTATGGGAAGAGTTTCAATGATATTAAAGAGTTAATATCATAGTCTCATTGCCAATTAGTCTTGAACTTAGAAGGTCACACACAATGTAGACCCTTATTTTGTGATGAGTATGTGCATTGAGGCCGTGGGAAACCCGATGATGAAAAATTATATGACTGTAAGATGTAATTGGAGGCATGGAGCTGAATTATTAATTCCGTGGCATGATCTTGAAAAAAATAAAAACAATAATAAAGTTTTGGGGAAATTAATTTAATTAAATTTAAATAAAATTTTATTTTGTTTAAATTTAATATGGGTAGTTCTTAAATGGATCTAATTAAGTTTAATTGGGCTCTATGGGCCTAAGAAAGCCTAGTTAGGAATTTTAAATGGGACCCATTTAATTATTTTCTAAAAATTAAAATAACAAAATATCTCTCTCCTTCTTGGCCCCACTCTTTTCCTCACTCCCTATTGGTGCCTTCCATTTTTTCCTGTATTCCTATTGGTTGAAACACCTCACCCATATCCCAGTCTTATTCGAATTCTGCAATCGTAGTTGTTTAAGTCATCTAAACTTTATCACCCTAAGACTCCAAATCCTACCACACCTCTTCCTCATTCCCTATTGGTGCCTTCCATTTTTTCCTGTCTTCCTATTGGTTGAAACACCTCACCCATATCCCAGTCTTATTCGAATTCTGCAATCGTAGTTGTTTAAGTCATCTAAACTTTATCACCCTAAGACTCCAAATCCTACCACACCTCTTCCTCATTCCCTATTGGTGCCTTCCATTTTTTTCTGTCTTCCTATTGGTTGAAACACCTCACCCATATCCCAGTCTTATTCGAATTCTGCAATTGTAGTTGTTTAAGTCATCTAAACTTTATCATCCTAAGACTCCAAACCCTATCACACCTCTCTCCCAAAACCCTATAAATACCCTACTAGAGAAGGGAAGAAAGGGAGGATGGGAGGAAAGAGGAAGAGAAAATTCAGAGCTATAAGAAATTTAGAGATATTCAAGACTCTTTGAGTTCTTCCTTATTTTTTTCTTTTCTTCAAGAAGATTTTCATACAAGATTTCTGAAAGGTCAGTTTTTATTGTTTTCTTTTCAAGATCTATGCCACACAATATTTTAATTCTATGCTCTTTGTCTTCAATTTATTTTATATGTTCATATAGATCATGTAATCATGTTTAATTTGAGGGGATACACAACTTTGCACATGTTTAGTTTCTGTCTCTCGTACTTTTATTATTTTTCTTTATTTTCTTTATTTTTTATTACAAACAAAATTGGTAAGTAGCTCTAAGGTAAGTACCAAAGAGGGCATTTGCGTGGAGCTTATATGGAGCTAAACGGGAGTAAGCCAGGGATATCATTGCCATACTAGAAGAGAAGACCCTTTTTTAAGGGTAGCTTGCCCCAATGGCAACTGCATTTACCAACAAGTAAGTAGCTCTAAACTTCTCGAATAACCATTAGCATGAAATTGTAGTAATAATAGAACTTTTATTTGGTAAATTAAAATTAACTTTGTTTTTAATTTAACTGACTTTTGCGTGTAATTAATTTAAATAAATACTTTGTAAATTAAAATTAATCTTGTTTGTAAATTAAACTAATATTGGCATGTAAAATAAATTTAATTTAATACTTGGTAATTGTAAAATAAATTTGCATGTTAGAAATCTTTATTAGGTTGTGATTGTTTGGGACTTATGTGATATTAGAATAAATTACACATGTACATAATTAACTTAGTTCAATTATCCTTAGGGTAACTTGGTGAAAATTAATTAATTAGGTTAAATAGAAACATAGAGTTATTTGAAATTGAATTTGTTTGTAAATTAAATTCTCAATAATAAATTAATTTTAGTCATCTGGTAAATATCATTTAAATAATTAGCAACCTCATAGATAGGAATTACTTGTGCATAAAAATTGTGTGTAAACAACAACCCTTTTTGTGAATTACTTGCGTGTGTAGGATTAGAATTGCATTTTTTAGGATAAAGTTTAATAAAGGAATAATAAACAAGACTTCTAGAAACATTAGTAGAGGATTGGCACTCGAATTAACGAGGTTAGACTAGGCGTAAGGGGTGCCTAACACCTTCCCCTTACGTACCCACTATCCCGAACCTAGACATTGGGCTATGGTAATGACGGTTGTGGAAACTCTGCAAGGAATAAGTTGCCATCCATGACTCTCGGAAGAAACACTGAATATGTCCCGGTTATTACCCGGGTGGCGACTCCTGTCTATCTATGCCTTCGTGGCATAAATCCTTAGTACCGTGGTAGTGTTATGGGAAGACGGTACTTACCAGTGGTTTGATTCTATTAGGATTGTATGAAGTGCATGTCTAGGAAATGTTGTCTAAGGAGGTGGTACTTAAGTGAGACCATTGTGACTCCACCATCTTTCCTGGGCATTACCTGGTGCATTTTATATAATTCTAATGGATGATATTTCGCCTCACGCCCCCCACCCCCACAGTTTGGCGACTCCACTGGGGACTAAATGGATGGTTACTCCAACATGTTTCTATTAGTCAAATATTATTCCTCTGTTAAACTTTTTGCATTGCACTACACTATCACACGGATCACCCTTACCCTTTTTAGCCCCGTTAGTACCATAGTTTCACTCGAGCTATGACGAATTGGTGAATGCTAGCACCCCATGCCCGTACCTTCGAGGATATAAAAGAGCCACAGCTCCGGCCGTTGTGCTTAATGGACAAGTTCTTGCATGGGTGACCCTTTTCCTACCCAATAAAGCCCATGAGCCATAGATTTCAACCCTAGGTACCCCGTAGATTTTTGTTGTGCTGGATTCGTATCCTTACTGTTCAAACCATAAGTTCTAGTGGTAGTCGAGATGAACCTAGGCCTATGCATAAACCCAATGTGTGTATAGGCCCAAGTCCATTTCAAAACCCATGTTAAGCAAGAGGATGCTTACTTATGGTTAAACTTTAAGGATACAAATCATTTGTTTATAGAGGAAAGGTCGTCCTGGACCACCCCTGTTGGTGCATCTAGTGTACCATAACCTAGGATAGAATTTTTTTTTCTTACCCTACACGTGAGAGTTGAAGGTATAAGGGGGCGAAGATTCAGTTCTGGAGACATTCTTTTCAGTTTATCATTTAGTCTTTGGTCCGATTTTAGTTCGGTTTATACAGTTCGGTTTTGGTTCAGTTTTGGTCGTATTAGTACGATTCGGTTTTGGCTTTGTAAAGGCAAAGGTAAAAATGAAAGTGCATATTCATGCATTGCATTTGTACATAGAATAAGATGTTAAAACCTTGTATTTTTTTTCTCTTGTAGTAAACATAGCTTTAGAACACATCAGGAAGACTTCTAATCAGGTCACTTGGGTTAGGGAGGGAAAGAGATTAGTAAGAGTTATACCTGCGCAAGCTAAAATGGAAGACACTAAGGTCATGTTTAGACAGATGCTTGAAGAAGCTTTGAATGCCAAGATGGCTGAGCTTGAAGGAAAAATCATGGCCAACTTTGAGAAGAAGTTAGAGATGGGTGGGCCTAGTGATGTTCAGGTGAAAAGGCCTGAAGAAGAGACTAGTAAAAAGAAGGCCTTTGATAACGTTTGGGATGAAGAAGATTATCTCCAAGACAAGGCCAAAAAGAAAGAAAAGGGGACAAGTGAGGATATTAGAGTTGTTACTGAGATGATGGAAAAACTTCAGGCCAGTGTGAAAAAGCAAGCTGAATTTACTGGAATGGGGCTGTTAGATGCAGATGACTTTGACATCCACTTGGATGGAAATCTACCCGAAAAATTCAAGATGCCTGATTTGGCTAAATTCGATGGTACTGGTGACCCAAAAACCCACCTTAGGTCTTATCTTATAGTCATGAAAACAACTGGTTTGACTAAGAACCAAGTCACTCAGTTCTTTTCTATGTCACTAGAAGGGGTTGCATCTTCATGGTATCATGGGCTAGAAGCCACTGTGAGAAAAGATTGGGAGGAGCTAGTTAGGAGATTTGTGCAACAATACTCCTATAATATAGCTTTAGATGTTACCCTGAGAGACTTAGAGACCACTAGGCAAAAACCAAATGAAACCTTTTCAGAGTATCTATTGAGATGGAGGAAAAAGGCCATGAAGATGACCAATAGGCCTACTGAAAAGGATCAAGTGCGATTGGTAGTGAAAAGTCTACAGCCTAGTTATTATGAGAAACTTTGTTATTATCCCTTGGCTACTTTTGAACAACTATATGATGCTGGGGTATTAGTGGAGGATGTATTGAACAATGAGAGGAAGAGTTATCAGCCTAAGAGGGGAGGATACCAGTCAGCTGGAAACATTACTAGGGAAAATAAAGTCATTGAGGTTCAAACCGTGTCCCGCACCCCTAGAAAGTTCTCTCAATTCAACCAACCTCTATCTAAAGTCTTCGAGCGGCTCAAAGCTCGAGGCCTCCTCCAACCCTTGGCACCTAGACCACCACCAAACCAACTACCACCCAATTACAATGCTAACCTATACTGCCAATTCCATCAAACTCATGGCCATGACACTGATAGATGTTTTCGGCTAAAACACGAAGTTCAGGACTTGATTGATGCTAAGAAAATAGCTGACCCAGAAAATCGACCCAACACACGCACCAACCCAATGCCCAACCATAATGTTCCACCTCCACCAGGACTTTACATGATTTCCACCACCTCAATTGACCCTGACCAAATTCTCAACCTTATCCAACCTATCCAAAAGCTTGATGAACCTCGATCTGTAATGACAATTGATATTTGGGATAGTTCCAGTGATGAGGAAGGTTTGTTAGATGTTTGGGTTGACTCTGACGGAGAGGAAAAGAGTAGGGTGAGCCACATGACCAAGAGTGGTAGATATTATCCTGATCCACCCATGGAGAAGGACAACGTGAGAGGGAAAGCCAAGGTGTTGGCTGAAGAGGACACAGATGAAGAGGATGATCAGTTCCTTAGGCAATTGAAGAGGACTCAGGCTAGTGTAACGGTCTGGGAATTGCTATTGGCATCAGAAAAACACAGAACCGCACTGACCAAGGCCCTGAGTGTACTCAAGGTCTCCACGGAGATAACTCCAGAAGAGATTGCCAAAGTTGTGCTTATAGAAGATGGGGGTCATATTACTTTCTCTGATCATGATCTCCCAGCTGAGGGGAGAAACCATAGTAGGGCTCTGTTCGTGACCGCCGAGGTTGGAGGGTGGAAAGTGCCTTGTGTGATGATAGATGATGGGTCAGCCATCAACGTATGCCCTCTGAAGATTTTGCCAAAATTAGGAATTTCTATGTCTGAACTAACTGGTTCTGATCTGGTTATCAGGGCCTATGATGATTCAAAGAGAAACGTGATAGGGGTATTCAAGACTATGGTTAAGGTGGGGCCTATAGAGACTGAAGTTGAGTTCACTGTGCTAGACATCCCCATGACATTCTCCTTACTGTTGGGTAGAATCTGGTTCCATCCCTTAGGTGGAGTCCCCTCTACACTCCACCAAAAGATCAAGATCCTGCACCAAGATGGTGTAATCACCGTCAATGCTGAAAGAGATGGGGAAGTAGCTATGCTGCAAGTAGATGGTTCGGTACCACTATTGTCTAGTTTCCAAGTTGCTGGGATCTATGGAGACTGGATGGACCTTAGGGTGGCCACTATGATGAAAGAGATGAAGTTTTTTCTTGGCATGGGTTTGGGAAAACGAGCTAATGGCTTAGTGACTTTTCCAGAAATAAAGGGGCAGATCACTAGATACGGGCTGGGCTATCAGCCAACTGAAGATGAAGAGGGACTCAAGCCCACCAAGTTTATCAGGGAGGGAGCAATTGCATGGACTGATGACCAGGAGCTGCCGCATGTTGAGGAATTAGAATAAGAGGTCAGTTCCATCAAGTTAAGGTCTGCATGGAAGCTAAGCACTTGGACCTACACCCCTAAGTTTGAGTCTGTCTTTTGTAATGCTCATAGTAGTGATACTGATATTGTTATTTCTGATGTACTTGATGACAATTTTGAGGCAAAAATAAATAATATGACTAGTCCTTTTGCTTACTTGTTTGATGTTCATCCTAATGGCTACACACATGGCATTCATAATCATTTAGAATCTGTTTCTGTTAATGCATTAAAATCAATCTCTATTAATTTGGGTACACCAGATGATCCAAAAGACATTAAGTTAGCTGAAGATTTAACCCAAAAAGAAAGAGATAAATTTATAGCCTTATTAATAAAGTACCAAGAAGCATTTGCCTAGTCTTATAAAGATATGCCAGGAATTGATCGAGACATAGTACAACACAAGATCCCCACAGACCCTAACATGAGGCCAGTAAAACAAAAGAAGCGTCGCCTTAGGCCAGAATGGGAAGAAAAGATAGCTCAAGAGGTGAAAAAGCTCATTGAGACTGATTTCATTGAAGTAATTGAGTATCCCGAGTGGTTAGCCAACATTATGCCAGTCCCCAAGAAGGATGGGCGAGTTTGGATGTGTGTAGATTATAGGGACCTGAATAAGGCTACTCCTAAGGATGATTTCCCATTGCCTCACATCGATGTGCTTGTTGACAGTGCTGCTTGCATGGCCATGTACTCTTTCATGGATGGTTTTTCGGGATATAATCAGATCCTCATGGATTTGATAGATAAAGCAAAGACAGCTTTTATCACTGAATGGGGGACTTATTATTATAAGGTCATGCCTTTTGGGCTAAAAAATGCTGGTGCGACTTATCAGAGAATGGCTACTATGTTGTTTCATGACATGATGCACAAAGAAGTTGAAGTATATGTGGATGACATGGTAGTAAAATCCCCAACTATGGAGAGACATTTTGAGGCATTAGAGAAGTTCTTTCAGAGGGTCATCAAGTATAAATTGAGACTGAACCCTAGCAAGTGTGTGTTTGGGGTCACTTGTGCAATTTGTTAGGGCATATGATCAGTAGAAAAGGGATTGAGGTTGACCCAGATAAGGTAAAAGCAATCCAGGAGATGCCAGCCCCGAGAACAGAAAAAGAGATTAGAGGTTTCTTAGGAAAATTATAGTACATCAGTAGGTTCATAGCTAGGCTCACAACTACCTGTGAACCAATTTTTAAGCTACTAAAAAAGAATCAGCCAGTGGTGTGGAATGAGCAATGTCAAGAGGCATTTGAAAAGATAAAGCAGTACCTGAGCAATCCACCAATTTTGTCACCACCCATCCCTAGGGGGCAATGTTGGCACAAGAAGTAGAGAATTTGGAGAGAGCCATCTATTACATCAGTAAGAAACTCCTTGCTTATGAGGAGAATTATTCACTAATAGAAAAAACCTGTTTGGCTGTAGTATGGGCAACTAAGAAGTTAAGGCACTACTTTCAGACCCATCGAGTTATTGTAGTATCCCGGATGGATCCTTTAAAGTACCTATTTGAAGTACCGACGCTAGTTGGAAAATTGGCCAAATGGTTGGTCCTCTTATGCGAATTTGATATTGTGTATGAGACTCGAAAAACCATCAAAGGGCGTGTAGTGGCCGAATTTCTTTCTGAAAATCCAGTTAATGAAGAGGAAGAAGTCGAAACAGCCTTCCCGGATGAGAGTCTCAAGCTAGTAGAGGTCCAGCCATGGAAAATGTACTTTGATGGGGCCATGAATAAGAGCAGAGCCGGTATAGGGGTAGTTTTGGAAGCACCGAATGGAGAACAATTGTTAATGTCAAAAAGGCTATGTTTCCCAACCACTAATAATATTGCAGAATATGAGGCTTGCATTTGTGGCCTAGAGGCATTAATAGCTGTTGGGGCTAAAAAAGTGGAGGTGTTTGGAGATTCAATGCTAGTAGTTTCCCATATTAAAGGTGAATGGGAATTGAAAGAAGAAAAGTTGAGGCCATACCTGGAGTATGCTAAGAAACTATTATTTAGCTTTGAGGAAGTGACAATGAAGCACATGCCTAGAGCTCAGAACCAGATGGCTGATGCTCTAGCCACGCTGGCATCCTTATGGGAGAAGGGTGATCAAAAGTTGACCCAGCCAGTTATCCTAATGAGGAGTAGAATCCCAAGCTATGAAGGGTTAATAATAGCACATTTAGATCTAGAAGATGAGATGAAATGGTATGAGGACATAAGAAGATATTTAGAGGTAAGAGAATACCCACAATCAGCCAATAGTAGGGATAGAGCTACAATTCGTAGATTAGCCACTCAGTTCACTTTGGTGAGGGCAACACTACAAAAGGTTCTTCGAAGGACTATTGCTCTTGTGTGTGACAAAAAAGCAGTCTGAGCAGATAATGGAGGAAGTACATGCAGGAGTGTGTGGTCCTCACATGAACGGAAGGGTATTAGCGGGCAAAATTTTAAGATTGGGCTATTACTGGTCTACCATGGATACTGACTGCTCTAAATTTGTGAAAAGATGCCATGAGTGCCAAATCCATGGGAATTTGAATCACCTACCATCCGATGAACTCTCTGATGATGACTTCACCATGGCCATTCTCAATATGGGGCATAGACATTATTGGGAAGATTTCTCCCACGGCTTCTAATGGCCATAGATTTATCATTGTGGCAATTGACTATTTCACCAAGTGGGTTGAAGCTGAATCTTATAAAGTAGTAGGGGCCAAGCAGATAAGTAAGTTTGTGCGAAAGAACTTGATTTGCAGGTTTGGGGTACCCCACGAGATAGTATCAGATAACGGCAGGCAGTTCAAAGGTGATTTCTTAGAATTAATTACCGAATTCAAGATTTAGCATCACAAGTCTTCACCATACAGGCCACAGACTAATGGAGCAGTAGAAGCAGCAAATAAGAATGTGAAAACCATTTTGAGAAAAATGGTTGAAACCTATAAGGATTGGCCTGAGAAGCTCCCTTATGCTCTTTGGGGTTATCGCACTACTACAAGAACATCCACAGGGGCAACTCCATTCTCTTTAGTGTATGGGACTGAAGCAGTGCTACCCATTGAGCTAGAGGTCAAATCCTTGAGAGTGATACTAGAAGCTAAGATTCCGGAAAATGAGTGGGCCCAGAAAAGATATGAAGAACTAGCTTTGATTGATGAGAAGAGGATGCGAGCCTTGTATCATATGCAGGCTTATCAAAGGAAGATAGCAAGGGCCTTTAATAAGAAGGTAAAGCCAAGAAAGATCAAAGAGGGAGACATGATTTTGAAATAAGCTCGGCCCATCCCTTTTGATCCAAGAGGAAAGTTCAAGCCAAATTGGGATGGTCCATAC
The DNA here is from genome assembly GCF_030052815.1 of Hevea brasiliensis. NCBI lineage: Eukaryota > Viridiplantae > Streptophyta > Magnoliopsida > Malpighiales > Euphorbiaceae > Hevea > Hevea brasiliensis. Next base: position 78,100,344 of record NC_079501.1, read on the forward strand.
ATAGTCAAAAAGATCTTGTCAGGAGGTGCTGTAAGAATATCAAACCTGGATGGGAATGAATTTCAAGAACCAGTCAACTTAGACAAGCTCAAACGGTACTTTGTGTGAGATAGGCTCGCTAGGCTGTAAACTTACAAAAGACGGTCTAGGCAAAAGTAAGGGTCCAAAAAAAAAATGCTAGATTGAAAACTTGCGAAAGGCGGTCTAGGCAAAAGGAGAGATGAGAGAAGATCTGGATGGAAAACCTGAAAAGGTCATTCAGCAGGTTATAAAGCTTATTTCTAACTTTGGAGGGTTAGAAATTTGGCAAAACCTAATGTAAGAGGGAGTAATGGTGTACCTGAATAAATAAAGAATTTTTTTTATTGCATTAACTAGGAATAGATTTTATAAGATCGCGAATGTTTGTGTCTTGAGGGATACATCAAATGATTAAGTAATTGAACTGCATTGTTTTGATTTAATCTATGCCTTCTAAAAAAAAAAAGGAGCTTGCTAGGTGGAAAACCCGAAAGGGCCGCTTAGGCAAAAGTTAGAGCAAGCCCGCTGAGATGAAAATCCAAAAGGACATTTCAGGCAAAAGTTAGGGCACAGAGAATGGAGTTCATGAAAGAGAAATGAGTCAAGACAGAAACCATGGGGGGAGAGAAGAAAAAGAAAAATCAGAGTGAAATTGTATTGTGACCTTAAGGAAGTCTTTCTTTTGGTGAACAGTTCTTCTAAAAAAATTTTTTATAAGAAAGTTTTTGCAAAAAGAGGTCCCCCAGAGGACTAAGTTTTTTTTAGAATCTAGTAAAATCAGCATGCCTATGATAGGAAGTAGCATACAGGAAACATAAAAATCAGAGAGAATTTTGAGACCCAATCATTTTAAAATTTTCAAATCAAGATAGAAATTTTTTGGTAAGTCCTTAGACGTTGTTTAGGGCGCATGACATAGTTGCGTAAAGCATAGAAGAACATGCATCAACATGTCACCTGTGGGTGTGTAAGGCGTAGAATAACATGCATCACCACAGTTTCAATTGTTGAACTACGAGGGGGTCTGATTCTTCCTCAGGATAGCGAGGGGGATACGTAGGTAGTTTAGGACCGTGGTCCTAAATACGAACCCACAACATTTCATGACAGATATTTTTTTGGTAAGTCTTTAGACGTTGTTTAGGGCATATGGCATAGTTGTGTAAGGCGTAGAAGAACACGCATTAACATGTCACCTGTAGGTGTGTAAGGCGTAGAAGAACATGCATCACCACAGTTTCAAGTGTCGAACTACGAGTGGGTCTGATTCTTCCTCAGGATAATGAGGGGGATACGTAGGTAGTTTAGGACTGCGGTCCTAAATACGAATCCACAACATTTCAAATCACACAGTTATCACTGTTATGAGACCGTAACTAGTCTCATGACGCAGAGTGTATTGACAGAGCAAGATACACTCATTTTTCACATGACACAGTTATTACTGTTATGAGACCATAGCTAGTCTCATGACATAGAGTATGTCGACCGAGCAAGATATACTTGATTCTCATAGCCAATGTTTCATAGTTATTAGAAATTTGAGTTTCACTTTGATGAAACTTGAGCAACGCTTTCGCATTAATTTCAACTTTCGCCAAAGTGGGGGGCAAACTGTAGACCCTTATTTTGTGATGAGTATGTGCATTGAGGCCGTGGGAAACCCGATGATGAAAAATTATATGACTGTAAGATGTAATTGGAGGCATGGAGCTGAATTATTAATTTCGTGGCATGATCTTGAAAAAATAAAAATAATAATAAAGTTTTGGGGAAATTAATTTAATTAAATTTAAATAAAATTTTATTTTGTTTAAATTTAATATGGGTAGTTCTTAAATGGATCTAATTAAGTTTAATTGGGCTCTATGGGCCTAAGAAAGCCTAGTTAGGAATTTTAAATGGGACCCATTTAATTATTTTCTAAAAATTAAAATAACAAAATATCTCTCTCCTCCTTGGCCCCACTCTCTTCCTCACTCCCTATTGGTGCCTTCCATTTTTTCCTGTCTTCCTATTGGTTGAAACACCTCACCCATATCCCAGTCTTATTCGAATTCTGCAATCGTAGTTGTTTAAGTCATCTAAACTTTATCACCCCAAGACTCCAAATCCTACCACACCTCTTCCTCATTCCTTATTGGTGCCTTCCATTTTTTCCTGTCTTCCTATTGGTTGAAACACCTCACCCATATCCCAGTCTTATTCGAATTCTGCAATCGTAGTTGTTTAAGTCATCTAAACTTTATCACCCTAAGACTCCAAATCCTACCACACCTCTTCCTCATTCCCTATTGGTGCCTTCCATTTTTTCCTGTCTTCCTATTGGTTGAAACACCTCACCCATATCCCAGTCTTATTCGAATTCTGCAATTGTAGTTGTTTAAGTCATCTAAACTTTATCATCCTAAGACTCCAAACCCTATCACACCTCTCTCCCAAAACCCTATAAATACCCTACTAGAGAAGGGAAGAAAGGGAGGATGGGAGGAAAGAGGAAGAGAAAATTCAGAACTATAAGAAATTTAGAGATATTCAAGACTCTTTGAGTTCTTCCTTATTTTTTTTCTTTTCTTCAAGAAGATTTTCATATAAGATTTCTGAAAGGTCAGTTTTTATTGTTTTCTTTTCAAGATCTATGCCACACAATATTTTAATTCTATGCTCTTTGTCTTTAATTTATTTTATATGTTCATATAGATCATGTAATCATGTTTAATTTGAGGGGATACACAACTTTGCACATGTTTAGTTTCTGTCTCTCGTACTTTTATTATTTTTCTTTATTTTCTTTATTTTTTATTACAAACAAAATTGGTAAGTAGCTCTAAGGTAAGTACCAAAGAGGGCATTTGCGTGGAGCTTATATGGAGCTAAACGGGAGTAAGCCAGGGATATCATTGCCATACTAGAAGAGAATACCCTTTTTTAAGGGTAGCTTGCCCCAATGGCAACTGCATTTACCAACAAGTAAGTAGCTCTATACTTCTCGAATAACGATTGGCATGAAATTGTGGTAATAATAGAACTTTTATTTGGTAAATTAAAATTAACTTTGTTTTTAATTTAACTGACTTTTGCATGTAATTAATTTAAATAAATACTTTGTAAATTAAAATTAATCTTGTTTGTAAATTAAACTAATATTGGCATGTAAAATAAATTTAATTTAATACTTGGTAATTGTAAAATAAATTTGCATGTTAGAAATCTTTATTAGGTTGTGATTGTTTGGGACTTATGTGATATTAGAATAAATTACACATGTACATAATTAACTTAGTTCAATTATCCTTAGGGTAACTTGGTGAAAATTAATTAATTAGGTTAAATAGAAACATAGGGTTATTTGAAATTGAATTTGTTTGTAAATTAAATTCTCAATAATAAATTAATTTTAGTCATCCGGTAAATATCATTTAAATAATTAGCAACCTCATAGATAGGAATTACTTGTGCATGAAAATTGTGTGTAAACAACAACCCTTTTTGTGAATTACTTGCGTGTGTAGGATTAGAATTGCATTTTTTAGGATAAAGTTTAATAAAGGAATAATAAACAAGACTTCTAGAAACATTAGTAGAGGACTGGCACTCGAATTAACGAGGTTAGACCAAGCGTAAGCGGTGCCTAACACCTTCCCCTTACGTACCCACTATCCCGAACCTAGACATTGGGCTATGGTAATGACGGTTGTGGAAACTCTGCAAGGAATAAGTTGCCATCCATGACCCTCGGAAGAAACACTGAATATGTCCCGGTTATTACCCGGGTGGCGACTCCTGTCTATCTATGCCTTCGTGGCATAAATCCTTAGTACCGTGGTAGTGTTATGGGAAGACGGTACTTACCAGTGGTTTGATTCTATTAGGATTGTATGAAGTGCATGTCTAGGAAATGTTGTCTAAGGAGGTGGTACTTAAGTGAGACCATTGTGACTCCACCATCTTTCCTGGGCATTACCTGGTGCATTTTATATAATTCTAATGGATGATATTTCGCCTCACGCCCCCCACCCCCACACACAATAGAACTAATGTGATCAAAACAATATTAATTTTATTAATTATTTAGATGGTTTAATTGATTAATAAAATTAATTAACATAGTTTGCAATAAGATTACAAAGTATCTAGCATGAGTTGAAACTAAATTCAATAGAATGGGTAATAAAAAGAAAAATTAGCTTATATTCAATTATTAAATAGAAGATTATAATTAAAAAAAAAGTGTAATTTAATATAATTTATATTGGATATAAATTATAATGTAAGAAGAATTAATTTGGCTAATATGGATTATGAAGCCAAGAGAGAAAATGTGGCTTAGTGGCTTGGTGATGAAGTGAAATGTGATGCTACGTGCCATCATGAGATAGTAACAACTCATCAATTTAGTTGGATGAAAAGAAGACACATAGAAAGATTGTCTCCTTAGTGGAAAATAACCGATTTCCACTAGCCAAGTTCCTAAACTTGAGAGATTCCACCAAGTTTAGGGATTCCCATATCCCTAAACTATAAAAGCCAATCCACATGCAAAGACGAGAGAGATTTTAGAGTTTTAGAGAAAACTTCTTCTTCTTCTTCTTCTTCTTCTTCTTCTTCTTCTATCAAGAAAAGCTAAGGCCTTTCTTCATCATCTTTTTTCTAATTGATTTAAGATGAATTAGAAGTTTTACTTTTGAATCAAAGTTAGAGAAATTATTTCTTTAATTACCCAAGAAAATAAAAAGACCTAAAACCTTTATCCTTTGTGCTTGGTTAGCCAAACCAAAGAAAGTGCATTAAGGTGAAATTGGTTCAAAGGTTGTGTCAAGATCACATGGTTTGTGTGGATAGACTAAAGGATCTACACTTGGAGGTCTAGCTTCCCAAATTGGTGGTTGAATGTGATTTTGTGCCCATTCAGGTAAAATCCTTAAACTTATGTTTAGGTAAATAAGATTGTTCTAATCATAAGTTTTATAATGGCAAAATAAGCTAAAAGACCAGTGTTATAAGAGTTGTAACAATATATTAGGCATATTAATTGCTAACATAGAAATGAGATTGGTTGCATGTGATACATGACACCTAGGTTAATTAGAATTAAAATTATCTAATTGCCCAACCCCAATGCTTCCACTCCTTTAATTAGTATTAGAGCCATCATATTTTGCTATTAGGACCTTGATTTTAAACTATTTGTTGGTTAAGGGTTAAGAAACTTCTGCATTTCAAGAGTTAAATTCAAGTTTCTTTGTTTTTTCCAGTTACAGGGTCATGTAATGACAACTTCATCTTTACATAGGTGGTGTGATGACACGCTTAGCCATTATAATGGTTGTGTAAACATTACATGAGTTGTGTAATGGAAATGGAAACAAAATTAGGAATTTTGACATTTACACAAGTGTTGTAAAAATTACACTGGCCATGTAATGGCACACTTGGCCATTGCACAAGTAGTGTAAAAGATACACGAGTGGTGTAATGCCAAAACATAAAGAATGTATCATGAGATTTGTTTTTACATGGTTAGTGTAAATGTTACACAATCGTGTTAAATCCTTTCTTGAAATAAATATTGACCCAAAATTTACCTTTATTCCTTCCTAGGGTTCACTATCTATATCACCTAATTCCCTTACGAAAGTGACAATATCATCAATATGCCGCATTTGTCATCTTGAAAACTACATTACTAACACGAATATCCAAATAAAGAACAATATAGATCTTTAAGCTTATTTACAAACTAGAACTTATTTGTGGGTGGTGAAAGGCTAGAAGAATTGGTGGGCTCTATAGTGCTTTACAACACCCTAGCCAATGATCTGGCTTGGGTGAATAGCTCTCCAGGCAAAAGGTAAGTGAACAAGGTCCCTCCCTAATGATAGGATTTTCCTGCTTTGGGAAGGATGGTGTTGCACCCCTTGGGGCATTCCAAGCTTGCCCTATCTACCAAATATTTTAATTCAAGTATAAAATAAAGTCGAAACAGTTAATAATAATAATAATAATAATAATAATAATAATAATAATAATAATAATAATAATAATAATAATAATAATAATAATAATAAAAGCATCAAAATGGAGCTTTTAGAATTGTCTATTCTCCTAGTCCACGATCAGAATATATCACTCTTCTTATTGAAGAATTATAATGGAGTTATAAATTGCCTATGAAAAGAACGATCAATAAAACTCGAACTTCTACCTAATTGAAAGATTTTAGTGAAATTTATGTTTCACTTGCAAAAAGAACTATGGGTGATATTTGAACCCTCATTTTTATAGTAGCACTAAAAATTTGTAACACCCCTATTTGCATAGCCTAGTACATTTCACTGTTCTGGTGACTGGTGTCGGTCCGGACAATTAAGGGGATTAGAACCATGTCTAAGATAACTAGATAAGCCCTGAACACAAATAATTAGTAATTGTCAATTAGTTAAGTATAAATAAGAAAAACAGAACACAAGAAGTTAAATGAGCCAAGAGTCACAATGATGGGTGACCTTCTCGGGAAGGACTACGAGGTTGATTTAAACTCAAATTTCGAATCGTAAAATGTGATGCTGCGGTCCTTAGGACTATTGCGAACACAGTGAAAAAGAGAAAATCATGAAAAAGATTTGTTAAGCAGGTCAAATAATTAGGTCAGGGATCCGAAAGAAATATTGAATTATTTGCAAACCGGATCAAACTGGCGAGGGGCAATTTGGTCAATTGACCCCTAGAGCTGACTCCTGACCTAACTGTCAAATAAAATCGGAGAAAAGAAAATTTAGGATCAAGAATTAAATTAAAGAACTAATGAAAAAATAAATGCAAAAAAAAAAGGAAAAAAAATAAGAAAAAGTTTATGACATCACCTTCCATGACATCATGGATGACCTCATAAATAATTATTGAATTAATGAATTTATTTTGACCAACTCAAAAAATGAGGATAAAACAAAAATAATTGAAAAAGAAATTTGGTCTTCATTTTCCTTCATTGCCGTCTCTCATCTCTCTCTTCTCTCTCTCAAAATTCTCCATTAGAGCTTGATTTCAAGCATTTCCAAACTCCCCAAAGTGGACATAAATCTCCCAAATTTCTAAAGAAAACTTGCTATTACCACTAGACAAGAAGATTGATCAAGAAATTTTGAAAGAAAAGTGAAGGATTTGGGTGGTTGAATTTCAAAGAGAAAGCTTAGTAAGCTAAACTTTGTATTTCTAATTTAATTATTATGTTTATAGTTGAATAAACTTAGAAATTATAAAAAATGGAAAAGAAAACAATTGTTGGAGGACCATATGTGAATTTCGGCCAGCCTATGTAGGGGAATGATTTGCATGAGTTTGATTGAATTAAACATGTTAGAAAGCTTGAATGAGTTGAGAAATTATGTTTATATGTTTTGATTTAGTAAAATGTAACAAAATTAGTGAGTTAGGATTTTGGACCTAGGGTTTGGGAGACAAAATTTTGAGAATTGGTCAAATGGTGTATTTGACCTAGTTTGAGCTGAAAAATGGTCATGTATTACCAATTGTGGTATGTTGGAAGTGTTGGAATCAAATGGAAATTCGGATTGGATATGTTCATTATGCAGACAGCATGACCAAGGTCCCTTTCAAGGACCAAAACTGAAAATTTACCAACCCAATTAGTGTGAGGCCAATCTGGAATGAAACTAGACACAAAATGACACATTTTTTATTCAGGAATCATGCCCAAAAAGTGACCATAGCATAGTGAACAAATTGGCCAAATTCGGAATTGAGTGTTCTGCCCTTTACAAAAATGACCAAATGAACAGTGTCTGTTCATTTGGCCATAACTTGGGCTAGGCAAGTCTAAATGACCTGACATTTTACCAGTAGAAAGGTGAGATATAGACCTACAACTTTTATGAAGAACACAAGTCCAAATTATGCACTTAACCAAGTTATTTAGCTACCCAAAATTAGTGACCTAAAACTGCCAGAACCAAGTTGGTGCCCAGAAAATCTGGGTTAAGCCAATCCGGCCAGTCATGTTCAAATGGCTATAACTTGAGCTACAAAACTCCAAATGGAGTGATTCAAAAAATAAAATAAATTTAAGACAATAAAAAGCAATTTCTATGAAGAAAACTTAGCCAAATTCTCACAGCAACATGACCAATGGAACAGTACAAAACTGGACACCAAAACTGAAAATTTGCAATTTTGCCTAAAAGACTTAAGTTTTGAGAAAATAATCAAAACCAATAAAATTGGTGACCAAAATGTGGTATGTGAGTATAGTTGGAGTTCTCATACCTTTTAAGCATAAGAAAGTCAATATTTTGACTTGAATAGTACCTTGAATAGTAACCTCAACATGAAAATTTTCAAGAATGTAAGTTTAAGCATATTGGGATTAATTATTGGAATTATTGTGAGGCAAAGATACTGAGACACTATAAATTTTGTGTTTCAGCTGAAAAAGACCCAGAAGGTCTAAGAGACTAAGTCAAGACCTAGAGGCGACTCATGTCAAGTTTGTGCACAATAAACCTTATTTAAGCATGTTCTCATTGAGAATTTGATTTAGTATGCATTATGAAATTTCTGTGTTAATTATAAGTTTAAAAACTTTTGTGTTGCCACTTTGTGAATGAAAATGTGACTTTGGAAATTGATTTGATTTTGCATGCAATATTTGAATAAATTGTTTTAAATTGATTTCGAATTCACACTTAGCATGACAGTGCCATATTATTCCTCCTCCATTTGTGAGGTTGAGATCGATTATTTTCCTCCCTCTCTGGTTTACCAGTTGAGGTTATAGATCGGATGAGTACTCATTAGCTAGCTAGCCACCTCCCTCATTGATTTCGATTAGTGGGGTTGTACATTGCTTTGTCGTGGTGTACAACGCGGCATTGATCAGAAATTTTGTGTCATGGCCTAAGTTGTGTATGAATTGGCAACACTGTGCTTATTAAATTATTTGACCAAAATTGTGCTATATTGAGTTTTGATAATTTGTGAAATGTGATTGTGAAATATTCAAATTGTGATTTGTCAATGAATATTTTATGTACTGCATTTCAAATTTTTATTGTGCACCACTGAGTACTTTTATACTCAGCGATAGCTTATTTTGCTATCGTAGATTAGGGCAAGGAAAAAGCAGCAGGGTGAGCTGCTGAATTGGCAAGGGCTTCGCTGATCTTTTTGTACGGGTATTTATTTATACCCTATTATTTGATGTAAATATTGTAATGTCTTATATATTAATGAAAAGTTGAGCAGTTGTACAGTAAATTGTAATAATGTTATTTTGGATTTTCTTTTTGTAAATTAAGATCTGTGTTTGTAAATTAAGTACTATATGCAATGTGAATGAATTTGTGAAGTATTTTGAGATGATAAATTTTTGGTTGAGTTGTGGAATTAAATTGAATTGTGCTGACTTGAGTTGATTTGGGTTGGGAGTTGTGAAACAATAATTGGAAGTGTTTTTTTTAGGTATTTGAAGAACTGTTTTCTCAAAATACAGATGACACTCTGCCGAAATTTTTATAAAATTTGCGGAAAAATAAAATGGGACAAAAAATTTTTACTGGTTTTGAAACTTCAATTAAATGTTTTTAATTCCTACCAAAATGCTCACCACTTCCAAAAAGTAAGAAAATGGTTTTAAAATCCCTTGTAGGGTACTTAATGAATTATCAGTAGATGAAGTTCAGTAGTTCATTAGGTATTCTATGGGATCATGTTGTGCCTTAAAGAGGGGTAAGGTGTGACAACCCCTATGTTCATTAGTTTTATACATTTCACTATTCCGGTGACCAGTGCCGGTCTAAACAATCAAGAGGCTTAGAACCATATTTAAGTCACCTAGAAAAGCTATAAACAAAAATTAATAGAAATTATAAGAAGGAAAAATGGAAATAAGAAGAACAAAGCATAAAATATTAAATGAGCCAAGGCCACAGCAATGGGTGACCGTACCGGGAAGTGACTGCTAGATCAGTCGCGGCCCTATTTTCGAGTAGGACATTGTGACACTCCAGGCCTAAGAATTATTGCGAAGCTAGGGGATATGTGAAAACCACGGAAAAGAGTTGAGAACAAGGTCAAATAATTGAATCAGGGCTCAGGAAGCAATACAGTGTTATTAGAAAAATGGATCAGACCGTTAATGGGCAATTTGGTCAATTCACCCTTAGAGGTAACTCATAGCGTAAATGTCCAATAAAATGTGAGAAATTAAAATTATGAAACATAGATTCAAAGTGAAGAGGTATGTGAAAGAAAAAGAAAAAAGAAAAAGAAAATTTCAAATGAAAAAGTTTTATGACATCATTAAGCTTATGTCAGCATGACTCAATTAATAATTTTAATTTCTAATTTTTTTATTTTGGGATAATGCCTACATAAAAAGACAATTATAAAGAAAATAAAAATAAAAATGCCCATTATCTTCTACCTTTGGCCGTCCCTCATCTCTTTCTCCTCTCTCTCATTTTTTTTCATTTCCTCAATTGAAGCTTACTTTAAAGCTTCTTAAACCCTAAATTGAGTCATAAATCCCATAAATTGCTTCATTAAATCTTGCTTTTGGACCTTGCTAGACAATTTGGGAACAAAATGAAGAAGAGAATTGGAGAATTAAAGACTTGGGAAAATCCAACAAAGAGGTTAGTGATAGTTCTCTCAAATCTCTCTTTATATTTATGCTTCGGCACTTCAACTAAGTTAGAATTTGTATAAAATAAAAAAAAGATGACATGTTATGGAAACAATGAAATTTCAGCAGCCATGGGATGTTGGGGAATATGATATGTTTTATTTCAATTAACCATGTATATAGATCCAATTGAGTGTGTAGAGGTTATTGGAATAGTTTAATTTCATGAATTGAGCTAATTGGTGAAATTAGGGTTCTTGACATTAGGGTTTGGTGCAAAATTAGGGATTTTGGTGAATTGATGCCCAATTGACCTAATTAATGCTTAAATTGGTTAATTGGTGTGGTTAGAAGTGTGATTGAATATATAGATTGGATTGAAGTGTGAATGTGGTACTGCCCCAATCTGGGCAGTTTGACCTTGGTCCACTTAGGTGGCCATAAATTGAATTCTATTGCTCCAATTGGTGTAAGGCTAATTGAAGATGAAAATTTGGTCATGATGCTACAGTTTTCATGTAGAAACCTTGCCCTAAAATAGTCCACAAGCGCGTGAAAAATTAGGTTAAATCCAGATTAGGTATGCTGCCACTGTACAAAATTGACCATATGAACAGTACTTATTCAAATAGTCATAACATGGTGTAGAAAGGTCCAAATGACCTAATTTTTATATCATTGGAAAGCTATGACATAGTAGAACAACTTTCATGAAGAAACCAAACCCAAATTCTGACCAGAACCAAATTAAATTGCTAACCAAAGTTGGTTGCCAACCAAAGTTGGTTCACTAAAACTGCCAGAACCCTAAACTTACCTAGAAATTTGGACTTTAGTCAATCCAGCCAGTTATGGTTAAATGGCCATAACTTGAGCTATAAAACTCCAAACGGAGTGATTCAAAAGGGGAAATAATGTAACACCCCTCACCCGACTACAATGTAGCCGAGCGAGGCATGTCACACTCGGTGCCGGAGCACCCTATCTTATCTTACTTTATTCCTTTAATAATTTGATCTTGTTCTATTTTAATATCAATTATTTTTCGATGAAGAAACCAGCGGAGTTTCCCCTATTTTATTAAATATTGACATGATTGTAACAATTGGGCTCCCACCACTAGAGGAATTGTCCGCTTTGGCCATAAGCCTCACGGTTTTATCCCATAGGTGGAATGGAGAGCTTCCCAGGAGGTCACCCATTCTAGGATTTCTCTCAAGTGAGCACGCTTAACCCTGGAGTTCTTCCAACTCTCCAGGCCATTCCACCAAAAGGCGTCTCTAGTGATTAGTTCTCCCATCTTATATATCATTACTTTTTGAACCCAAGACCATCTTTATGCTTTGTCGATGTGGGATTTGCCTAAGGGACCTTTCTCCCTCCCTTTCGGGACTTAGCGTCCTCGCTGAGGTTTGCCCCACCATCGCTCAAGAGGGCACGCGAGCGGCTCTGATACTAATTATAATGATTGGGCTCCCACCACTAGAGGAATTGTTCGCTTTGGCCATAAGCCTCACGGTTTGTCCCATAGGTGGAATGGAGAACTTCCTAGGAGGTATGGGACAAAACTATGAGGCTTATGGCCAAAGCGAACAATTCCTCTAGTAGTGGGAGCCCGATCATTACAATTAGTATCAGAGCCACTTGCGTGTTCTCTTGGGCGATGGTGGGGCAAACCTCAGCGAGGACGCTGAGTCCCGAAAGGGGGGGAGAAAGGTCCCTTAGGCAAATCCCACATCGGCAAAGCACGGAGATGGTCTTGGGTTCAAAAACTAATGATATATAAGATGGGAGAACTAATCACTAGAGGCGCCTTTTGGTGGAATGGCCTGGAGAGTTGGAAGAACTCCAGGGTTAAGCGTGCTTGCTTGAGAGAAATCCTAGGATGGGTGACCTCCTGGGAAGTTCTTCATTCTACCTATGGGACAAAACCCTGAGGCTTATGGCTAAAGCGGACAATTCCTCTAGTGGTTGGAGCCCGATCATTACAATTGGTATCAAAGCTGCTCGCATGTCCTCTTGGGCGATGGACATCCTGGGAAGTTCTCCATTCCACCTATAGGACAAAACCGTGAGGCTTATGGCCAAAGCGGACAATTCCTCTAGTGGTGGGAGCCCGATCATTACAATTGGTATCAAAGCCGCTCGCGTGTCCTCTTGGGCGATGGTGGGGCAAACCTCAGCGAGGACGCTGAGTCCCGAAAGGGGGGGAGAAAGGTCCCTTAGGCAAATCCCACATCGGCAAAGCACGGAGATGGTCTTGGGTTCAAAAAGTAATGATATATAAGATGGGGGAACTAATCACTAGAGGCGCCTTTTGGTGGAATGGCTTGGAGAGTTAGAAGAACTCCAAGGTTAAGCGTGCTCCCTTGAGAGAAATCCTAGGATGGGTGACCTCCTGGGAAGTTCTCCATTCCACTGATGGGACAAAACCTTGAGACTTATGGCTAAAGCGAACAATTCCTCTAGTGGTTGGAGCCCGATCGTTACAGGAAATCCTCCTAGTATGCAATTCAAACCATGCTCTAATACCAATAATAACATGTCATGCCTTACCCCTCTCTAAGACATAACATGCCTCCAGTAACATGTTCAGAGGATGCCGAGACCAATTTATTAGAACCTGATTAACACATTACAAGGGATAAGATACAATTTAAAAGCATTTTAAATCATTTTATTTGATACAAACATAGTAGGAAAGCATTTTACTGCTGAACTTCAGATTACAAAAAGTCCATCAGAATAGCTTCAAATCAAAAAATTGCTATCACTTATTTTAATCTAGGTTCAAAGTATTACACAACCATATATTTTGTTTTAAAATCTAATACAGTCGAAATATTTGAACTACCGATGGAACAATATTAAAAAAAAAAAAAAAAGAGAAAAGAAGAAGTGAAATGCGTTCAACTCAAAATTTTTAAAAGACATGTTTCTTAGAAAATTTCATAGTTTCATAATATAAATTCACTTCAGGAAAATAGATAACTTGAAATTTTTACAACTGTTGTATTACAGCTATAACAGTTTCAAACAAACAAACAAACAGCAGTTTAAACAACACTTGTGGCATCCCCATGGCAAGTCTATAATTCCATAGTCCTAATGGCATCAAAATTGCATACTAGTTTTCATTGTTAAAGTTTTGTATAAAACATGCCATAAAGTTTATATTTATATACAGGTAACAAAATCCTATAATATTCTGCTAAGATAGTAAAACAAAATATTCTGTTACATATGTTAACATCATATAAACATAAAATCAAGGAACCAAACCGTATACATCAAGCTATTGTATGGCTCCTTATTTCATTTTTAACAGGTGCTACTTTTACTCCCCTAAAATCTTCTCGTCTCCCTTATCTGTGTTAGTTAGAAAATAAAATAACTAACACTGAGCATAGATGCACACAGTGGTACATAACAGATATTAAACAATAAACCAAGTAAAAACATCATTTAACATTTAATGAGAATAAATACTCATTTATACTGACAAATGAACATAAAAATATAGATGACATATAGAAAATAATATTATTTAAATCATTTACTAAACAAAGTATCATTTTAAAATACATCTACACATTTCTAAATCCAATGTTAATCTCACCATCCTGATACAAAACTTATCCGATGGGCCATCTTCAAATCTCATCTCACCTCATACATGAGGGAGTCTATATCATATCAATGTGTGCACACTATCCATATCATATCCATATCCATATCCATATCAATATCAATATGATCGATCCATCTATCTCAACCTCATCAAGTGAGGATGTCATAACATTATCCATATCAATATCCACCTAAACACTAGTTTCACCTCGACAAATGAGGGATAGGTAATAACCATATCAAGTGTTAGCTGTGAGATATGAAAACAATATCATAAATTCATTTCTTTTATGTAAAAGTATGAAAATCATGATGTGGCTTCATTTCTTGCAAATCACAATATCATATACATTTCTATACTCAATCCATCACATGGCAATCCTCGAACTACAAATCAATTTTTGTCATGTTACACCATTTCACCAAAGCACAATATAAATCATATTTTCAAATAAAAATTCATTATAATAATAATGTACCTCAATCAGCTGTAGAAATAAAAACATACCTTGGAGAATATAAAATAAGTAACTATAAAACTGTAACGCCACTTACCCGTCTACAGTGTAGCCGAGCAAGAAGTGCCACATTCGGTGCCGAAGCACCCTATCCTGTCTCATCATGTACATTATAAATTTTTAATGCCATTTAAAACAGGTAATCCAGGTATAGAAAATGTTTTTTTTTTTCACAACTTATTTCTATGGAGACCCGGACAGAGCCTCCTTTATTTTATTAGCATCTGGCGGGTTCCACTAATTACCTATTATCATGTTCATATTCATTTCACATTTTTTCCATATCATGTTCTATTGTATCATATCATTCACAACTATTTATGAGATCTCAAGAAAGTGTCATATATTACATTCATATAAAAAATCGTAGACAACAATTTGTAAGTTTATTTACAATCTCAAAATGAAATACATCATGTGTTTATGTACAATGAACAAAAAGACAAAATCTAGACATACATGGGCCCTACCAACAAAATTACAACTGTCGAGGTGACTAGTAGACACTGGCAAATCTGATCGACCTCTGTATGAGCACTACTGCTGCTGCTGCTGCAGCTGCTGAGACTGGTCTCCAGTACCTACGCGATGAAAAAATCAACGAGCTAAGCATAACTCTTAGTGGTGCATAATTTAAAATAACAATAACTAAAATAATAATTCTATATCAAAATTCATAATTTCTAGGTCGTCTACATTTTTATTGCACTTTGAAAACAATTAAAATTATTGAAATCTTTTATGTTTACTTATTGTATATTCAGTCTTAATTAATCATTATTAGTGCCCAAATAACCTATAACAGATTATACAAGCTGGATACACTGGAGTATACTAGTTTGACGGCCATATGTCTATCTAGTATACGTTAGTCATGTCAGGCATGAGGCTGCGAGCAGGCATTTAAGCCAAATGTAATATTAGGCACATTGGCCAATGGGCGGCCTGTAGAAAAATCATGTCAGATAGATTTTATCTATTAATGATTATTCTTATGGGCAATACTACTATCTATAATCCATAATTGGTATACCAATTGATCCAAATTAAACAAATAAGTCTAGGTATACTATGGGCAATTAAACACTATTATTTATTTATTAGAAATGTTCATGTCACTTTATAGTGGGAAAATAGGTCCCACATACCTCTTTCATATAATTTAGTGTTTAATGGCTTATTAAGGTTAAATCCCTACCATAAGATAATTTATCTCATGAACCTTTCTTTAGGTTTAGTTTTAGTGTCTTACATTTACCTATCCTTTTAATCAATTTGTGGCCACTGTTTGGCCACACTTCCTTCATGGAAGTTGTTCCTCTATGTATTATCTTTATTTTCCTTTTTGAATCATGTAAATTAGGTTTTTAGAACTCAAGTTATGGTCAGATAACCATAACTGATTCATTTCCAAATTCTGGTTCCTTAACTAGACAGATTTTTGAGTTGCATTTTACCTAATTAATTGGACATGTTGCAGCCACTTTTAGGCCTAGTGTTCCTCATAGAAATTGTTACCCTATATCTTATGGTCACTCAAAATTTTGAATCATAATTTTTCAAGTTTTTTGGAATTAATTACAGCCAATTAACTGGCCTGGACTCATGTACCCTGTGCCAACAGGATTCCAGTTTAGGTCAGTGACTGCGATTAACTTTTAAGGTTCTTACTTTCATAATTTGAGAAAGTTTCTAAAAAAAAGTTGGATCCCTGTCTCTTAGGTTTCCAGAACAGTTAGGCTCATCCTATTTGGGATTACCTAGTGGGAGATATGGTCTAAATATTGTTCTAGGGTCAAATGGTCACTTAAGCAGTTTCCATAATTTGTATTCTAAGTTTACCTAGCCAATGGACCTAGTTCCTTTGATTTCTGGGTTTTAGTTAAAAAACAAATGTTATAGATCTATGTCTTATAGAATTTTTGCCACTGGTTTCATTGCATTTGGATTTTTATAGATCAAGTTATGGCCATTTTGCCAAAACTGGTCGGGTAAGTTTATGTCCAGAAATTTCTAGGCAACATAGTTCTAGACAGTTTTGTAACCCAACTTGGGCCAGCAATTTGGTTTGGTTTAAGGCATTTCTGAGCTCTATGGTCTTCATAAAAGTTGTATTCCTATATCTAAGCTTTCCAATGGTATAAATTTCAGGTCATTTGGATCTGTCTAGGGGGAGTTATGGCCAAATGAATGTGTATTGTTCATTTGGTCATTTTTCTGGATTCTGTGTATGGACATCCAGATTCGGACAGAATTTAGGTCATCTTATGGACAAAATTTGGGCATGGTTTCTTCATAAAAAATGGAGTATTTTGGGTCTAATTTTATCTCCAATTAGCCTCATACCAATTGGAGCAACACAATTTCAGTTATGGCTCAAAACACACACTGGACTTATAGAGTCCCAAACCTGCAAGTAAAGTGTGCACTCCCAAATCATTTCCTCCAACTTCCAAACTACAATCTGGCATTCATGGCACTTATAAACATCATCAATTCATCTCAACCAAGTCAAATTCTAGTAATTACACAAAATCCCCAATTCATGAACACAAACCCTAATTTCAATTATCCAATTTATACAAACTCAACTCATTCAAACTTCTAATCACATCAACTTATCAAACATCCTCATGGAACCAATTTTCATCATTTAAAAACATTAAACCCCAAGGAGTTTCATGGCTGTCTAATTTAGGGTTATCAATTTCTTATCATTTGTTTTCAATTTCTTGTTATACTTACTCATTTCATCATGCTTACAATAATTAAAAAAGAGAGGGAGTGGTATCTTGCACTAACTTCTTGTGACCCAACTTCAACCTTCCCAAAACTTTAAATTTCCTCTTTCTTGTAGCTGCCTAGAGCTTCCTTATGGTGTGGGGAGGATTTTTAGTGAAGAAAGTTTAAAGTTTTATGGGGAGGAAGCTTGGGAAATCACGCTTTGATAAAGAAAAATAGAGTGAGGGAGAGCTTGAGGATTTTCGGCCATTGAGGAGTGAGAGGAAGAAGAAGACTTTGGTAGGTGGGTTTTGTCTTCTTGTGTCTATATATATATTCTATAATTATTGTACTAAATTTTTATGATGTCAAAATTTCATTTTTATTTTCTTTTCTTTCAATTCTTTTCTTTTCTTCTTTCTTTTCTTTTCTCATTTCCATAATTCAATTCATAAATTTTAATTTATCTTCATTATTTTATTTTCTCTTATTTTAATTGACATTTAGGTCAAAATTTATCTCTGGGGGTGAAATGACCAAAATGCCATTCATTGTGCTTATCGAGTTATTTTTTTGTCTGTACCGATTAATAAATTTCCTCAAATTTTCTATAACATTTTTAATGTCATTTTTACCTCAATAAACCTTTAATTAAGTCCTAAAAATTATTTCCTAGTGTTCCTCGTGGTTCTGGGGTCAGCAACTATCTTCGCAATTACTTCTCGGTACGGTCACCCATCATCGTTGTGGTTTCGGCTCCTTTAACTCATTCATTTCTTTTATTTTCTTTAAATTTTTCCTATATTTTCTTAACATTTATTCCATCAATTTATGTCTCCTCACTATAGTCTAAGTGTAGTTCTAGACATTCTGGCTATCCGAACAGATATTAGTCATCAGTACAGTAGAATGTACAGACTATCTACGGTGAGGGCGTTATAAAAATTATTTTATCAACATGGAAATATATATATATACATATAATAATTTAACACTAGTTGCACATATAACTCTTTTCCTTCAAAATAAGCTGATTTAGCTCCTATGCAAGCACATTCACTTTTCACCTTATGAACTACTATCATTCAGAGAAATACAGACATCTCAGAATAGGTTTCTTAACTATTCTTTTTATTTAGTTTATATTAGCAAGTAACACTGTCACCCGAACTAGTTTCGCTGTTTTCTTAAGAATTTGCCTACCGAACTAACCATAGTAAATTCTCTAACCACTTAATCATTTTTCTTTATATTATTTTAAGTTCATTTAGGCATTTTATCAAACACACAGTGTGCAAGATTCACATGCTGAAATGAACTAGTTTCCTCTGTTTTTCGGACCCCCAGAAAATATCTTTGTACTTTACATCAAATGCATTTTTAATCCTGCAATTCAAAACCAACCAACCAACATCCATCTAATCTCAATTTAATTCATCAAAGTGGCTGCCCAAAATAGAACATTTCTTCATGATCTACACCTTTTTATACGCTTTGGTTAATGAAAAATTCACTCCAATATCAAATCAAGTGTTCTAATGCTATATTTCATGCTTAGGACACCTAATTAGCTTGTTTAACTTGTTAATTTGAATTAAAAGCTAATTTCCCGCAATCACCCATCTTGGCCGAATCACCCCCTTTAGAACCCTAGATTAATTTTGTTAAATTTTGCAAAATTGTTGTTAGTTTCATGTTAAGAATGATGAAAGCATGATAGAAAAACTAGTTAAACAAATTAAATTCATCAATTCCCCATTTCCCATCAAATTCAAATTCAAGCCAACATAAACCCTCAATTTTCTTTCTTCTAAATCATGAAATTAAGAGAGTAAAAGTAGAAATCAATTATATAGAAGTGATTAGAAATCAATTTACCTTGATTAGAAGTGAAAAATTAAGTTAACAAAACTTGAATCTTCCTCCTCTTTCTCCCCCTTTAATTCGGCACTCTCCGTCTCCTCAATTTCTTTTTCTGTTTTTCTTCCTTCAATTCTGGATTCTTAAGTGTTTATGGCTGAAAAGAGCATGTGCAAGTCACTTGCCAAATTCCTTATTCCAATTATACACTTAACCTTCCTTAAAAATGCCATTCTTGTCCCTTTTTATATTCTAATGCAACTTAAGTATTTCTTTTTATTTCTTCAACTTATTAATTCTCTATTATACCTTTTTTAAGTCTAAATTAAGTGTCTCACAATATCCCACACTAATTGGAGTAGGAAATATATCCCAAATACCAATTTAAATTACTTTCTAAGCTAGTCACCCATTGTTGTAACTCAAACACACTTAACTAATTTCTAATCCATTTCTTTTGATTACTTTTAACCTTAATTAACCTTTATATAATTAAGTTATGACTCCTCACTTTAAATTAAGAGTGGTTCTAGCCATTCCAACTGCCTAGACAGACATAAGTCATCAGAACAGTAGAATATTTGAAACTGCCTAAAGTGAGGGTGTCACAATAAAGCACTACTAGTGGCCCTCAAAATTTGAAAGAAGTTAAAGCCTCACATATCTCTGACTCCCAACTGGTAATTAATCAATGCCAAGGGAGTTTTTAGGTTAAAGACCAAAACTTAGCAAAATATGAAATCCATATTAAAAAAATTAATTGCAGAGATGCAAGTGACAGGAAGGAAAGTGATAATTCTCCAAATCCCTCAGGAAGAAAATAATGAAACTGATACTCTAGCTAAACTAGCATTAGTGGGAGAATAACACTTTACTCATCCCATCCCTTTTGAAGAAATCAAAAGCCCAACAATTGATGAGGAGGAAAGCCTCCCTATTAAAATAAGAGACACTTGGATGAGCTAAATGTGACACCCCTCACCCGTCTACAATATAGGTGAGCAAGGCATATCACACTCAGTGCCGGAGCATTTTAACTTATCTTATTACAATCCCCTTATCTTAATTTATTTATTAAAAAGCTTTCAATTGAAATTTATATCATGAATTGAAATTTTAACTAATTTGAAATTGCAAAAATTTTACAAAAAATTTGGCAGAGTGTCGGCTAAAAACTAAGAAAACAGTTCTTCAAAACCTGTTAAAACACTTCCAATATATGTATTGTCCGCAACTCCAATAAAAATCAATACAATTTCAAAATATCTCAATATTTCATCTCAAACTTATAATTTCATTCATCTCATGCTATCACATAATTATACTCAATTTCATAAAGAAATACTCAAATTTTATTAATTTGCATAATTTACAATAATTACACAAGTTCATAATTTACAACACAATTGAATACATAACTAAAAAATGCAAAACTACTAACAAGCCTAATGGGTCCTACCAAAATACACTGTACATGTAGTGACACTGTGCACAATGCAAATCTAACTCTCACCCAGTCTGAGGTCTGCTGGGTTCACGCTCTGTGTCACCAGTACCTACGCATGGCAAAAAGCAACGCGCTAAGCAATACAGCTTAGTGGTGTCAATATAAAATAAAAATAAACTAAAATAAATAACTATGCAGAAATTATGTTGTTATTTTATGCAGACTGGATTTCTGATAATTATTCGTACTATTATTAATTTTAGTACTTTTTTATGTTCATTATTTAGTTAAAAATTATTAAGACTTGTTTTAGTTGCCCAAGTAACCTGTACCAGTTGACTGGACTGGATAAATGGGTAAACTGGCACTGGGTACTAAGTACCTCAGGCCGTCACACCATCGGTCACATAGTGTATACCAAGTGTACAACAGAACAGCTAACAAGCCATAACAAGCATCGGGCACAAGGCCAAGTGTGTCAAGCATAGCGAAATGGCCATAGGCCATAATATCACAAAATGGCACGAAATGCCATAAATCATGAAATGGCATAAAGCCATATGTAGTACTGCTATCAAAACCCTATTGGCATGCCAACCTATCAAAATCAATCATACTAGGCATACTAGGGCATGTTACAAAGTTAATGGTTTTATTCTTTGCATTTGAGGTTTGGTGGTTACTATTCACCCTACTATTCATGCAAAAATATTGACTTTTTCATAATTAATAAGCAGGCAAGTTCTAATTGCACTAAAATACCACATTTTGGTTTTACATTTGTTGTTGCATTGGTTGCCAATTTCAATTCAAAGCTCATTGGAAGTTATTTCAAATTTTCAGATTTGGTCACTTAGGTTTACTGTTCCATTGGACCAATCTACAGTGGGAATTTGGCTAAATTTTCTTCATCAAAGTTGTTCCTTTATGTGTCTACTTTAATTCCCTTTTTGAATCTCTCCATTTGAAGTTTTGTAGCTTAAGTTATGGCATTTTTACCATAAATGGCCGGATTGGTACATTCCTAGATTTTCTGGGTATATTTTGGTTTTGGCAGTTTTGGTCTCCTAATTTTGGCTAGCAATTCGAATAAGTTATGATCAGAATTTGGATTTCTCTTCTTCATAAAAGTTGTTCTATATTGTCTAGGCTTTCCATGGGTTCAAGAATCAGGTCATTTGGACCTCTCTACACAAAGTTATGGCCATTTGAACAATCACTGTTCATATGGTCATTTTTAAAGGTCCAGATTTTGGTTACCCGGATTCAAGCAATTTTTAGGTCACTTTAGGTTAGTTTTCTGAGTAGGGTCTTTTCATGAAAAATGTGGCATTATGTTCCTAGTTTTACCTCCAATTGGCCTTACATATTGAAGCTATGTAGCTCTACTTATAGCCATGTAAGCACACTGGATTCAGAGGTTCAGAATCTGCCTCAACACACAACATCACACCCATTCAATAGTTTGGTCATCTCACTCAATTCATATCCACAATTGGGTGCCAAATTAACTTAATTTAGGCATAATTGCATCAATTGAAACACAACAATTAAAATTCCCAAATTTAGCAAATCCTAAATCAATTTGGTGGAACTTCAAAATCCAAGGGAATTGATAGCGCTAACCATGTTCCTTAGCTTCACTCAACTTCAATTCAACCTTCTCATCAACCAAAGCTTGAATCCCTTCTTGTTCCCCTTTCTAGCAGAATTTTATCTTCACAAAATCTCCCAACTTCCTTTCTTTTCTTGCTTGGTTTCTTCAATTCAAGGCTTAACACAACCTTTTTTTGCAATTCCCTATGAAATCTATGGAAACTTTGGGTGTTTAGGAGCTTATTCCTAAGCTTCAATGGAAGAAAAGAGAGAAAGAGAGGAGGAAAAGACAAGTGCCGACTGAAATTGCTGGAATGGCCCACTTTTTTTGTCTTTTTAATATCTTAAATTTATTTATAATTATTTAATCATTATAATGGCAAACTTGTAAATATTGTTAGATAGCACTTTTGTAATTAAATTAAAATTCCTAATCATTTTGGTTTGACTAATTAAATAATTATATTTAATTTTTATAATTTTAATTAATTAAACTAATTTAGCTTGTTAACTTAATAAATTTTTTTTTTGGTCAATGTGGGACCTTTAAATTTCATTGACCAAATTTTGTTCTTACCGAGTTTTCGATTTTTCTTTCTTTCTTCTTTTTTTTACTCATTTTTAATTAAATTTTCATCAATATTTATTCACATTTTATGTCATATACCCCACTTACTTAAATGGAAAAGTTGGTAAAAAATCATCTCTAAATGTGAAATGACCAAAATACCCTTCGTTATGCTTACCGAATTAAAAGTGTCTGTATCGATTTACAAAATTTTCTTCATATTTTCTTGGCATTATATTGCCATTTAAGCCTCAATAATCCTTCACTGGAGTTCCAAAAATTATTTCACAGGGTTTTCCCATGGGTCTAGGGTCGGCAACTGTCTTCACAGTCGCTTTCCATTAGGGTTACCCATTGCTGGAGCTACGGCTCATTTAACCTCAGTGCATTTCATTGCTTAAATTTTTTCTTAATTTTTCTTACCATTATTTGAGTTATTTATGACTCCTCACTCTAGTTTAAATATAGTTCCAGACATTTTAGTTGTCCAGACAGACATTGGTCACCGGAACAGTAAAATGCACAAACTATCTAAAGTGAGGGCATTACACCAAATCTTTTATTATTTGGCTAACGGCACATTATTGAAAGACCCCTTTGAGGCAAGAAAACTAGTTTACAAAGCTTTTGGATATGAACTTGTTGATAAATGGCTCTACAAGAGATTATATTTGCAACCTTGGCTTAAGTTCATCACTTAGTAAGAAGGGGTAACCATCCTAACAAACATTCATGAAGGCATATGTAGCAATCATGAGGAAGAGAAGACAATTACCAAGATAGCATTTCACCAAGAGCATTTCTAACCAATTGCATTGGAAGACACCCAAGGAATAGTACAAGCTTATGTAAAATGCCAAGAAAACGACTTCATTCTGCACTCCCCAGCTAAAAAAAAAAAAAAAAGCAAACATTGGAAGCATTAGCCCTTACATCAATGGGGTATTGACATCATCGAGCTCTTCCCAAAAGTGGCAAAGCAAAAAAGATATGTAATTATTGCAATTGATCACTTTACTAAATGGGTAGAAGCTAAATCAACACCCAGAATAATGGTTGACAAGGAAATTAATTTGTGCAAAAAGAGCATTTTTGTTAGGTTTGGAATTCTCAATATAATAATCATTGATAACAGTAAACAGTTCAATTACAAAAAGTTCAGAGAGTTCTATTCATCCTCCAGGATCACTCTACACTTTAGCTTGGTCTACCATCCCCAAACAAATGGTATGACCGAAGTTATAAATAGAACTATCTTATAGGGTCTCAAAAAGAGATTAGATAACACAATAAGGGAGCTGCCTAAATGGACTACCAAGTGTGCCATAGGCTTATAGAACAATCCCCAGGTCTCCTTAACTTATGGGGTAGATGCAGTCATTCCTGCTAAGTTTCAAGTTCTTAGTACCAAAACAATCGAGCCAGAACAGGCAGCAAACACTAAAGAGCTCAAATTCACACTTGACTAACTAGAAGACCTGAAAGACAATGCCTTCATTCAAATGGCAAAGTACAGATAGAAAATGGTCTAAGCATTCAACACTAAAGTTAAAGGATGTGCATTCATGGTGAGAGACCTAGTTCTTAAGAGAATAAATTCTGCCAAAGGGAAAGCTAGGCTAGGAAAGCTTCAAACAAATTAGGAAGGGCCTTATATCATCTCTAAAATCATTTGCACTGGCCCTTATAAGGTCACTGAACTGAATGGCAAAACAGTATCAAGATCTTAGAATGTCAGCAAATTGAAGAAATTTTACCAATAACAAAAAAAAGGTGTTACTAGCATGCAATTTTTCTATTCTGTAATTTGGCAATTATAGCATATTTCTACTCTTTTTAATGAATAATCAAATATGATTTCTTAATAAAAAAACTAAAGCATTTATTCGCCTACCTATCGGGCCAATTTCACTCCCCTGCCCTCACTAAGGCATTTATCTACTACCTATCTGGTCGATTTCACTCGCGCACCCTATCAACCGATTTCACTTGTTTGCCTTCTCTAAGGCATTTATCTGCCTACCTATCAAGCTAATTTCACTTAACTAAAGCGTATATTTGCCTAACGATAACAAACTATCTCTTGTGCATAACGAGGCACACATATGTCCGATTTAGGGGTTTTAATCACCCACTGTCTCAACTAA
Organism: Hevea brasiliensis; assembly: GCF_030052815.1. NCBI lineage: Eukaryota > Viridiplantae > Streptophyta > Magnoliopsida > Malpighiales > Euphorbiaceae > Hevea > Hevea brasiliensis. The sequence goes on from NC_079501.1 coordinate 78,125,494, forward strand.
AGCATATGTTCACTTGTCTAGTCAATATGTAAATACTTAAGGCAAGTCAGACAGTGGCATAGAAAAATCAACAGAAATGGCATAGAAAAAATTTAATTTCATTCAACAATATATATATATATATATATATATATATATATATATATATATATATATATATATATATATATATATATATATATATATATATATATATATAATGCAAAACATAAAGGGGTAATCGCCTATATATTGAAAAGCCTTAAGCATCCCCAGTATCACCAACATCTAGGTCTGCCCTTTATTCCTTGCTATCTCCCACAGCTACAAAGTCAACACTGCTAGGGAGTAAGTCCTTCACCCAGCTGAAATCTTGGTTCGAATGCTTCTTGGATAGCCCAACCATAACCATTGTTTATCCATGGCTGCCCTTTCCTAGTCCCTCATCTTAGTATTCATTTGTTCAATTTCACGGGCATGGGCAACTTGGATATACTCGAGCTCAGCCTCTAACTCTCCTACTTGAACTTCAAATGCCTCCAGGAGTCTCTTCAACTCTTGATTAATGTGATTTACATCTTCCATCACCATCTTAATGAAGTAATGCTGAGACAGCATAACCTAATAACTTTCTTTCAACAATTTGAAATTTTCTTAAATCATCTAATTTGTGAACAAGGCTTCCAGATTGTAACTCAACATCTTTAAAATGAGGTCATTATCATCCTCTCAATCAAATTGAAGACTATTATCAGAAAGAAGTAGCTTCTTAGCAAGTAACACTGTTTAAGGCATAGTTGTCCTCAATAGTCCTATGCCTTGCTAGATCAACATCCAAACCTTGGGGATAAGGAGGGATCAAAAAGGAAGGCAGTAAAGGCATCAATGAAAAATTAGGGAGATCATCACTAGGAGAAACAACAACTTCAATAGTGGCTTGAGGTGCCTCGAGTGCATTAGAAGATTCACCTTTGTCCCTGACCCGTTGGGATAGGGGCTTAGTTAATAAAGGGGCTCTTCTTGCTTTTCTCTAGTGAGAGACCCGAGCTGCCAACAATCTCTTTTCTTATTCACTCAATTTGGCCATAATTGTATAATAAAAAGATAATTAGTAAGTTACTATTTTCACAAGCTTATGTTTTAAAGAAATACCATCACTCCTAAACTCTCTAGGCATTTCCTTAGTAGGTGTATCCTCTGCCACCACTCCTACTAAAGGAATTCCTCTCTTCATTACACCTTAGTAGAGTTCTACCTCTCAAGTGATCACAGGGCCTACCAAAAAGCGACCCCTTTTAATTAACCTTTTGAGCTCCTTTACAGCAATTTACTAATGCTCTGATAGCCTGGCCTATCCTTTCCTTGATTTCACACTTAATGACCAGGATAGGGGGAAATTGCCCTAGCTAATTATGCCTTGCCCCAAAAGAAAAAATTCACTTTTCCATCTTTTCACTGAAGAGGGAAGACCCTTTGTGACACCCCTTACCCGTCTACAGTGTAGCTGAGCAAAATATAATTCAATCATTTTTATTCTTCCTATTTTTTTTTCATAGTTATGGAGTACAATTTGTGAAATATAATTCATTTCAGTCATTTATTGAAATCATAAATTTATTTGAGGTTCCGCAAATTTTATAGAAAATCCGACAGAGTACTAGCTAAAAGTGGAGAAAACAGTTCTTCGGAACCTGTGAAAAACACTTCCAATATTTTCAATCAATCCAAAACTCCATTTCATCAATAAAATCTCAATATCTTTTTTAACAACATTTCCATTTCTCAATCATTCATCTCATATGATAATCATGTAAAAGTCATAAATAGATATTCACTTTTTCATTCATAAACACAATTTCCACTATTTACATTAATACCAAAATACATTACATAAGTTTCAATTACATATGAGAAAATAAAAGTTAATTACAAAATTCCCAAAATGAAACCTAGTGTCCTACCAATGCACTGACGTCGATGAGGTGACACGGACACTATACAGAGCTGCAGAAGGTCTCACCCAACAGTCTACTGGGCTCTCAGTCGGTCTCTCCAGAACCTACGCGTGGCAAAAGCAACGCGCTAAGCAATAATGCTTAGTGGTGCCAATAATAAAATAAAAAGAAATAATAGAAAATAAATATGCAGTGAATGTATTGATGTCTCATTGCAAATAAATTTTCGATGAGTATTTGTAGTCTTACTTATTTTGTACTTGTTATATTCATTATTTTATTAAATTTATCCACTTTCATTTTTGATTGCCCAAGTAACCTATATTGGACGACTGGACTGGATAAACGGGTAAACTAGCACTAGGTATCAAGTACCTCGGGCCGTCACACCATCGGTCACATATGTGTCTCTCGGTGTGCAACAGAATAGCTAATAAGCTATAATAACATTAGGCACAAGGCCAAGTCTCAACACAATGTCAGAATGGCTAAAAGCCATAAAATCACAGAATGGCATAATGCCATATGCAGTACTGCTAACTGAACCCTATTGGCATGCCAACCTATCCAAACTAATCTTGCTAGGTGTACTAGGGCATGTTACACTTTTAAATTGTACAATTCTTGAAATTTAAGTTTAGGAGTTACTATTCATTTTATTAGTCAACTAAAATGTTGACTTTTGCATAGACAATAGGTACATTGGTTCTAATACTCCCAACATATCACATTTTGCATTCTAAAATTGTTGGTATTGGTTGCCAATACCATTTCTAAGCTTAGTGTTAATTATTCAAAATTTTCAGATTTCAAACCTTATATTTACTGTTCCATTGGTCTTTTATACAGTAGAAATTTAGTAAAATTGTCTTCATAAAAGTTGTTCCTTATTTTGTCTAGTTACATTTCCTTTTTTGAATCACTCCATTTGGAGTTTTGTAGCTCAAGTTATGGCCTAAACACCATAACTGGCCGGATTGGACAGAATCCAAAATTCTGGGCAAAACTTGTTCTGCCATATTTGGTAACCTAAGTTTGGTTGGCAATATGACTAGGTTATGGTCAGAATTTGGATTTGTGTTCTTCATGAAAGTTGTAGGTATATGTCTCAGCTTTCTGCTGGTAAAATTTAAGGTCAATTGGACCTTTCTACACTATGTTATAACCAAATGAATAAACACTGTTTATTTGGTCATTTTGCCCAGGCAGAATGCAAGTCACCCGGATTAGGGCAATTTTTAGGCCAACTTGGTTTGGTTTTCTAGGCAGGATTTCTTCACCAAAGTTGTGCCATTATGTGTCTAGTTTCATGCCCAATTGGCCTTGTACCAATTGAACCTATACAACTCCATTTATGGCTGCCCAAACCTACTGGACTCATGGTCAGTCCTGCAAGTCAGCCAAGGCAGCTTACCAATCTCAAATACCAAGCCACAACTCTCTTCATTTCCTCATCATACACAGCCAAATGGTCACTAATTGACCATTTAAACTTTCATTCACCAACACATGAACAAAATTTAAGTTTTATTCCTCAAAACCTAACTCCAACAACTAAAATTTTCATACACATACAATCCATAGTTTACAACACCAACATCATGTTCAATGGCAACCATACACAAAATTTTTAGAACAAATTGGCACTAACCTTGACTTAGGCACTTTTCAAGGCTTAAAAACTTCACTTTCTTCCTTTTAAATTGCTGTCCAAAGCTTGCTCTAGTGGTAGGGATAATTTTTAATGAAGGCAAGTTAGGGTTTTGAGGTGGTTTAAGGTGGGAATTGAAGCTTTGATAAGCTTTCAATGGTGGTTGGGTATGGAGGAGAGGAAACGGCTGATTTGGGTGAAGGAGATGATTCTGATTGTTTTTGATTATTTTTATCGCAATTATCCCTTTTTAATAGGTTAGCTTAATTGGGATTGGTGGGGAAAGGGTTGATGACATCATGTGATGTCAAAATTGTCATTTAATCTCATTTTCTTTCCTTTTCTTCTCTACTCATTTTCAATTTAATTTTTAGCAATATTTATTCATATTTTATGTCATAATAATTATTTACTTAACTGGACAAGTCGGCCAAAAATCACCTCTAGAGTCCATTTTCTTGGCATTCTAATGCCATAGGAACCTCAATGACCCTTCTCTTGAGTCCCAAAAATTATTTTATGAATTTTTCCCCAGGTCTAGGGCTCCTAGTTGCGAGAACCACAACTTCCTACTAGGTTACCCATCGCTTGGGCACCGACTCATTTAACTTGGTTGTATTTTATTTTTAAAATTTTTTCTAGATTTTTCTTATTAATATTTGAGTTAATTATGGTTCCTCTCTTTAGTTTAAATATTTTTCTGGACGTTCTAGCTATCCGGACCGACACTGGTCACCGGAACAGTAGAATGTACGAAGTTGCTACAGGGAGGGTATTACACCCTTGATAAGATGACTGTCCTTTTTGGCTTGGAAATAGTTAAAGTTATGACCCAGGCAATCTAATAGTTGGAAGAAGCTTGTAAGATCGCTCACCCCGCACTCAATATTATTTTGGCAACATAAGCCCTTGAATGCCACAAGCATCCACTAGCTACTAGGATCTAGTTGGGCAATACAAATGTTGAAGAACTCCAATACTTCAACAGAAAAGCAGTCCAGAGGAAGGCAAAAACTAGCCTTGAACGTCTCTTCATAAATAATGAAGAAGTTGGGGCAAACCACAAGGTCGTGCTCTTGAAAGTCTTCTCGTGCTTAGCAGAACAGGTAACCATCTAGTACATCGTATTTCTTCAACAATAATTGAATTGCTCTATTCTTTATTTTCAACTAAATTAGGGCAATAGGGCCATAATCATTAGTCACTCTAGCTAAGGTCAGCCTGCCTAGCCCACTCGCCCCTAGCGATCACCCATTTCCTTGCCCAACTTCTAGCATAGGGGGGTACACTTAGTTCACCATCCAAGGAAGACTACTCTCACTATGTTAATGTAACAACCCTGATAGGGGCCATTAGTGATCTAGAGATCTGGTCAACTTAAAGCTGTTAGTGCAACACCCTCATACTAAGTAGTTCCGTACATTCTACTGTTCCGGTGACTATGCCTATTCGGACAGCTAGAATGACTGGAACCATACCCAAATTACATAGAAAAGCCATAAATAAAATTGATAAAGATCAAATGAGATTGAAAGAAAATAAAAAAAAAATGAAGTACAAATCGGTTAAATAAGTTTAAGTCCTGAAGAGGGTAACCGAACCGGGAAGTGATTATAAGTTCAGTTACTACCCTAAACTCGCGTGAGACCCTATAGCACCCTTGACTGAGGAGTTATTTAGAAATTATTGGAAATTGGAAAATTACAGAAATGAAAAGAGAATAAGCACAATTAAGTGAATCAAAACCTAAGGACTCAGTGTGTGTTATTAAAAAAGATGGACTATAACCCGATGAGGGGCATTTTGGCCAATTCATCTCAAGAGTTGACTTTTGACCTAAATGTCCAATTAAAATAAGTAAGACTAAAACACTAGAATGAAATTAAATTAGTGGAGAAGTGTATGGAAAAATCAAATGGGACATAAAGGGAATTAATTAAATTGTTATAATAATAATAATTATTATTATTATTAAAATTAAAATTTATTAATATAAATATATATATAATATTTGAGAAGAAGACAAGATTCATTAATTAAAAACTTGTCTTCTTCTTCTTCCACCTCCCTTGGCCGTCCACACTTCTTCACCCTCTTCCTCCATTTTTGCTTGATTCAAGCTTTGAAATCCCACTTTTCTCCAATAATTTCCATACAAAATTAGTAGAAAAACCTAAATTGGACCTTGTTTTGAAGATTGCAAACAAGAAGGACAAGTGATCTTGAAGAAACTTGAAGATTGAAAAATCATCATTAGAGGTATGTCATCTTACAAGCTTGAAATGGTTATATATTCATGGAATTAGGGTTGATTATGGGAATTTAAATGAAAAATGAAAGAAATCGTGCATAAAATTTGAAGTATGACATCTGACCATGAGGGAGAGAATTAAATTAAGCATGAATTCTAGCTTAAGTGAAGTGGTATGTAGGATTTGTATGTTGAACTTGCATGAGTTTGTATGAATTGGAAAGATGAGTAATTAGGGTTTTGGAGAATTAGGGTTTTTGTAGTATGAAGGGCAATTGATGTTTTTAATGTTGCATGATAACCAATTGATGTATATTAATGAGAATTGAAGTTGGTTGGTGGAAGAAATTAATAGAATAGGAATGGGGTCACTGTGCTGGAATTTGGACAGCTTGTGTCCAGTGTGCTTGAATGCTCATAGGTTGAGCTACACAACTCCAATTGGTGTGAAACCAATGGGAAATGAAACCTGAGACATAATGCTAAAATTTTCATGAAGGGAGCCTGCCCAAAAAATAACCATAAGTTACCCTAATTAAGGCTTGAATCCGGAATTGTAATTCTGAATCTGAACAAAATGACCAAATGAACAGTACTTAGTAAATTAAGCATAACTCACTCTAGGAAACTCTAATTTGGGTAATTCTAGAACTTATGGAATCCTGAGACATAGTAGAACAATTCACATGAAAAAGATAAAGTCAAATTATGACCCTAATTTAACCAAATCGCTAGAAAAAGTTAGTTCAGAACACCTGCCCTAATTCTGGACTAAATTTGGAAATCCTGAACAATTAAGCATCCGACCAGTTTTGGCAAATTTGCCATAACTCAAGCTACAAAACTTCAAATGTAGTAATTCTAAAGCCAAAATTCTCATAAAACATAGAACTACAACTTTTCTTTTTTGACCTGAACCCAGTTCTTAAGGCAAAGTAAGGGAATTGTTGCGATAAGTCAGGAATTCCAAATCAGGAATTTCTGCACCTGAGCCATTTTGCCCTGTGACCTCTGGATGGTTATCAGCCATAACTTCCTCTGCAAAATTCCAATTGAAATGATTCAAAATGATTTGGAAAACCTAAGACAAAAACCTAAAACATTGTTTCAGGGACCTAGTTCAAATTCTGAGCATAAAGTACTCGGATATAGAATGCAATTTTAAGGCACAAATCTGGAAAACCTGGAACTTCAGGATATAGCACTTGGAACAGTGTTTAATAATTTGGCCATAACTTGAGATCCGAAACTCCAAATTGAATGATTCAAAAAGGAAAATAAAAATAAAACATATAGGACCAACTTTCATTAAGATTACCTTCCCAAATTATGACTGGAACTAGGTTAGAATTTGGTTCTAAAGTCAGGGTCTAGAACTGCCCTAAACCCAGAAATTATTAAGTTGCATGATAACTTAGGAATTTATTTGATTAGCTATTAGTGAATGTTAGAATGAGTATTAAGACTTTAAAATTTTATAATTTTAGTGGAAAAGGAGCCTCCTAAGAAAGCGAAGGACTAAGTCAAGTAAAGAGAATTCAAAGAAGGTTTGTGCACAACTAGCTCGTTCTTTTGCTTTAAAAAATTTGTAATTTGATTGAATGGATTTTTATGAACCAATGATACTTTCCTCTTACATTTGAGAATTATTGACATTATTTTAAGAATTTTGAATCTAAACCATAAGTTACCCTAATTAAGGCTTGAATCTGGAATTGTAATTCTGAATCTGAACAAAATGACCAAATGAACAGTACTTAGTAAATTAAGCATAACTCACTCTAGGAAACTCTAATTTGGGTAATTCTGAAACTTATGGAATCCTGAGACATAGGAGAACAATTCACATGAAAAAGATAAAGTCAAATTATGACCCTAATTTAACCAAATTGCTAGAAAAAGTTAGTTCAGAACACCTGCCCTGATTCTTGACTAAATTTGGAAATCCTGAACAATTAGGCATCCGACCAGTTTTGGCAAAATTATCATAACTCAAGCTACAAAACTTCAAATGTAGTAATTCTAAAGCCAAAATTCTCATAAAACATAGAACTACAACTTTTCGCTTTTGACATGAACCCAGTTCTTAAGGCAAAGTAAGGGAATTGTTGGGATAATTCAGGAATTCTAAATCAGGAATTTCTACACCTGAGCCATTTTGCCCTGTGACCTCTGGATGGTTATCAGCCATAACTTCCTCTGCAAAATTCTAATTGAAATGATTCAAAATGATTTGGAAAACCTAAGACAAAAACCTAAAACATTGTTTCAGGGACGTAGTTCAAATTCTGAGCATAAAGTACTCGGATATAGAATGCAATTTTAAGGCACAAATCTGGAAAACATGGAACTTCAGGATATAGCACTTGGAACAGTGTCTAATAATTTGGTCATAACTTGAGATCCGGAACTCCAAATTGAATGATTCAAAAAGAAAAATAAAACTAAAACATATAGGACCAACTTTCATTAAGATCACCTTCCCAAATTATGATTGGAACTAGGTTAGAATTTGGTTCTAAAGTCAGGGTCCAGAACTGCCCTAAACCCAGAAATTATTAAGTTGCATGATAACTTAGGAATTTATTTGATTAGCTATTAGTGAATGTTAGAATGACTATTAAGACTTTAAAATTTTATAATTTTAGAGGAAAAGGAGCCTCCTAAGGAAGGGAAGGACAAAGCCTAGTAAAGAGAATTCAAAGAAGGTTTGTGCATAACTAGCTCTTTCTTTTGCTTTAAAAAATTTGTAATTTGATTGAATGGATTTTTATGAACCAATGATACTTTCCTCTTACATTTGAGAATTATTTACATTATTTTAAGAATTTTGAATTGCAAAATGGATTTATAATTGTGAAATGGCGGATGTAGACTATTTGAAATTATTTTACCAAGGGGGTGAGTCCGTTTTAAATGCTTTTAGAAGTGTTTTAAGAAATTATGTGTTGCCAATCCTATATAGGATTTTTTATGAATGAGATATAATTATTTAATTTGCGATGTGATTATTGAATAAAAATCTTTTGAGATTGTTTTGAAACCACAGTTGGCATGACAGTCCCTTACGGTATTCCCATTAGTAATGGCTAATTGGGATTTGACATTTGATTATATTACCTCCCTCATTAATAACGATTAGTGAGGTTGAGTTAAAATGAGTACTCATGTTGCTAGCTAGCCTTTGTCCCCCTTTAGTAACGGTTATTGGGGTGAGATTGCTTTGTCATGGTGTACAACACGGCATTGATCGTGAAATTTTGTGTCATGGCCCTACAGTGTGAATTGTTGGCAATACCCTTAAATTGTGAATACTTTAATAAAAAAATGATTGAAACCAATGTTTGTCAATAGTTGAAAAATATTATATTGTTTTCATGGTTCAAGAAAAATATGAATATTGTAAATGCTTTATTATGATTTGGTAACTTGTGTTTTATACTGAATTTTAAATAATTAGTTGTGCACCAATGAGTTCAACGCTCAGCGATAGCTTTTGTATACTATCGCAGGTAAAAGAAAGGATAAAGCAGTTGAGTGAGCTGCTTGTAGTTATGTTTTGGAGAAGCGTTTTGGATAAACATCGGGTATATTTTAGGTATACTCTTGTAATTACAATTTGTTGTTGTCACACTCTACTCCTCGTAAGATGTAATATGTTCCCATAGTATACCTAATGAATTACCGTACTTCGCCTACCGGTAACCCATTAAATATACTACAAGGAATTTTGAAACAATTTTCGTTCATTTTTAAATTGGTGGATAAAATTTTCTCAAATATTAAAAACCTTTATTTAAAGTCCAAACATAAATCAAATTTTTAGATATTTAAAATCTCCGCAATTTTTACAAAATTTCGGCAGAGTGCCGTCTATATTTTGAGAAAACAGTTCTTTAAAACTTGAAAATAAAGTTACTCCCAATATTTTTCTCAATCACAACTCCATTATTCAATATCATTTCACAAATCAACACAAGCAACTCAATATACAGTTTAAATTAAATCAAACATTGAAACCTCTCATTAAGGTAACAAAATTAATATTTACATTCATGAGATCATAAAAAATTTAGTAGTGCAAAACTTTATAAATACATAAAATCTCAAGATAACCTTATAATAATTTGTTTTTCATTACAATCCAAAAATATATTACAAAAGAGTTGGTACAACTGCTCAAAGTAAATTTCATACATACAATTACAGAATTACATCAAAATCTAAAGTACAAGGGTATACCTATGATATACCCGAAGATAGTCTCACTATGCCTTTCAGTAATCTTGCTCAGTTACGTTATATTTTCTTTCACCTGCGACAGCATACAAAGCTGTCGCTGAGTGGTGAACTCAGTGGTGCACAAACTAATAATTTAAAACTTAATACAAGTTATGCTTGACAATTCATAACGAATAAAAATTTAAAATTTCTAAATTCTTCAAAATTCATAACATTCAGAAATCAATATTTTCATTCATGCAAATTATTCATTTGAATAACATTTTGATCAAATAGTAACTATTTATCTATATTTCTTTTAAATCCCAAAACAATACAAAAATATTTTGAATCACTGACAAATTATTTATTTCAACCACAATTTATTAAACTATGCATAATTTAAAGGGCATTGCCAACAATTCACACAGTTGAACCCACGACCCAAAATTCAAATAGATGCCGTGTTGTACACCACGACATTTCACACTCTCCCAATAACCGAGGCTAAAGGGGAGGAACAAAGACTAGCTAGTATATATGAGTACTCATTCAAACTCTTCCCCAACTGACAAGCCAGAGAGGAAGGAACTCGCCCCATCTAGTGAAGGAGATATCTCACTAGACAAGCTAATGAGAATTCACAACATATTTTGCCATGTCAACAGTGGTTTCAAATCATATTCAAAACAATTTCTATTTACAAAGTGTTTACAAATCATTAACATATTTAATCATCATAAATTCATGCTCAAGGTTGGCAACACATCAAACTTAAAATTTACAATCATCAAAACCATGCAATAAATCCTTAAATGCATAAGGAAATTTACATTTAATTTATACAATTTCATTCAAAAAATTAAAATCCTCAACACAATAAAATTATAAATCATAAAATAAACTTGTTCAAATCAATTTAGAAGTGAAAAATAATAAAATAGTTAGTTGTGCATAAACCTTATACGAGTCGCCTCTTGGCCTTGACTCGATGTCTCGGGTTCTTTCCCGGTATTCTTTTCCACTGAAACACACAGTTTCACAGTGTTTTAATATTACCATTTATCATAACTCCAAAAATAAATTCAAATCTACTTATACCTAGCTTATATATGCTAAACTTGACGTTCTTCAAAACTTGTGTTTTGGGGTTACTATTCACTACACTATTTAAGTCAATTTGTTGACTTTCTAAGGCTTAATAGGTATGGGAATTCCAACTTCACCCACATACCACATTTTGGTTACTAAATTTGTTGGTTTTGGTTGTTTTCTCAAATTCTAAGTCTTTTAGGCAAATTTGCAAATTTTTAGTTTTGGTGTCTTATGTTGCACTATTCCATTAGTCATTTTTCTGTTAGAATTTGGCAAAACTTTCTTCATAGAAAATGTTCCCTATTGTCTTAACTTTATTCTCCTTTTTGAATCACTCCATTTTGGAGTTTTTTAGCTTAAGTTATATCCATTTAAATCATAGCTGCCGGAATGGACTTAACCCAGATTTTTGGGCACCAAACTGGTTCTGGCAGTTTTAGGTCACCAACTTTGGGTGGCCAAATGATTTGGTTAAGGGCATAATTTGGGTTTGTGTTCCTCATGAAAGTTTTAGGTCTATATCTCAGCTATCAACTCGTAAAATTTCAGGTCATTTAGACCTGCCTAGCCCAAGTTATAGCCAAATGAACAAACACTGTTTATTTGGTCATTTTTGTACAGGTCAGACTGCATAAATTCGGATTTGGTCAATTTATTCACTAGGTTTTGGTCATTTTTTGGGCATGATTCCTAAATTAAAAATATTCCATTTTGTGTCTATTTTCATTCCCAATTAGCCTCACACCAATTAGACTTGTAAATTTTCAGTTTTGGTCCCTCAAAGGGACCTTGGTCCTGCTGCCTGCAACATGGCCATTTTCAGTCCGAATTTAAACTCACTTCTAACACTTCCAACACATCTCAATTAGTCACAAATGACTATTTTTCATCTCAAACAAGGTCAAACACACCATTTGACCAATTCTCACATTTTTGCCTTCTAAACCATAGGTGCCAAACCCTAATTCACCAATATGTTGCATTTAACTACTACAATGCATCCCAACATCACTTCTATACTCATACCCACTTACCTACACTTTGAATTCAATCAAATTCATGCACATACACATCAAAACCCTAGCTGGCCAAATTTTCCTCTTGTCCTCCAACAATTATTTTCTTTTAATTTTAAGTTAAAATCTAAGCTACTTGAACCAAAAACATAGCAATTAAACTAAGAAATGGAAGTTTGCTTACTAACCTTACTTTGAATTTTCACCTCTTCAAAACCTCTTCCTTTCTTCTTCTTTTTGTTGTCAAGTTCCCTATCAAAACTTGAAATCAAGATTTAATGATGGAAGTTTAACTTTCTATGGTGGAATTTAAGGTTTGTTCAAGCTCAAAATGAGCTTCCATGGAATTTTGGTGATGGAGAGGTGAGAGAGAGATGGTTCACGTTTTTGAAAAAGATGAAGCCTTTTTTTTTTCTTTTCTTTTTCTTTTATGAATTTATCCTTTAGGAAGACCATAAATTAAATTAATTAAATTTTAATTATAATATTTATTGCATCATGCATGAGGTCATGCATGATGTCATCACTTTTTACTTTTTCTTTTTTTCTTTTTTTATTTATTTTTCTATTAGTTCTTTAATTTAATTCCCGATTCTAAAATTTTCTTTTCTCCGATTTTATTTGACAGTTAGGTCAGGAGTCAGCTCTCGGGGTCAATTGACCAAATTGCCCCTCGCCGGTTCAACCCGGTTTGCAAATAATTCAATATTTCTTCTGGCTCCCTGACCTAATTATTTGACTAGCTTAACAATTCTTTTTCATGATTTTCTCTTTTCTACTATGTTCGCAATAGTCCTAAGGACCGCAGCGTCACATTTTACGATTCAAAATTTGAGTTTAAATCGACTTCAATCTCCCGAGAAGGTCACCCATCGCTGTGACTCTTGGCTCATTTAACTTCTTATGTTCTGTTTTTCTTATTTATACTTAACTAATTGGCAATTACTAATTATTTGTGTTCAGAGCTTATCTAGTTGTCTTAAGTATGGTTCTAATCCTCTTATTTGTCCGGACCGACTCCGGTCACCGGAATAGTGAAATATACCAGGCTATACAAATAGGGGTGTTATAGTTGTAAAGTATTGATGTAGATGAATGTTATATGTATGTGGAGGACAAATTGAGCAGTTGTATCAAAAGAGTTATAGATAAATGTTGTAAAGTTATTTTTGAGACTTATGTAAATTTAATTTTTGTAATATTAATTTTAATATCTCCAATGAATGTATATTTGCAATCAAATGTTTCCTTGAGATGTAAATGAAGAATTATTATTCTTTTGAATTTGAATGAATAAAATCTTTTAGTTGAATATTACTACATTTAAATGATGATATATGATGATTTCAACAGGTTATAAATTTTGGTTTTGTTAAAGTTTTAACCGTCACCACGTAGTTTTTTCGCAAAATAAAATAAAACAAAATGTTTTGATTCGTTTAAAATCCCTTATAGTATATTTAATGGGTTATTGATAGGCGAAGTTTGGCAATTCATTAGGCATATACGGGATCATGTATACCTCACAGAGGGGTAAGGTGTGACGGTTAGAACCCGTAACAAGCATAAAAACTGTTAAACATAACACTTTTTTCATAATAACTAAAAAAATTTAGCAACTTAAGTCAAAAAAATTTGAATATTTACATTAAAACATAATACACATTTCTTTTAGAATGGTTCAGAATTTGAACCTTTTCTCATCATCCGAAAAAGAAATCCAAGTGTGGATTTTACATACATACATAGGGAACAAGTACATACTTGAACAAATTCTAGTACATATCCTTACAACCATGCACAGTATCTACCCATTTAAAATTACATGTCTAATCTAAAACATTAATCACACAAATGAAACTCTATAGCTTCTCCTGCTACTAGCTCTCCTAGAAAGCATCTTTATCCCACAACTTAGCATTTGGGGAAAAGGGAAAGGGGTAATCTTCTAAAAGCTCAGTGAGTAAATCAACTAATCATACATCAATCATCTTTCTCATTTCATTTATATGCAATACATCATCCAAATGAATTTTCACATCATAAATATTTCACATAAGATAGACTTGTCACTAGTGGCCTCCTAGATCTAATTTGCTTGGCTCATATAAAGGCTCCTTAGGACTTTCCATTAAATCAATAACATATCCAATATGCTCAACCCATATAGAGTCTCCTTAAGACTTTCACTTAAAAATAGTGAGCCACAGGCTTGGTCTTATCACCACATATCATGCATGATCATCTTGTAGCACATAATATATCCATATAATAGGGAAGGCCAGTGAGTCATCCAAGGTCCATCGTGCATCAACAACAAATATTCAAAAATGCAACATATTTGTGTTTTAGATACATACATCCTAATAAATAATAAAATGATGCATGTGGATAATCATGAGTTTCATTTAAATACATTTACATTCATTGGAGTCAGTGTTACTCACCTCTTGTAGCCTATCACATACCTCACTTGAATGATAGCTAGCCTTGGATCCTTAGCTTCCCAAATCCCTAAAAAACAATCCTATAAATTGAAGGAGAGGAAGCATGTTGATAGGTGAATTAGAGCATTGAATTTCAAAATTTTTCTTCTAGGGTTTCATGCATCATGCCACATCCATTATGTGCCTAATTAATTTCAATGCTCAATTGTATATTAAAACACTTTTAATATGTATTTGGATCTATGTTTGCCATTCAAGATTGTGAATTAACAAATTAATTCAATTAAACCCTAATTTGAAAGAAGAATTTGTGCACTAACCTGTTTGATGTACAATAGATGTAATTGACACCTTTAGGAAGCACCTAGGACCCCAAATGTTCCATCTAGCTTATCCACACCAAGATCACCAATGGACAGCCCCTTATCTTGCTTTTCAAGCCTTGCCAACCAATTATAAATTGGGAATTTGCCTTTAGAGAGGTTGTAGATGCGTATAGGACATTAGAAACAATTTCTAGCAATTTTAATACAAAGGAATTTGGGCAATTCTCTTTGAATTGAAGAGAAAAGAAAAAGAGGAGATGGAGAGGAATTGGTGCTGCCACACATAAGAAAAGATGAATATATTTGTTTCTTCTTTTGTTTTCCCTTTTATAGTTAGGTCATCACTTAAAACCCTTGCCACATGTCATCACCTCATTGCATCTTATTTTAATTGACTTAATCACCTTAAGCCAAATGTCAAAGCTAGATTTAATATTGACTTTGATCACCTTGCATGATAGAAAGACAAATGGCAAACTTATATGGTGCCATGTGTCACCATCTCATGGTGCCATGTGTCACCATCTCATGGTGCCATGTGTCACCCTATGAAATGACCAAATTACCCTTGTGTTGTAATTTTGGTTCTCAACCTAAAATCATTATTTCTCCTCTTCTAATCAATTTATATCAAATATAAATTAATTAATCTCCATTAATTAATTTCTCAAAATTAAATTCATATTTAAACACTTTAAATATAAATTTAACTTATATTATACATCCAATAACCTAGATTTAGTTTCAAGCTATGCTAGGGACTTTGCAATTTTATTGCAAACCAAACATATTTAATTAATCAATTAAACTCTTTAATTAATCAATTAAATCACTTTTAACTTAGTAATTAACTTGTGTATGTGTGTGACTTACTAGGCTCATCACTAATTGGCAATGAGATATGATATCAACTCTTAATATCATCAGAACTCTTTCTTACCATAAATGATTTCTATAAATCATTTTAGGCACCTCATAGACCATGGTTAACACCTAACATAGCATGCCATGGCCACCCAATCAGTAATAAGGAATACCTTAAATGAACCTATAATCATATGTTACCATGCACTAAAATCTCTCTGTTACAAAATCCCAATTCCAGCTGGAGTCATGGTTAATGTTAAACCCCATTTGCTATGAACATTATGTTCTCTTTTAATTACAGTTCTTGATTAACAAGATTTTCTTATCAGAAACTCTTTTCTGATAAATCTGTCTGTCCTAGCCAGGAACTTAAAACATCAAGAATAATTAAATGAACATAGGATTTTATCCCTATTTACTTAGGGTAACAGATTCCATCTTGATCAACACCTACCTCCATATATAACTAGTAGGAACCAACACATACCCATATACCCATACACAGTACAAGTATGAAAGCAGTATCAAACTCAAACCACCTATATGCAAGATAAATGTATTATCTCAGGTCTAAAGATTATATGCACTGATATGATTTATGACAATGCATTGACAAGAGTAAACTCCACGTGCTTGTCATAAGTGTCACTGGCTCGGCCTACTTATCATGTATAAGTGCCTATCATGTTTGTTATATGGCATGAGACTCACCATTCCATCTTATCTATATCTCATATATATAACTTGGGAATAAACATAATTACAATCTTTCTGGATCATTCATGTCCTTATTGTGAAGTATCCTCTACGAACCAATTTATAATACTTTGTGCTAGAAATATTGTCACTCATATTCTTAACAACTTAAGAATAGAATTTCAAACAAAAAATCAATGGACCTTTTCTATTACACATAAATACATTATGTAAACAGAAAAGTGAAATTGCATTTTGTTAATAAAATATGTACTAGATACATACAAAAGCTCTATACATAAATTAAACAATCTATTTTAAATCCTTTTGGACCCAAAAATAAAGTTTTGGAACCTTAGAAAAGAAGGGGAAATAAGCCTGGCAGAACCCACTTCAGTGACCAAAATCTTGGACTTTGGCTACTCTTTTCAAGTGGTAGCTACTGCAGCAGTTGAAGTCTTAGACTTTGGCTATTGAAGTCTTGAACCCCAAACTCACTTGATGTATAAAAGCTACTATAGTTGCCGAAACATTGGTTTTTAGTAGTTAAATCTGGGCATGTTCAAAATTCTCAAGTTGAATTTTGCAGAACTTCAGCCCACAAACACATTAATCTCAATCTCAAGGCTTCAAAAACATGATCAAACCTTACAGCAAATTTCTAAAGCATACAACAACAACTTAAAAACATCTCATTGAGCTTACATGCAACCATCAAAGATAAGAATTAATTTTTCTCCTAACTTAACTCAAGAAAACATTAAGGATCACATACCAAACTTAACTAAAAAACCTATATTACTTTAGACTATGTAAGAACTAACTAGTATAAGCCTTTAAGATTTGGAACTTTGACCAAATTCTCACAATAAATGATACAATTGCAATAAAAAAAAGTCAAAAACCCCAACACGCATCAACTCTCAATTATACCAAGATTAACGCTTCTCAAACCTTACATGCAAATAAAGCTATACAACCTAACACTCATAAACATGCTTGGATCCTTCTAAAAGATCAAAAAGAAAAGAAGAATTACTTATTTTCCCTTAAGCTTAAGAAAGAAGAGAATTGATGAATGAAGTCTTTAATTCACCATTGATCTTAAAACGTCCCAAGGATTCCAAGCCTTCAAACACATAATTACCCTAACAAAGACTCACTCATACCATTGCATGTAATAGTACTGTAAAGAGGGAGAGGAGATTTGACTTTCTTTGAAAAAATAAAACCAAGTGGGCTATATATACCCCTACTGTCTAGGGGACTTTTGATTGTTAAAAGTCATGCTTCCAGACGTTGAAATTTGTTCTGTTAAAAAAGAGAACTTAAGTTCTTCCACTCACCCAACACATGAATTTGGACTCCCTACCTTCCATACTTACTCCTACATACAGCCATAAACACATACATATATACATACACTTTCCACCACCATTCCTTTATATGTGGAATCTTCAATTTTTCCAGAATATTCCATTAATGACAGAAATTTTGACACTAAAAAATGATGGATATTACAATAAGTCTCTCGCTCGGGGGTGCCCACTACAACCTTAGGATCAAAATTAGGAATATCACTCAAAGAAGTTCCCACATATGCATTGCAATGTGTCTCTTAGAAGTCCTAGAGAGAATCCATAAGCCGTAAAAATAAATTACCTCAAATAAGTTCTGACAAAAGGATGATGAAGATTTTCAACGAGAAATGAAGAAATAACAAAGAACAGGCAAAAAGCTCTCAAACACAAAACCAAAGGAAAAAAACAAAAGAGAAGGGAGTACCCCCTAAGGCATATATAGGTAAGTCATTTAATGGCCTCAGTTATTGAAAAGTCTCTTCAGGAAGCCCAAAGGATAAAAATCGATAGACTCTCAAAGGTACCTCTTTGTCTGCCAAAATGGCTAGTCGTTTCTCCAGATGATGTGGCATAATTGTAGTCATTCAAATCAACAACAAGACAATCAAACCTAAAGATTTGGACATTCAAGGGGGAATGAGGGGAACTAATGATGCTCCTCGCCTAAAGGGTGTTCACCTAAACCATGCTCGCCAAGTGGGTGATTTACGTATCACTTAATAGTAGAAATAGGCATTTGAACACAGAATCTAGAAGTGGGAGATCATACTAGACATGATTCCCTGATACTCGCCTAACAAGTTAGAATCTTAATTTAAAGATAACTCCTAACATAATAAAGACTTTACTAACAGATGTTCGTGATATCTGGAGATTTTAACCCCCTATCAATACAATGCTCCTAATCCCAATAGGAGTCTAACCAATGCTTATATATATATGAGGATTGATTTTAACCCCCTATCAATATAACACTCCTAATCCCAATAGGAGTCTAACCAGTGCTTATATATATAGGAGGATTGATAAGTACATGGGATCTGACTTTTAATCTCTCAGCTCTTCATTATCATTCTCTATAATCCAACACTGACTTGAGCATTATAACAGTGGTTAACTAACTCATTCGGTGCTCTCTTAATTTGCAGATCAGTATCCATGAAGATTCCTATGACAGCATCAATGATAAAGTAAATATTTTTTAATGAATTGATAATACGTATAAAATTAAGAATATAGAATTATAATATTATTTTTATTATAAGTAAATTACTATTAAAACAATATTAAAATTTTAATTAATATTAATTATAGTAATATTATAAATTAAAATTATTTATAAATTTAATAATGAATAAGTCATCACTAATATTGTTAGCGATAAATTTATATTGAATAGATAATTATTGAGAATATTAGCAATGAATAATTTATCGTTAAAAATCATTAGCAACCAACTTGTATAGAATCTCATTTTTTAAAATATTAGGGATAAATAAGTTTGGATAAAGTATTTACAACAATTTTATATAAAATAAGTTTTATTGCTAAAACTATTAACGACGATATTATTATTGTTAAAGATAATTTGTGGCATATTTTTATCATTAATTTATTATAGAATATATCAATAATATTTTTTATTTTTTATGTATTAATTTCTTTTTATTTTAATTAAATAATTTTTATAAAATTTTATATTTGATTAAAATTAAATATAAAAAAATTAAAAATTTTAAATTTATAAAGACTTTAGAATTAATTTAAATAATAAAATTATAATTATAATTAATTTATAAAATAGGGACATTTTAATAAATTAAATATATATATATATATATATATATATATATATATATATATATATATATATATATATATATATATATATATATATATATATAATTTATTATTATTTGCAATCGATTTGCATTTCCAGCTGCCTGCTTATTGTCACGGCAGCGCCCCCTCCTTCTCCGTTTCTCCCTCCGTCGCCATCCAGTCACCAGTTGCTACCTGATGTCTGTCTCCTCGTCCTTGTCCCTCACCATCGGCGATGCCCGAGCGTCCGATTAATTTTTCTTTTTTTTTTTTTTTAATTTTCAGCTGCCTAATTTTCCATCGCAATACCAGATCTCCTCTCAGTACCAGATCGCCAGACGAAGAGCAACCTGCGCACTGAACCCTTTTTTTATCTGGGTTTGTTGATTGGTTTTTAATTTCTGAGAAAATTTGTTGAAGATATACACTGCTGTCTGTACATTCTTTTTTGGTCATTAATTGGGTATGAATGCTGCAGGGTGAATATTGATTCAGAGAAGATTTGTTGAGGTTTCTTTCAGATCTGAGAACACCTCTCAGAAACTGAGGTTTGATAACTCAAAAATAACCGCAGAATTTTTGGTTGCTGGTATTGTTTTCTTCAATATTTGAGATGGAGAAGTTGATTTATATTCACGTTTTGAGGTTGGGAGAATCTTTGTATGAATCAGATGATATAGATAGTGGCTATAGGGACGCAATAAACGATTGGTATTTGTTGAAACAAACCGATGGTAATAATGGTGTTGAGATTCAATTCTCGAGAGTTTTCGAGGATATAAATCAAGTAAACCACCCAGGTCCTGCACTTGTGGACGCCGATTGTGCAGTTATTGGTTCTTCTATTTACGTCATCGGTGGCCGCAGTAACCTGACTGACATATTTTGCGTGCGCTGTGGCGGTGATGGTTGCAAGGAGAAATGCTAGAGATGGTTGGAAGACTTGTTTTGCTTTGCCATTAGCTTTCAGTGGAGGTAGATCTACTGTTGTTGATGGTCGTTGGTTGTATCTGTTTGCTGGTAACCGCCATGATGGTCTTCGCTACCCGGACCCTTGGGGTTTTGCTTTGAATGTTGTTGACAGCAACAAAGGTGAAGTCGAAGTAAGAAAGATAATCAGATCGCATTTATCTCGTTTTTATCCAGTTGCTTCAGCATCTTTGTCCCCAGGTACACTCATTGCCTATATGGGGGATGAACGCACTTTGTATCAATTAGATTGCTCAAATGGCTCTTGGAGTGTCTACCAGAAGGACTTACCTTATGGTTCTTATCCATTTCTCGGTTGCATCACATTTTCAGATGATGGAATTCTTTATACGTACGATACTATACACATGAGCTTGGATTCCTATGATGTTGCAAACAGAAAAGAACTTTGTTCGGTTGATCTTCCCCGATCCTTTTGGTTTGGTCATCAGGAAGATGTCGAGCTCATTGTCCTTGCTAAGGACAGGTTCTGCGTTATATGGCATGATGATGGTTATGATGTCAATGAAATATGCATTTATTATACTAGATTCTCAGTTTCTTATGATCTACCTAAGCCCACTGCTACTGTTGAGGATAACAGGGCTTTTCCAATCAGAGGCGTCGAAATACTCAATATTGTAACTCTGTAAGTTGATTATTCTTCCTTCTTTGCGTTCATAGTTATTTTCCGGATTGGCATCTCTTCAATATTCATTGAGCTGAAATGTGATAAGAGTAAGGAACCTGTTCAGGGGAAATAAGCAGAAAAATGGAATAGAGAAAAAGAATATGTGGGGAAAAAGAGAGATTTTATTCAAAATGATGTCAAGAGTCCAGGTGGATACAAGTAATCTGGATCAATCAACTAGAATTCACTCTTCTCGCACCCCAGCAGTAATGATTACGGCCTCCAAGCTCAAACAAAGCTGGAAAATTACAATTTAAGATTCCCTGCCTTACCTCACTATACCTTATGCTTTTAATAGCCCTCTCAAGCACCTGGCATCACATGTCCCTCCCGAATTTGAGCTAACCAATTGTTGCTAGACTGGATGGAATCTTCTAGTTCATTCTTGCTTATTCCAGAAGCCTCTAGATCTTTCTTGCTTCTTCTAGAGTAAACCACCCAAGTCCTTTTAGCCCTTTCCTTTGGTTCTGGTGAACCCTCTTTTGCCCGACAAAATGGCATTTTGCCTTTCCAACCTTTTTATGATTTGGCCTATGCTTGATCCAGTATTGCCTGATTCATGGTTTGCCATGTATCGTGGTATGGGTATGGTTCTCAATGTTTCATGGTGTGGATATGGGTACGGGATAAGGTAGGATAGACTTAATTAACACGCAATATGGGATCACTATGAATTATATGCATGAAAAATATACAATTCAATGCAATTATTTTATAAACTTTAAATTATATGTATATGTAAATTCAAATGGTAAAAGCAAAAAATTCAGTAATTCTAATTCGTCGTGATTTAACTTTTAATTTATTGTGATAAAGCATATTCTTTTATAGAATTTGCCAATTTAAGTGTTTAGGCATGTAAAAGAATCGTGTTTGGATACAAAGAGTCAGAAATGTGATACAAGGTCAGTAGGAGTGATTTAGGTAACACCGTTTGATCAAGTCCATTTGAAGTCGGCCTAGAATTTTTTTAAAATTTTCTGTTATGTTAACATTCTGTTTTTGTTTTGTATTTTCCCATTTTTTTTAGTATATTTGCTGTTACAAAAATGAATGCTGCCATTTATGGTCTTTAATTTTATTTTGAACTTCACTTTTATAGATTTTTAATTTAAAAAAGGATGAAATACTTAGATTTGCTGGTGAAATTTGGGTCTTTGGTGGTCATTTGATCAAAATTGTTAGATATTGTAATTACTAACTAAACAACAACTTTAATTCAATTAGTTTTTATGTTTCGAGTATAAAATTGTAACAGTAAGACATGGAAGTACCCCAGTGCCAAAGTATCTCATTTCTGTGCGAAATCAGAAATGGCTAGCAAATTGGTATTGTATCCTTGCCTTGGGCATGCATATAGGGGTCAATGTTCAAATGTCCAAAATTGCTATTGAAATGGCATCAGCAACCTTGATGCCATTCTTCTTATTTATGTCCATTGTTCACTTATTTGTGCATGTCTACAGTGATCCACATTCAGATGCAATGGCGAATGACTTGAGCTGCGACAGTGGAGTTGATAATTAGAAGTTGGTAGGGACAAACAATGACGAAACGGGTGATTGGAGGAAGTTACAAGTTTTGGCAGTTCATATGAGTAATTGGAGGAACCTAGTTGAAATTTGGTTAGAATAAGAAAGTAAATCATATGATTTGCAAACTGGCAACTCTAATTTAGCTTCTGTATGAAGTGTGATCATCTTGCAAAATAACATATGTTTTTTCATGTTGATTTTCTGTATGGCCATATTTGAGGTTCTGTGTGGATATGGCAATGATGGTTGCTTTTCAGTGTGAGCTCCCTTTTGGCTGGTTTGTTGCATTATTTTATCTTGGCTCACTCTAAATCAAAATGAACTGTGTGGACTTTGGGAAGGTGAGCCTTTATACGTTAATGGAGCTGTTAATTTAGTGGACTAATTAAAATGAAATAGTTTTATTTATGGATCAAGTCCAAGCCTTCGGCATTTCAATTCTATGTAACTCAGACATTTCTTTTTGGAAAGTTTGTTCTTACAGCATTTTAATAATGGCGTCTTTTTGGCCTACTTGTCTATTTGGTTGATATCAGAGTGTTTAAATGAAACAAATTTTTGGCTGTTTTGTGTTTGGTTTTATAATTGTTGCGTTTCAACAATATTTCGAAAACATTTGCTGCATCCCTAATTATTGACATTGTGAGAAAAGCCCACATTGGTCTTGCTTGGGTCAGCGGTTTGGGGTAGTTGATAGTATGTATTTGATAAAATATATGAATCTAACTGCTGCTGATAGTGGATTATATTTTATTTTTTATTATCAACAGTGTAGTAGTAAAATTTACTGCACTTGTGAAGGAAAATTGAGATTTAATTCTTAGAAATTATTTTATTATTAAAAGGAGCAGCAATGAATTTCTTTGGATCATATGTGTATATATAAAAAAAAATTATTTTTAATTTAAATTATATTATCCTTTTAAAATTTATTATTTAAAGAGTTTTTATATCTCTAAATTAATGTTTAAATCAACAAGTTATTTGTGCTTATAATAAATAATGGATAAACATAAAAAT
This sequence comes from Hevea brasiliensis, assembly GCF_030052815.1. NCBI lineage: Eukaryota > Viridiplantae > Streptophyta > Magnoliopsida > Malpighiales > Euphorbiaceae > Hevea > Hevea brasiliensis. The sequence goes on from NC_079501.1 coordinate 78,149,395, forward strand.
ATTATAATAATAATTGAACTAGGTAATAAATGTTTGTCATTATATGATAAAAATTATGTATATGAATTGAAAAATAATTATATTTAAAAAAATAAATTTTTAATTTTTATATATGTTTATAATAAATTAGTAATTATATGTCTATTTTAATAGTAAAATAAATAATATAATATATACTTTTATTAATCATACATAATTTTATTAAACACTTAATATATTTAAGTTATTATCAGCTGTTGATTTGAATTATACTGTTATTAATAATTTGATCTTTATATTTTTAAAATTATTTTTTTAGTCATTCTTTTTTGTTTCATTTACTAGTTGGTCTTCTTATTTATTTTATATCAACTATTGGCATTTAATAAGTGAGTTATACCCTTCATCATCTTCTACTTTAGCTTTTCCAATTTTTTCAATCTCTAATTGACTATTCCAGGAACCAAGACTTTTCAAGGAAAAATAAAGTTAGCATTTTGAAATTGGCACTCAAATCGATTAGGATATGCTTCAAGTTTTCCCAGTCTCCAATTAGACCTATGAAGCAAAATGAGGTAAGATTTTTTGAAATTGAAGTGTTTTAAATTGGTGCTTAAAACAATTGGGATATACTTCAAGTTTTGGTTTATGAACTTGTGGACTTTTGGGATTGCGGGCTGAGTTTCTTCTGATGACAACTCCAACCATAATAGTGTGCCTCGTATAGCCTCACTGACCAAGTTGCCACCACCACTTCCTCTAATGAGTCTATTGCTGCCTCTTAGTCTACTCCAATTCCTCGCTACCATGGCCCATTTAGCAACCAGCAAGTAGAAGAAGAAAAACCTACCACTAGAGGTCACGGGTAATTTGCCACATGATCATTTAACTTGGAAACTAGTTATTAGAAGTCATATGTACTTTTATCTTCGAGATTTGCCTCGTGCATCCCTAGGTTGAAGAACCCAACAGTGACATAGCTCACAATGTGCTGCCAAATGCGCTTCGCTCGGAACGGGTCTTGAACTCCCCCACTCACAGTGGCAATTCCGCTGGGTACATGAGAGGTTAATTCCATTTTTATCACTTGTTTTCTTATTTACTATTCATGGGTAGTTCTTTGCATCATTTTTACGATAGTAGTCCCTAAACCCTCATTCATTATTATATATAGGATCCCCTAGTTCCACTCTTTTTAGGGAAGAACATATATGATAATGACACTCGTGAATACGTATTATACGGACTATGATGATTTGGTATGGTATAAAAAGGTCCTTAAACAAGGTCTTCGCTCATGGGAGCCCAAGCCTTATAAGCCCATGACTAAATCCACATGTAATAACTTAGCAACTCCTCAATAAGATTACCAAATGATTGTATGTTATGTGGACTCATTATTCTTATCGATACGAACCAAGGCCTTGTAAGCGCGCCATACATCCCTTAGTCAATTATACTAACTTTGAAGGAGTGGCTGTGTACTATTTAGCTTGATTTGTATTTATGAGAATAGTAGGTCGCCTTGTTTGTATACCATGATTTTTTTCCTTTTTGAGAGAATAAGCGAATTTTGATATCCTCTGTTGATATACAGAATTGAAACAAAAAATTCTTAGGGGAGAGATTCACCAAATTCGCTCACTCCCTTATATCAAGAAGAGACTGGATAACATGACACTCCATACCTTCAAAGATGTATATGATGGAGGTGTGTGAGTGGAGGAAATTGAGAGATAAGAATACCTCGATCAGAAAGAATTTCAACCCAAGCTCATCCTTCTACAATCCTACCAAGGAATAACCCCAAGTCAACTTAGTCAAGCCCACCTACAATGTTAAACAACCTAGAAAATTCACCAACCTAAGGAAACCCTTATCCCATGTCTTCATAAAATTCCATAAGATAGGATTCATTAAGCCTTTAGAGCTAAGACCCATTCCTAACCTTGCACTAGAAAAATGGAATATGAATGATTTTTGCCATTATCACCAAATGGTCAGGCATACAACAGACAACTATACTCACTCAAGCATGATGTACATGACCTGATTGATAGCGGTCAAATCACTGATCTTTCCAAACCTAATACCCAAACCAAACCTTTACCTAACTATAACCACGTTCCTACACCTGCAAACATCAATATGATCCAGTCTGGATTCACTGATCATGAAGTGATGGATTCTTTTAAAGAAGAGGAAGAAGGGATCAAGGAGGTGAAAGTGGAGAATGGGGAAGATTGGGTAATTGGAGAGGAATGCCTGTACGAGATTATGGCCTTATAGGCTGAAGTTTGACCTGTTAATGTTTGGGACAGCTCTGATTCTGAGAGCAAAGTATGCAAGGCTGCTGTTGATGTTTGGGGAGATTCTAGTGAGGATGACTTGGCTATGGAAAATGTAACACAAAGAGGATGCCTTTATGGGAGAATTGATGTTGATAAAGGTAAAGAAATAGCCTATGAAGCTGCTGATGGAAAGAAAGATGAAAGTAAGACTATGGAAAGAGATGAAAGAGACTATGCAATAAAGCAAAATTCACTCGTGAAGCAATTAAAGAGGACTCTCGTTAGTGTGTCTCTTTGGAAGTTATTGAAACAATCAAAAGTCCATTGAAGAAGTTTAGTTATTGCCTTGATGCCTATGACTATGAATACTGATTCTACTCCAGAAGAGTTAGCAAACTCTATACAAATTGGGAACAAAAAAGGAATTTTATTTACTGATGCCGATTTGCCGAGAGATGGGAGAAACCACAATAGAGCTCTGTTCATTAAAGTTGAAATTCAAGGGAAAGTCACTAGTTGCATAATGGTGGATGATGGTTCTGTTAGTAGTATGCCCTAGAGCATATCATTTTGTATGTATATTGTATATATTTTTATTAATAAAAGGCAATTTTACTTTTCTGTTTACATAATTTATTTATGTGTAATTGAAAAGGTCCATTGATATTTTATTAGAAATTCTATTATTAAGTTGTTAAGAATATGAGTAACAATATTTCTAATATAAAGTATCATAAATTGGTTCACAATCGAAGATACTTCACAAAGGACATGACTTATCCAGAAAGGTTGTAATCATATTTGTTCCAAAAGTATTTATATGAGATATAAATAAGTTAGAGTGGTGAGTCTCATGCTACATAACAAACATGATAGGCACTTATACATGATAAGTATGCCGAACTAGTGACGCTTATGACAAGCACATGGAGTTTACTTTTATCAATGCATCGTCATATATCATATCAGTGCATGTAATCTTTAGACCTGAGATAACACAATTATCTTGTATATAAGTGGTTTAAGTTTGATACTGCTTTTATACTCATACTGTGTATGGGTATATGGACATGTGTTGGCTCCAACTAGTTATATATGGAGATAGGTATTGATCAAGATGGAATCTGTTATCCTAAGTAAATAGGGATAAAATCCTATGTTTATTTAATTATTCTTGATGATTCAAGTTTCTGGCCAGGATAGATAGATTTAGTTAGAAAAGAGTTTCTGATAAGAAAATCTGATTAATCAAGAATTGGAATTAAAAGATAACATAATATTCATAGTAAATGGAGTTTGACATTAACCATGACTCCAGCTAGAATTGGAATTTTGTAACGGAGAGATTCTAGTGTATGAAAACATATAATTAAAGGTTTATTTAAGGTATTCCTTATTATTGATTAGGTGGCCATGGCATGCTATGCTAGGTGTCAACCATTGTCTACGAGATGCCTAAAATGATTTAGAGAAATTATTTAGGGTAAGAAAGAGTTCTAATGATATTAAGAGTTAATATCATTTATCATTGCCAATAAGTAATAAGCCTAGTAAGTCACACATCTACACAAGTTAATCACCAAGTAAAATGTGATTTAATTGATTAATTAAAGAGTTTAATTAATTAATTAATTAGGTTTGGTTTGCAATAAGATTGCAAAGTCCTTAGCATGACTTGAAACCAAATCTAGGTCATTAGATGTATAATATAAATTAAATTTATATTTAAAGTGTTTAAATATGAATTTAATTGTGAGAAATTAATTAATTAATGGAGATTAATTAATCAATTAATTTATATTTGATATAAATTAATTTGAAGAGGAGAAATTATAATTTTGGGTTGAAAACTCAAATTAAAATTTAAAAGTAAGATTAATTCATATGGTGACATGTGGCACCATGAAATGGTGACACATGGCACCATAAAAGCTTGTCATTTGTCTTCTAATAATGTAAGATGATAAAAGTCAAGATTCAATCTACCTTTGACAAGTGGCTTAATGTGATTAAGTCTTCCAAAAGTAAGATTTGATCCTAAGGTGACATGTGGCAAGGGAGTTAGTAAGGGTTGACTTATGTATATAAGTGAAAAAGGAAGAAAGAAAATAAATTTCTTCTCCCTCTTCCCATTTGGACGGCAACACTGCTCCCTTCCCTCTTCATCTTTTCTTTTCATTAATTCAAAAGGAAATTGTTGATTTCCTTTGAATTAAAATTGCTAGAAAGTGTTTCTAGTTTCCCATACATCCCCAAACCTTCACTAAAGCAAAAACCCCAATTACAAGTGGTTGGCAAGGCTTGGGAAGCTAAAATTGAGGCTGCCATTACTGCCATTGATGAGCTTGTGGTGGACAAGCTAGAGGGACAACAATTGGAGTCCTAAGAGCATCCTAAGGAAGAGAGATTCATTGATTGTGTACCTTGGAGGTTAGTACTCAAAATCCCTCTTTTAGTCAGGGTTTAATGAATTAGTTTTTTAATTTACAATCTTAAATGGCAAATAAAATTTTAATGCATACTAAAATGTGTTTTGGTATGCTTTTGGGCATTGGAAATTGATTAGGCATATAAAGCACTTTGTATGATGCATGTAACCTTAGATTGAATTTTAAAATTCAATGTTCTAATGCCCTCAAATCCATGCTTCCCTGCCTTTAGGTTCTACTATTATAAGAGCATATGATGATACAAAACGTGTAGTGTAAGGCACTTTTAATGCCATTATAAAGGTTAGGCCAATTGAGACTGAGGTTGAGTTCACCGTGATTGACATACCAGTAACCTTTGCTTTATTATTGGGTCGACCATGGTATCACCCATTAGGAGGAGTTCCATCAACCCTGCACTAGAAGATCAAGCTGCCTATGAGTAGTTCTATAATCATTGTTTCTACTGAGGAGAACAATGTAGTAAACCTTGTAGCAGCTCATGGCCAACACATAGATGGTTTTTCAGATGGTTGGTATGATCAAGGCCGAGCAAGCAAGTGTTGAAGTGAGCATGGAAGAGAGTCTCAGTAATGATGAAGAAGATGAACTGGACAAAGGGAACAGGATTAGGTAAAACTTACAAAAGAGCTACTACTTTGCCAGAGTTCGACGGTCAATAAAATAAGAGTGGCTTATGTTATGTGGCTACTAAAGAAGAGAAAATGATAGGAGATGGTGATCATATCCCTCCCTTACATGAAACATTTGTCCAAGATCAAGAGGATCATCCACTAAATGGCTATCCTGAACTCATCTGGTATCTCAAAAAGGAGGAGCTGAGTTTTGAAATTTTCTCAAACATTGTCAAGTTGGTCAAAGAGGAGAAGAAAGGTGAAGGGCTAACCGAGTAGCTACTCATTATTGACGAGTATCTTAAAGCAATGGAGATTGTCCTTACTCTGCCTGCCACATCAGAGAAAGATGTTACTGAGTCCTTCTAAAAACAAGCCATTGAAGTGCTTAAAGTCACTTTTAATATTTTTCCAGAGTCTTTCTGATGTAATCTTTGAGAACCTTGATGATGTAATAATCTCCTCACTTTTTGAGGAAGACTCTATTTTTACCACTAAAAAGAATGTAATGCCTAATGTTTTTGCTTATTTGTGTGATGTGTCTGTGGATGGTGAAGGCTTGGAAGCATGAATTTAAGGGCATTAGAGCATTGAATTTTAAAATTCAATCTAGGATTGCATGCAACATACTTAATGAGTTATGTGCCTAATCAATTTCCAATACCCAAAAGCATATTAAAACTCATTTTAGCATGCATTAAAGGTTCATTTTCCATCAAGAATTGAATTTTAGAAATTTAATTCATTAAACTCTAACTAAAAGAGGGATTATTGAATACTAACCTCCAAGGTGCACAATCAATCAATCTTTCTCCCTTAGGGTTCTCTTAGGACTCTAATTGTTGTCCCTCTAGCTTGTCCACCACAAGCTCACCATTTGCACTAATGGCAGCCCCTAAATGTCCCTTTAAGAACTTGACAACCACTTAAATCTTAGGGGTTTTGCTTTGGTGAAGGTTGAATGGATGTATAAAACTAGAAACTCTTCCTAGTTGTTTTAATTCAAGAAAGAGAAAGCTTCCTCTTCTTGTATCAATGAAGGAAAGAATAAAAGGAGAGAGAAAAATGGATGGGTTGCCGTCCAAATGGAAGAGGAGGAAGAAAAATTGTTGTCTTTTTCTTTATTCCTTTCACTTACATAAGTCAAACTTTACTTACTCCCTTCCCACATGTCACCATATGATTTAATATTACTTTTGTTTGACTTAATCTCATCAAGCCAAGTGTCAAGGTCCAATTAAATCACTAAAAGGTAGTCTTCCATCATGGGAAGACAAATGGCATAATCACATAGGTGCCACATGTCACCATCTCATAGTGCCACGTGTCACCATGTGAAAAGATCATTTTGCCCTTATGTATATCCTTGAGTTCTTAACCCAAAATTATTATTTCTCTTCTTCAAAATAATTTATATCACATATAAATTAATTAATTAATTAATCTCCATTAATTAATCTCACAATTAAATTCATATTTGAACCCTTTAAATATAAATTTAATTTATGCTATACATCCAATAACCTAGATTTGATTTCAAGTCATGCTAGGGACTTTGCAATCTATTGGAAACCAAATCTAATTAATTAATTAATTAATTAAACTCTTTAATTAATCAATTAAATCACATTTTACTTGGTGATTAACTTGTGTAGATGTGTGACTTATTAGGCTCATTACTAATTGGCAATGAGAAATAATATTATCTCTTAATATGATTAGAACTCTTTCTTACCGTAAATGATTTCTCTAAATCATTTTAAGTATCTCATATGCCATAGTTGACACCTAGTATAGCATGCCATGACCACCCAATCAGTAATAAGGAATACCTTAAATGAACATTTAATCATATATTACCATGTACTAAAATCTCTTCGTTACAAAATCCCAATTCTAGTTGGAGTCATTGTTAATGTCAAAATCCATTTGCTATGAACATGATGTTCTCTTTTAATTCCAATTCTTTATTAATTAGATTTTCTTGTCAGAAACTCTTTTCTGACTAAATCTATTTGTCCTGACTAGGAACTTGAATCATCATTAATGTAACACCCCTATTTGTATAGCCTGGAATATTTCACTGTTCCGGTGATCGGAGTCTGTCCGGACAATTAAGGGGATTAGAACCACACTTAAGACGACTAGATAAGTCATAAATACAAATAATTAGTAATTGTCAATTAGTTAAGTATAAATAAGAAAAACAAAACATAAGAAGTTAACGAGCCGAGAGTCACAGCGATGGGTGACCTTCTCGAGAAGGACTGCGAAGTCAATTTAAACTCAAATTTCGAACTGTAAAATGTGACGCCACGGTCCTTAAGACTATTACAAACACAGTGGAAAAGAGAAAATCACAAAAAAGAATTGTTAAGTAGGTCAAATAATTAGGTCAGGGATCATGAAGAAATATTGAATTATTTGCAAACCTGATCAAACTGGCGAGAGGCAATTTGGTCAATTGACCCCGAGAGTTGACTCCTATCCTAACTGTCAAATAAAATCAGAAAAAAAGAAAATTTCAGAGTCGGGAATTAAATTAAATAACTAATGAAAAAATAAATGAAAAAAAAAGAAGAAAAGTTGAAAAAGTAATGACATCATGTGGTGACATAAGCATGATGCAATAAATTTTTATTTTTAAAAATTGAAATTTTGGGATAATTTCTAACAATTAAAAGGCAAATTAAGAAAAGAAAAAATTTGGTCTTCCTTCTTATCTTCAAGCTGTCCATTCTCTCTCTCCCATCTCTTTCATTTCCTTCATGAAACCTCCATTGAAGCCCACCTAAAGCTCTCTTAAACCCTAAATTTTGCCATGAAATCCCTACATCCCTTAACTAAAACTTGTGTTTAAGCTTTGATAAGAAGATTAGGAGTAAATAAATCAAGCAAAGTTAGAAGAATTGGAGATATAAATTCTACTCACTTAAGGTAAGCTAATCCAACCTTTCTTTTTAGTATACATGATGGATTTAGGGTAGAAATGGATGAGATTATATGAAGAAATTAGAAAAAAATTGCATGATTAGGAAGAGATGGAATTTCGGCCAGCATGTGTGGGGGTATGATTTGCATGGTTTGATTGAATTAGAGGGGAATATGAACATCAAGTAGTTGAATGATTATGGTTATATGTTTTGAATTAGCTAAATGCAATGAATTGGTGAACTAGGATTTTGGACACTTAGGGTTTAGGAGTAAAAAATGTGAGAAATTGTGAAATTATGTGTTTGACCTAGTTTGAGGTGAGAAATGGTCATTTGTGACCAAATGAAGTGTATTGGAAGTGTTAGAATTGAGTTTAAATTCGGATTGAATGTGGTCATGCTGCTGGCAGCAGGACCAAAGTCCCTTTGAGGGACCAAAACTGAAAATTTACAAGTCCAATTGGTATGAGACCAATTTGGAATGAAAATAGACACAAAATGACACAATTTTCATTTAGGAATCATGCCCAAAAAGTGACCAAAACCTAGTGAACAAATTGACCAAATCCGGATTTTCTCAGTCTGACCTGTACAAAAATGACCAAATGAACAATTGGCCATAACTTGAGCTAGGCAGATCTAAATGACCTGAACTTTTACCAGTGGACAGCTGAGATATAGACCTAAAACTTTCATGAAGAATACAAACCCAAATTATGCCATTAACCAAGTCATTTGGCCACCCAAAATTGGTAACCTAAAACTGCCAGAACCAGAATTTGCCCAAAAATCTAGGTTAAGTCCAATCCGGCAGCCATGATTCAAATGGCTATAACTTGAGCTACAAAACTCCAATTAGAGTGATTCAAAAAGGAGAATAAATTTAAGACAATAGAGAACATTTTCTATGAAGAAAGTTTTGTCAAATTCTAACAGAAAAATGACCAATGGAATAGTGCAATTTAAGACACCAAAACTGAAAATTTGCAAATTTGCCTAAAAGATTTAGAATTTGAGTAAACAACCAAAACTAACAAATTTAGTGACCAAAATGTAGTATGTGAGTGAAGTTGGAATTCCCATACCTATTAAGCCTTAGAAAGTCAACAAATTGACTTGAATAGTGTAGTGAATAGTAACCCCGAAACACAAAATTTAAAGAACATCAAGTTTAGCACATTAGAGCTAGGTAAAAGTGAATTTAAATTTATTTTTGGATTTATGCTAAGTTATGATACTGAAATACTGTGAAACTATGTGTTTCAGTGGAAAAGAACATCGGGAAAGAACTCGAGGAATCGAGTCAAGGCCAAGAGGCGGCTCGCTTAAGGTTTGTGCACAACGTAGAATTTCTGTAAATTTTCTTCTGCATATTGTTTTGAATAATTTGAAATATTGAATTGTGACATCATTATGATGAAGTATTTATGATGCTTTTGATTTAAATTGTTGAAAGTTATTTGTGTATATTTGAATTGGCAATGTTTAGTAAATTGTTAAGATAAGTTTTGAAACTACAGTGTCATGACCATATATTTGAACACCTCGCTAGCATGACTAGTGGGGGTAATCAGTTTCCAATTTTGATTCCTTCTCTGGCTGAAGTGTTGAGGTGTATGCCAGTAGAAGAAGAAATTGAATGGATATCCATATATTTGAGCTAACTAGCCTTGTGATGTGACTTCTCCTTAGCCTCTGGCTATTGAGATTATATTTGTTTCGAATGGCATGATGTAACTGTGGGTTTTATGAAATTGGTTTTGACACTTCAAAATGAAATTGTTTGGATTAAAAATCTCATAATTCATGTTTCGTGTTTAACTCTCATGCTCAGTCCAATTTTTGAATAAATGTGATTTAAATTCTGCATAAAGATTATTTTAGTATGTTGTGCACTACTGAGTCCTAGTACTCAGCAATGGCTGTTGTTGCTGTCGCAGATTTAAAGACTAGAGAAGTAGCAGAGTGAGCTGCTGAGGATTGTGGAGCGACTTACCTTGAAGGTATATCGGGTATATTTTATACCCTGATTGTAAATATTTATTTTAATATATGTAATGCATGTAAATGTATGGACATGTTAAATTGATCTTGAGTAGCTTGTATAAAGCTTGTATAAAGTTTGTAATAAATTTTAGTTTGGATTTTCCTAATGTAAATTTTTAGTATGATGTATATAAATTGTTTTATCTTTAATAAAATATGAATGGAAATATTTTATTTTAATTTGAATGAAATTGATTGATAGTATCTTGATGATTACTGAATTTTTGGAAATTGAGAAATGATGATTGTTAAATTTTGAAACTTAGGAAATTGGTTGGGATTGTTGTGGAGTTGTTGAAATTGTGGAGGTAAATTATTAGAAGTGCTTTTTACAGGTATTTGAAGAACTATTTTCTCAAAATACAGACGGCACTCTGCCGAAATTTTTATAAAATTTACTGAAAAATAAAATGGGCAAAAAATTTTTAACTAGTTTTCAGTTTTGAATAAATAATTTTAATACCTATTAGAAAATGCTCACCACTTATAAAAGTAAGAAAATTATTTTAAAATCCCTTGTAGGATACTTAATGAGTTATCGGTAGGTGAAGTTCGGTAGTTCATTAGGTATTCTACGGGATCATGTTATGCCTTACAAAGGGGTAAGATGTGACATGTTTTAGTGGTATCAGAGTAAATTTTTTTGAAGTATGTTTTAACTTGAGAATTTGTGTCTTTCCTTATTAAGTACAACTGCTCAATGTCCATATTTGTTACATACAGTGTATTACATCATAAATATGAACTAACGAAGGGAAATCTCCATGTGTTACTTGTTCAGGAGATACCCTAACTTCAGACTGAAATGGAAGAAGGGGATCGCTCAGTCGAGCAATCTGTTGAAGCTGAGGCACAAGGGGAAGCCCCAGCTTTACAGAATGTCAGTGGATTAGTAGCACCAGCCCCACAAATGCCGCAGTTTCCTGCATAGTTTGCACAGCAGATGGTTGCGATATTTCAACAAATGGCTAGGGCTTTGCCTGCTCAAGCTTCACCCCAGACACCTGTGGCACAACCACTGCCTGCAGCCAGACAGTATGATAAGTTATTGAAGTATGGGGCTATAGAATTTAAGGGTACAGTAGACCCACTTGAGGCAGAGCAATGGCGTGAAAGAATGGATAGGGTGTTCAAGAAGCTGCACTGCCAAGGTGAATTGAAGTTTGAATACTCTGTGTCACTACTGCAAGGGGATGCGTATAATTGGTAAAAAACCATCCCCTACAGCTTGGCTGAACCACCAGTACTAAACTGGGATGACTTCATCAGAGAATTCAGATAGAAATATATCCCAGATGCATATGTTGATCAGAAGCTACAAGAATTACTGAGTCTGAAACAAGGGAACAGATCAGTGGCAAAGTATGAGAGGGAGTTCTCCCGTTTAAGCCACTATGCTGGGAGTCTCCTTTCTACCAGCAAGGAAAGGTGCAAGAGATTTGAGACTAGTTTGAAGCCCAGTTTGATGATGCAAGTTGGGGGATTCAGGCACAGCAACTTCTCAGAGCTCATTTCTCAAGCACTTGAGCTAGAAAGGATTGAATCAGAAGCAACACCTGTAAAAGAAAAATTAGAAAAAGTTAAGAAATCAGAGAAAGACAAGGGAGAAAAGTCAGTAGAGCCAAGTTCTGGTAGTACTTCTGGGAAGAGAAAGAAATTTGGTAGACCTAGAAGAGGTCGAGGTGGAAGATTTGGAAGGGGTCGATTCTTTGGACAGAGACCCCCTAGGCCTGGTCAGCAGTCGAGCAGGAGTTCATATCCTGGCCGCCCCTATGAGACTTGTGGCAAGATTCATGGGTGAGAATGCTATTGGGCTATGAAAGCCTGCTTTAACTGTGGAGGCAAGGGCCATTTAGCTAAAAACTGCACTAGTGCTCCTAAATATGGTCCAGCTCCTACGACTGCAGAAGTATCTATTCAGAGTCCTGCTTCCAGAGGTTCACAATCAGTTGGCAGAGGTAGAGGCACTGCTTCTAGCAGTTAGGGCACGGTTGGTCAGTCAGCACAAGGAAGTGCTTCAGCCAGAGTTTACACGATGAGACAACGAGAAGAGGCTGAGACTTCTGATGTTGTAGCCGGTACATTCTCTATCTCTGATCAAGAAGTATTTGTGTTGTTTGATCCGGGTTCAACCCATTCATATATTAGTGCTAGCATAGTCAGTTCACTTGCTGTTCCATGTGTCCAAATGGGTTTTGAAGTGCTAGTAACTAGTCCGTTAGGACAAGAGGTCCGGGTCAACAGAATTTATAAGGACTGTCCTTTAGTGATCCAAGGACATGTTTTTCTGTCAGATTTGATTGAAATGCCCTTCAGAGAGTATGATATCATCTTGGGCATGGATTGGTTAGCCAGGCATCACGCCATGATTGACTGTAGACTGAAGACAGTCACTTTTGGTCTCCCTCTGTATGGTGATGTGATAATACATGGGGAGAGGCATTTACTGCCATCAAACATTATTTCGGTTGCACTAGCCAGAAGGATGATCAGAAAGGGGTGGCACATGTGATAGACACCCAAGTGGGGAGTCCAGCACTAAAGGACATCTCTACAGTATGTGACTTTCCGGATGTGTTTCCTGATAAATTGCCAGGATTACCTCTAGAAAGAGAGGTGCAGTTTGAGATTGATGTTATGCCTGGTGTGGACCCAATCTCTATAACACCATATAGAATGGCACCTGTAGAATTGAAAGAGTTGAAAGTGCAGTTGCAAGAACTACTTGACAAGGGCTTTATCCGCCCTAGTATGTCACCTTGGGGAGCGCCAGTGTTGTTTGTTAAGAAGAAGGATGGCACTCTCCGTTTATGCATTGACTATCGGCAGTTGAATAAGGTGACAATAAAGAATAGATATCCATTGCTCCGCATTGATGACTTGTTTGATCAGTTGAGGGGTGCAGCTGTGTTCTCCAAAATTGACCTGAGATCATGTTATTATCAGTTAAAAGTACAAGAGCAGAGTATTCCTAAAACTACCTTCAGAACCCACTATGGCCATTATGAGTTCTTGGTCATGCCATTCGGGTTGACTAATGCTCCGGCTGCTTTTATGGATCTGATTAACACTATCTTCAGACCATACCTCGATCAGTTTGTTGTGATATTCATAGATGATATATTGGTTTATTCAAGGAGTGCAGAAGAGCATGACAGACATCTGCGGATTGTGCTACAGACTTTGAGGGAGAAATAGCTATATGCCAAATTGTCGAAATATGAATTTTGTCTGAAGAAAATATCTTTCTTGGGGCATGTAGTATCAGAAGAGGGCATCAAGGTAGATCCAAGTAAGATAGAAGCTATCCTTAATTGGAGGCCACCCAGAAATATCACGGAGATTTGCAGTTTTCTGGATTTAGCTGGATACTACAGTCGGTTTGTGAAGGGATTCTCCATGTTGGCATCTCCATTGACCAAGCTGCTTAGGAAAGATGTGAAATTTCAGTGGACGGATAAATGCCAGCAGAGTTTTGATGAATTAAAGAGATGTTTGACTGAGGCTCCAGTCCTGACTTTACCTACTCCGGGTAAAGAATATACAATTTATAGTGATGCTTCTCACAATGGGTTAGGCTGTGTGTTGATGCAAGATCGAAATATCATTGCCTATGCATCACGCCAGCTAAAACCGTATGAGAGGAATTATCCGACACACGACTTGGAGCTGGCAGCTATTGTGTTTGCTCTTAAGATCTGGAGGCACTATTTGTATGGGGAGAAATGTTACATCTACATAGATCATAAGAGTTTAAAGTATTTGGGCACCCAGAAAGAGTTGAATTTGAGACAGAAGAGATGGTTAGAGTTGATAAAAGACTATGATTGTCTGATAGACTATCAGCCAGGGAAAGCTAATGTGGTGGCTAACGCCTTAAGTCACAAGACTATGGCAAGTCTACAGATTACTCCTTTGTTTATGGTACATGAGTTAAGATCATTGAATGCCAGCTTAGAGATTAATGATGATGGGCAGACAGCAGTTGCATGGCATGTACAGCCAGTGTTGATTGATCAGATCAGATTGGCTGCTCAGAATGACTAGAAGTATCAGAAATTATTAGAAGAAGTCCGGCAGGGCAAGAAATCAGAATTCTCAATCAGAGATGATAGTCTACTACTACACCAGGGCAGAATATGTGTTCCTAATGATGTTGATTTGAGGCAGATCATATTGAAGGAAGCACATGAGTCTCCTTTTGCTATGCACCCTGATGGCACAAAAATGTATAGGGGCCTAAAGGAGCATTACTGGTGGATGAGTATGAAAAGAGATGTGGCAGAGTTTGTTTCCAAATGCCTAACTTGTCAGCAAGTGAAGGCAGAGCATTAAGTACCTGCTAGGTTGTTACATCCACTATCAGTACCAGAATAGAAATGGGAGAGAATAACGATGGATTTTGTGATGGGACTTTCGAGAACACAGAAGAGTCATGATGCAGTATGGGTCATTGTCGACAGACTGACCAAGTCTGCTCATTTTCTGCCAGTCCGGATGGACTACAGTTTAGAAAGATTGGCTAGGTTGTACATTGATGAAATTGTGAGACTACATAGAGTGCCAGTATCCATTGTATCAGACAGAGATCCTAGGTTCACTTCTAGATTCTGGGGTAGTCTTCAGAGAGCCCTAGGAACTAGATTGAACTTCAGTACTGCGACAGACAGATGGCTAGTCTGAGAGGGTAATTCAGATCTTGGAGGACATGCTACGGGCTTGTGTGATTGAATTTGAGGGCAGTTGGGACACACACTTGCCTTTAATTGAGTTTGCTTACAACAACAGCTACCAATCTAGCATTGGAATGCCTCCATATGAAGCTTTGTATGACAGAAAATGTAGAACCCCGTTGTGTTGGGATGACGTGGGTGAAAGAAAGATGATTAGACACGAAATTGTTCAGCAAACTGAAGAGAAGATTAGGGTGATCAGAGATCGACTTAAGACTGCATCAGACCGTCAAAAGTCCTACCTTGATTTGAAGAGAAGGGATATTGAGTATGCAGTGGGTGAGAAAGTATTCCTCAAGGTTTTCCCTTGGAAGAGAATTATGAGATTCGGCAGAAAGGGGAAACTGAGTCCTCATTTCATTGGGCCATATGAGGTTCTGGAAAGAGTGGGTCCTTTCGCATATTGTTTGGCACTAACTCCAGAGTTGGAGAAGATACATAATGTCTTTCATGTGTCCATGTTGAGGAGGTATCGATCAGACCCATCTCATGTACTATCAGTAGAGAAAATTGAAGTGAATCCAGACCTCACATATGAGGAAGAACCCATAGAGATTCTGGCTTATGAGGTGAAGCAGCTACGGAACAAGCAAATACCGTTAGTGAAAGTGCTGTGGAACCATCATTCGGGCCAGGAGACTACTTGGGAATGAGAGGATGACATGAGGAGACAGCACCCACAATTGTTCAGAGATTGATACCAGGTAAAATTTCGAGATGAAATTTATTTAAGGGGGGGAGAATTGTAACACCCCTATTTGTATAGCCTAGTATATTTCACTGTTCCGGTGACCGGAGTCGGTCCAGACAATTAAGGGGATTAGGACCACACTTGAGACAACTAGATAAGCCACAAACACAAATAATTAGTAATTGTCAATTAGTTAAGTATAAATAAGAAAAACAGAACATAAGAGGTTAACGAGCTGAGAGTTACAGCGATGAGTGACCTTCTCGAGAAGGACTGCGAAGTCGATTTAAACTCAAATTTCGAACCGTAAAATGTGATGCTGCGGTCCTTAAGACTATTACAAACACAGTGAAAAAGAGAAAATCACAAAAAAAAAATGTTAAGTAGGTCAAATAATTAGGTCAGAGATCCGGAAGAAATATTGAATTATTTACAAACCGGATCGAACTGGCGAGAGGCAATTTGGTCAATTGACCTCGAGAGCTGACTCCTGACCTAACTGTCAAATAAAATAAAAAAAAAAAAAGAAAATTTCGGAGTCAGGAATTAAATTAAAGAACTAATGAAAAAATAAATGAAAAAAAAAGAAGAAAAGTTGAAAGAGTAATGACATCATGTGGTGACATAAGCATGATGCAATAAATTTTTATTTTTAAAAATTGAAATTTTGGGATAATTTCTAACAATTAAAAGGCAAATTAAGAAAAGAAAAAATTTGGTCTTCCTTCTTATCTTCAAGCCGTCCACTCTCTCTCTCCCATCTCTTTCATTTCCTTCATGAAACCTCCATTGAAGCCCACCTAAAGCTCTCTTAAACCCTGAATTTTGCCATGAAATCCCTACATCCCTTAACTAAAACTTGTGTTTGAGCTTTGATAAGAAGATTGGGAGTAAATAAATCAAGCAAAGTTAGAAGAATTGGAGATATAAATTCTGCTCACTTAAGGTAAGCTAATCCAACCTTTCCTTTTAGTATACATGATGGATTTAGGGTAAAAATGGATGAGATTATATGAAGAAATTGGAAAAAAATTACATGATTAGGAAGAGAAGGAATTTCGGCCAGCATGTGTGGGGGTATGATTTGCATGGTTTGATTGAATTAGAGGGGAATATGAACATCAAGTAGTTGAATGATTATGGTTATATGCTTTGAATTAGCTAAATACAATGAATTGGTGAACTAGGGTTTTGGATACTTAGGGTTTAGGAGTAAAAAATGTGAGAAATTGTGAAATGATGTGTTTGACCTAGTTTGAGGTGAGAAATGATCATTTGTAACCAAATGAAGTGTGTTGGAAGTGTTGGAATTGAGTTTAAATTCGGATTGAATGTGGTCATGCTGCTGGCAGCAGGACCAAGGTCCCTTTGAGGGACCAAAACTGAAAATTTACAAGTCCAATTGGGAATGAAAATAGACACAAAATGACACAATTTTCATTTAGGAATCATGCCCAAAAAGTGACCAAAACCTAGTGAACAAATTGACCAAATCCGGATTTTCTCAGTCTAACCTGTACAAAAATGACCAAATAAACAGTATTTGTTCATTTGGCCATAACTTGAGTTAGGCAGGTCTAAATGACCTGAAATTTTACCAGTGGATAATTGAGATATAGACCTAAAACTTTCATGAGAACACAAACCCAAATTATGTCATTAACCAAGTCATTTGGCCACCCAAAGTTGGTAATCTAAAGCGCGAACGAGAATTTGCCTGTAAATCAGGTTAAGTCCAATCCGGCAGCCATGATTCAAATGGCTATAACTTGAGCTACAAAACTCCAATTGGAGTGATTCAAAAAGGAAAATAAATTTAAGACAATAGGGAACATTTTCTATGAAGAAAGTTTTGCCAAATTCTAACAGAAAAATGACTAATGAAATAGTGCAATTTAAGACACCAAAACTGAAAATTTGCAAATTTGCTTAAAAGACTTAGAATTTCAGTAAACAACCAAAACTAACAAATTTAGTGACCAAAATGTGGTATGTGGGTGAAGTTAGAATTCCCATACGTATTAAGCCTTAGAAAGTCAACAAATTGACTTGAATAGTGTAGTGAATAGTAACCCCGAAACATAAAATTTAAAAAATGTCAAGTTGAGCACATTAGAGCTAGGTAAAAGTGAAATTAAATTTATTTTTGGATTTATGCTAAGTTATGATACTGAAACACTATGAAACTGTGTGTTTCAGTGGAAAAGAACACCGAGAAAGAACTCGAGGAATCGAGTCAAGGCCAAGAGGCGACTCGCTTAAGGTTTGTGCACAACGTAGAATTTATGTAAATTTTCTTCTGCATATTGTTTTGAATAATTTGAAACATTGAATTGTGACATCATTATGATGAAGTATTTATGATGCTTTTGATTTAAATTGTTGAAAGTTATTTGTGTATATTTGAATTGGCAATGTTTAGTAAATTGTTAAGATAAGTTTTGAAACCAGAGTGTCATGACCATATATTTGAACACCTTACTAGTATGACTAGTGGGGGTAATCAGTTTCAAATTTTGATTCCTTCTCTGGCTGAAGTGTTGAGGTGTGTGCCAGTAGAAGAAGAAATTAAATGGATATCCATATATTTGAGCTAGCTAGCCTTGTGATGTGACTTCTCCTTAGCCTCTGGCTATTGAGATTATATTTGTTTCGAATGGCATAATATAACTGTGGGTTTTATGAAATTGGTTTTGACACTTCAAAATGAAATTATTTGGATTAAAAATCTCATAATTCATGTTTCGTGTTTAACTCTCATGCTCAGTCTAATTTTTGAATAAATGTGATTTAAATTCTGTATAAAGATTATTTTACCTAAATTAACTTGGAGGAGAGTAGTACAACATGACCTAGAAGCATTACACATTTCTGAGGATTTAACCCAAAATCGTTCAAAGTGGAGAAAGCGAATCCATATAGCCGACCCCAAATTTTTGGGATAAAGGCTTAGTTGAGTTGAGTTGAGTATAAAGATTATTTTAGTATGTTGTGCACCATTAAGTCCTAGTACTCAACGATGGCTGTTATTGCTGTCACAGATTTAGAGACTAGAGGAGCAGTAGAGTGAGCTGCTGAGGATTGTGGAGCAACTTACCTTGAAGTTATATCGGGTATATTTTATACCCTGACTATAAATATTTATTTTGATGCATGTAATGCACGTAAATGTATGGACATGTAAAATTGGTCTTGAGCAGCTTGTATAAAGCTTGTATAAAGTTTGTAATAAATTTTAGTTTGGATTTTTCTAATGTAAATTTTTAGTATGATGTATATAAATTGTTTTTATCTTTAATGAAATATGAATGGAAATATTTTATTTTAATTTGAATGAAATTGATTGATAGTATCTTGATGATTACTGAATTTTTGGAAATTGAGAAATGATGATTGTTAAATTTTGAAACTTGGGAAATTGGTTGGGATTGTTGTGGAGTTGTTGAAATTGTGGAGGTAAATTATTAGAAGTGCTTTTTACAGGTATTTGAAGAACTGTTTTCTCAAAATACAGACGACACTCTGTCGAAATTTTTATAAAATTTAGGGAAAAATAAAATGGGCAAAAAATTTTTAACTAGTTTTCAGTTTTGAATAAATAATTTTAATACCTATTAGAAAATGCTCAACACTTATAAAAGTAAGAAAATTGTTTTAAAATCCCTTGCAGGGTACTTAATGAGTTATCGGTAGGTGAAGTTCGGTAGTTCATTAGGTATTCTACGGGATCATGTTATGCTTTACAGAGGGGTAAGGTGTGACAATTAACAATTAAATGAACATAGAATTTTATCCCTATTTACCTTAAATAACTTAAATAACTGTGTTATCTCAGGTCTAAAGATTATATGCACTGATATGATATATGACAATGCATTGACAAGAGTATTAGTAATATGCCCTAGAGCATATCATTTTGTATGTATCTAGTGCACATTTTGTTAATAAAGGGCAGTTTCACTTTTCCGTTTACATAATATATTTATGTGTAATAGAAAAGGTCCATTGATATTTTGTTAGAAATTCTATTCTTAAGTTGTTAAGAATATGAGTGATAGTATTTCTAGCCCAAAGTATTATAAATTAGTTCACAATCGAGGATACTTCACAATAAGGATATGACTTATCCAGAAAGATTATAATCATATTTGTTCCCAATTTATTTATATGAGATATAAATAAGTTGGAATGGTGAGTCTCATGCCATATAACAGACATGATAGGCACTTATATATGATAAGTAGGCCGAACCAGTGACACTTATGACAAACACGTGGAGTTTACTCTTATCAATGTATTGTCATAAATCATATCAGTGCATATAATCTTTAGACCTGAGATAACACATTTATCTTGTATATAGGTGGTTTGAGTTTGATACTGCTTTTATACTTGTACTGTGTATGGGTATATGGGCATGTGTTAGCTCCTACAAATTATATATGGAGGTAGGTGTTGATCAAGATGGAATCTTTTACCCTAAGTAAATAGGGATAAAATCCTATGTTCATTTAATTGTTCTTGATGTTTCAAGTTCCAGACCAGGACAAACAGATTTAATCAGAAAAGAGTTCCTGATAAGAAAATCTTATTAATCAAGAACTGGAATTAAAAGAGAACATAATGTTCATAGCAATTGGAGTTTGACATTAACCATGGCTCCAGCTGGGATTGGGATTTTGTAACAGAGAGATTTTAGTACTTGGTAACATATGATTATAGGTTCATTTAAGGTATTCCTTATTACTGATTGAGTAACCATGGCATGCTATGCTAGGTGTTAACCATGGTCTATGAGGTGCCTAAAATGATTTAGAGAAATCATTTATAGTAAGAAAGAGTTCTGATGATATTAAGAGTTGATATCATATCTCATTGCCAATTAGTGATGAGCCTAGTGAGTCACACACATACACAAGATAATCATCAAGTTAAAAGTGATTTAATTGATTAATTAAAGAGTTTAATTGATTAATTAAATAGGTTTGGTTTACAATAAAATTGCAAAGTCCCTAGCATGGCTTGAAACCAAATCTAGATTATTGGATGTATAGTACAAGTTAAATTTATATTTAAAGTGTCTAAATATGAATTTAATTGTGAGAAATTAATTATTGGAGATTAATTAATTAATTTATATTTGATATAAATTGATTAGAAGAAGAGAAATAATGATTTTGGGTTGAGAACTCAAAATTACAACACAAGGGTAATTAGGTCATTTCACAGGGTGACATGGGGCACCATGAGATGGTGACACATGGCACCATATAAGTTTGTCATTTTTCTTTCCATCATGCAAGGTGATCAAAGTCAAGATTAAGTTTAGCTTTGACACTTGGCTTAGTGTGATTAGGTCAATTAAAAATAAGATGCAATAAGGTGATGACATGTGGCAAGGGTTTTAAGTGATGACCTAATTATAAAAAGGAAAAGAAAGAAAAACAAAATACACACTTCTTTCTCCACAAGGTGCCGCCACCTTTGGCTCCCTCTCCTCTTCTTCTTCTTCTCTCATCAATTCCAAGAGAATTGCCCAAATTCTTTTGAATTAAAATTGCTAGAAATTATTTCTAGTGTTCTATACACATCTACAACCTCTCTAAAGGCAAATCCCTAATTTCTAATTGGTTAGCAAGGCTTGAAAAGCTGGTTTAGTGGCTACTATTGGTGATCTTGGTGTGGACAAGCTAGAGGGACAACTCTTGGGGTCCTAGGTGCTTCACAAAGGTACCAATTACATCTACAGTGCATCAAAAGGTTAGTGCACATATTATTCTTATGATGTAGGCTTCTAATGAATTAATTTGTTAATTCAAAAATCTTAAATGGCAAATGTAGATCCTAATACATATTAAAAGTGTTTTAATATGCAATTGAACATTGAAATCAATTAAGCACATAATGGATATGGCATGATGCATGAAACCCTAGAAGAAAAATTTTGAATTCAATGTTCTAATTCACCTACCAACATACTTCCGCTCCTTTAGAGAGTAAACTCCACGTGCTTGTTATAAGTGTCACTGGTTCGGCCTACTTATCATATATAAGTGCTTATCATGTTTGTTATGTGGCATGAGACTCACCACTCCAACTTATTTATATCTCATATTAATACTTTGGGAACAAACATTATTGCAATCTTTCTGGATAAGTCATGTCCTTTGTGGAGTATCCTCGATTGTGAACCAATTTATGATACTTTGTGCTAGAAATACTGTTACTCATATTCTTAACAGATGAAACTATGCATGAAATTCATGAGGCATACACAAGCATATTTGACATTGATTCTTTGCATACCATTCCATTCAATTTAGGCACAATTGATGAGCCATGTAACATATTGTTAGCAGCAGACCTAACCCTTGATGAGAGGAAAGATTTTGAGAGAATTTTGAAAAAACATGAGAAAGTATTTGCTTGGTCTTATGACGATATGCCTGGGACAGGTAGGAGCATAGTGGAGCACCACATTCCCATGTACCCTGATGCTAAGCCTGTCAAGTAGAAATTCCTGTGCCCAAGAGCAAAGTGGGCAGACAAGGTTAGAGAATAGGTCACTAAATAGGTGAATGGTGTACAATTTTAGGCTGAGACTAGAGAGCTTTTACAGAAATATGGAGTGGAGCATCATAAGTCCTCACCATATAGGCCACAAGCTAATGGTGCAGTAGAGGCAGCTAATAAGAATTTGAAAAGGATCTTGAGCAAAATGACACAAACCTACAGGGATTGGGTAGACAAACTACCCTTGGCATTGTGGGGGCACAGGATGACTGAGTGATACTTAACAGGGGCTACTCTTTATTATGAATGAAAGAGGCTGTGTTGCCGATAGAGATGGAAGTCAAATCTTTAAGGGTGACACTTAAAGCCAAAATTCTTGATTATGCATGAAAGAGGGATAGGTAAGAATAACTAGCATTATTAGATGAAGCTAGACTTAAGTTTATGTTTCATACTCAGCTTTATTAGAGAAGGATAGCTCATGCCTATAATATATGAGTAAAGCCTTTAAAGATTTGAGTGGGAGATTTGGCGCTGAAATAATCTAAAGTTGTTCTACCTGATCCTAGGGAAAAGTTCAGACGAAACTAGGAAGGATCGTATCTTGTCAAGAAACTGTTACCTAAGGGTGTTGTGAAGCTATCTGATATGGAAGGCAATGAGTTTATGGAGCCAATCAATAGGGACAGGCTTAGGAAATACTTTCTCTAAAGAAAAATAAAAGAAAAATAGAACCATAAAAAAACCTATTACGTGAAAAACCCGAAAGGGCTGCTTAGACAAAAATTAGGGATAATGAAAAATGATCCTCGCTAAGTGGAAAACTCGAAAGGGCCGCTTAAGAAATAATTATAGGTAATAAAGCCTGCTAAATTGAAAACTGAAAAGGCAGCTTAGGCAACAATAAAGGCATGTGAGAATAAAATATTTAGTTGGAAAACTTGTAAAGGCTAGCTAATAACAAGAGTACAGTATGCTGCTACTAATATGATACCAATCTTGCTTAAGTCTGAATGTAGTGGCATGATATAGAATTACAAGAATGACATAAACAGTTCTAAAAATAGATTCATAACATAGATAAGTCTTAATAAAAAAAAACATTCATTCATGTTTTAGTTTCATTCATTATTGTTTTAGTGATAGAATTGTTTCTTCTTTATGTTGTGCTATCTACTGTTTTTTGTGCTTCTTAAATGCAGATGATGAAGATTCTTCCCTGGATTGCCTCAAAAAGTAAGCATCCTGATCAATGAGGGAGGCCCATCTCTTATACTTATCACTGGTGCTCTGATGAGCTGAAGACTCGATCTGGTACTCAATGGTACAGCAAGGCCAAATGTACTCCCAATGCTCAAGGAACTGTCTGGACAATGGACCTCCCTGGAACTCAGGAATCAGCAATAAGATGTCCCGTCGGCATCCAAACTACTTATAGAGATGGTCAGGAGTATCGAAAGTAGAGAAATGCAAACTTGCAAGTGGTAGGTATGGGACATATGTACGGGTAGTGACATGAATAATATGGCACCAAGGGCACATCCACTAGATGGTTGCATTAGGGAGGGTCCCAATCCATTAAACCCTTCTATCATAAGTAGGGGTGTGCAAATGATCGGTTTGGTTCCAAATAGAATCGAACCAAATAAATTGAAAACCAAAGCTAAGGATTTTTAAAGACGGAATTGAATCAAACATTAAGATGGAACTAAACCAAAATAACTGACTTAATTCGGTTCAGTTCGATTCAGAATTGATTAAACTGAACTTTCCAAAAATTCAACATCACACACACTTTACACACATAAATTCCATCCCAGCAACTCAAAAATCTCAAACAATTTAAACAGGAATAAGAACAAACCTCAAATCCAACACTACAACAGCAAATTAAAGACTTTCAAATCAAGTTCCTAAATCCTAAATACTCAAAGTCTCAAACAATCTCATGAACAAAACACAATAATCAATTTCAATCTTCTAGATGCAAGAATAGAATTCCAGATGTAGTACCCATTAATCAATTTATTGAAAAAAAAAAACTAAAAATTACACAAAATTTCAATAACAAATTTTGCAACACCTTTTACAATTTGCCTACATTTTGCAAGAAATTACAAATTCTCACAAAATGCCCATATTTTGCAATACCTATTACAAAAACAATACCTAGCAAAATACATCAAACTTCTATAAAAAAAAAAAAAAATCAAACCTACATGAGAAACCGAAGGAACTTGAGCAATAGCAGATTTTCTTCTTTGCTTTAGTCATCTCCCTTCTGCTCTAGCACAAAAGATGATGAAGAAGAAGTCTATAAACAATAGCAACAGCGACATGTGAGTTAATGAGTGGTGATCGACTAAATCTCATACTACAAAGTGACATGCAAGGCAAAGGGGTGACTCCATTGACAAGTTGTAAGGCCATGAATATGATGAGAATATGAGATGGCAATGTTACATGAAGAAAAAAGAAGAAGAAGAAGCAGGAGAGAGGTCAGAGGAGGAAAGGACGGTAACGAGAGGGAATAAGGATAGATGACTATATTTAGGCTTAGGGTTATGTTTTTATCTCTTGGGCTTGGCTTGGACAAGGGCCTGTATATGTAAAGGTTAAACTTTTGGGCTTTAAATTTTGGTTTATTTAATTTTATCGGTTATAACCAAAAATCAAACTGGACTGACCGAAAATCAAAATTCACCTAAATATACTAACCGAATTGAAACCAAAAACTGAATAACCAAACCATTTGAATCGAAATCAATCAATTTGGTTTGGTTTCTCAATTCAAACTGAGAAATGCTTAACCCTAGTCATAAGAATCTACCGATCTAAAATCATGCGAGCCAGGTGATGCTTTGGTGAATACCTAGCAGGGTCTACAGAAGGAGGGGCAAGCAAACAAAATTTCTCCTATAGCCATACCTATATAAAAGAGAGAGAGAGAGAGAGAGAGAGAGAGAGAGAGAGAGAGAGAGAGAGAGAGCTCATTAGGCATTTAGGCGATATAAGCAAAAGTTAAAGCAAAAGTAAAAAAATAATAGTGTTCTCTAATAAAGGGCAGTCTAGGCAAAAGTTAGAGCAAAAAAGCCTATTAGGCTAAAAACTTAATTTTTAGGCAGTCCAAGCAACAATTAAGGCAAAACATAACAAAAAGAAAAAGAAAATAAAGGTATGGTTACCTGAAGGAGAATCAAGCTCCCAGTCAGGCGATTTGATTTGCTTAACTTCAAAGTTGTGTAAGCCTATGAGTGTTTTGGCCACGATAACAGTCATTGGTGAATGCCATTATTCCATTTGAGACACCATGCCCATGATGGAATAATATCCATTACCATTTTCAGAGACCAGAAGATACTAGGCAAGCAGATAGAAGCAAAAGACCCAGTTCCATGCTTTCATAGAATGATCAATGGAGGCACACCCTGGAATCAAGGAATATAAAATGGCAGACTTGTTTATTACGAACAAACTAGCACTAGCAGGGCTCAAATTAAATAATGCAACCATCTCATTGAGAAAATGCAAGTTGAGAGATGGAATCACCATGGGTGTAATGGAAGAAGATGGGATCCCCAAAATGGCTTTAAATTCTTCCACTAAAGGAGAAATTTCCTTCCCATTGGAGCAAAAAACATGATCTTTTAAACACCATAAGCTTGCTGCAGCATGGAGGAAGGCATAGTTGAGGTTGATGTTAAAAAGATAACGAAGTTCTCCTAGCTTGGTCCAAGCTAGATCTTCCCATTTTTTAGTATTTATGGAAGAAATTAGAGGTTTTAGGAGTTTATGGGTTTGTTCAGTCATGTTAGGATGAAAAATAGAAGAAGCGAAAGCTTTAGGAGTTTTTGAAATGGGTTTGAGGTGAGAAAGACAGAGTTGGGCTGCCTTTTAAACCCAGACCTCAACATGCGTGCACATTTGAGGACCTACGCATAACAGTAACCCACTTGTGCATGCAGATCCTGGCAAGGTAGGGTAAAGGCCAAATTTCAAGTAGTCTTGGGTATTTTGTTGTTAATTATGTATGTATTCAGTTGCTAATGATGTATTTTCACATATGCACTTAAAAAAAAAAAGAAAAAAGCAAACCATTCGATCACTTGTATGAAGTTTCATTATTCCAAAATTATTCGAAAACAAAATAACACGTGCAGCAATGTAGCAAAAAAACAAATACTATGCAAAAAATCTCGAAGTAAAATCTATACTCAACAAAACCAAGTGTTTCAGAAGTTCAGGAGAAGGAAAAAGCAACTATGGCTCAAGAGCTCTGGGTCACCTCATCATCACTCTCAAAGAACTCTGTGTGTAGGACTGACATATGACTTGCAGGTTTGCGGACACGTCCAACAAAAACTCATATCCTAATTTGTCTTTTGGACTGGCAGCACCTAATGTGGTTGCTTCCCTCATCTGTGCTCTCCCACCTCGAACTGACGGACCTCCACTAGTGGTCCTCACCATCTATGCCCGAAGATCTACATGCTCTTTCTCTCGGAGCTCTAGTGTCTGTTGGGTTTCCTATAACTGGCGCCTATTGTCATCCAAAGCATGCTTGTTATCCTCCAAAGTAGTCTGTACAATAAATAAATGTTCACTGTGAGTAAAATCATGCATACATGCATAATTATATAAATTGTACTTATCTACAATGTAGCTGTACTTGAGTGGATGGACTCATTTGCAGAAGAGCATGCTTGTAATAGTACTTGCCAGTCTCGCAAGGGATCTATACTAGAATGGACATAATCAACAAGTGTACCAAGCAACAATGAAATATGGGAAATTAGAAAGTAGTTCGAAAATACTCACATGAGTCATATCATCGCTAGAGAAGAGTATAGGGTCGGATGGGCTGATCTGGAGGTGAAGCTGCAAGAAATGCCCCTAGACATTGTGAGCAAAGATGCAAGTATCCTGCCTGGAATAAAGGTCACCAAGCACCACATTAGCTGCTGATCCGCTAGCACCCCTCTTCTTCTTTCCCTTATTGTAGGTGGTCTGCTGTAATTAGAAAAATAAAAAGAACAGTCAATGTCAAAATGAAAAGGACAATGAGAAAAATTAATAGAGAGATACTCATAGAACTAGAGGCTCTACGAATAGGGCCAGTAGGTTTGGGTGAATTAGATCCTCAGGAGCACAAATGGCTACTAATCTCCTCACAATAAATCCCTCCACGAAGGTGGCGTAGTCTCCACCATCAGCAGCTAACAATGCTCCAAAGTCAGTCCCCTCTCGACCCTCTGCAGAAGTGTCTTGTGTAAGGAGATGCCTGAAATACATGTCCAAAGGCGAGTCCAATGGTACTTTGCTTTCCTGCATGCCACGGTACCAATGGTGGATGCGCTCCCCCAAATACCAAACCTGATAGCATGGACCCTCAAAAAGAACCTGCGACTGGGTATAAGTGAATGCGGCCCTCATTTTAGCTGGCCATGCATCAAGAGCCTCAAGCTAGTATCCCCTATCAATATGAACAGATGAAGCAATAAAAAGGGGAATTAGATATAGAAAGAATAGTAACAACTTATGTTGAATAGGATATGGGAACTTGGATACTCTATCTTAAGTAAGAAGGTCAAGATATCGCTACATCCTGGGAAGACTATGCGCTTTAGCTTTCTTGTCCTTTTTCCTCCAAAGCCATGCACCAAAATGGGGGAAGTTGGTATGGAATCCATCAACCATGTTAGGATCAGGCACGATCCTTAGCTCATATTCCCAAATCTATAATAGGAAAATAATAGAATAAAGAAGGTATAAAGTCAACATAAGGATTAGAATAGACAAGAAATTGGAAATAAAAAGGGGAAAGAAAACATACCTCCAATAGGTGCTAAAACCTGACCATACCAATCATATCCCTGCAACACATGTCGATACCTTTTTATAGATAAGCAAGGGAGGCCTCACAACAATTGTAGGTGGGAATGAGGATGATATCCTCCAAAGTTGTAATAAAGGCCAAATTTATAGTGGATCCATGATCACAGAATAATGTGGCCCCAAGAGTATATAGAATAAAACACTTGACAATGTGATCTTTCCCTGCGAGCTCAGTCCTAGCAAACTCCTAGGAATGGGTCAATAAATTGAGAATAATGCCTGTCTTCTCAAAGTGTTGCACTTGGGCATCAGAGCCCCTATAATCAGTGTCTAAAGGGACAATGCCCTCGGTGCAGGGAAGGCTAGTAAGTGCTGCAAAATCTAATGGAGTGAAGGTGATCTCCCTAACCCGTGGGTGGCAGAATGCATGTGTTGACTCCCACCATTTCTCACATAAGGCAGATAAGATGCACCAATCACTGTGGAAGCGATAATGGGTGGGAAGCATCTAGACAAACTTTATAAAACTAGTCACAGTAATGGGAGCCTTCATCGCACTGCTGAAGCCCTCATAAAAGGTGTGGATATCAATCACATTCCCATGACCCCAAATAAAGGCCACATTAGCCTATTTGAAATAATAAATAAACTCAGTCAAAAATTTTCAATTTATAATAATTGATGTTTATTGTTTTCCTTTTTATGTCTACATTTCAAATAATATGCTCATGCATTTTCTAGATTGTGTAGATTTCAATAAGAGTTTAACTATGCTAAAAATAATAATGAACTTTATTTAAGTAATTATTAGTCTTTATGTGTAGATCTTTAAGTCTGCATAAATAGGTTGAGCAATGCATATTGAAA
Organism: Hevea brasiliensis; assembly: GCF_030052815.1. NCBI lineage: Eukaryota > Viridiplantae > Streptophyta > Magnoliopsida > Malpighiales > Euphorbiaceae > Hevea > Hevea brasiliensis. Next base: position 78,178,347 of record NC_079501.1, read on the forward strand.
AGACTAGAAATAATTAGGGCATTCTAATTTGACTTTATATTAATGTGGCTTTCATTAATTTTTAAGTGATTTAAGTCTTCTGATTGCCCATACACGCACCTATGTCATGATATGCATTTAAAAATTAGATTGTCACAAATTATGAATTTTTGAATTTTGCATTAAATTCGGGGTTTTGTTGTTTAATCTTAGTTAAAAACAATGTGTTTATGGTAATTCTTGATGTTTGACATAATTTAACAAGTTTAAAAGTTGTAGGGGTTGAAATATGGATCAAACCATCTTCATACGCATGGAATGGATGGAGAACAGGTCAAGAACTTGCGAAGAACGCGTTCAAGACTAAACCTTCACATGTGTGGTCCAAACCTGAGTGTGTGGGACTTGCAGGTCCCAGGACCTGCTTACACAGGTCCATTTGTGTGCGCAGGGTGAGTGGCATTTCACCATTGGCTCTATTTCAAATCGTTTTTCTAACGACTTTTAGTTCAAATAACATATTTTATACACAAACAACCTAAACGTGGAGTCTACAACACTCATAAATGCAAATCTACCCTATTTTTTACATTATGCCATTTTATAAATTCTAACCCATTTTCTTTAATTTCATGTATTTTAGGCAAAAATAAAAAGTTTGGATCAGAGGCTTACCAGTGTTGAAGAGCAATAAGACTCTGGGTTAGGATGAAGAGGCACTGGACACCCTCAGAAAATGCTGACCAACGCAACATTAATGATTTATGGGAGTAGGGTGAACCATTGTTGTTTTTGGATCTAAGAATGTTCGAAGAGTGTTTGAGAGTGTTTATAATTCAAAAAAAGGGCAGAAGTAGAGAGAGAGTGCAGCTGTGTGGGAAGTGAAAGGGACCTTTCCCTTTTACACTTAACGTGTCTCTTAAAATTGCACCATTTTTAGAGACATGGGCGCACATGTCAATGCTTGTGAACGTATGTCCCTGTGACCTGCATGCATATCTTATACGCAGAGGCATTTTGGTCATTTCGTGTTAATTTTCTCACATTTTTTTTTTATGCTTTTGAGCACATTTAATATCCAAAAGTCTATTTTATTCATAGTTTAAAAAGTCCATTACATCATAAAGCACAATACTTTAAATCCAATATTTTGGATTTTTTAAATATTTAAATCTATTTTTCTCCTGATGAACCCTCTTTTTTCTTTGGTATTTCAGGATTTTGCATTGGCTTGACTTCTTAAGAAGTTTCTCTAGTTGCAGCTTTTGATGACTTGTTGGCAAAAGTCATTGCAAGAAATTTTGCATACTCTACATCAACTTCTTAACTCCATCTAAGTAGTTTGTTCTTAGTTGGTCCCAAGCCCGAATAAAGGAGGAGGGTTGCGGTAGGTCACAACTAGCATAAAAATTTCATCATACCTCATGATATGGATTCTTACGATATAAACGTTGGGGCATCCTCTATATATGACGCGCCACATTGGAGCCTGGGTGTAGTGAGAAATATGCATGGGTGTAGGGTGTTCGCAGAAAGGAACGCGCTATGTCGACGCATGGGTGTGGTGTTAAATGAGCAAGGGTTCCCACATTATAGACGAGTGTGGGTAAAGAAGTTAGTCCATAGAACAGATAGTAGAATAGTTAGTGGAATAGAACATAAGATAGGCTTAGAGAATAATAGAATATATCATAAAAGGAGATCAATTAGGAAGGAACTGGATAGGAGGAGGATCAGGGTTAGTACTTGGAATGTTGGATCACTTATAGGAAAATTAATGGAGCTTATGGATACCTTGGAAAAGAGAAGAGTGAATATTGCTTGGATTCAGGAGACTAAATGGGTAGGAGAGAAAAGCAAGGAAGTGGGTAATTCATGATACAAACTGTGGTTTACCAGAAAAGAGAGGAACAAGAACAAAGTGGGCATGATCATAGATAGGACATTGAAAGATGTTGTAATAACTGTGAAAAGAGTAGAAGATAGAATTATACTAGTAAAACTAGTACTAGAAGAAGAAACAATATATATAGTTAGTGCTTATGTCCCATAAATAGGATTAGATAGTGAAAGTAAATAAAGATTTTGGGAAGATATGGATGATCTAATGCAAAGTATATCAAATGAAGAGAATGTTATCATCGGTGGAGATTTGAATGGTTATGTAGGAAGTGATAGGCAAAGTTATGAGAATGTTCATGGAGGTTTTGGTTTTGGTAGCCAAAATGAGGGGAAAAGCATCATGAATTTTGCCATGGCGTATGACCTAATACTAGCAAATACCTACTTTATAAAAAGGGAGTCGCATTTAGTGACTTTTAAAAGTGAACAACATAGAAGCCAAATTGACTTCCTCTTAACTAGGAAGACAAATAGAGCTTTATGTAAGGATTGTAAGGTTATTTCGGGAGAGGCTTTAACAAATCAATATCGGTTAGTGGTCTTGAATATCAAGTTTAGGAACAATTCAAGTAAGGCTAGAAGAAATATTGTAGCTTGAATAAAGTGGTGGGAGTTCAAAGGTGTAAAGCAAGTGAAGTTTAAAAAAGAGTTTCCCGAGTTTAAAACATAGAAGCTGGATGTAGAGACCAATGGTATATGGATACAAATGACATCAAATTAGAAAAGTAGCTAGAAAAGTACTTAGAGAGTCTAGAGGACATAAACCACCCTCAAAAGAGAGTGGTGGTGAATGAGGAAGTACAAAAAGCGGTGAAGAGAAAGAGGGAATTGTATAAGAAATTACCTAAGTATAGTAATAATGAGGCTTATGAACAGTACAAAATAACAAAAAAATAGGCAAAAAAGGAGGTTAATCAAGCAAGAGTGCAGGCCTTTGAAAAGTTGTATGAGAAACTTAGAACTAAAGAATGGGAGAAAGATATTTATAGATTAGCCAGGAGGGGAGAAAAGAAATGTTAACATCTTAATCAAGTTATGTGCATTAAGGATAAAGAAGGAAAAAATATTGGTGAAAGATGAGAACATTAAAGAAAGATGGAGAAATTATTTTAATGATCTCTTTAATAATAGTCAAAGTAGTAATAGCGTGAATATAGATTAAAGAGCAATAGAAAAGAATGTGAATTACACTAGAATAATTAGATCTTTAGAAGTGAAAGAAGCACTTAAGAGAATGAAAGTGGATAAAGCCTATGGACCTGATGGAATACCAATTGAAGTGTGAAAGTATTTGGGAGATGTGGGAGTGGCATGATTAACTAAATTATTTAATAAGATTCTAGACTAAAAAAAAATGCTTGATGAATAGAAGAGGAGTATTTTAGTCCCTATTTTTAAAAATAAGGAAGACATACAGAGTTGCTTAAACTATAGGGGAATTAAACTCATGAGCCATACTATGAAATTGTGGGAGAGAGTTTTGAAACATTGACTACGTCATGACACTTCTATCACTCCTAATCAATTTGGCTTCATGTCCGGTCGTTCAACTATGGAAGCGATCTCTCTTATTAAGAGCTTGATGGAGAAATATAGAGATGCGAAGAAAGATCTATATGTGATTTTTATCTATTTGGAGAAGACTTATGACAATATTCCAAAAGATGTCTTATGATGAGTGTTAGAACAAAAGAGGGTATCTATTAGGTACATACAAATATTGAAAGATATGTATAAAGGAGCAACTACTATTATGTGCACAGTGAAAAGGGACACAAGAGATTTTCCTATCTAGTTGGATTACACCAAAGTTCAACTATGAGCCCTTACCTTTTTATATTAGTTCTAGATGAATTGACGAAACATATACAAGAGAGTATCTCTTGGTGCATGATATTTGCAGATGATATAGTTCTGATAGATGAAGGAGTTAATAGAGAGTTAAAGCTTTGGAGAAGTACTCTAGAGTCAAAGGGCTTTAAGTTAAGTAGAAGGAAGACAGAATACATGCATTGCAAGTTCAGTGAAGGCTGAACTAGTGATAAGGAAGGAGTTAGTTTGGATGGAGTGGTATTGCCCCAAAGTAATCACTTTAAATATCTCGACTCAATCCTTCAAGTAGATGGAGGATGTGAGGAGGATGTTAGTCATAGAATTAAAGTCGGATGATTAAAGTGGAGACGTGCCACAGGAGTTTTATGTGATCTCAATATTCTCAATAAGTTGAAAGGAAAATTTTACTGTATAGCCATATGACCGGCCATGTTATATGGTAGTGAGTGTTGGGCAATGAAGGAGTCGTATGTATCTAAGATGAGAGTTACGGAGATGAGAATATTAAGTTGGATGAGTGGCCATACTAGACTAGACAAAGTTCTTAATGAGAGTATTAGAGAAAAGGTAGGAGTGGTGCCAACTGAGGATAAGTTGAGAGAAGGGAGATTGAAGTGGTTTTGTCATGTGAAGCGTAGACATATGGAAGCTCTAGTTAGACAAGTGGAGCATATTAGGTTAGAGGATAGAAAGAAAAGAATGGGTAGACCTAGACTGACTTGGAGGAGAGTAATACAACATGACCTAGAAGTATTATATATTTCTGAGGATTTAACTCAAAATCATTTAGAGTGGATAAAGAAAATCCATATAGCCGACCCCAATAAATTTGGGATAAATGCTTAGTTGAGTTGAATATAGGTATATACTAGATTAGAGTTAAGGTTGAATTGGGGGCATGAGTCACTCCTTTGGTGTAGATGATAGCCTTGATATGAGGCTTTTATAAGTCATTATGAATTTATATTACCATTTTTCTCTTAATTAAAATTTGTTTTAGTAATTAATTATTTGTTATATTTTCAGTGTATGTTGCACTTTGTAATTATTTTAGCTTTTGCATTCTTTGATAGTGTTATCGTCCTTTTTGTTGGGCTTTGATTCCTTTTTGTTTGTGTGATCTTAACTCTTCAATTTTCAAGTGTAATTTAAATAGGTTTAGTTTCCATTAATTGAATTATTTTGATATGGTGAAATTATTTGAGCATTAGTGTAATTGTTTTAAATCTTCCAATGAGTAATGTGAGAGAATGGAGAATGGAAAGTATTATTGTATGCCCCGGATGGGCTGTGTTTATATATATTTATGAATTGCTCTATTGTTTTATTATGTTTTAATAGGGGAAAATATTTAAATTTTAGGGGAAGTGTCAGAGAAATTTCAGTAGAATTTTTATTTATTTCATACAAAGTGTTTTAATTAGCTAATTAATTAATTATTTATTTAAGAACTACGTGGGTTCGATCCCTTATTTAATAGGGGTACGTAGGCAGTTTAAGGTAAATTGAACTTTACTTCAAGCCCAACCTGAACTTTTTCTAAATAAATTTTTCAATTGAATTTTCATTATCTATAGAGTTTTGTCCTTCAAACTGTTATTTTTGATGGTTCAGAAATTTTCTTTTACATAAGAAGGTTTATTTAAATTTTGCTTTACTCATTTTATTACAAATTTTAGATTGTGAATATTGTTTCAATATTTGCTTGAATTATGATGTGTTAGCCTTACTAGTTGATTTGTAATTTTATTAGATGAATGGGCATTAGCTACTTAAGCCATAGAATAAATCAGTTAGTTTATAGGGCTGCCTTTCCTTGAGATTTCATGGAGGGGTGTGACAACCCACCTCTACTCAATATATGAAGGGAGGGGATAAGATTATAAACAACCCACCTCTGATGTAAACTACTTCCTCCATTTCATATTGTTTGTCAGTTAGGACAATTACACAAAAATTAAGAAAATGATTGAACAATATTAATTATAATAAAAAAATACACCTTATGACTAAATTATGTCTTTATTGAAGTACTCAAATTATAACTCTATTAATTCTCTCCTTTTGAGACACCCCTTACCCGTGTACAGTATACCCGAATAAGTAATGCCACACGGTGTACCGGCACACTCTAATATACCTTAATTAGTTTGTATCATGCTTTTGAATATAATTTATGAAATATAATTTATTTAAGCCATTTATCGAAATTATTATTTATTTGAGGTTCCGAAAATTTTAAAGAAAATCCGGCAGAGTACCGGCTAAAAATGGAGAAAACAGTTCTTCGAAACCTGTTAAAAACACTTCCAAATAATTTCCAAATAATCCCAACTTCAATTCTTCAACAGAATCTCAATATCAAAATCTCACATTGTTCAGTTTCAGTTCTCAATCATCATTTCTCAGGGTTCTCATATATAAACAACAATTAAATACTCAAATTACTTCCATACATAACCATAAATCTTTATTATTTACATGAACCTCAAAATACATTACATAAATCCAAATATATATGAGAAAATAAAAATTTAATTACAAAATAACAAAATGACACCTAGTGCCCTACCAATGCACTGCAGGTAGTGAGGTGACACGGACATCGTGCAGAGTCACAGGATGAACTCACCCAGTCTGCGGTCTACTGGGCTCACGATCTGTATCTCCAGAACCTACGCGTGGCAAAAGCAACGCGCTAAGCAATAATGCTTAGTGGTGCAATAATAAAATAAAAGAAATAGCAAGAAAATAGATATGTAGTGAATGTATATGTTTCATTTGTTTTGAATTTGTATATCATTAACTTTGTCCACTTTTATTCATTTGGTTGCCCAAGTAACCTACACTAGACGCATCGGATCGATAAACGGGTAAACCGCACCGGGTATCTAGTACTCGGCCCACACCATCGGTCACGTATGCATCTCCCGGCAGGCAATGTAACAGCTAACAAGTCAGAATAATATCGTGCACAAGGCCAAATCTCAATGCAAGGTCGAATGGCTAAAAGCCATGAAATCGCAATGGCATATTGCCATGTGCAATACTGATAACTGAACCCTATTGGCATGCCAAACTATCTAAACCAATCTTGTTAGGTATACTAGGGCATTTGAAACTTTTAAATTCTTCAATTTGTGAATTTCAAGTTTTGGTGTCACTATTCACCTCATTGGTCAATAAAAATGTTGACTTTTGGATAGAAAATAGGTGTATTGGTTTTAACACCCCAAACATACCACATTTTGTATTTAAAACTTGTTGGAATTGGTCACCATTACCATTTCTAACTTAAAACCAAGAGGGCAGAAAATTTCAGTTTTTGAAGCCCAACTTTACTGTTCCATTAAGCCCTGTTGCAGTGGGAATTTGAGGAAATGGTAAACATGAAAGTTGTTCCTTATTTTGTCTAGTTGAATTTATTTTTTTGAATCACTCCATTTGGAGTTTTGTAGCTCCAGATATGGTCCAAAAACCACAGCTGGCCGGATTGCCAATCTGCAGAATTGACCATATCTACATTAACATGAACAGTGACTAGAATCACTTGGTTGGATGGGTTCTGGCCATAATTTGGGGTAGGTTCCTTCATGAAAGTTGTTTCTCTATGTCTTAACTTGTTGCTGTAAAAATTTCAGGTCAATTGACCATATCTACAGTGAGTTATGGCCAAATGAATAGTTACTGTTCATTTTCAAGTGTAATTTAAATTTTCAAGTGTTTGTGTGAGTTATGTTTGTGTGATCTTAACTCTTCAATTTTCAAGTGTAATTTAAATAGGTTTAGTTTCCATTAATTGAATTATTTTGATATGGTGAAATTATTTGAGCATTAGTGTAATTGTTTTAAATCTTCCAATGAGTAATGTGAGAGAATGGAGAATGGAAAGTATTATTGTATGCCCCGGATGGGCTGTGTTTATATATATTTATGAATTGCTCTATTGTTTTATTATGTTTTAATAGGGGAAAATATTTAAATTTTAGGGGGGAAGTGCTGTAGAAATTTCAGTAGAATTTTTATTTATTTCATACAAAGTGTTTTAATTAGCTAATTAATTAATTATTTATTTAAGAACTACGTGGGTTCGATCCCTTATTTAATAGGGGTACGTAGGCAGTTTAAGGTAAATTGAACTTTACTTCAAGCCCAACCTGAACTTTTTCTAAATAAATTTTTCAATTGAATTTTCATTATCTATAGAGTTTTGTCCTTCAAACTGTTATTTTTGATGGTTCAGAAATTTTCTTTTACATAAGAAGGTTTATTTAAATTTTGCTTTACTCATTTTATTACAAATTTTAGATTGTGAATATTGTTTCAATATTTGCTTGAATTATGATGTGTTAGCCTTACTAGTTGATTTGTAATTTTATTAGATGAATGGGCATTAGCTACTTAAGCCATAGAATAAATCAGTTAGTTTATAGGGCTGCCTTTCCTTGAGATTTCATGGAGGGGTGTGACAACCCACCTCTACTCAATATATGAAGGGAGGGGATAAGATTATAAACAACCCACCTCTGATGTAAACTACTTCCTCCATTTCATATTGTTTGTCAGTTAGGACAATTACACAAAAATTAAGAAAATGATTGAACAATATTAATTATAATAAAAAAATACACCTTATGACTAAATTATGTCTTTATTGAAGTACTCAAATTATAACTCTATTAATTCTCTCCTTTTGAGACACCCCTTACCCGTGTACAGTATACCCGAATAAGTAATGCCACACGGTGTACCGGCACACTCTAATATACCTTAATTAGTTTGTATCATGCTTTTGAATATAATTTATGAAATATAATTTATTTAAGCCATTTATCAAATTATTATTTATTTGAGGTTCCAAAATTTTAAAGAAAATCCGCAGAGTACTGCTAAAAATGGAGAAAACAGTTCTTCGAAACCTGTTAAAAACACTTCCAAATAATTTCCAAATAATCCCAACTTCAATTCTTCAACAGAATCTCAATATCAAAATCTCACATTGTTCAGTTTCAGTTCTCAATCATCATTTCTCAGGGTTCTCATATATAAACAACAATTAAATACTCAAATTACTTCCATACATAACCATAAATCTTTATTATTTACATGAACCTCAAAATACATTACATAAATCCAAATATATATGAGAAAATAAAAATTTAATTACAAAATAACAAAATGACACCTAGTGCCCTACCAATGCACTGCAGGTAGTGAGGTGACACGGACACTGTGCAGAGCTGCAGGATGAACTCACCCAGTCTGCGGTCTACTGGGCTCACGATCTGTATCTCCAGAACCTACGCGTGGCAAAAGCAACGCGCTAAGCAATAATGCTTAGTGGTGCAATAATAAAATAAAAGAAATAGCAAGAAAATAGATATGTAGTGAATGTATATGTTTCATTTGTTTTGAATTTGTATATCATTAACTTTGTCCACTTTTATTCATTTGGTTGCCCAAGTAACCTACACTAGACGACTGGACTGGATAAACGGGTAAACTGGCACTGGGTATCTAGTACCTCGGGCCGTCACACCATCGGTCACGTATGCATCCCCGGTGCAGTAATGACTAACAAGTCAGAATAATATCAGGCACAAGGCCAAATCTCAATGCAAGGTCAGAATGGCTAAAAGCCATGAAATCACAGAATGGCATATTGCCATGTGCAGTACTGCTAACTGAACCCTATTGGCATGCCAAACTATCTAAACCAATCTTGTTAGGTATACTAGGGCATTTGAAACTTTTAAATTCTTCAATTTGTGAATTTCAAGTTTTGGTGTCACTATTCACCTCATTGATCAACAAAAATGTTGACTTTTGGATAGAAAATAGGTGTATTGGTTTTAACACCCCAAACATACCACATTTTGTATTTAAAACTTGTTGGAATTGGTCACCATTACCATTTCTAACTTAAAACCAAGAGGGCAGAAAATTTCAGTTTTTGAAGCCCAACTTTACTGTTCCATTAAGCCCTGTTGCAGTGGGAATTTGAGGAAATGGTAAACATGAAAGTTGTTCCTTATTTTGTCTAGTTGAATTTATTTTTTTGAATCACTCCATTTGGAGTTTTGTAGCTCCAGATATGGTCCAAAAACCACAGCCGGCCGGATTGCCAATCTGCAGAATTGACCATATCTACATTAACATGAACAGTGACTAGAATCACTTGGTTGGATGGGTTCTGGCCATAATTTGGGGTAGGTTCCTTCATGAAAGTTGTTTCTCTATGTCTTAACTTGTTGCTGTAAAAATTTCAGGTCAATTGACCATATCTACAGTGAGTTATGGCCAAATGAATAGTTACTGTTCATTTGGTCAATTCTGCAGGTGCTGTTGCAGGGCATCCGGATTGGGGCCAACTTTTGGTCTTCTTGCTTTGGTCTTTTGGGCATGGTTTCTTCAGCAAAAATGTGCCATTATAAGCCTAGTTTTATGTCCAATTGGCCAAACACCAATTGGACCAACACAGCCCAAGATATGGCTGTCCAAGTGGACTGAAATCTCAGTCACCATGCTGCTGTCTTTAGGCAGCCTACCATTCCACTTTGCCATGCCATTTTTCAGTCCAATTTGTGGTCAACATACCTCAAATGGTCACTAATTGACCATTAGAATGTTCTTTAACCATTTCATAAGCCAAGTCAAATTTTCATTCCTAAACCCTAGCTAAATTTCAAAGTTTTCACAATTTCCCTAATTTACTCTTTCATTCTCTATATATATATATATATATATATATATATATATATATACACTTTAAACCTAAGCTCTAGTTCACTCTAAGTCCATCAAACACTCCATTTCTATTCCTTCAATAGGGCTGCCGAATTCTATGGTGGACATATACATGAGTTTCCATTCATTTAATTCACAAAACCTTACTCACTTTAAGTCTTTAACATGGATTAATAGAGATTTAAGTGTAAATAGGCACTAACCTTGAATAGGGCAGAATTTCAAACTACCCAAACTCCTTCTTTCTTCTTCTTTTGGCTGCCTAGAGGTTACTCAAGTTGCTAGGTTAATTTTTTGTGAAGCTAGGTTATGATTTTGTTGGGTAGAAATGGGTGAATCAAGCTTTGAAAAGCTTGAATATACTTAGCTATGGAAGAAGAGGTTCACATCCAAATGAAGAAGAAGAACCAGAAAATTTGTTTCTTCATTTGTCATTTTTCTCTTTTTAAAGAGTCTTTATTGTGTTGTTGAATGGTGATTAGTGGAGGGCACTTAAATGACATCATGGTGATGTCATAATTAAGCCTTTAAGTCATTTTCTTTTTCTTTCTTTTCTATTCATTTTTAATTTAATTTTTAGCAATATTTATTCATATTTTAGATCATAATAATTATTTACTCAACTGGACAAGTCGGCCAAAAATCACCTCTGAAGGCGAAATGACCAAAATGCCCTCTGTTTGGCTTAACGGGTCAAAATTGTCTGTACCGATTGAAAAATTTTTCTAAATATTTTCTTGGCATTCTAATGCCATAGGAACCTCAATGACCCTTCTCTGGAGTCCCAATAATTATTTTATGAATTTTTCCCTGTCTAGGGCTCCTCGTTATAGAATCGCAACTTCCTCTGATTACCCATCGCTTGGGCACCTACTGCTTAACTTGGTTGTATTTTATTTCTAAAATTTTTACTAAATTTTTCTTATTAATATTTGAGTTAATTATGTTCCCTCACTTTATTTTAAATATTTTTCCGAACGTTCTAGCTGTCCTGACCGACACCGTCACCGAATAAGAGAATGTACGGAGTTGCTACCGAGAGGGTGTTACAACTCTTCCCCTCTAATTTAAATTTCGTCCTCGAAATTTACCTGATGCAAACAGTTGAGGGAACTGTTGCCTCATCGTCTCTTCACTTTCCCAAGTTGCCTCCTCGGTGTTGTGGTGCCTCCAAAGCACTTTCACCAGTGGAATCTGCTTGTTCCTCAACTCTTTTACTTCCCGAGCCAGGATCCGTAGAGTTTCTTCTTCATATGTCAAATCCGGTTGTATTTCAATTTCTTCTCTGGAGATGACATGTGAAGGATCTGAGCGGTATCTTCTAAGCATGGACACGTGAAACACATTGTGGATCTTGTCCAGCTCTGGTGGTAAAGCTAGCCTATAGGCCACTGGACCCACACGTTCAATGACTTCATATGGGCCAATGAACCTAGGGCTCAACTTACCTTTTCTTCCAAACCTCAATACCTTCTTCCACGGTGACACCTTGAGGAACACTTTGTCGCCAACCACATATTCTATTTCTTTTCTCTTCAGGTCGGCATAAGATTTCTGTCTATCTGAGGCAACCTTCAGGTTGGCTTTGATTAGTTTCACTTTCTCCTCAGTCTGTTTCACCAGGTCTGGCCCTACCAGTTTGTCTTCGCCCAATTCAGTCCAGCACACTGGAGTTCTACATTTTCTCCCATACAGTGCTTCATATGGGGCCATTTGGATGCTAGCTTGGTAGCTATTGTTGTATGCGAATTCTGCCAGTGGGAGGTATCTATCCCAACTTCCCTCAAACTCAATGACACAACTCCTCAGCATATCCTCAAGGACCTGACATATATTTCATGTTATTACTATCATTTCAATTCGATATTTGTATCAATTTCATTGGTTTCAATTGTTTACCTGGATTACTCTTTCTGATTGCCCATCCGTCTGAGGATGGAAAGCTGTGCTGAAATGGAGTTGTGTACCCAAGGATTCATGCAACTTCTTCCAAAATCTCGATGTAAACCTTGGGTCTCGATCAGATATGATGGAAAGTGGAATTCCATACAGTCTAACTATCTCACTGATATACAATTCTGCTAACTTCTCCAGTGAGTAGTCAGTCCTAACTGGCAGAAAGTGTGCTGACTTCGTCAATCTATCTACTATCACCCATACTGCATCATGTTTCTTCTGGGTGAGAGGTAGACCACTTACAAAATCCATGGTGACCCGATCCCATTTCCATTCAGGTATGCGTATAGGCTGTAGCAAACCTGATGGAACTTGATGTTCTGCCTTGACTTGCTGACATGTCAAGCATTTAGTCACATAGTCAGCTATGTCCTTCTTCATACCAGCCACCAATACCAAGCTTGGATCATGAAACATCTTTGTACTTCCTGGGTGCATAGCATATACACTGTTGTGTGCCTCTTTTAGAATACTGGCCTTCAATTCCCCATCATCTGGTACACACAGTCTTCCTTTGTAATACAAACACCCATCTGCCTTCACCTCATAGTCAGTTGCTTTTCCTTCTGAGATTTTGCTCATAATAGCCATTAGCTTCTCATCTGCCTTTTGCCCATCTAAAATCTGCTGTAGCAGGTTTGGCCTCACTTGCAACTCAGCCAAAATAGCTCCATCTCGAACCAAAGATAGACGGGCATTCAATGATCTCAAAGTTGTGATGGACTTTCTGCTCAAAGCATCAGCAACTACATTTGCCTTCCCAGGATGGTAGTCAATCACACAATCATAGTTCTTCAGGAACTCAATCCATTGCCTCTGCCTAAGGTTGAGCTCCTTCTGGGTTGGCAAGTATTTTAGGCTTTTGTGGTATGTGTAAATGTAGCACTTTTCACCATACAAGTAGTGCCTCCATATCTTCAGTGCGAAGATAATTGCTGCAAGCTCTAGATCATGGGTAGGGTAATTTTGTTCATGTGGCCTTAGCTGCCTGGAAGCATAGGCGACCACCTTCCCCTCTTGCATCAATACACACCCTAGCCCATTATGTGAGGCATCACTGTAGACCACAAAGTCCTTTCCTGACACCGGTGTGCACACCGGTGCCTCTGTCAACATAGCCTTCAATTTCTCAAAACTGGTCTGACACTTGTCATTCCAGTCAAATCTGACATTCTTGTGTAACAACTTGGTCATTGGAGCAGCTATTAAGGAAAATCCTTTCACAAATCTTCTGTAATACCTAGCTAACCCCAAGAAGCTTCTGACCTCAGTTGTGTTTCTGGGAGGCTTCCATTCCATCACTGCTTCTATTTTCTTGGGATCCACCCTAATCCCATCAGCTGATACTATGTGTCCAAGGAATGCAATCTCATTCAACCAAAAGTCACACTTGGACAACTTAGCATACAGCTTCTTTTCTCTCAGGGTTTGCAGAACAATCCTCAAATGCTCATCATGTTCTTCCCTGGTCTTGGAATACACCAAAATATCATCAATAAAGACCACTACGAACCGATCTAGGTATGGATGGAAGATACGGTTCATAAGGTCCATGAATGCCGCTGGTGCATTTGTTAGGCCAAAGGGCATCACCAGGAACTCATAATGCCCATACCGAGTCCTGAATGCAGTCTTGGGCACATCTGCATCCTTCACCCTCAACTGATGATACCCTGATCTGAGATCAATCTTAGAAAATACTCCTGCTCCCTTCAACTGATCAAACAGATCATCAATTCTAGGCAACATATATTTGTTCTTCACAGTCACTTTATTTAACTGCCGGTAATCAATGCAAAGCCTCAAAGTCCCATCCTTCTTTTTCACAAACAGCACTGGAGCTCCCCATGGTGACACACTGGGGCATATAAACCCCTTATCTAGCAACTCTTGCAACTGAGTTTTCAACTCCCTCAATTCAGTGGGTGCCATCCTATAAAGAGCAATGGAAATGGGTGTTGTACCCGGCAGTGTCTCAATAGCAAATTCAACTTCCCTTTCTGGTGGCAAACCAGGCAACTCTTCAGGAAATAACTCTGGGAAGTCTCTTACTGTGGGTATATCACTCAGGTTTGGCTTACCCTGTCTAGTATCCACCACATGTGCTAGGTAGGCTTCACAGCCTTTTCTCATCATTCTTCTTGCAACTGTGGCTGAGATGACATTGGACAAGAAATCTGTCCTTTCCCCCACAACTGTGATCTCATTACCCTCAGGGGTTTTCAAAGAAATTCTCTTCAATTTGCAATCAACTATTGCCTGATGACGTGACAACCAGTCCATTCCCAAAATCACGTCAAACTCGTGAAAGGGCAACTCAATCAAGTCTGCCAAGAATTCATACCCCTGAATCCTTAACGGGCAACCCTTGTACACTTTGTTCACTACCACACTGTGGCCCAATGGATTAGTGACCAGAATGTCTTGGTCACTCTCCCCTACTAGTATCCCCCTTTCTACGGGTAAGTTGATGCAAATGTAGGAATGAGTGGATCCTGGATCCACCAATGCATGCACAGGAGTATTGTAGAGGGAGAACGTACCCCTGATGACGTCTGGGGCATCTTGCTCCTCCTGAGCTCTAATAGCATAAGCTCTTGCAGGTGGTCTGCTGTCAGGCCTCTCTGCTGGCTCAGATGCAGGCCTCTGTGATGGTCCAACAGCCTCAGATTTACCAGATTTCCTACCCCTCTGTGGTGCAGGAGCAGGTCTGTCTGCTTGTGTTGGAGCAGCTGTAGTGGTTCTACGTGGACAGTTTCTCAACTGATGCTCTGTTGACCCACACCTTAAGCAGGCACCAGTCACTCTCCAACACTCCCCCTTATGCCATTTCTGACAGTGTGGACATGCAGAAGTTGCTGGGGCTGGTCCCCTGAACCCCATCCCTGGAGAGCTGCCTACCGATGGTGTGGACTGACCTCTCCTAGGGGTGAACTGTGGCCTGGGCCCCTGAGACTGACCCTGACCTTGTGGCTGACCCGAACTCTGTGCAGGGGGACCCTTGAACTTCTTCCCAAATGTAGGAGCTGAACTAGACTGACCCGGTCCCCTCTTCTGCTGTCTCTCCCTTCTGGTCTACTCACTGATTCTTACTTTTTCAACCTTTATTGCAGCTTCCACTAACTTGGTAAATTCTGTGATTCCCAGGGCAGTGAGCTGGATCTTGATGTTGTCATTTAGTCCCTCTTCAAATCTCTTACATCTTTCAGCTTCATTAGGGACTATCTCCCTTCCATAGCGGCTTAATCGAACAAATTCCTTCTCATATTCGGCCACTGATAGCTGTCTCTACCTCAGATTAATAAACTCTCTTCTTCTCTCTTCCAGGTATACAGTACCCACATATTTCTTCTTGAATTCGGAGAGAAAGAAGTCCCAAGTTATAGCTTCTGGCTACACTTCACTGGACACCGTGTCCCACCATTCGTAGGCATCATCTTGCAACAAAGATATGGCAGCTTCCAGGTTTTGCTCTGGAGTGCAGTGGAGTTGTTTTAACACTCTGCCCGTTCTGTTCAATCAATTTTCGGCTGCAACAGAATCATCTTCTCTCTTGCCATAGAAGTCCACAGCTCCAAACTTTCTTAGCCTTTCCAGGTGTGATTTCTGCTGTGGAGCTGGTGGTGGTGGTGGTGCTGGCATTACCCCGGCCATTTGTCTAAAGAAATCGGCCATTTGCTGGAACATGGCCTGTGGAGGCTGAGTAGGCTCTGAGCCAAGTGAGCAGTCTCCCATGCCCCCAGTCTCAGCTGCTGCAGGTGGAGCATGACTCTCCACTTCCTCCTCGACTGCTCTCTGTGATGAAGGGTCCATATCCTATTCAAAATAAGAAAGATAAACAAATCTGCATTAGTGTCACCTCGACTCTTACAAATGCAATGCATGGTATGGACTCAATCTAGGCCCAGAAATGCCTAAACCGTGCTCTGATACCACTAAATGTGACACCCCTTACCCGTGTACAGTATACCCGAATAAGTAATGCCACACGGTGTACCGGCACACTCTAATATACCTTAATTAGTTTGTATCATGCTTTTGAATATAATTTATGAAATATAATTTATTTAAGCCATTTATCGAAATTATTATTTATTTGAGGTTCCGAAAATTTTAAAGAAAATCTGGCAGAGTACCGGCTAAAAATGGAGAAAACAGTTCTTCGGAACCTGTTAAAAACACTTCCAAATAATTTCCAAACAATCCCAACTTCAATTCTTCAACAGAATCTCAATATCAAAATCTCACATTGTTCAGTTTCAGTTCTCAATCATCATTTCTCAGGGTTCTCATATATAAACAACAATTAAATACTCAAATTACTTCCATACATAACCATAAATCTTTATTATTTACATGAACCTCAAAATACATTACATAAATCCAAATATATATGAGAAAATAAAAATTTAATTACAAAATGACAAAATGACACCTAGTGCCCTACCAATGCACTGCAGGTAGTGAGGTGACACGGACACTGTGCAGAGCTGCAGGATGAACTCACCCAGTCTGCGGTCTACTGGGCTCACGATCTGTATCTCCAGAACCTACGCGTGGCAAAAGCAACGCGCTAAGCAATAATGCTTAGTGGTGCAATAATAAAATAAAAGAAATAGCAAGAAAATAGATATGTAGTGAATGTATATGTTTCATTTGTTTTGAATTTGTATATCATTAACTTTGTCCACTTTTATTCATTTGGTTGCCCAAGTAACCTACACTAGACGACTGGACTGGATAAACGGGTAAACTGGCACTGGGTATCTAGTACCTCGGGCCGTCACACCATCGGTCACGTATGCATCTCCCGGTGTGCAACAGAACAGCTAACAAGCTGTAAATAATATCAGGCACAAGGCCAAATCTCAATGCAAGGTCAGAATGGCTAAAAGCCATGAAATCACAGAATGGCATATTGCCATGTGCAGTACTGCTAATTGAACCCTATTGTCATGCCAAACTATCCAAACCAATCTTGTTAGGTATACTAAGGCATTTGAAACTTTTAAATTCTTCAATTTGTGAATTTCAAGTTTTGGTGTCACTATTCACCTCATTGGTCAACAAAAATGTTGACTTTTGGATAGAAAATAGGTGTATTGGTTTTAACACCCCAAACATACCACATTTTGTATTTAAAACTTGTTGGAATTGGTCACCATTACCATTTCTAACTTAAAACCAAGAGGGCAGAAAATTTTAGTTTTTGAAGCCCAACTTTACTGTTCCATTAAGCCTTGTTGCAGTGGGAATTTGAGGAAATGGTAAACATGAAAGTTGTTCCTTATTTTGTCTAGTTGAATTTTTTTTTTGAATCACTCCATTTGTAGTTTTGTAGCTCTAGATATGGTCCAAAAACCACAGCTGGCCGGATTGCCAATCTGCAGAATTGACCATATCTACAGTAACATGAACAGTGACTAGAATCACTTGGTTGGATGGGTTCTGGCCATAATTTGGGGTAGGTTCCTTCATGAAAGTTGTTTGTCTATTTATTAATTGTTGCTGTAAAAATTTCAGGTCAATTGACCATATCTACAGTGAGTTATGGCCAAATGAACAGTTACTGTTCATTTGGTCAATTCTGCAGGTGCTGTTGCAAGGCATCTGGATTGGGGCCAACTTTTGGTCCTCTTGCTTTGGTCTTTTGGGCATGGTTTCTTCAGCAAAAATGTGCCATTATAAGCCTAGTTTTATGTCCAATTGGCTAAACACCAATTGGACCAACACAGCCCAAGATATGCCTGTCCAAGTGGACTGAAATCTCAGTCACCATGCTGCTGTCTTTAGGCAGCCTACCATTCCACTTTGCCATGCCATTTTTCAGTCCAATTTATGGTCAACATACCTCAAATGGTCACTAATTGACCATTAGAATGTTCTTTAACCATTTCATAAGCCAAGTCAAATTTTCATTCCTAAACCCTAGCTAAATTTCAAAGTTTTCACAATTTCCCTAATTTACTCTTTCATTCTCTCTCTATATATATATATACACTTTAAACCTAAGCTCTAGTTCACTCTAAGTCCATCAAACACTCCATTTCTATTCCTTCAATAGGGCTGCCGAATTCTATGGTGGACATGTGACACCCCTTACCCGACTACAGTATAGCCGAGCAAGTTATGCCACTCAGTGTGCCGGAGCACTCTATTTTATCTTAATTCATTTTTATCGTGGTTTTGAATATAACTTGTGAAATATAATTCATTTATTGAAATTGTAATTTATTTGAGGTTCCGAAATTTTTTAAAGAAAATCCGGCAGAGTACCGGCTAAAAATGGAGAAAAAAAGTTCTTCGGAACCTGTGAAAAACACTTCCAATATTCATGTTCAATCATCTCATCACTCTCAAACTTCAATATCAAAATCTCAACATTTTTCACCATTCATTTCTCAATCATTCATCTCATGTTGTATCATGTATAAATCACAGATAAACATTCACTTTTACATTCATTAATATGATTTTTCATTATTTACATGAACCTCAAAATACATTCCATAAGTTCAAATACATATGAGAAAATAGAAATTAGTTACAAAATGTCAAAATGAAACCTAGTGTCCTACCAATGCACTGTGGATGGTGAGGTGACACGAACACTATGCAGACTGTGAACGGCCTTACCCAATCTGTGGTCTACTGGGCCCTCTGTCCAAATCTTCAGTACCTACGCGTGGCAAAAGCGACGCGCTAAGGAAAAAGCTTAGTGGTGCAAATAATACAAGAAAATATAATATGCAAATAAAAATAATAATTTCCTTGCTATTGTGTTCATAAGAAATGAATAATTACTAACTTATTGTTTAGTCGAGGGCTAATCATGTTTTATGATATTAACTTCTTCATGCATTTCGTTAATTATTTTCTTCATGATCTTGAGCTTCTTTGTATTTTTGTAATCATTCCTGATTCTTAATTTTCGTATTTTCTTTAATAATCAGTTCAATCACAGTTATACTTTTCCATGCCCAAGTAACCTATACTGGACGATCGATGGATAACGGGTCGTTGGCACTGGACACCGCGGTGCCTCGGGCCGTCATACCATGGGACGCAGAACATCAACCACGTATGCAGTAAGTATGGCTAAAAAGCCATGATATCACATAATCGGCATAAAAGCCATGAATACGGGCATAAAAGCCATGAATACGGGCATAAAGCCTTTCCTTTCGCAGTACTGCTAAAACAATACCCTATTGGCATGCCAAACTATCCAAACCAATCACATTAGGCCTACTAGGGCATTTTGCATTTTTAAGTTTCACAATTTTTGAATTTCAAGTTTTCATGTCACTATTCATTTCATTAGTCAATTAAAATGTTGACTTTTGCATAAACAATAGGTATATTGGTTTTGACACTCCCAACATACCACATTTTGCATTCAAAACTTGTTGGTTTTAGTCACTTTCTCAAAGCTTAGGTCATTTTGGCAAAATTGCCAATTTTTGGTTTTGGTGTCACTATTCACCTCATTGGTCAACAAAAATGTTGACTTTTGGATAGAAAATAGGTGTATTGGTTTTAACACCCCAAACATACCACATTTTGTATTTAAAACTTGTTGGTATTGGTTGCCAATACCATTTCTAAGCTTAATGCTAATTGAACAAAATTTTTAGATTTGGTGCTTCATCTTTACTATTACATTTGTTATTTTTACAGTGGGAATTTGAGGAAATGGTAAACATGAAAGTTGTTCCTTATTTTGTCTAGTTGAATTTTCTTTTTTGAATCACTCCATTTGGAGTTTTGTAGCTCAAGTTATGGCCAAAATAAGTTTACTGTTCACGTGCACTGTTTATGCTGAGATTTTGGGTCTGGCAGATTTTTGGTCCAACTTTGGTCAGTAATTTGATCAAGTTAAGTTCATAATTTGGTCTAACTTTCTTCATATGAAATGTTCTACTATGCCTTAGGTTTCCATCGGTTCAAGAATCGCTTAAATCCGAGTTTTTTAGAGAGAGTTATAGTCCTCCAAACATTGCTGCTCAAATGAAAATTCTGGAAATCTCAGTACAGTAAACTTCACTTTGCTCAATGATTTGATTAGGTTCTGGTCATAATTTGGGGTAGGTTTCTTCATGAAAGTTGTTTGTCTATGTCTTAACTTGTTGCTGTAAAAATTTCAGGTCAATTGACCATATCTACAGTGAGTTATGGCCAAATGAACAGTTACTGTTCATTTGGTCATTTCTGCAGGGGCTGTTTGCAGGGTATCCGGATTGGGGCCAAGTTTTGGTCCTCTTGCTTTGGTCTTTTGGGCATGGTTTCTTCAGCAAAAATGTGCCATTATAAGCCTAGTTTCATTTCCAATTGGCCAAACACCAATTGGACCAACACAGCCCAAGTTATGGCAGTGCAAGTGGACTGAATTTTCAGTCCCTCTGCTGCTGTCCTAGGGCAGCCTACAACTTCACTTTGCAATCCTATTTTTCAGTCCATAATATGGTCAACTTACCTAAAATGGTCACTAATTGACCATTAAAATGTGCTCTAACAATTTCATAAGCCAAATCAATTTTCACTCCCCCAACACCCTAGCTTCACCTTATGTTTTCTACAAGATGCCTTAGTTAGCATATCAATTTATTATCCTTGTGTATATGTATCTTAAACATCATTTCTAATCCACTCTAAGTCCAACAAAACCCTCATTTATATTCCTTCAATATGGCTGCCAAAATTCATGGCATTCATACACATGGGTTTGGTTCATTTATTCCACAATTTCTTACCTATTACACATCTCTAACATGGAATTAATGTGTTTTAAATACATATGTGCACTAACCTTGAATGGAGCCACTTCTAAGACTTCAAAACTTCACTTTCTTCCTTTCTTTTTTCTATCCAAAGCTTGCTCTAGGTGTGAGGACCAAGTTTTATGAAGGCATATAGGGGTTTTATGGTGTAATTGGCTAGGTTTTGGAGCTTGGGTGAGTGCATCAATGGAGGGAGATGGGGAGAAGTCACGTTTTGGTGAAGAAGAAGAAGAATAGCTGCTGTAATTTTTGGTTATTTGGTCTTCATTTAGTCTCTTTATTAGTTAGTCAAATGATGGCTTAATTGTGATTGATCATAATTTATAAATGACATCATCAAGATGTCGTAAATGAGCTTTTCTTTGATTTTTCTTTTCTTTTCTTCACTACTCAATTTCAATTTAATTTCTAGTAATGTTTATTCATATTTTATGTCATATTAATTATTTACTTAACTGGACAAGTCGGCCAAAAATCACCTCTGAAGGCGAAATGACCAAAATGCCCTCCGTTTGGCTTAACGGGTCAAAATTGTCTGTACCGATTGAAAAATTTTTCTAAATATTTTCTTGGCATTCTAATGCCATAGGAACCTCAATGACCCTTCTCTGGAGTCCCAAAAATTATTTTATAATTTTTCCCTCGGGTCTAGGGCTCCTCGTTGCGAGAACCGCAACTTCCCTCTGGTTACCCATCGCTTGGGCACCGGCTCATTCGACTTGGTTGTATTTTATTTCTAAAATTTTTCCTAAATTTTTCTTATTAATATTTGAGTTAATTATGGTTCTTTACCTTAGTTTAAATATTTTTCCGGACGTTCTAGCTGTCCGGACCGACATCGTCACGAGAACGATGGGTATGCGGAATTGCTACAGTGAGGGTGTTACAATTCTTCCCCTCTCATTTAAATTTCGTCCTCGAAATTTACCCAGTGTAAATAGCCGAGGAGCTACTGCCTCTTTATTTCTTTACCTTTCCGTGTTATCCTACTTCACTTTCTCCTTAGTCTCAATCCTATCATTAAACAGTTCTGTACTCATCCTTTTTCATCTTAAATACTGATGCCTTCTCATCTCCATTCGCTACCACATTGTCTCTTCACTCTCTTATTCCATACCTTAACCTAAAATAACCAGGAAATACAGATCTGCAATAGTGTCACCTCGACTCATATGAATGCAATGCATGATATGCAATCTATCTAGGTCCAGAAACGCCTAAACCGCGCTCTGATACCACTAAATGTGACACCCCTTACCCGACTACAGTGTAGCCGAGCAAGTTATGCCACTCAGTGTGCCGGAGCACTCTATTTTATCTTAATTCATTTTTATCGTGGTTTTGAATATAACTTGTGAAATATAATTCATTTATTGAAATTGTAATTTATTTGAGGTTCCGAAATTTTTTAAAGAAAATCCGTGATCTGGCTAAAAATGGAGAAAAAAAGTTCTTCGGAACCTGTGAAAAATACTTCCAATATTCATGTTCAATCATCTCATCACTCTCAAACTTCAATATCAAAATCTCAACATTTTTCACCATTCATTTCTCAATCATTCATCTCATGTTATATCATGTATAAATCACAGATAAACATTCACTTTTACATTCATTAATACGATTTTTCATTATTTACATGAACCTCAAAATACATTCCATAAGTTCAAATACATATGAGAAAATAGAAATTAGTTACAAAATGTCAAAATGAAACCTAGTGTCCTACCAATGCACTGTGGATGGTGAGGTGACACGGACACTATGCTGATGTGAACGGCCTTACAATCACGTGGTCTCATGGGCCCTCTGTCCAAATCTTCAGTACCTACGCGTTGCAAAAGCGACGCGCTAAGGATAAAGCTTAGTGGTGCAAATAATACAAGAAAATATAATATGCAAATAAAAATAATAATTTCCTTGCTATTGTGTTCATAAGAAATGAATAATTACTAACTTATTGTTTAGTCGAGGGCTAATCATGTTTTATGATATTAACTTCTTCATGCATTTCGTTAATTATTTTCTTCATGATCTTGAGCTTCTTTGTATTTTTGTAATCATTCCTGATTCTTAATTTTCGTATTTTCTTTAATAATCAGTTCAATCACAGTTATACTTTTCCATGCCCAAGTAACCTATACTGGACGACTGGACTGGATAACGGGTCGTTGGCACTGGACACCGCGGTGCCTCGGGCCGTCATACCATGGGACGCAGAACATCAACCACGTATGCAGTCAGTATGGCTAAAAAGCCATGATATCACATAATCGGTATAAAAGCCATGAATACGGGCATAAAAGCCATGAATAAGGGCATAAAGCCTTTCCTTTCGCAGTACTGCTAAAACAATACCCTATTGGCATGCCAAACTATCCAAACCAATCACATTAGGCCTACTAGGGCATTTTGCATTTTTAAGTTTCACAATTTTTGAATTTCAAGTTTTCATGTCACTATTCATTTCATTAGTCAACTAAAATGTTGACTTTTGCATAAACAATAGGTACATTGGTTTTGACACTCCCAACATACCACATTTTGCATTCAAAACTTGTTGGTTTTAGTCACTTTCTCAAAGCTTAGGTCATTTTGGCAAAATTGCTAATTTTTGGTTTTGGTGTCACTATTCACCTCATTGGTCAACAAAAATGTTGACTTTTGGATAGAAAATAGGTGTATTGGTTTTAACACCCCAAACATACCACATTTTGCATTTAAAACTTGTTGGTATTGGTTGCCAATACCATTTCTAAGCTTAATGCTAATTGAACAAAATTTTCAGATTTGGTGCTTCATCTTTACTGTTATATTTGTTATTTTTACAGTGGGAATTTGAGGAAATGGTAAACATGAAAGTTGTTCCTTATTTTGTCTAGTTGAACTTCCTTTTTTGAATCACTCCATTTGGAGTTTTGTAGCTCAAGTTATGGCCAAAATAAGTTTACTGTTCACGTGCACTATTTATGCTGAGATTTTGGGTCTGGCAGATTTTTGGTCCAACTTTGGTCAGTAATTTAATCAAGTTAAGTTCATAATTTGGTCTAACTTTCTTCATATGAAATGTTCTACTATGCCTTAGGTTTCCATCGGTTCAAGAATCGCCTAAATCCGAATTTTTTAGAGAGAGTTATAGTCCTCCAAACATTGCTGCTCAAATGAAAATTCTGGAAATCTCAGTACAGTAAACTTCACTTTGCTCAATGATTTGATTAGGTTCTGGTCATAATTTGGGGTAGGTTTCTTCATGAAAGTTATTTGTCTATGTCTTAACTTGTTGCTGTAAAACTTTCAGGTCAATTGACCATATCTACAGTGAGTTATGGCCAAATGAACAGTTACTGTTCATTTGGTCATTTCTGCAGGGGCTGTTTGCAGGGTATCCGGATTGGGGCCAAGTTTTGGTCCTCTTGCTTTGGTCTTTTGGGCATGGTTTCTTCAGCAAAAATGTGCCATTATAAGCCTAGTTTCATGTCCAATTGGCCAAACACCAATTGGACCAACACAGCCCAAGTTATGGCAGTGCAAGTGACTGAATTTTCAGTCCCTCTGCACTCTTGTCCTAGGGCAGCCTACAACTTCACTTTGCAATCCTATTTTTCAGTCCATAATATGGTCAACTTACCTAAAATGGTCACTAATTGACCATTAAAATGTGCTCTAACAATTTCATAAGCCAAATCAATTTTCACTCCCCCAACACCCTAGCTTCACCTTATGTTTTCTACAAGATGCCTTAGTTAGCATATCAATTTATTATCCTTGTGTATATGTATCTTAAACATCATTTCTAATCCACTCTAAGTCCAACAAAACCCTCATTTCTATTCCTTCAATATGGCTGCCAAAATTCATGGCATTCATACACATGGGTTTGGTTCATTTATTCCACAATTTCTTACCTATTACACATCTCTAACATGGAATTAATGTGTTTTAAATAAATATGTGCACTAACCTTGAATGGAGCCACTTCTAAGACTTCAAAACTTCACTTTCTTCCTTTCTTTTTTCTGTCCAAAGCTTGCTCTAGGTGTGAGGACCAAGTTTTATGAAGGCATATAGGGGTTTTATGGTGTAATTGGCTAGGTTTTGGAGCTTGGGTGAGTGCATCAATGGAGGGAGATGGGGAGAAGTCACGTTTTGGTGAAGAAGAAGAAGAATAGCTGCTGTAATTTTTGGTTATTTGGTCTTCATTTAGTCTCTTTATTAGTTAGTCAAATGATGGCTTAATTGTGATTGGTCATAATTTATAAATGACATCATCAAGATGTCATAAATGAGCTTTTCTTTAATTTTTCTTTTCTTTTCTTCACTACTCAATTTCAATTTAATTTCTAGTAATGTTTATTCATATTTTATGTCATATTAATTATTTACTTAACTGGACAAGTCGGCCAAAAATCACCTCTGAAGGCGAAATGACCAAAATGCCCTCCGTTTGGCTTAACGGGTCAAAATTGTCTGTACCGATTGAAAAATTTTTCTAAATATTTTCTTGGCATTTTAATGCCATAGGAACCTCAATGACCCTTCTCTGGAGTCCCAAAAATTATTTTATAATTTTTCCCCCGGGTCTAGGGCTCCTCGTTGCGAGAACCGCAACTTCCCTCTGGTTACCCATCGCTTGGGCACCGGCTCATTCGACTTGGTTGTATTTTATTTCTAAAATTTTTCCTAAATTTTTCTTATTAATATTTGAGTTAATTATGGTTCTTTACCTTAGTTTAAATATTTTTCCGGACGTTCTAGCTGTCCGGACCGACACTGGTCACGGGAACAGTAGACTGTGCGGAATTGCTACAGTGAGGGTGTTACAAGACATATACATGAGTTTCCATTCATTTAATTCACAAAACCTTACTCACTTTAAGTCTTTAACATGGATTAAAAGAGATTTAAGTGTAAATAGGCACTAACCTTGAATAGGGCAGAATTTCAAACTACCCAAACTCCTTCTTTCTTCTTCTTTTGGCTGCCTAGAGGTTACTCAAGTTGCTAGGTTAATTTTTTATGAAGCTAGGTTATGATTTTGTTGGGTAGAAATTGGTGAATCAAGCTTTGAAAAGCTTGAATATACTTAGCTATGGAAGAAGAGGTTCACGTCCAAATGAAGAAGAAGAACCAGAAAATTTGTTTCTTCATTTGTCATTTTTCTCTTTTTAAAGAGTCTTTATTGTGTTGTTGAATGGTGATTAGTGGAGGGCACTTAAATGACATCATGGTGATGTCATAATTAAGCCTTTAAGTCATTTTCTTTTTCTTTCTTTTCTATTCATTTTTAATTTAATTTTTAGCAATATTTATTCATATTTTAGATCATAATAATTATTTACTCAACTGGACAAGTCGGCCAAAAATCACCTCTGAAGGCGAAATGACCAAAATGCCCTCCGTTTGGCTTAACGGGTCAAAATTGTCTGTACTGATTGAAAAATTTTTCTAAATATTTTCTTGGCATTCTAATGCCATAGGAACCTCAATGACCCTTCTCTGGAGTCCCAATAATTATTTTATGAATTTTTCCCCGGGTCTAAGGCTCCTCGTTGCGAGAACCGCAACTTCCCTCTGGTTACCCATCGCTTGGGCACCGGCTCGTTTAACTTGGTTGTATTTTATTTCTAAAATTTTTACTAAATTTTTCTTATTAATATTTGAGTTAATTATGGTCCCTCACTTTAGTTTAAATATTTTTCCGAACGTTCTAGCTGTCCAGACCGACACCGGTCACCGGAACAGTAGAATGTACGGAGTTGCTACCGGGAGGGTGTTACACATTTACTCTATTAATAGAGATTAAGGGTAAAGTTGACAAAAAAATAATTAATACTTTCTTGATTTTCTAAAGTAACGAACCATTTAAAAAAAAAAAAAAAAAAGAAAATTGTGTAAAGTGACAGATAATATGTAAAGGAGGAAGTATCATTTAAGAGGTTGACTAGAAAAACCTTTCTTTTTTTTTTTGTTTGATAACTGATTAAGTCAAATTATATAGACATTTAAGGTTAACATTCATTGCATTTTATTTGCATTTAGTCTTTTTTTGTGTTTATTTTTATGTGTTTTTATTATTATTTTAGAAAACATGTTAATCTAACTCAATTCATTGATTTTTATATTTTATGAGGTGTTTTTATATGGTTCTAGAATCAAATATGAGTTTGAAAGAGATTTAGAGGTCAAAAAGTGAAGAATACAGGGCCAGAAGCAGTACACGGGCCATGTAACCTACCCCATGTAACCTCTTAGATCCCGTGCAACTCTCTAGACTGAAGAAAACTTGAAAAGCAAAGTGGCAGAAAGTTACACAGGGCGTGTATCACTACACGGGCCGTGTATCACTACACGGGCCGTGTAAAGTCCCCTGACAGCAATTCTGATGCGACTTTTCTTGCTTCCAACACGACCCGGATGGACTCCTAATGCTTCTAGGACTCTGAAATTAGGGTTTTTACACCAGATATAAATATAACAAGTTAAGAATTGAAGGAGAGAGCCCATTTACATTCAAGGATGCACATCAACCTCAAGGGAGGTAAGGGAGAAACAAGATCTGCAAGATTGCTAGAAGGGATTTTCAGCTGAAGTTCCAAAAGTCTAAGGCTGCAACTCTCCTTCTAGGTTCTTTCACTCTATTAACTTTTGAGGATAAGCAAAGATTTGAGTTTGGGGGTATTTGATTGCATTAAATTATATAGACATTTAAGGTTAACATTCATTGCATTTTGTTAAGCATTTAGTCTCCTTTTATGTTTATTTTTATATTTTTTTATTATTATTTTAGAAAACATGTTAATCTAACTCAATTCATTGATTTTTATATTTTATCAGGTGTTTTTATGTGGTTTTAGAATCAAAGACGAGTTTGGAAGAGATTTGTAGGTCAAAACGTGAAGAATACAAGGCTAGAAGCAGTATACGGGTCGTGTAACCTACCCCGTGTAACTTCCTAGACCAGTGAAACTCTCTGGATTGAAGAAAACATGAAAAATGAAGTGGCAGAAAGTTACACGGGGAGTGTATAACTAGACGGCCCGTGTAAAGTCCCCTGACAGCAATTTTGATGCGACTTTTCTCGCTTCCAACTCGACCCGGATGAACTCCTAATGCTTCTAGGACTCTGAAATTAGGGTTTTTATACCAGATATAAATACAACAAGTCAAAAATTAAAAGAGGGAAGAGAATTTACATTCAAGAGCCAATTTACATTTAATGATGCACATCAAACTCAATAGAGGCAAGAGAGAAACAATATCTGCAAGATTTCTAAAAGGGATTTTTAGTTGAAGTTCCAAAAGTCCAAGGCTGCAACTCTCCTTCTGAGTTCTTTTACTCTATTTTCTTCTCATGACTTCTCTTTATCTTTTTATAAACTTAATTGTAAAACTCACCATGGGTGAGTAGGTTTTTTATTCTAGGGTTAAGGTGTAGCACTCTCAATTTCATTATGGATCTGGTTTAATTTTATTTAATACATTGGGTATTTTATTCTTTGATTCAATCTCTTGTATTCTTAATGCATGCTATGTGTTGGTACCCACTTAGTATTGATTACAGATACTAATTGAAGAACTAAAAGGTGAAGATTGATATTAGAAAATAGAGATTTTGAACCTAGGAAATCTGACCTAGAGATAGGCTGATGACCTTTATGGAGTTCCAAAATTAATCATAGATCTCAAAAGGGTTTTGATTAGGACTAATCACCAACGAAAGTAGGGTTTGGCTCTAATTGAAGTACACCTTAGATACCTTGAGAGAGGATCTAGGATACCTTAGAATTAATTTCCATTAAAGTAATAATCTCCCATTTATTGAATGAATTAGATTGATTCCATAATTGATTAAAGTGTGAACCCCTAACTTTGGGTTGTTTTCATCCATTGCTATTTTAGTTTCGATAATTGTTTTAGACTTTATTTCTTTTAGTTTAGATTTAATTATTATTTCTCTATACAATTTGATCGCCTATATAATTAAAATTACTATAGTTTGGTACTCAACACGGTCCTCGTGGGAACGATACTCTACTCATCACTTTATTACTTATTAGTGATCCGTGCACTTGCGGTTGTTGTAAAACCAGTAAATAATAACCATAAGTAAAAGCTTCTTTTTATAAACAAACAATTCTCTTTTTAATGGATTTTTTTGGCAAATCATAGCTTGAGATTCTAATATATGAGTTGGACACAAATTGTGGTAGGATCCTCAAATATACAATACTCCTATACAAACTCCTTTTCATGGATGAAATTGTTCACACCACCCTCTACTCAATGTAAGAAGGGAGGGGATAAGATTATAAATTATATACTGTAGAATTGAAATAAAGAAATCAAAGAAGCAATAATTCATCCTGATATGCTTTGTCATTAAAATGATGTTTCATTCAAAATTTTAGATCATAAAATGAAAATTAACAAACTGATTTGTCTAAATGGAGAGAAAATAGAGGCCGAAAGCATATTGACCTCTCTATACATTGCCTCGCTTCATATAAAATGGGATTGGCTGGTTTTTAAACACAAAATATCTAATAGTCATAAACACTGTTGCTTGATTTCCAGACGAGAGGAAAATTTTTTGTTGTTTGCTAGTTTCCTGTTTGCATGTTTTAAAACAACCGCAAGTGCACAGATTGCTAACAAGTAATAAAGTGATAAGTAGAGTATCGTTCCCACGAAGACTGTGTTGAGTACCAAACTATAGCGATTTTAATTATCTAGACGATTGAATTGTATAGAAATAATAATTAAATCTAAATTAAAAGAAACAAAGTCTAAAACAATTAACAAAACTTGAATATTAATGGATAAAAGCATTCTAGAGCTGGGGGTTCACACTTCAATTAATTATAGAATCAATCTAGTTCATTCAATAAATGAGAGATTATTACTTTGATGGAAATTAATCCGATATTATTTTAAATCCTCTCTCAAGGCACTCAAGGTGTATTTTAATTAACATAAACCCTACTTTCGTGGTGATTAAATTAATTAAACTCTTTAAGATCTTTTATTAATTTTGAAACTCCACAAAAGTTATCAGCCTATCTCTAGGTCAGATTTCTTAGGTTCAAAATCTTGATTTTCTAGTACTAATTTTCACATTTCAATTCTTCAATTAGTATCTTAGATCATAGCTAGGTAGGTACTAACCATAGTATGCATTAAGAACACAAGAGATTAAATCAAAGAACAAAACCCCTAATATATTAAATAAATTAAATTAAGAGTGCTACACCCTAACCCTAGAATAAAGAGACTACTCACACATGATGAGTTTTACAATTAAGTTTATAAAAAAATAAAGAGAAGACATGAGAAGAAAATAGAGTGAAAGAATCCAGAAAGAGAGTTGCAGCCTTGGACTTTTGAAACTTCAACTGAAAATCCCTTCTAGCAATCTTGCAGATCTTGTTTCTCCCTTGCCTCCCTTGAAGTTGATGTGCATCCTTGAATGTAAATTGGCTCCTCTTCTCAATTCTTGACTTGTTATATTTATATCTGGTGTAAAAACCCTAATTTCAGAGTCCTAGAAGCATTAGGAGTCTATCTGGGTCAGGTTGGAAGCAAGAAAAATCGCATCAGAATTGTTGTCATGGGACTTTACATAGGCAGTGTAGTGATACACGCCTCGTGTAACTTTCTGTCACTTCATTTTTCAAGTTTTATTTAGTCCAGAGAGTTGCACAGGGTCCAAGAAGTTACATGAGACAGGTTACACATCCCGTGTACTATTTCTGGCCCTGTATTCTTCACGTTTTGACCTTTAAATCTCTTTCAAACTCATCTTTGATTCTAGAACCACATAAAAATACCTGATAAAATATAAAAATTAATGAATTGAGTTGGATTAATATGTTTACTAAAATAATAAAGAAAACACATAAAAATAAACATAAAATGAGACTAAATGCTAACAAAATGCAATGAATGTTAATCTTAAATGTCTATATAATTTGATGTAATCAAATACTCTCAAACTCAAACATTTGCTTATCCTCAAGCAAAATAAAACTTTATAAAAGCTCATGGATACTTAGAAATATAACAAAAAACTTAATTTACACATAATTAGACGCTCTTCAACCTTCATACCAATTCTCACTTTTAAAGCGTAGGGACCTAAATAGTTGCCCACTAGAACCTCACTACCTTTGTGGTGCTTCAACTAATTATTCCTCTATGCAAGACCATTAATAAGTCACAAATAACCTGTTTTATCAAGATAGACTTGAGAAACACTTACTCCCCCAAATTGCCTCTATTGTGGATAATTGTGATGAAGTTTGATTTAATTCCAACTCTATAGGCATATCTCAATTTCCTATCTCCACTAATGTAGCATACACCTTCAAGTTTGAGAGGGTGATAAAACAAAAGAAATAAACAAATGCAAAATTTAAAACTTGGGTTGCCTTCCGAGAAGCGCTAATTTAAGGTCTTAAGCTTGACCCCTTTTAGAATTGCTTATCAAAAAGCGATTTTCGCCCATAGTAGTTGTCATGTAACACTACATATGGGTCTTAATTTGTGGTAGCCTCAAGATTGGCAAGATTTGGGATAAGATTGCACATAGCATGAACAACACATAGTTTAGAATGATATGCTTGGGAAAAGAATTGCTTTAGCTCATGGAGGACATGTGATGATTTAGGAGGTGTCCATGATAGAAAAGGGTCTTCTAGTGGTGTATGTGTAAACATCATTAATGAGCTTAAGTTGATAGTCTTGTCAATTTCTTTATCTACCACCTTCACCTCTGATTTGTCTTCATGTAAGCACTCTTCCAATGACCCACCAACAATAAAGGAGTTGTTTTCTTCAACTTTAGGTTCAATTTCTTTTTCAAGTAACTCCTGCTCTTGTGGAAACTCTATTAACAAGTCATCTTCATAGGAATTTTGTTCTTGAGATTCAACTTCTTTTATAGGTTCAAATTCCTATGAAGCTTCTTTATTCTCCCAACTTTGTTCATATGATTCCACCTTATAAAGTGATAGCTCATTGTTTACCATTAGATTGTTAAAATTTTCCAATGGAGCTACTGCCTCTTCAAGTCCTACTCTATTCTTTACAGCTCGAATGATTGGTGTGAAATATTAGGATGATAGGTGTATTGGGGATATTGGTGGCTCCAACCTTACAGTGAAGGATCCCAATGCCAATGGTAATCAAAATCTGCCATGTCATTCAACAAGTGAATGGCATCATCATGGTTTATTTGAAGAACATGATCACCGGTAGTCCAAGCTTCATAATCTATCCAATTCCTTGTCACTTCATCCAGACCATTATAGAAATTGAGAGTGAGTTCATAATTTGAAAGACCATGACTGGCAAATTGCTCTACCAATTCATTGAATCTTCTCCGAGCATTGTAAAATGGTTCATTGTGTTGCTGAATAAAACTTGTGAAGATTTGTTGATGAAACGTCTCAAAGTACCTCACAAGAAAATCAAGTAAAAATAAAATGAGACAAAATAAATTATAAAAGAAATAAGAATATTTAGAGTAATTAAATCACAAATCGTTCAATATCAAGTATTGGTCCCCGGCAACGGTGTCAAAAACTTGTTTGCATATTTTACAACCACCGCAAGTGTAAGGATCTCTAACAAGTAATAAAGTGATGAATAGAGTATCGTTTCCACGAAGGCCGTATTGAGTACCAACCTATAGCGATTTTAATTATCTAGACGATCAAATTGTATAGAAATAATAATTAAATCTAAATTGAAAGAAACAAAGTCTAAAACAATTAACAAAACTTGAATATTAACGGATAAAAGCATTCTAGAGCTAAGCGTTCACACTTCAATCAATTATAGAATCAATCTAATTCATTCAATAAATTGGAGATTATTACTTTGATGAAAATTAATCCGATATTATCTTAAATCCTCTCTCAAGGCGCTCATTAATTAACCTAAACCCTACTTTCATGGTGATTAAATTAATTAAAACCCTTTAAGATCTTTGATTAATTTTGAAACTCTACAAAGGTCATCAGCCTATCTCTAAGTCAGATTTCCTAGATTCAAAATCTTGATTTTCTAATACTAATCTTCGTCTTTCAGTTCTTCAATTAGTATCTTAGATCATAGCTAGGTGGGTACCAACACATAGCATGCATTAAGAACACAAGAGATTGAATCATAGAACAAAACCCCCAATATATTAAATAAAATCAAATCATATCCATAATTAAATTAAGAGTGCTACACCCTAACCATAGAATAAAGAGACTACTCACACATTATGAGTTTTACAATCAAGTTTATAAAAAGATAAAGAGAAGACATGAGAAGAAAATAGAGTAAAAGAATCCAGAAAGAGTGTTGCAGCCTTGGACTTTTGGAACTTCAGCTGAAAATCTCCTTTAGCAATCTTGCAGATATTGTTTCTCCCTTGCCTCCCTTGAAGTTGATGTGCATCCTTGAATGTAAATTGGCTCCTCTTCTCAATTCTTGACTTGTTATATTTGTATCTAGTGTAAAAACCCTAATTTCAGAGTGCTAGAAGCATTAGGGGTCCATCCGGGTAGGATTGGAAGCAAGAAGAGCTGTATCAGAATTGTTGTTAGGGGACTTTACACAGGCCGTGTAGTGATACACGTCCCATGTAACTTTCTACCACTTCGTTTTTCAAGTTTTCTTCACCTTTTGACATCTAAATCTCTTCCAAACTCATCTTTGATTCTAGAACCACATAAAAATACCTGATAAAATATAAAAATCAGTGAATTGAGTTAGATTAACATATTTTCTAAAATAATAATGAAAACACATAAAAATAAATATAAAATGAGACTAAATGCTAATAAAATGCAATGAATGTTATATAACTTGATGTAATCATTTCCTGTCATTTGACAAATGGTAAAGGGAAAATTTTTCCTTTTGTTCAAAAATTTTCCTTTCCTGCTAGCTTTGCTGATGGAAATTGACTTTCCCTCCAAGACTTCAAAAATAAAATCTGCATTCCTCTCAATAACAAACTTAATTTTTTCTCTTATAAATTCAGCCTGCGCATAAAAACTAAATCCATGAGAAGACAAATCATTGCTCAGTGTCCCATTCGAATTCTAATGCAAAGATAAACCACAAAAAGCCAAATTCTGTTCAAAAAATTATGCAATAAAGCTGCCTGCAAGACCATATCTCTCTCTCTTTCTCTTACACACATACTAGCCTTCAATAACATGCATGTATGTGAGCAAATTATTCGTACACTTGTGATCAATTAATAAAAAAGGGCATAACATATTTTCTCTTAATTTTTAATTTTTAGCAATCATTATTATATTTTATACTTTAAATCTATGGTGATAAGAAAAAGTTCTAAATTCATTTGCTCACAAATTTTGTCTTCTTTCATGGCATCCTAAAAGGTTTTACACCTGTAAAATTAATCATATATAAGTAAATAAATACATATACTCCAAATCCTTGCCGTCTCCTCTCTTCCTTTTCTTCTCTTTTATATTTCATCAAACTTGTTAGTTCTAGACTATTGTCAGTCTTTTTCATAAGCCATTGATGGTCCTTCTTTTTCTTTTCTTTTCATTAAAATGTTGTTAAACTAATACATATCGTCTAGATTTGAAAATAGCAGAGGTATTAGTAATTATAGTTAAACCTCACCCCTAGTTTTAAATAATTCAAGCAGTCTAGCATCAAAATCAAACCAACCACTAATACAAGAGAGAAATAGAAAGTCACATAGAGAGAATAATAAGCAATTGTTTAACTTCCTAATTCCCCTTGCCAGAAGTATTTGCAAGTCCACCAAATGGAGAAACTTGGTAAGGACGCTTCCAGATCCTCATTTTCAGGTTGATAGCCTATTCAGTTAGCCTCTTTCATATATTGTCCTATTCATAGCAATAGTCTCGTCCGATTTTTGATCCCTATACTTTGTCCACCTGTTAAAGAACAAAAGGAAATGGAATGATTTTATTTTTATTCTATTTTACATCAAAACTAATCTTCCAGATTCCCTTTTTTTTTCATAATTAATTTCCTTTCATAGATAGTAAAACACACAGAATTCATAGATAATGAACCACGACAAAGACCTGAAGAAAAGCAATGGTGTAAGAGTGCTTACTGCAAAAATTCCTTATCCATGATGGGAGTTCCTGTATCATTCACTGTTATTTCTTGGTTGCTCTTCATTGTTAACAATCGAGGACGAGATCGTAAGAACCTTCTATGATGTCTGGATGAGGCATAAGAAACGATTGCTAGATCATCTGATTGTGAGCCATGGTCTTTAGCCTGGTAAAGCAAGTGGATGCCACACTTTTTTACATTAATTCCAAAACCCAAGTCAATAGAAAATTCCACTTCATCCCCTTCTTCCAACTCATCCTTAAATCGCCAACCCGCATCATATTGATCAGTTCCCCTCTTATGATTATCAAATATCCAATAGCACAACCAACTGATATCTTGCTCAACATCTCTTGAAAAGAAGGTGATATGAGGATCATAGATCCATTCAAACAGTTTGGTTTTATTAGTGATCGTGAGAAGAGGACAAGTGTAACAAGATTTCTGTTTTGTTAGGAGGTCCGTTTGATATCTTCCCCATGCGTAAGTAGCATATGTAACAACTCCAATGATGGTTGAACCTGGATCAAGTCGAGGCACGTGAAAGGATACAATATTGCCTTTATGTAGATCGCCGAACCACATTGGAATCTCATTTCCTGGTAGGAAGATGCTGTATAAGCCCCTCTCAGAAAGAGCCTGCTAAGAAAGTCAAAGTCAGGAAAAGTGAAAGAGAAATGTAAGCAAATTTGGACAAGTTCTGATTCAAGTGAAAAACATAAAATGGGACGTAGAATAGAACTTCCCTCTAAAAACATGACATTGGGGAATTGTTATTAAAATGGTTTAGTGAACAGGTGGCTTTATGAATCAAGGTATTGGTAAGAAAGTGTAACATCCCAAAATTTTAATTTAGCAAATTTTTATTTTTGGGATACTATTAATGTTGTGCATCATGGAAGCGTCTAAACTGCAAAGAAATAAAACAAACACACAAAACACCAATATTTACGTGGTTCACCCTCTCAACATAGGGCTACATTCACGGATATGCAATCTTCCACTATCAATAATAAATAAATCATCATTACAAGCTCATAACTCTACTACCCATCAACCCAATTACACTCAAGAGAATCAATACTACATCAACCTGCTCATAGAAAATATATTAGTTAGTCTCTCTCAGTCTTCTCTAGATATAATCCAATATATTTACTATTACAACACTTGTGGTGCCTTCAACTATTATATGAGCAAGAGTCCTCTCACCAATGGACAAGAATCCCTTCTTCTTGAATTCTGTCCTTTATCCACCTTAGGCCAAAGCCTCTCTTCACTGCAATGGGCAAAAGCCCCTCATCAATGGGCAGAGCCAAATCCGCAGCAATTAGTAAAGCCCTCTCTACAATGGGCGACAGCCTCATTCCATGAGCTGAAAGCCACTGTCTTCAATGGGCAAAAGCCAAATAATCTTTTCCATCATTCTCCTATTTATAGTGTTAATTCCCTCAATCCTGATCTGATTAGGAGTCCTACTCAATTTAGGTTTAACACTAAAATAGGAGTTCTACTCTATATAGGAAATATTCCTCTATCCTATTGAGGAATATTTCTCTCACTCAAATTAGGAAAAGATCTATCCAAATTTTACTAGGATTTTGAGTCATAATTCTAACAATTAAGCAGGTTCTATTTAATTTTGAGTAAGAGATTAATAAGGGTCTTTATAAATTTAATTTCAGTTTATGCCAAAATATTTGGTTAATTAAGTTGACTAATAGCTTTAGAATTTAATTGGATTAAATTTTTAGTGATTGGTTATATTAGGTTTGATATTGTAGAAAATTCTAGGGAGATAATAATAATAATAATAATAATAATAATAATAATAATAATAATAATAAAAGGTAGATAATTTTTTATGGGCTAGAAATCACTGCTAAACTTCAATTTCTGGCTCACTAAAATTAGGTAATATCTTTAGATTCACAAATGATGAATTATCAGTTAGAATTGTTGGTTTTTGGAGACTGAGTTTGTGTATAACTGTATAATTTTGGTTAAGTTAGAAGATTCTTTGTGCTTGAGAAATTATATGGTAAGGTTTGAAGCATATTGGTGAAATTAGAATTTAATTTCAAGTGGTATATTATTAGGGGAATAAAATTTTAAGGATGTATTAGATAGCGGATATTCATAGTTTTATAAGAATATAGATTTAATAAATTAAAATGAAGCTTAATATTGTCAGTTGATTGAAAATGAATATATACATATATGTGTATGTTGATATATTATTGAAATTATAAATGATATTGAAATTATAAATGATAGTGTTATTATGATTAAGTGGTAAAAAAATGGAAGTGCATCAATTCATGTGATGTTTTGCATTTTCTAGATCGATCTTGTTAAATGGCTAATTATGAGGAGTTGTGTCCTAAAGGTTGGAGACAATTTCATATTTTGTAGTGATATTTGAGGGCAGAATATGCTTTTTATATATTATATTTGAAATTGTACAGTAGAGGTTGAAATAAATAAAAATAGGTAAGTGATTAAGGAGATAAAGAATAAGACGTATAATTAAATTAGATGAATGTTAAGCTGGAACTATTTTAGTAATATTCATTATGTTAACATTTTGGCTTTTAAGAAGAATCAGTTAATGACTGAGTCTCTGGATTATTGTCATGGAGCTGTTAGTTTAGGAACAAGAATTGGTTGTAGGATGAATTCATGTGTGTGAAGGTTATTTTGGATTCATTGAACTGCCAATTCCGAATTGTCATCCGAGTCACGTTTGTGAATTTAAAACGAATGCTAAGTTTGTTATTTATTGTGAACTGTTAATTTTTAGCAAGGGGAATCTCTCAGTTACAGGATAGATGTTGCTGGATTTTCGTTAAATATTTTGATAATTAGATTAATATGCTAATTTAATTTGTGTTGAGATTCTTAGAATAAAAACTTGATTTCTATTTAAACTCTGTGTTAAATAAGTGAAAGTGGGTAGACTAAGTGATAAGTTTGAGTTAGCTAGCATATAAAGTTATTCTTTTATAAGGTTATTAGCTTCATAAATACTTAATTGGGGAAAAAAAATAGTTAAGTATTAGATGGTCATGAATGTAATGTTAAATTTTAGTATGATGGTTGAATGTGAATGGTTGAGAATATTATATATATACATATACTAATACTATGATTGAGATTATATGCTCAATATATTTCATTTGTTTTAAATTTAGAACAGTTTGAACAGTTAATCAAATATTTATTTTAAGAACTACGTGGGTTTGATTTCCCATTTAATAGGGGTACGTAGGCAACTTGAGGCAAATTGAATTTTACCTCAAGCCCAACCCGAACTTTTTCTAAATAAAATTTCAATTGAATTTTTCATTATCTACTTTGAGTTTTGTTCTTCATTCTGTTGTTTTTTACTATTAAGAAATTTTGTTATATAAAATGATTTATTTAATCCTGCTTTACTTATTTTATTGCTAATTTTGGATTGTGAATATGTTTGAATTATGATACCTTAGCAATAACAGATTGATTCATAATAATATTAGAGGAGTGGGCATTAGTTGTTTAAGTAATTCAGCTAGATTATTGGTCAGCCTTTTCTTAAATTTCTGAGGGGTGTGACAGAGAGAAGAAATGTTGCATGCATTTAAACACACAAGAAAACTAAAAATAATCAACTACTTTAACCTGCCCATTCTCAAATCAACTTAATCATTCTCTGCAGATTCCTTAGATACCTAGATGTAATCTGCGTTGTGGCTTTCTTTTCCTAGAAAATAAACTGCATTTAAGACCAACTTGCTCTGCCTAAAGCATAACCCAAAAAAGCACAAAGTGAAATAAATAAACTAACTTAGTTAATAATTAAATTAAGGAAATTTGCAGCACGCTCTAACAAAAACGGAGAAAGGGAGGCAGGCAGTACCTGCGGTGGACACATCGCATTAGCTGCTACAAGATTGTCAATTTTGCGGACAGAATAGTTTGTAACTGATTCCTGGATGAATGAGCTATTGCTTCCAAGAAGTTTTCCAGCAATATCAACTTCTAACGGTTCCAAGTTGAAAAAGCCTTCAATTCCTTTTAAATTCACGCAACCTTTGACCTCCAGAGCTGATTCCCCATGAAAATTTGTTAGATTAATACTTTCCAATGACAAACAATCGTTAGCATACAAACCTTTTACACTTGACTGAAGTTGGGGTATAGATCGAAGCCCTTTGCATGAATTTAAATGAAGCTTTCCAAGATTAGGAAGGCTACTGATACTAGCTGGAAAGCTTGTGAAACCATTGCCACATAATTTCAGCACGTTCAAAGAAGACAAGCCTCGAAAAGCATGGGGAATTATACCATCTAATATGTTACAATATCTGATATCCAACTCTTTTAAAGAAAAAGGTTAAATGCTGATGATCTGAGGACAGTTTTCGGGTGAAAAGATAAGAGGACATTCACATAAAGACAAAATTTCAAGATTTTTCATATTTCTAATTGTTTCAGGTAGGATGTTTATTCCAGTTCCATCAAGATTAAGAACAACCAAGGATTTCAACTCCCCCAGGTCCTCAGGCAGTTCCTTGAGTTTTGAGCAGCCTGACATGTTTAACTCCTTCAGTGATCTTAGACCAAAAATTTTGGCAGGGAAATTCTTAAGATTCTTGCAATCTTGCAAATTCCAGAAAACAAGGGAATTAAAATGTCCAGTGGATTCTGGCAAATCATCAAGTTTTGAGCAGCCTGACATGTCTAGCTTCTCAAGTGAGTTTAGATCACCAATGCTCCCTGGAAGACTCTTAAGGTTCTCGCAATCATGCAAATTCAATGAAATGAGGCATGTTAGAAATCCAGTGGACTCGGGCAACTGCTCAAGTTTGGAGCAGCCTGACATGTTTAGCTCCTGAAGTGATTTTAGATTGCCAATGCTTCCTGGAAGGTTCTGAAGTTTCTCACAGTTTTGCAAATTCAACAGAATAAGGTGAGTTAGAAGTCCAATGGACTCGGGCATCTCTTCAAGTTTTGAGCAGCCCGACATATTTAGCTTCTCCAGCGTTCTTAGACCACCAACACTTCCTGGAAGATTCCCAAGGCTCTTGCAATCTTGAAAATTCAGGAAAACAAGATTAGTGAGAAGTCCAATGGTGTCACCAACCCTTTCCAATCTAATGCAATCTTTCAGCATCAATTTCTGAAGATTTTGGCAACCTTCAAAGTCTGGGATCTCAATAAGCTTGTGAGTGGTTAAGATTAAGCAATTTCAGCTTCTTTAGAGACTGCAACAGATGAAATAGTTAAAAATGTATCAGTTTCTGAAAACGACAAAATAAGTTATTCACACATAAATTAAATGATATCTTAATCTACCTTTCCTGCCTCCACAAAATGTTTCAGACTGCTATATCGCATATCAAGAATAATCAGATTTTCCAGACTGAGATCGAATGGTATAGATTCCAAAGGAAATTCACGCCAACACAACCATCTTAACTTGTTAGAAATATGCTTGTAGTCTCCTGCCAGGTGTATATAGTTGAGTTGAAGCAGTCTTAGCATTTTCATCTTTTTGAATGTTTTGGTACTCGATGAGTACTGTTTTAATCCTGGCATGTTCAGAACAAGGCCTTCAACTGCTCTTGTACCCTGTTAAAGAGGAGCAATTCATCACGTGTCTGGAGAAAGACAACATATAAACATGCATATTCAACGGGGGAACTGTGAACTTTTCCTACCTTTTTATTTGTTAAAACATCAATTACATCTTCATGATGCCATAATCTACTACGTTCTCCAGGATCTACAACATGCTCTTTCCGTACGATTTCTCTTCCCATGTCCCGAAGCAAATCATGCATCGACATCTTGTTATTAGAGCCAACTTTTACTAGACACCTCCTCATCAGAGAATTAATGCCGTTAACCGGAAAGAAGCCGCATTCTTCCAGTATGCTTATGACATAGTCCTTATCATACCCAGTGAAGAAACATGCAATATCAAGAAATATGAACTTTTCAAAATCACCAAGAGAATCATAACTTATTTTAAACTTGCTGTGAATATCTTCATTGGCAATCACTTTCAGTTTTTCCAACCTGCTATTCCACACATCAACACTTTGGCCACTCAAAAAAGAACCCAGAACTTCAAGAGCTAGAGGAATTCCCCCGCAATAGTGAACCATTTTTTTAGCACAAGCCATGTAGGCTTCAGTGGGATGGTTTTTGCCAAAGGCATGTAAACTTAGGAGCTGAAGAGAATCATTGTCACCCATTTTGTTAACCTCATACTGCCAATACATCTCACATGGTTTTAGGAAATCCTTCATTCTAGTAGTTATAATCACTCTACTCCCAGGAGAAAACCAATCACATTTTCCTAGTATTTTATTTATTTGATCCTGTTTATCAACATCATCCAATACAAGAAGAACCATTTTGTTATGTGGTTTTTGTATGATCAAATTCAGTCCTATTTCGGGATTATATATCTTTTCATGTTTTTTTTTAGAGGTCTCAGTCAGAAGTTGCCTTTGTAAGTAGGGTATACCCTTGAAATGGGCAGCTTCTCTAACATTTTCAAGGAAGCAGCTGCTTTCAAATGTCTGGAACAGACAATTATAAACCTCTTTTGCAATGGTTGACTTACCTATACCTCCCATCCCATATATCCCAACTATGCGTATGTCTTCTAACTCGTTAGCCATCAAAGAAATCATCCCTTCCGCTCGAGATTGTAAACCAATTGGGTGGATGGCAACATTGAGCATTGTTCGATTTAGTCTTCTTGAAATCTCTTCAACGATATGATCAATATTTTTTGCCTCATGCCTGCAAGTCAAAAAGTTGAAGTGGATATTATATAATACATAATAGTTAAACCAATAATAATGGTATCATCACACAAACAAGAGATCATAAGTTTGAAATTTTATAAATCTTATATTACCTTCAAAAACCTCCATACACACAAAATTTGGGGTTTTCGTTTTATTTTTAATTGGATTATTACAAAATGCAACACAGATGTATAGTAAGACGTTCTAAATCTATTCTTATCAAAGGACTAAAAATGCTAAAAAAATAATTAAAGAAAATAGTAACAGATCGAAGCATATATAGTTAGATCTATGACGGATGTACCCATCCAAGCGCTTTGGTAGATCAAGACCCTTCAAGGTGGAAACTTGTCGGAGAGCATCCTTCCACTTCTGTAGGACATCTTCCTTGAAATGCTTTTCATGCTCCACAAATGCTTCTTTATAGCTTCCTTGGATCTCTTCAACATGAGATGTATCTACATCATAAAAAATTGGCCAGACATCATCTGCTTTTTTATACTTTAGGATTTGGACAAGCTCTTCCAGACACCAAGTAGAAGAGGCATAGTCTTTTGAGAGAAGGACTAGTGAAAATTTCGACTGCTGGATACCATTTAGGCATGCTGCTCCAATTTTCTCTGTGTCTTCCATCTTTTCCTCCTCTACATAAGCGTTGATTCCACTCCGACGCAAAACAGCGTAGAGGTGGCCAGTGAAGCCTTTCATTACATCCTTCCCTCTGAAACTCAAGAACACATCGTAAGTACTGCAAAATGAAGTAACGAAAATGGAGGTTGAAGCCATGGAATATTGGAAGAGATTGATTAGCTTTGCTGTCTTTCACATTTGTCAATCTTAGAATTATAGAAATTATACTTACAACTTCAAGTCAGGATTCTCTGGAGCGCATTAATGTCACATCACTCGATTGAATAATGTCAACTTACTACAGAGAATGCGGAATTTGTTGGAAATTAAACTTAATTCGGCCCAAGCCAAAGTCCATTAAATTTGAGCCCATTTTCTAGAAGCTGAGTGCAGATTTTTCTACCCAGACGTTTCATGCAAGCCATGCACCAAAAAGTCAAAGAAGATTGCATTATCGTTCAAACTATGTTTAGCTCCAGAAGTTGTCCCGAAGATTGGATAAATTACCACCACAAGTGCTGAGAAAAAAAATATACACGCTAGATGTTTCTCAACCGGCATACAAGCAACCATAAAATAGGCCTAAATTAATTTTTCTCGTGATTTGAGATTTACCTAGCTACCAGTCTTCAAGTACTATTAAACATGCAACTTTGATTGGCAGATTATAAATTGAACGCCCTTTCTAAATTAAAAAGGCACAAGAAAATGCCAAAAATGTTTCTTTCCAGTCAGACTGACATGTCAAGCAAAGCAGATCAAAGAAACGCCAACTTTATCTATTGAATTTGATTGTTTCTAAAATTACCAAGATTTTATACCTAATGTCTTGGCCTTTGAGCTATAATTTTTCCATATGCAAATTAATGATTTTATATATATATATATATATATATATATATATATATATATATATAATTAATTTCAATTTGTCTCTAAAATTAATTTCATAATTTAATTAACAACTATTTTAAATTTATGACATGTTTAGGTTAACATTTGACAAACATGACAAACAGATAATAGTATTCAATACAACTAGTATCTTAATCTAGCAGTAAGGTATGGTTGCCAGAATTTAAATTTTACCTATGTTAATATTCCTCTCCTTCAATATTAGTATTGAATACAAAAGAAC
This sequence comes from Hevea brasiliensis, assembly GCF_030052815.1. NCBI lineage: Eukaryota > Viridiplantae > Streptophyta > Magnoliopsida > Malpighiales > Euphorbiaceae > Hevea > Hevea brasiliensis. The sequence goes on from NC_079501.1 coordinate 78,222,248, forward strand.
TGTATTCATAATGAAATTTTAAATTAAACGATTTCAATCGCAGTTGATTTTGGATTAAATCAGCCATTTACAACGAGATCAATTTTTCTGATCTATCAAATATTAGGTTAAATTCACTATAAATAATTATAAAATTTAATTTTAGATTAACTTAGACCTTGGTTGTCAAATCTGACCCAGCCTTCAAATCGGTGAAAGGCAAAGATTCATAGGTTTAAGATTCAATTGGTGCAGTGTATATACGCACATAAATATATTATATTATATATATGTATGTTAAAAATATACTGACAATAGTAATATTTATTAAGTTTTATCAATATATTACAGAAATATCTCAAATTAAGTTTTGATATTTTAATTTTTTGTTAAAAAATTTAAAATAATAAAATTTTAATATTTATAATAAAATAAATAATTAAAAATAATATTTCAAATGAAAACAAATTTATTTTTTATGATAATAAAATTATAAAATCTTTGATGCAATTTATATTTAATAAAATTAAATAATTGTAGTTGTTGAATTTATGCAATAGAATTCTTATTAAATCATTTTAATCCACCGCATTACGCTGTGCTAAATCCTCTTCCCTTCAGCAGGGAAAATTACAATAAATATTGACACGTATAGGTAAAGAAAGCTGTTTGCCGCCTTCTTTTTCAATTCTTAATTTCTAAAATCCTACACTCTACCTGGACGAAAGATGAATTACATTTTAATAATCCTATCATTGACTATCCACTAAATCAAAAAAAGTACCGACCTGTTGAGCTCCTCAGATCACCAATGCTTTCTTAGAAGGTTGTAAAGATTGCAATCTTGCACATTGAGAGAAAGAAGATGGATGAGATGAACCAATTTATCAAACTTCTAAATTTACGTATTTCTTTTCCCCTTTGTAAATTATAATATACTATATAATTAAAAGAGGACAGATTTTTATTATTTTTAAGAACAGTCAAAATATAATTTTATCCTTTTTTTTTTTTTTCTTTTCTTTGCACCGAAGGCAAAGCAGACAGAAAAAATCGCATTAACTAAACACATTTTTATATTTATTTGTTTTCGCCTTTTTTTTTCTTTTCTTTTGGCTTTTGTTGTCTGCAAACTTACAGTAGGAGTAACCTTGCTATTTTACTGGCTTTTTTTTTCCTTTTTATTTTTTTATATTTTTCCTTTTGCTTTTATTTTTTTATGATTTTTTAATATTATTTACAACATCCATCCAGTACCTACTTCCCATGACTCTCCATATGTCACACTCCACTTGCAAACACCTTTTTTTCATTTAGTTTTTTTTTCTTAAATCATTTTAGTTTGACAATAACTACAATATTATTTCTAAAATGTTTTTATTTCTATAAATTTTTTTAAAATTATTTATTCTTTTCGTATAAAACTTACTCACTTTTTTCCATTTTCCAATTTTTTTAATTTTAATTTATTTTAAATCCTCAACTACTTAAATATAATTTATATAATAATTAAAATTATTTTTTTAAATTATTTTTTATATTCATTTAATTGTTTATTTAATATTTAATTATTATATTTATGCTAATTATTATTTTTAAATAGTAACACTATCTATTTTATTTTTGTTTTATTTTATTTTTTTTAATAGATTTACACTAATTATTACTACAACAGTTTAAAAAAAAAGTGTTGGCACTGTTCATCTATCAAACTCACGCTTTTTTTAATCAAAGCCCTAATATTACTATTAATTTTTTTATAAAAGTAATTTTATTAATATTAATTTATTTCTAGCTATTATATGTTCATATTCTATTTTTTTATATTAATTTTTAAATTATTTAGCTCTGATTATGATTCAAATTTAAAACGTCATAGTTTTAAATAAAACTCTAGAACCGTTAACTCTTATTAATTTTTCTAATTTTAAGTTATTAAAATATTTTATTTTTAAACTTATTGCATATTTACATAAAAGAAAAGATAATGTAATTTCAAAAATTTTAATATAATTCAAATAAAACATAATTAAATTACAAATTGACTTAAAAATATTTTTATTTTTTTATAAATAAATATTTTATCAGCATAAATTTAAAAAGTACAATCTTTTAATTTATAAAAAGTTAAAAATAATCTATATTATTATTATTATTATTGTTATTATTATTATTAAAAAGTGACGCAAGTTATAACATTACATAATTAGTTTCACACACACACATACTTACAATTGCTCAATCTTTATTAGGAACCTTTGTTTTTCCTTTTCCTTCTTATTTCAATTAGTTCAACCATCTTATTTTCTATAATTTTTGTGTTATAATATCTAATGTTAAAATATATATGATCTCTAGAAGAACATATATATATATATATATATATATATATATATATATATGTTAGAAATGAAAATAGTTAAATAAATTTTACAATAATTTATAAATAAGAATTTTATTTAATATATGTAATTTTATTTATTTATAACACCATAAAAGTTTTGACAATAAAAAATTATATCCGCAGCAACGCGCGCGGGGTATTTGCAGCTTGTAATATAATTATTATATATAACTAAAACAAACAATCCAAGAAACATTAAAAGGGCAATTTTATCCTTTTTATTTTTATTCCTTTTCATTTTTATTTTGAATATATATATATATTCAAATTATTTCCTTTTTTAAATTTTGATTTCAATTTTAATTGTTAGGGCTTATATGTTCATCACAAATAGAATTCATAAAATGTATAAATGAGAAAGGAAAATTATTTTGAATACAATGGTAAATGTGAACCATTGTTTTAAATTGTGATCAATATGAATAACATAATGAATGAATAAATGAACCATATTAATATATGAATGAGACATTAGTTCTCATTATTGTAGAAAGGAAAAGTAGTTTGTGTACAATGATATAAATGGATAATTGATGTGAATTGTAATCATATATATGATCAAATGAATGTATGCATTATAATTGAAAATTATTATGAAATAATAAAGTCATAAAACACAATATATTAATAGTTAATGATATTATGTGTCCTTATATTGCTTAGACATATGTGTCAGATTGGACAGTTTGGCATGCTAATAAGGTATTGTTTTAGCAGTACTGCGAAAGGCTTTATGCCTATATTCATGGCTTTATACCCATATTCATGATTTTATGCCCGCACTCATGACTTTATGCTCGCACTCATGACTTTTATGTCTGATTATGTGATATCATGGCTTTTTAGCCATACTGACAGCGTATGTGGTTGACGTTCTGCGTCCCATGGTATGACGGCCCGAGGCACCGCAATATCCAGTGCCAATGACCAGTTATCCAGTTTAGTCAGCCTATCATAGATTACTTGGACAGTCTAATTTATTAAAATAAGTTATGAATATTAGCAATTAAAAATGCTAGAAAGTAAATAAATGAGAAGAAGTTCCGAAATAAATTAGATTAGCTCCAAAAATTTGTTCCTTAGAATGATATGAAATAAATTAAATTAGTTCTAAAAATTTTAAATATTACGAAATGATTGTAAACAACTTAGAAAGTATCAAAGAAGTGATAAAAAAACTGGTAGAAGAATTATAACTTAAATAATATTACAAATGTGATTTTCATAAGAAAAGTATATATTTTAGATTTATTTGTATATTATATAAATGATTATTGTAAACTTATGAAAGAAGTGATTCTAGAGAGCAACATAAAAAAATAAAAAAAAATGTACTACATAAATGACAAAAGAAAATGTATTGTATAGAAAATTTCATATGAACCGAGTAAAATTCTTGAATATAGAAAATATGCTCTAATTATTTTTATTTATTATATTATTTTCTTATTATATTATTGCACCACTAAGCAGCAATGCTTAGCGCGATGGATTTGTTTCCTCGCGCAGGTACAAAAGTTAAAGCCCAGCGAATACCAAACAGAGATTTTGGAGTTCTGATCTGCAGATTGTTCAAGGTTATCACCTCCTCAGCAATGCATGTAGATAGGCCCCATATAAATCATATTATGTATTTTGTACATTATAATTAGTTATTATTTGCAATGTAAACTATGAATTGTATGTTGAAATATAGATTATGGAACTGTAATTAATTTGTAGATCATGTAAATTATGAATTTATGTAATCAGTCTGTAAATCATGTAAATTAATGAAACTTAAGAATTTATATATATAAATTGTGCATGAATGAAAATGCATGGAAATGAATATGAAATTGAGATATATGAATGAGATGTGAATTATGAATGATTATGAGAATAATTAATGAGATTTTTATTGTAAAATATTCTTGAAATTTTCAAACAGATGAATAGTAAAACACATCAAACGATAATAAAATAGGGAAAATTCCGTTAGTTTCTTCGTCGAAAAATAATCGATATTAAATATAACGAGAACAAAATTTTTAAAGAAATAAAGTAAGATAAGTTAGGGTGCTCCGGCACTGAATGTAGCCCGCCTTGCTCGGCTACACTGTAGTCAGGTGAGGGGTGTTACAGGCTGACTTATGGTGGGCACTAATTCTTCAAAATTCGTGGGTCTATAATATGGTACTATTTATTCACTTGAAAGCCCATAATGAGGAGATTTTAGTGTTTCTAATGACTTTTATGTTCCTATATGGGTTGGGAGTCAACTTGGTATATTTGACCACCAAATATTCTCCAAGATCTTCAAAGATTATGGCCAGCAATAATATGGATGAATTTTGACTTGTCAACTCAGAATAGAATCTTGAGAGATTATTACCATCTTGGAAGATCTTGGCTAGCACTTTATTACTTAGGAATCTTTTACTTTTCTTTCCTATTTCTATTAGGATTTATTCTAGATTTGTATTTTTTTAATTCCTAATTAGTTTCTTTGTAATTTTTCTCTTTAGTTTTTTATCTTTACCTATAAATAGGCTCACATATGTAATGCTTAAACACAATTCAGAGATTTCAGACACTTTAGAGAATGAAGAGAAAAGCTTAGCATAAGTGCTACCAAATTTCAATTCTTATCAATCTAGTTTGATTGTGGCGAATTACTTGACTTATCACGAAAATCCTTGTGTGGCATCTACATTTGAAGATTGGGTTCTTTGTGGCTTTCTGAACTTATCAAAGAATTTATCTCTTCTACTTATCCTTTTATCTTTCTTGTTTTGTTCTTAGTTTCAGTTCATATACATCAAAACCACAAAAAGATTTTCTTTTATCATTTCCTTTTTTACTTTAAGTTAAAATCTAACACAATTGAATTCTTATATTTTGAGTGTTCTTGCTTGATTTTTATTTATTTCCTATTTGTTTAACGTTAGTTTTCTTGTTTCTTTCTCTTGAATTTTCTTTTGTTCAATTCAATTGAGTTATTTCCTACCTCACCAAGGCAAATTAGTTTGGTATTAGAGCTTAGGTGGTAGCACTTTGTGATCTTCAGAGTGCAAACACGTGAGGGAGTGTGTGAATTGAGTGTTTTATGTATACATAAAAAAAAAAAATGTTTGCAACAGGTTGTCAAGATGTGTTGTCACAACTTCACAACATCATTCAAGCTTCGGACAGAATGACTAGGCTGTGCAAATTGAAACAAGGTGACAAGTGTGTGGAAGAATATTTGGTGGAGTTCGTTGGATGTTATGATTGTCAAGAGCCTCAACAGCAAGCAATTGCGAGATTTCTTACAGGTTTGAGGGATAATATTGCAGGATTAGTTGAATTGCAGCAGTTTGATTCTTTGGATGAATTAATTCAACTTGCATATGAGGCGGAATGGCAATGTGTGCGTGATACCAAATCAGCTTCTACATCATCAAATTCCAACCTAAAAGTGGAGACAAGCTTGCAACCTATTCAAGAAGAAATTGAGAACAAGCATGAAGTAGTCTTGATGGAGAAGGACCAAAATGACCTCACAGAAGAAATTGTTGTGCATGCTAATGAGGGAGAATTACTATCCTTGGATTCCATAGCACAAGATAATGAGCCTGAGGAGTTAGTGACTTTATCACTAACAATTCCGAATGAAATTTCATTGTCTTTATCAGGTTCGAAGAGGTGCAAGTCAAGGTACCAAAAGTGTTTGGCACTTTTGTTACTCTACCCCAAAGAGATCATTTTATGTCCAAACAAATGATGAACCAAGCATTAAGAAGAGTGGACCTTTCAAATGTTGTTCTTAATGTCCTTGGCAAGGATTTGAGGACAAATCCTTTTCAAGAAGGGTATGATGTGCCTACAAAGGGGTCAAGAATTTTCATCAATTTTAGAACCTTGAAGCATGTTCATCATAAGCATGTAAGATGGAAGGAACATGGGAAACTATTTCATTATGATTGCATGGGCTTAGTGATAGCAAAAGAGTTAAGCCTATTTGGAGTTAAGAAAATTAGGCCCAAATGGAGCACACTATTGGGGCATATATTGGGCTGACTTATGGTGGGCATTAATTCTTCAAAATTCGTGGGTCTATAATATGGTACTATTTATTCACTTTTGGAAGCCCATAATGAGGAGATTTTAGTGTTTCTGATGACTTTTATGTTCCTATATGGGTTGGGAGTCAATTTGGCATATTTGACCACCAAATATTCTCCAAGATCTTCAAAGATTATGGCCAGTAATAATATGGACGAATTTTGTCTTGTCAACTCAGAATAGAATCTTGAGAGATTATTACCATCTTGGAAGATCTTGGCTAGCACTTTATTACTTAGGAATCTTTTACTTTTCTTTTCCTATTTCTATTAGGATTTATTCCATATCTATATTTCTTTTTTTCCTAATTAGTTTCTTTATAATTTTCCTCTTTAGTTTCTTATCTTTGCCTATAAATAGGCTCACATATGTAATGCTTAAAACACAATTCAGAGATTTCAGACACTTCAGAGAATGAAGAGAAAAGCTTAGCATAAGTGCTATCAAATTTCAATTCTTATCACTCTAGTTTGATTGTGGCGAATTACTTGACTTATCACAAGGTTCCTTGTGTGGCGTCTACCTTTGAAGATCGGGTTCTTTGTGGCGTTATGAACTTATCAAAGAATTTCCCTCTTCTACTTATCCTTTTATCTTTCTTGTTTTGTTCTTAGTTTTAGTTCATATACATCAAAATCACAAAAAAAGATTTTCTTTTATCATTTCCTTTTTTACTTTGTTGCAAGTAAAACCAAAAAATACCAAAAGAGTTAAAATCTGACACAATTGAATTCTTGTATTTTGAGTGTTCTTGCTTGATTTTTATTTATTTCCTATTTGTTTAACATTAGTTTTCTTGTTTCTTTCTCTTAATTCAAATTTTCTTTTGTTCAATTCAATTGAGTTATTTCCTCCCTCACCAAGGCACATCAGTTTGGTATCAGAGCTTAGGTGGTAGCATTTTGTGATCTTCAGAGTGCAAACACGTGAGGGGATGTGTGAATTGAGTGTTTTATGTATACATACAAAAAAAAAAAATTGTTTGCAACAGGTTATGAAGGTGTTGCCACAACTTCACAACATCATTCAAGCTTCGGACAGAATGACTAGGCTGTGCAAATTGAAACAAGGTGACAAGTGTGTGGAAGAATATTTGGTGGAGTTCGTTGGATGCTATGATTGTCAATAGCAAGCAATTGCGAGATTTCTTATAGGTTTGAGGGATGATATTGCAGGATCAGTTGAATTGCAGCAGTTTGATTCTTTGGATGAATTAATTCGACTTGCATATGAGGCGAAATGGCAATGTGTGCGTGATACCAAATTAGTTTCTACATCATCAAATTCCAACCTAAAAGTCAAGACAAGCTTGCAACCTGTTCAAGAAGAAATTGAGAACAAGCATGGAGTAGTCTTAATGGAGAAGGAGCAAAATGACCTCACGGAAGAAATTGTTGTGTATGTATGCTGATGAAGGAGGATTACTATCCTTGGATTCTATAGCACAAGATAATGAGCCTGAGGAGTTAATGACTTTATCACTAACAATTCCCAATGAAATTTCATTATCTTTGTTAAATTGCAGGTTCAAAGAGGTGCAAGTCCAGGTACCAAAAGTGTTTGGCACTTTTGTTACTCTACCCCAAAGAGATCATTTTATGTCCAAACAAATGATGAACCGAGCATTAAGAGGAGTGGACCTTTCAGATGTTGTTCTTAATGTCCTTGGCGAGGATTTGAGGACAAATCCTTTTCAAGAAGGGGGGTATGATGTGCCTACAAGGGGGTAAAGAGTTTTCATCAATTTTAGAACCTTGAAGCATGTTCATCATAAGCATGTAAGATGGAAAGAACATAGGAAACTATTTCATTATGATTGCATGGGCTTGGTGAAAGCAAAAGAGTTAAACCTATTTGGAGTTAAGAAAATTAGGCCCAAATGGAGCATACTATTGGGGCATATATTGGGCTGACTTATGGTGGGCATTAATTCTTCAAAATTCGTGGGTCTATAATATGATACTATTTATTCACTTTTGGAAGCCCATAATGAGGAGATTTTAGTGTTTCTAATGACTTTTATGTTCCTATATGGGTTGGGAGTCAATTTGGCATATTTGACCATCAAATATTCTCCAAGATCTTAAGATTATGGCCAGCAATAATATGGACGAATTTTGGCTTGTCAACTCAGAATAGAATCTTGAGAGATTATTACCATCTTGGAAGATCTTGGCTAGCACTTTATTACTTAGAAATCTTTTACTTTTCTTTTCCTATTTCTATTAGGATTTATTCCAAATCTATATTTCTTTATTTCCTAATTAATTTCTTTGTAATTTCCCTCTTTAGTTTCTTATCTTTGCCTATAAATAGGCTCACATAGGTAATGCTTAAACACAATTAAGAGATTTCAGACACTTCAGAGAATGAAGAGAAAAGCTTAGCATAAGTGCTACCAAATTTCAATTCTTATCAATCTAGTTTGATTGTGGCGAATTACTTGACTTATCACAAGGTTCCTTGTGTGGCGTCTACCTTTGAAGATCGGGTTCTTTGTGGCGTTATGAACTTATCAAAGAATTTCTCTCTTCTACTTATCCTTTTATCTTTCTTGTTTTGTTCTTAGTTTCAGTTCATATACATCAAAATCACAAAAAAAGATTTTCTTTTAACATTTCCTTTTTTACTTTGTTGCAAGTAAAACTAGAAAATACAAAAAGAGTTAAAATCTGACACAATTGAATTCTTGTATTTTGAGTGTTCTTGCTTGATTTTTATTTATTTCCTATTTGTTTAACGTTAGTTTTCTTGTTTCTTTCTCTTAATTTGAATTTTCTTTTGTTCAATTCAATTGAGTTATTTCCTCCCTCACAAAGGCACATCAGTTTGGTATCAGAGCTTAGGTGGTAGCATTTTGTGATCTTCAGAGTGCAAACACGTGAGGGGGTGTGTGAATTGAGTGTTTTATGTATACATACAAAAAAAAAAAAATTATTTGCAACAGGTTATGAAGATGTGTTGTCACAACTTCACAACATCATTCAAGCTTCGGACAGAATGACTAGGCTGTGCAAATTGAAACAAGGTGACAAGTGTGTGGAAGAATATTTGGTGGAGTTCGTTGGATGCTATGATTGTCAATAGCAAGCAATTGCGAGATTTCTTATGGGTTTGAGGGATGATATTGCAGGATTAGTTGAATTGCCGCAGTTTGATTCTTTGGATGAATTAATTCAACTTGCACATGAGGCAGAATGGCAATGTGTGCGTGATACCAAATTAGCTTCTACATCATCAAATTCCAACCTAAAAGTGGAGACAAGCTTGCAACCTATTCAAGAAGAAATTGAGAACAAGCATGGAGTAGTCTTAATGGAGAAGGAGCAAAATGACCTCACGGAAGAAATTGTTGTGTATGCTGATGAGGGACGATTACTATCCTTGGATTCTATAGCACAAGATAATGAGCCTGAGGAGTTAATGACTTTATCACTAACAATTCCCAATGAAATTTCATTATCTTTGTTAAATTGCAGGTTCAAAGAGGTGCAAGTCCAGGTACCAAAAGTGTTTGGCACTTTTGTTACTCTACCCCAAAGAGATCATTTTATGTCCAAACAAATGATGAACCGAGCATTAAGAGGAGTGGACCTTTCAGATGTTGTTCTTAGTGTCCTTGGCGAGGATTTGAGGAAAAATCCTTTTCAAGAAGGGGGGTATGATGTGCCTGCAAGAGGGTCAAGAATTTTCATCAATTTTAGAACCTTGAAGCATGTTCATCATAAGCATGTAAGATGGAAAGAACATGGGAAACTATTTCATTATGATTGCATGGGCTTGGTGAAAGCAAAAGAGTTAAACCTATTTGGAGTTAAGAAAATTAGGCCCAAATGGAGCATACTATTGGGGCATATATTGGGCTGACTTATGGTGGGCATTAATTCTTCAAAATTCGTGGGTCTATAATATTGTAATATTTATTCACTTTTGGAAGCCCATAATGAGGAGATTTTAGTGTTTCTAATGACTTTTATGTTCCTATATGGGTTGTGAGTCAATTTGGCATATTTGCCCATCAAATATTCTCCAAGATCTTCAAAGATTATGTCCAGCAATAATATGGACGAATTTTGAGTTGTCAACTCAGAACAAAATCTTGAGAGATTATTACCATCTTGAAAGATCTTGGCTAGCACTTTACTAATTAGGAATCTTTGAGTTTTCTTTTCTTATTTTTGTTAGGTTTATTAAATATCTGTATTTCTTAATTTACTAATTAGTTTCTTTGTAACTTTCTTCTTTAGTTTCTTATCTTTGCCTATAAATAGACTCACATATGTAATCTTTGAAACACAATTCGAGATTTGGACACTTCAGAGAATGAAGAGAAAAGCTTAGCATAAGTGCTATCAAATTTCAATTCTTATCAATCTAATTTGATTATGGTGAATTACTTGACTCATCAAAAGGTTCCTTGTGTGCCATCTAACTTTGAAGATTGGGTTCTTTGCGATGTTCTGAACTTATCAAAGAATTTCTCTCTTCTACTTATCCTTTTATCTTTCTTGTTTTATTCTTAGTTTCAATTCATAGACATCAAAAGTACAAAAGTATTTTCTTTTATCCTTTCCTTTTGCTTTGTTGCAAGTTAAACAAGAAAATTCCAAAAGAGTTACAATCTGACATAATTCAATTCTTGTGTTTTGAGTATTCTTGCATGATTTTCACTTATTTCCTATTTGTCTATTGTTAGTTTTCTTATTTCTTTCTCTTGATTCAAATTTCCTTTTTGTTCAATTCGATTGAGTAATTTCTTCCCTCATTAAGGCACATCAATTTGGTATCAGAGCCTAGGTGATAGCATTTTGTGATCTTCTTAGTGAAAACAGGTGAGGGGTTGGGTTAATGGAGTGTTTTAGGTATCCATACAAAAAAAAAATTATTTGCAATAGGTTATGAAGATGTGTTGTCACAACTTCACAACATCATTCAAGCTTCGAACAGAATGACTAGGCTATACAAATTGAGATAAGGTGACAAATGTGTAGAAGAATATCTAATGGAGTTCGTTGGATGCTATGATTGTCAATAGCAAGCAATTGTGAGATTTCTTATGGGTTTGAGGGATGATATTGCAGGATTAGTTGAATTGCATGATTTGATTCTTTGGATGAATTAATGCAACTTGCACATGAGGCGGAATGACAATGTGTGCGTGATACCAAATTAGCTTCTACATCATCAAATTCCAACCTAAAAGTGGAGACAAGCTTGCAACCTATTCAAGAAGAAATTGAGAACAAGCATGGAGTAGTCTTAATGGAGAAGGAGCAAAATGACCTCACAGAAGAAATTGTTGTGTATGCTGATGAGGGAGGATTACTATCCTTGGATTCTATAGCACAAGATAGTGAGCCTGAGGAGTTAATGACTTTATCACTAACAATTAACAAAGAAATTTCATTAAATTAGTTAAATTGAATGTTAAAAGAGGTGCAAGTCCAGGTACCAAAAGTGTTTGGCACTTTTGTTACTCTACCCCAAAGAGATCATTTTATGTCCAAACAAATGATGAACTGAGCATTAAGAGGAGTGGACCTTTCAGATGTTGTTCTTAGTGTCCTTGGCGAGGATTTGAGGACAAATCCTTTTCAAGAAGGGGGGTATGATGTGCCTACAAGGGGGTAAAGAGTTTTCATCAATTTTAAAACCTTGAAGCATGTTCATCATAAGCAAGTAAGATGGAAAGAACATGGGAAACTATTTCATCATGATTGCATGGGCTTGGTGAAAGCAAAAGAGTTAAACCTATTTGGAGTTAAGAAAATTAGGCCCAAATATTGGGGCATATATTGGGCTAACTTATGGTGGGCATTAATTCTTCAAAATTCGTGGGTCTATAATATGGTAATATTTATTCACTTTTGGAAGCCCATAATGAGGAGATTTTAGTGTTTCTAATGACTTTTATGTTCCTATATGGGTTGGGAGTCAATTTGGCATATTTGACCATCAAATATTCTCAAGATCTTCAAAGATTATGTCCAGCAATAATATGGACGAATTTTGACTTGTCAACTCAGAATAAAATCTTGAGAGATTATTACCATCTTGGAAGATCTTGGCTAGCACTTTATTACTTAGAAATCTTTTACTTTTCTTTTCCTATTTCTATTAGGATTTATTCGGATCTATATTTCTTTATTTTCTAATTAGTTTCTTTGTAATTTTCCTCTTTAGTTTCTTATCTTTGCCTATAAATAGGCTCACATATGTAATGCTTAAACACAATTCAGAGATTTCAGACACTTCAGAGAATGAAGAGAAAAGCATAGCATAAGTGCTACCAAATTTCAATTCTTATCAATCTAGTTTGATTGTGGCGAATTACTTGACTTATCACAAGGTTTCTTGTGTGGCGTCTACCTTTGAAGATCGGGTTCTTTGTGGCATTATGAACTTATCAAAGAATTTCTCTCTTCTACTTATCCTTTTATCTTTCTTATTTTGTTCTTTGTTTGATTCATATACATCAAAACCACAAAAAAGATTTTCTTTTATCATTTCCTTTTTTTACTTTGTTGCAAGTAAAGCCAGAAAATAACAAAAGAGTTAAAATCTGACACAATTGAATTCTTGTATTTTGAGTGTTCTTGCTTGATTTTTATTTATTTTCTATTTGTTTAACGTTAGTTTTCTTATTTCTTTCTCTTAATTCGAATTTTCTTTTGTTCAATTCAATTGAGTTATTTCCTCCCTCACCAAGGCACATCAACTATTAATAACACTAGCATACTTAGTTCAAGAAGCTACTCTACTAGAATTTTCAGTAAATTTATAAGAAATATCATATGGAGTATTTGCTTCTCTCAATATAATGAGATTTGACAAAGAGCAAAACCTCTACTATGTTTTTGCTGGATAGTTTAGGCAGATCCTTCCAGGATAAAAGTCAAAATAGAATTCTAGACAATAATTTTAGAATTCTCTCAAGAGTTAATTAAAGAATAATAATGTTGATTGTAGGTAGAAATGAAGAGAAGAGATAAAAGAGAAAATTTAATAGATGTTTATTCCAAACAATAATTTATAAAATATTTGCATCTCTTTGAACATATACAATAGTTCACTTTGTATTTACTAGAACAATTATATCTATTTACTTACACCTTCTATAACAAAAATAACAGTTCACTTCGCATTTCTTAGAACAATTATGTTTGTTCACTTATACCTTTCAGAATAGATGCAACCGTTTACTTTGTATCTCTTAGAACAATTACATTTAATCATTTATGAAGGAGCGGAAGCATGTTGGTAGGTGAATTAGAACATTGAATTCAAAAATTTTCTTCTAGGGTTTCAGGCATCATGCCACAACCATTATGTGCCTAATTAATTTCAATGTTCAATTACATATTAACACACTTTTAATATGCATTAGGATCTACATTTGCCATTTAAGATTTTTGAATTAACGAATTTATTTATTAGAACCCTAGATTAAAAGAATAATATGTGCACTAACCTTTTGATGCACTGTAGAAGTAATTGGTACCTTTGTGAAGCACCTAGGACCCCAAGTGTTATCCCTCTAGCTTATCCACACCAAGATCACCAATAGGCAGCCCCTTATCTTGCTTCTCAAGCCTTAGCAACCAATTATAAATTGGTTGTAGATGTATAGGGCGTTAGAAATAATTTATAGCAATTTTAATTCAAAGGAATTTGGGCAATTCTCTTTGAATTGATGAGAAAAGATGAAGAGGAGATGAGAGAGACCAAGGTGGTGGCACCTTTGAGAAAATAAAAGTGTATATATTTCTTCTTTTCTTTTCCCTTTTATAATTAGGTCATCGCTTAAAACCCTTGCCACATGTCATCACCTCATTGCATCTTATTTAAATTGAATTAATAACATTAAACCAAGTGTCAAAGCTAAACTTAATCTTGACTTTGATCATCTTACATGATAGAAAGACAAATGGCAAGCTTATGTGATGCCATGTGTCACCATCTCATGGTGCCACATGTCACCCTGTGAAATGACCAAATTACCCTTGTGTTGTAATTTTGAGTTCTCAACCCAAAATTATTATTTCTCCTCTTCTAATCAATTTATATCAAATATAAATTAATTAATTAATCTCTATTAATTAATTTCTCATAATTAAATTCATATTTAAACACTTTAAATATAAATTTAACTTGTACTATACATCTAATAACCTAGATTTGGTTTCAAGCCATGCTAGGGACTTTGCAATTTTATTGTAAACCAAACCTATTTAATTAATCAATTAAACTCTTTAATTAATCAATTAAATCACATTTAACTTGGTGATTATCTTGTGTATGTGTGTGACTCACTAGGCTCATCACTAATTGGCAATGAGATATGATATCAACTCTTAATATCATCAGAACTCTTTCTTACCATAAATGATTTCTCTAAATCATTTTAAGCACCTCATAGACCATGGTTAACACCTAGCATAGTATGCCATGGCCACCCAATCGATAATAAGGAATACCTTAAATGAATCTATAATTATATGTTACCATGCACTAGAATCTCTGTTACAAAATTTCAATTCTAGCTAGAGTTATGGTTAATGTCAAACCCCATTTGTTATGAATATTATGTTCTCTTTTAATTCCAGTTCTTAATTAATAAGATTTTCTTATCAAAAACTCTTTTCTGATTAAATTTATGCATCTGGCAGAATTAACATTAAGAATAATTAAATGAATATAGGATTTTATCCTATTTACTTAGGGTATGATTCCATCTTGATCAACACCTACCTCTATATATAACTAGTAAGAGCCAACACATGCCAATATACCCATACACAGTACAAGTATGAAAGCAGTATCAAACTCAAACCACTTATATACAAGATAATCGTGTTATCTAGGTCTAAAGATTATATGCACTGATATGATTTATGACAATGCATTGAAAAGAGTAAAATCCACATGCTTGTCATAAGTGTCACTGGTTCGACCTACTTATCATGTATAAGTGCCTATCATGATTGTTATATGGCATGAGACTCACCATTCTATCTTATTTATATCTCATATAAATACCTTGGGAACAAACATAATTACAATTTTTCTGCATAAGTCATGTCCTTATTGTGAAGTATCCTCGATTGTGAACCAATTTATGATACTTTGTGCTAGAAATACTGTCACTCATATTCTTAACAACTTAAGAATAAAATTTCTAACAAAATATCAATGGACCTTTTCTATTACACATAAATACATTATGTAAACGAAAAAGTGAAATTGCTTTTTATTAATAAAATATGTACTAGATACATACAAAATGATATGCTCTAGGGCATACTACTAACAATCTCCCACTAGCACTAGAGCCATTCATTACATAATCTTAGACCCATCTTTTTAAGATGTCGGTCTAACTGAGCTTGTGACATAGGCTTAGTGAATGGATCAGCTGGATTTTCAGCTGATGCTATTTTCTGCATGGCTATATCGCCTCACCCAACTATCTTTCTGATAATGTGGTAGTGCCTTTCTTTGTGTTTGGATTTCTGGTGAGATCGAGGTTCCTTATCCAAATAGCCTCTTTTGCAGCATCTGATGCAGCAATATACTCGGCCTCTGTAATGGAATCTGCAGTCGAACTCTGGTTGGAACTCTTCCAACTGACTGCACCTCCATTACAAATGAACACAAAACTAGAGGTAGACTTTCTATCATTGATATCTGATTGAAAATCAAAATCAGTGTAACCATCTAATTGCAATTCACCACCTCCATAAATCAAGAATAAATCCTTAGTTCTTCTCAAGTGCTTAAGGATATTCTTGACAGCTATTCAGTGTTCCAAACCTAGATTGGATTGAAACCTACTAATCAAACTAACAGCATATGCGATATCCGGTCTAGTACACAATATTGCATACATTAAACTTCTAATAGCTGAAGCATATGGAATCCTGGCCATTTTATCTCTTTCTTCTGGTGTCTTTGGAGACATCTCTTTAGAAAGGAGGATACCAAGTCTCATTGGTAACAATCCTCTCTTGGATTCAAGCATGTTAAACCTCTTTAACACCTTTTCTAAGTATAGACTTTGGGATAAACCAATTATTCTTTTCTCTCTATCTCTATAGATGCAAATTCCAAGAATATAGGTTACCTCCCCTAAGTCTTTCATGGAGAATGTATTTGACAACCATACCTTTACAATTGTCAACATACTAATGTCATTACTCATTAATAAAATGTCATCCACATATAAGACAAGGAAAGTGACAATATTATCACTAACCTTCTTATATATGCATGGTTCATCCTTATTTTTTATGAAACCAAATGACTTAATAGCTTCATTAAAATGGATGTTCCAACTCCTCAAAGCTTGTTTTAACCTATAAATGGATCGCTTTAGCTTGCACACCTTGGAACCATCTTGGGATTCAAAACCCCTAGGTTGTTCCATGAAAATGTTTTCATCAATGTATCCATTAAGAAAAGCTGTTTCGATATCCATCTACCAAATCTCGTAATCATAGTATGCAGCTATTGCTAATAAAATCCTAATTGATTTAAGCATGGCAACAAGCGAGAAAGTCTCCTCATAGTCGATTCCTTGCCTTTGGCGAAACCCTTTCGCAACTAGCCTTGCTTTATAGGTCTCTACCTTTCAATTAGAACTAATTTTCTTCTTGAAAATCTATTTATTCCCTACAGGTACAATACCTTCAGGTGGGTCAACAAGATCCCAAACTTGGTTCTTATGCATGAACTCAATTTCAGATTTCATAGCTTCAATCCATTTTCAAGAGTCTATATCTGATATAGCTTTGTCATAGGTAAGTGGATAATCTCCATGATCTACTTCTTCATGAATAAACAACTCTTGTTCATCTTCATGAACAAAACCATATCTCATTGGTGGGTGAGATATCCTGGTTGATCTGCGAGGAATTACTCTAGATGTTTCATTAACAGGTGTAGGTTGACTAGATGGATCTATATCCATTTGATCTGTTGGTTGGTCAGAATTCTCCAATTCTAACTCTATTTGCCTTCCTTTGCCTCCTTCTTGAATAAACTGTTATTCAAGAAATATGGCATCTCTGCTGACCACAACCTTTTGTGATGTTGGCAAATAAAAATAATGTACAAAACATTTTTTTCGATATCCAACAAATCGACCTTTCTCTGATCTAGTTTCTAACTTATCAGTGTTCAGCTTTTTGATATAAGCTCGATAATCCCAAATCTTAACATGTTTAAGACTCAGTTTTCTTCCATGCCATATCTCATAAGGTGTGGAAGAAATTAATTTTGATGGAATCTGATTCAGAATATACAAAGCTGATTCTAATGCAAATCTCCAAAAGGAGACTGGCATATCAGTATAGCTCATCATACTACGTACCATATCTAATAGGGTACGATTTCTCCTTTCAGATACACCATTCAGCTTTGTTGTTCCTGGAGGAGTCAGCTAGGAAGTAATGCCATGCTCTTTCTGTCACACCCTACCCCTCCGTAAGGCATGACATGATCCCGTAGTATACCCAATGAATTACCAAACTTTGTCTACTGATAACCTATTAAATACACTACAAGGGATTTTAAACCTTTTCTTACTTCTTTTTACAGTGGTGAGCACTATTGACAGGTGTTAAAAATTTTCTTTTAATAAAGTGAAACCAAATAACAATTTAAAGTATTAATAATTTTTGTAAAAATTTTGACAGGGTGCCATCTGTATTTTGAATAAAACAGTTCTTTAAAAACCTGTAACAAGCACTTCCAATATATTTCTCAATCCCAAACTCCAATAAATTTGCTCAGCACAATAAATTTCTCAACATTATCAATTCAGTTCAACAATTAATTTTCCAGTATTTCCAAAAGCTGAGATAAGATAAATATACCACAATATTTTTACAAGCCAAAATGATTTACAATTTTAGCTTATAACTGCTCAAGACCAAGTACAATACATATATACAGTGCAAACACATTACAACAAAAACTACAAAATATGGTATACTCAATATACCTGGTGAAATCTCAAAATATAGCACAAGCAATGAAAAAGCTATCGCTATATACTCTGCTGCTCTGTCCATCCGTCTACCTGCGACAGCAATGAAAAAGCTATCGCTGAGTAAAATTTACTCAGTAGTGCACAATAACAATTTAAAATGTGGTATATAAAACTTTTATTGATAATTTACAATTCAAATAATTCACAATTTCCTGTCACAATTTTCAAAGCTCGTATAACACAAATTTGATCAAACGATTGAATAACACAGTATTGCCAATCAATAACACAACTTAGGTCATGACAGAAACTTTTCCAAATATGCCGTGTTGTACACCACGACAAGGCATACTCACATCATTAATCGAAATCAATGAGGGAGGTGGCTAGTTAGCTAATGAGTACACATCTATACTCACCTCAGACTGACAAGTCAAAAAGGGAGGAATATAGTCATACTCACCCCATAAATGGAGGAGGAAAGTAGTCATACTCACCCCATAAATGGAGGAGAAAAATAGTCATACTCACCCCATGGAGGAGGAAAATGTCATACTCACCCCATAAATGGAGGAGAAAAATAGTAATATTGTCATGCCAAGTATGAATCAAAATAATTCCAAATCACAATATTTAAACATTTCATACAAATCAAAAATCATATTTTTACTCAAAATTTCCATTTGCAAAGTAGGCAACACAATAATTCTCAAATAAAATTCCCAAAGCCAAAACAATAAAAAATTATTCATAACTCATTTCTCCAAATAAATTTTCTGGTAAAAGTAGTGAATATAAAAATATTGTGCATGCACCTCGATAAATGCCTCTTGGCCCTGACTCAGTGTTCCTTATGCTTCTCAATATCCTTTTCAACTGAAACACACAATTTAAAGTGCTTTAGTACTCAATGAACTTGTTTCTAACAATAAAATCCAATATTTAAATTTTCTTGGTACTATTCCCTTCAATTCATTTCATTAGTCAACCTATAATGTTGACTCTTGATGCACTCTAAGTGAGTCAATTCTAATGTTACCAATATGTCACATTTTATAGCCCTTTAGTGTTGGTATATGTTATCAATTTCATTTCCAAGTGTATTGCATTTTATTGCAATTTACCGGATTTCAGTATACTATTTTGACCTAGCCGGATGACCTAGTTTCCTCAATTTTCGGGTTCCGATCCAAACTACAAACTTGTAGGTCTATGTCTTATTGCACGCGGGACAAAATTTCAGGTCATTCTGAGTTGTGTAGACCAAGATATGGTCAATTTACCAATGCTGGACAGAATGCACTAAAATGGTAGGCTTAGGTCATTTTTAGGTCATTTTCATTTTGGTCAGTTTTAGTATCCAAACTTGTGCAAGCCATTTGGCTTGGTTCTGGCTATTTCTGGGCTTTGGTGTCTTCATAAGAATTGTAGATCTATGTCTAAAATATTCATGGTAAAAATTTCAGGCCATTTGGACCTGTTTTGAGTAAGTTATGGTCAAAACACTAACTACTGCCCAAATGGATAATTTTCAGGCTTTCAAGTCACTAATCCGGATTTGGTCATTTTTCAAGTCACCTTCTAGGCAGAATTTAGGTAAGCTTCCTTCATGAAATTTGGCACATTTTGTGCCTAGTTTCACCTCCAATTGGTCTCATACCAATTGGAGTCACACACTTAAGGTTCTAAGCTAAAATATACACTGCCCTACTACACATTCTTCATCACTTATCAATTGCACATTCTATACTTACTAAGCTAACTCTTTCATGCCAATTCTGTTTTGTACCATACCATTAACACACTTAACAACACATTTTGGTCATTTTTGGATAGCTTGTAACCATTCTCAACATACACATTATAACTCAGAATTTTCCAAAGTCCATTTATATAATTTAACCACATGAACATACCCCATTTACATATCCAATTCCAATCTATTATACACATATACATGCTGCCACCATAAACAACATAATTCAATAAACCAAACCATGAAACAACATATTTCTAACCACACTTTAAAGTTGCCAATTCACCTCATGGAAAATATCTCCTTCAAATTGCTTTCAAGCTTCCAAAATCAAGTGCACCATTACACATGCTCTTAATATACATTGTCTAAATCATTTCTATACACATAAACACTTACATCAACATCTTAAACTATCATTAACAAGTAAAAACAAACTAAATATGCTGAGTTCCAATGGCTACCGAAATGTTGTACCACCATTAAATCATCAAACTTCAAAACTTCTTCCATAAAACAACTCACCACAACATCCACTCAAAGTTTAATGAAACAAGAATGGAAAATACACACTTACCACCTTTGAAGCTTGATCAAAACTTCACTAAACCTCCTTAAAATTGCTACCAAAATCTTCCTTGGAAGGCGAGGATTAACTTTAAAGAAGGGACTTAGTGGAAAGGATGGCTCAAAGTGGGTTGCATGGAGCT
Source organism: Hevea brasiliensis (assembly GCF_030052815.1). Classification (NCBI taxonomy): domain Eukaryota; kingdom Viridiplantae; phylum Streptophyta; class Magnoliopsida; order Malpighiales; family Euphorbiaceae; genus Hevea; species Hevea brasiliensis. Next base: position 78,243,175 of record NC_079501.1, read on the forward strand.
TGGAAGATTTTGGCTATGGAGTTTTTCTCCCAAGGGACTTTAGCTGGTTGGCTCCAGGAAGCAGATGAAGGAATCTGCTGCCACAAATCTGATTAATGATCCACTTTGAAGATATTAGTGGAGCACTAAGATAATTTTTAATATTTGTTTAATCAAAATTTTCATAATTCCCACATTTAACCTCTTTTCTTTCACTATTTAAATTATGGGCCACCATTTTAATTTTCATGGTATTTTCAAAGTTTAATATTATTTATTTTTAATGGACATTTAGGTCAAAAGGCAACTTGGAGTGTCAATTGACCACAATACCCCTATTCGGGTTGCTTTTCAGCCTTTTCGGTAACACCGATTTTCATAAGTTTCTCGATTTTTTGTTTTTTCTTTGTACTAATTATTTAATTTTTCTTTGACATTTCTAATATCATTTATTTTTCAATAGATGTTTATTTAAGTCTCAAAAATATTTTCTAGAGTTCCTCACGGTCCAAGGCTAGTCAACGGCCCACGCCGCAACTTCGCGGTGCGGTTACCCATCGGTACGGTTTTATTCGTTTAGCTTAGTTCCATTTTCTATCTTTTATTTTTCCTTTATTTTTTTTGTATCTTCCTCTATTGTATTTCACTACCTTATATCTCCACACTAATATTTAAATATAATTCCAAGCATCCTAGCTGTCCGGACAAACACTGTCATCGGAACAGTAGAACGCACTACCGAATATAGGGGTGTTACACTTTCAAGTATTCATCAAATTCAGTACTCAAGTATTCACCTCCTCGATTTGATCGAAGAGTTTTCATACTTTTTTCTGTTTGATTTTCTACTTCAGATTTAAATTCTTTGAACTTTTCAAAGGATTCATGTTTATATTTTATCAAATATAATACCCAAACCTTGATTTATCATCAGTAAAGGTAATAAAGTAATGAAAACCGCCTCTAGCCATTTCCTTAAATGGATCACATACATCACTATGTATTAGCTCCAAAATATTTTCAGCTCTTAGTCCTTGTCTAACAAAGGGTGATCTAGTCATTTTGCCTTGAAGGCAAGATTCATAAGTTGAAGTAGGTTCAGAACCCAATGAGGATAAAATCCTCATTTTCTCCAGCTTTGCAATCCTATCTTCCGCAACATGACTTAATCTTAAGTGCCAAAGATATTTTGAACTTGAGTTGATTTTCATCATGGCATTACATTCATTTAGATTGATTGCATTCAATTTGTGTTTATCATTATTATCCAAATAATAAAGACCATCATGCATAAAACCCGAGCTAACATATTTATTTCCAAAATAAATATTATAAACATCATTTGTGAACTGAAATTCATAACCATTTCTAGTCAAACTAGATATTGAAATGATGTTCTTAAAAGCATCAGGTATATACAAAATATTATTTAAACACAAAATATGTCCACACATATAAAAATATTTAGATCCTGTGGCTAAAGCTTAAACAGTTGAGCCATCGCCAATCCAGAGTCTAACATCTCGAGCATGCAAGCTACTACTGTTTGCTAGTTCCTGCATATCATAAGAAATGTGAGAACTGGTACTAGTATCTAAAACCCAAGCTGTAGATGAACTGTGAGTATCATCAGCATCTAAATAACAAGATATAGACATGCCTTCTGAAGGTGTATCCTTCTTGTCCTTCAGAGAAGCAAAATACTCTAGGCGGTTCCTTTTCTAGTGCCCATCCTTCTGGCAGTGGAAACACTTTCCTTTGCCTCCACAGCTTTGGTCTTCCCCTTCTGTTTGGTTATCTTCTTGGAAGGTTTAGGAATTTGAGGTTTCTTATTCTTATTGCCCTTCTTCTTTTTGGACTTTCCAACATAAGAAGAAGATGCAATCAAAGCCACCTCTTTTCCTTTATTGCCCGGCATATGCTTTTGGGCAATAACTAGCATGTTAAGTAAACTAGCCAAGGTGTATTCCTGCTTAGTCATATGAAAATTTTGTGAATGACTCAGGAAGAGACTGAAGGATCAAATCCATTTGTAGTTGGAAATCCATGTGAAAGTCAAGATGTTCCAGCTGCTCTATAAGCCGAATCATCTTGTGGATATGATCCCCAATATTCTGTCCCTCAGACATCCTCATTCGAAATAGTTGTCTAGATATCTCATATCTGGCATTCCTGCTATGCTCACCAGACAACTCTTATAGGTGAAGGAGGATCTCACTTGCATTCTGCATGTTCTCATGCTACTTCTGTAACTCATTACTCATGGAAACAAGCATGTAACACTTGGCTCTCATATCATGCTCCTTCCACTTGTTCAAAGTTTCATGTTCCTCTTAAGTGGCCTCTGGAGGTAAGGGACCAGGAACCTTTGAGTCTAGAACATATCCAATACGTTCTAGGTTCAGGACAAGTTTTAAATTTCTTAGCCAATCAGAAAGATTAGGTCCTGTCAACCTATTGTGATCAAGTATGCTCGCAAGGATATTGGATGATGGTGGTTGTTGTGTGCTCATTATTATCAGAAAATTAACTGCAGAAAATAACTAGATTAATGAGTAAATGTATCAAGTAATTAACCAAAATGATTAACTTGGCGAATCCTACACTTCCAAAATAGGAAACGGAAATCCTGGTTGGATGGATTTCTAGTGGGTGATTGAATTCTTATAGTTTTATTGATCATCCTCAGGCACATCCATTATTGGAATTACAATAAACTATAAGTGAACAACTCCTTGCCCATCACATCTCTTGTGAGGTTCAATCATTTATCCAGCCCCTAATGCTCAAAATCTTAGGCACATCCAGTATTGATTTATCTTGTATTAGTTAAGTTGATCCCATTAAGCTAGTAAACATGCAAATAAATTTAATGTCCTCAGGCACATCCATTATTGGCCATCAACTTATTTACATATTTACAACATCTCATGCTTAACAATTATTCTTAAGAAAATCTCTTAAATTAAATGCATCACATGCAAATATTTAAAATTTCTTAAAAAAATTGCCTTAATAGAGGGCCCATGATATAATTACATTAATTATACCATTTCCAACTTAATCATTTGTTTGGAAGATTTAGTGGTCGGCTTAATTACTATTATGGTCTCACTTTGCACATTATCCATTTAGCATGCATGTATCATATACTTACATACATTCCCATACATCTCATGCATGCATGAATACTCAAATAATATGGCACGATCATGGACTTTCTAAGGGATTCAATTCTGAGCCACCAAGAATTGAATCAGGGCATTCCTAGGTGCATTTCATTCATTCATTTTACAAGAGTTGCTGAATGAATACATAATCAACACTTGATCTTGAATTCCTCTCACTATCCCCCAATGCTCTTGACCTCTTTAATCTTCTTGCAATCCAATTACATTGTAATCCTTGGCATACCAAGGAGAATTTACGAGAATATGGACTTTAAAGTCCTCAAATAAATGAAATTACAACCCAAAATTATTATAACATTTATAATACATGCTACCAAAATAAAATTAATTATTTTACAACCCAAAAAAAAATAAAAGAAATAAATTCAATCACATTGGTCTTTTGTTGTCCATGATCATCCATCATGCATATTACTATTTAACAATTAAATAAAACATACATACTAAAATTAAATTGAATATCTCATATTCAACTACAAAATTTAGATTTGAATCTCATTCAAATGAATTTAAAAATTCAGATTTGAATCACATTCAAAAAAATTTAAAAATTCAAATTTGAATCACATTCAAATAAATTTAAAAATTTCAGATTTGAATCACATTCAAATAAATTTAAAAATTCAGATTTGAATCTCATTCAAACAAATTTAAAAATTCATATTTGAATCTCATTCAAACAAATTTAAAAATTTAGATTTGAATCTCATTCAAACAAATTTAATTGTGTGATTAAAATTCCTAATTAAATAATTTAATTAGTCATGGGCATAATTATGGGCATCAAAACATACAACAATTGCACAATTAAAGTCCAACAACCATGCGCACACTTGGAGTGCACAAACCATGCGCACCATTGAGCAAGAACATGATGCCGCCACCTTTGTTGGTCCAACCAGCAATGAATCAATCAAATTTTGATCAAATAACACAATTAAATCTCATATTAAACAATATAAATGGTAAATATAGTGGCTCTGATACCAATTGAAGGAGCAGAAGCATGTTGGTAGGTGAATTAGAACATTGAATTCAAAAATTTTCTTCTAGAGTTTCATGCATCATGCCACATCCTTTATGTGCCTAATTAATTTCAATGTTAAATTATATATTAAAACACTTTTAATATGCATTAGGATCTACATTTGCCATTTAATATTTTTGAATTAACAAATTTATTCATTAGAACCCTAGATTAAAGGAATAATAGTGTACTAACCTTTTGATACATTGTAGATGTAATTGGTACCTTTGTGAAGCACCTAGGACCCCAAGTGTTATCCCTCTAGCTTGTCCACACCAAGATCACCAATGGGTAGCCCCTTATCTTGCTTCTCAAGCCTTGGCAACCAATTATAAATTGGGGATTTGCCTTTAGAGAGGTTGTAGATGTGTATAGGACACTAGAAATAATTTCTAGCAATTTTAATTCAAAGGAATTTGGGCAATTCTCTTTGAATTGATGAGAAAATATGAAGAGGAGATGGGAGAGACCAAGGTGCTGCACCTTTGAGAAAATAAGAGTGTATATGTTTTTTCTTTTCTTTTCCCTTTTATAATTAGGTAATCACTTAAAACCCTTGCCACATCTCATCACCTCATTACATCTTATTTAAATTGACTTAATCACATTAAGCCAAGTGTCAAAGCTAGACTTAATCTTGACTTTGATCATCCTACATGATAGAAAAACAAATGGCAAGCTTATGTGGTGCCATGTGTTACCATTTCATGGTGCCAAATATCAACCTGTGAAATGACCAAATTACCCTTGTGTTGTAATTTTGAGTTCTCAACCCAAAATCATTATTTCTCCTCTTCTAATCAATTTATATCAAATATAAATTAATTAATTAATCTCTATTAATTAATTTCTCATAATTAAAATCATATTTAAACATTTTAAATATAAATTTAACTTGTACTATACATCAAATAACCTAGATTTAATTTCAAGCCATTCTAGGGACTTTCCAATTTTATTGCTAACCAAACTTATTTAATTAATCAATTAAACTCTTTAATTAATCAATTAAATCATATTTAACTTGGTGATTATCTTGTGTATGTGTGTGACTCACTAGGCTCATCATTAATTGGCAATGAGACATGATATCAACTCTTAATATCATCAGAACTCTTTCTTACCATAAATGATTTCTCTAAATCATTTTATGCACCTCATAGACCATTGTTAACACCTAGCATAGCATGCCGTGGCCACCCAATCAGTAATAAGGAATACCTTAAATGAACCTATAATCATATGTTACCATGCACTAGAATCTCTCTGTTACAAAATCCCAATTCCAGCTGAAGTCATGGTTAATGTCAAACCCCATTTGCTATGAACATTATGTTCTCTTTTAATTCCAGTTCTTGATTAATAAGATTTTCTTATCAGAAACTCTTTTCTGATTAAATCTGTCTGTCCTGGCCAGGAACTTGAAACATTAAGAATAATTAAATGAACATAGGATTTTATTCCTATTTACTTAGGGTAACAGATTCCATCTTGATCAACACCTACCTCTATATATAACTAGTAGGAGCCAACACATGCCAATATACCCATACACAGTACAAGTATGAAAGCAGTATCAAACTCAAGCCACCTATATACAAGATAACTGTGCTATCTCAAGTATAAAGATTATATGCACTGATATGATTTATGACAATGCATTGACAAGAGTAAACTCCATGTGCTTGTCATAAATGTCACTGGTTCGGCCTACTTATCATGTATAAGTGCCTATCATATTTGTTATATGGTATGAGACTCACCATTCCATCTTATTTATATCTCATATAAATAACTTGGGAACAAACATGAATACAATCTTACTGGATAAGTCATGTCCTTATTGTGAAGTATTCCCGATTGTGAACCAATTTATGATGCTTTGTGCTAGAAATACTGTCACTCATATTCTTAACAACTTAAGCATAGAATTTCTAACAAAATATCAATAGACCTTTTCTGTTACACATAAATACATTATGTAAATGAAAAAGTGAAATTGCCTTTTATTAATAAAATATGTACTAGATACATATAAAATGATATCCTCTAGAGCGTACTACTAACAATTTATACCTTTTAGAACAGATATAATAGTTCACTTTGTATTTCTTAGAATAATTACATCAGTTCACTTATACCTCTTAAAATAGATATAACTATTGGTAATAAACAATTTGTTTTGATGCCTTTTAATGAATAAACAGAACTCTTTCAATATGGGATAACTTTTTCTATCACTAAGTATTTCTAACAATATCCCCCTCTTTGTTAATGATAGACACAATCAATATGAATTAAGATTTATGCATACAAAATATGTCTTTCGACTTATATACATTAACATATTCACTGTGAGCTTTAGCACCATATAATAGCTTTGTATTTGTTCCAATTATAAGCATGTCATTAACATAAAGACAAATTGTCACACCAAAAACTTCTTCAATGTGCAAGTATTTTTGAATCTATTTAAGAGAAAAATCTTATATGGTATGCAATAATTTCTTCCTATAAATATTCAAACTAGGAGTAAGTTTTGCTATTATCCCAACTATTTGCAATAATTCAAGAACTACCACTTTCAAATCCTTAAGCTTTGAAATAAGGATATGTAACTCATGGACTTGATCCATAACAGATACATTATCAACCATTTGAAATTCAAAATGTTTCATGATAAGAAATTTATCCACAACTTATTTTTCTCTATTGTATTTGAACTTTAGTGAATTCCAAATATCCTTTGGAGACTTGGCAGAGGTAAATATATCATATAACCTATCTAATAAATTTTTTAGAATATGACCACTGCATAGCAATACATCTTCTTCATACTATTTCCCGATCTACTTTCACTTATTTAGAATCTTCTGGTGTTGGTTGCAAAAAAATAGGTAGACTTGGATTAAATATATAATAAAACTTTAATATAGTAAGTAAGAATAGCATCTTATCTTTCTAGTAAACATAATTAGTTTCATCAAAATGATTTAGTTTCATGAACTCTTGATTCATCACAAAAATAGCTTTAGACTCCATTACGATTAATATCTTAAAATTATTGAGTTAATGGGTGTTAAATAGGCTTTGAGGCATGATGAATCACTATCTTTAAGGTATTAATTGCTCCCGCTAGATTGTTGCAAGGTTATGGCAATATACCTGCAGGATATAATAAAGCCTAAAATCTGCAGATAGCAACTTTTGAAGATTTTCCTTAAGCACTATTTGTATGAAACAGATTTTAGAGAGACTAGAAGAGAAGAAAAAGAAAAAGAGGTAGTATATATGATTTGAACAACTCATCCATATTTATGGAAAATGAAAAATCCTTGCATCTTTTTTAAACAGAGATATTTATCTATTTCCAACAAACATGATTATTTAGTTTAAATCAGTACATCTTCCAACATGTATGACTACATCTGTTTATTAATAGACACATCTACTTGTTAACAAATACATTTGTTTATAATTTATTTATGAAAATTGAAATAATACGCATACGTACCAAGTGCCATCATAGAATAATATATATATTTTTAAGTATACATAATTTTATATATTTTATTCTTTCCACTTCTTCCTTTTCTTGTATTTTAACAATGTGAGAATTCTTTTTCTTTTTACTATCTAACATACAAGCTATTTATAACTATTAGAAAAATCAATATGGCCCTAACCATATTAGATTAAGTATATTAACCCATAACCAACCTCGTTTCACTAGTCCATATTTAATCACATGTTATCCACAAATTAAAAATAAATTTCATAGTCTAAATGTACCTAGATTGTAGATAATTAATTCCCAAAGAAATTATAAAGAATAAAGCATCTGATGACAGCACCTTGATCGGACCAAAATCACACAATGGAAAAAAAAAACACCAACACAGAACCATAGAGAAAAGACCTTTTTCCTCTCCTTTATATTGCTGAGATTATGCCAAAGAATGCAAATCTTTTTTTTTTTTTTTGCACTTTTTCTTTGGTTTATATATAACTCTATTATCCTATTTGGTGTCAACTTATATTATCCTATTGTAATACTTCACATAGCAGAAGTAGAGAGAATTGCTAATTCTCATTCCAATAAGAAATCTACTTATAATGGGCTCTTATAACAATAAAGTTTTAAGCCTTATATTTTGGGCTTACTTAAATAGAGCCCATCATGGGGGTTCATGCCTTCATCTCCCACTCACTCATGATGGGATTAGCTTTCTTTCTCAGTTACTGCAATATTCATACTTAACAAATAGACTGTATGACCGTACACACTTCAAGAGCTGAAGTGCTATATGTCTGTTAGGATAATGTAATTCCTCGAATGGTAGAAATGGAATAGATGTAGTATATAGTACCTTAGATCATTATATCACATTACATCTCTTCTGATCTCATTAGATGTATTTTGAGTTCATAATTATGTCATATCCATTGATGAACATTATTGACCGATTTATGAACACAAACTTAATATGATAGTACTGAATGATCTTCCTCTTCTCCCGATGCTCTCAACTTTAATTTAACTTGCTTTTCTAGGAATGCCCCACCAGGCTATATCTTTCATAGTCCTTTGGTAACACCCTAAGATATCAAACATTAAACTAACTCTCAAGTAACAAATCGAAGTCATGAGGGTATGGACAAAACTTACTCATAATCTTTTAAGGTCTCACACAATTATAAGTAGAGATCTTCACTTGTATTTCCCTCATTGGACACTAGCACATATGAGACATGTGGTATAAATCACATGTTACACGATCAACTCGTTTCTCATGGAGCACATGCCTTTGCTCTAGATACTGTACATATGATAATTTAGGCACTCATAATTCCCAAATTTGAGTTCCCTTATCTACTCTGTTTATTCAGAACTCACATTTGGCATTTAAGATAGATAATGTGACTTATTCATATGATGTCAATGCACTTATTACAATGACCCAATGATCTCAACTTTTTGAGATGACTTTGCATGTTATAAGTTTTGAGATCTCAATATTATCTCACAGATAATATAAAACTTCATACTGTCTCATCTTCATTTTCTCTTTACTCAATGAAGGCGACTGCCTGTGTGAGAATGCTAGTCTTTTTATCTATTCGACATACTACTTATAAAAAAAAATATATGTCCTTAAACATAAATAAAAATATGTATGTATATTGTGCAACAAATTAGAATTAGGTGCTAATAACATTACCATAATAATGTGTCTTACATGAACATAAAAAAAAATGTACTAACACATTTAACATCCATGCAATCCTAATGATTTTGCATGTCTATAGAAAACATCTTTTGTTACAGGCTTAGTAAATTGATTTGCTATCATTTCATGCGTAGAAATATACTGCATGTTCACTTTTTTGTGTGCAACCATATCTTTAACAAAGTTGTACTCAATGTTAATGTGTTTGGTTTTTCCATGATACAAGAGATCTTTTATATAAGCTATTGCTACTTGACTATCACAATAAATAGTTACAGGTTTAATAGCACTGTTAGACAATCCCAAGTGTACCAAAAATTGCTTTAACCAAATAGTTTCTTGCACAGTACCTAAAAATGCTACGAACTCGGCTTTCATTATTGATAGAGCTATACATGATTGTTTCTTACTACACTAACATATGGCTCCATTATTTAGTAAGAAGGCATAACTAGAGTTAGATTTTCTCGTCTTAATCACCTTCCCAATTAGCATTTGTATAGCCTTTCAATTGCAAAACACTTCCTTAATAACACAGTGAGTAATCAATTATGCCTTTAAGATACCTTAATATACTTTTTATTGCTTTCCAATGTGCTTGCCCATGATTGAATTGATATCTGAAGGAGTGGAAGCATAAAAAACACAAGTTTATATCATTGAATTCAAAATTTTTTCAGCTAGGGTCACATGCATCATGTAAGATTCATTTTTATCTATTTGATTTCAATGATAAACAACATATTAAAACCTTTTTAATATATTTTTGGATCTACATTTGCCATTTAAGATTTTAGAATTAATCAAATTAATTTTAAGAACCCTATATTAGATCAAGAACAAGTGCACTAACCTCATGATGCACTGCAATGTGTTTGGCACCTTTGGGATGCGTCTTTAGGACACCAGATTTTGTCCCTCTAGCTTGTCCACACTAAGATCACCTATGGCAGCCCTTGAACAGCTTCTAAAGCTTTTTCTATGAATTAGAAAATCAAGTTTTGCCTTTTAAGAGATTACAGATGTAAACAGGACACTAGAAACAATTTCTAGTATTTTTAATTCAAGAGATTGATGGCTAATCTCTTTGAATTGATGAGAGATGAAGAAGAAGAGAGGAGAGATGTTCTTTGGGTGGCTGCACCAAAGAAGAACAGCAGCCCACACGTTTTACTCTTTCATAACAACACTTATATAGCTAGGTTAACACTTAAAACCCTTACTACATGTCACCTTCTGATTGGCTTTAGGTTTAATTGACCCAATCACATTGTGCCAAGTGTCAAACCTATATTTAATCTTGATTTTAATGATCATGCATGATTAAAAGACATATTACAAGCTTATGTGTAGTGCCATGTGTCACCATCTCATGGTGCCACATGTCATCCTATGAAATAACTAAAATACTTCTGTGTCTTAATTTTGAGTTCTCAACCCAAAATAATTATTTCTCTTCTTCTAATCAATTTATATCAAATATAAATAAATTAATTAATCTCTATTAATTAATTTTCTCATTAATTAAATTCATATTTAAACACTTTAAATATAAATTTAACTTATACTATACATCCAATAACCTAGATTTGGTTTCAAGCCATGCTAGGGACTTTGCAATCTAATTGCAAACTAAACCTATTTAATTAATCAATTGAACTCTTTAATTAATTAATTAAATCATATTTAATTTGGTGATTACTTGTGTCTGTGTGTGACTTACTAGGCTCATCACTAATTGACAATGAGACATGATATCAACTCTTAACATCATCAGAACTCTTTCTTACCATAAATGATTTATCTAAATCATTTTATGCACCTCATAGACCATGGTTAACACCTAGCATAGCATGCCATGGCCACCCAGTCAGTAATAAGGTTTACCTTAAATGAACCTATAATCATATGTTACCATGCACTAGAATCTCTCTGTTACAAAATCCTAACTCAAGCTGGAGTCATGGTTTATGTCAAACCCCATTTGTTATGAATATTATGTTCTCTTTTAATTCCATTTCTTGATTAAAAAGATTTTCTCATCAGAAACTCTTTTTTGATTAAATCTATCTATCCTGGCCAGGAACTTGAAACATCAAGAATAATTAAATGAACATAGGATTTTATCCCTATTTACTTAGAGGAACAGATTCCATCTTGATCAACACCTACCTCCATATATAACTAGTAGGAGCCAACACATGCCCATATACCCATACATAGTACAAGTATGAAAGTAGTATCAAACTCAAACCACCTATATATAAGATAACTGTGCTATCTCAGGTCTAAAGATTATATGCACTGATATGATTTATGATAATGTATTGACAAGAGTAAACTCCATGTGCTTGTCATAAATGTCACTGGTTCGGCCTATTTATAATGTATAAGTGCCTATCATGTTTGTTATATGGCATGAGACTCACCATTCCATCTTATTAATATCTCATATAAATAACTTGGGAACAAACATAAATATAATCTTACTGGATAAGTCATGCCCTTATTGTGAAGTATCCTCGATTGTGAACCTATTTATGATACTTTGTGCTAGAAGTACTGTCACTCATATTCTTAACAACTTAAGAATATAACAAAATATCAATGGACCTTTTCTATTATACATAAATATATTATGTAAACGTAAAAGTGAAAATGCCTTTTATTAATAAAAGATGTACAAAATACATACTCAATGATATGCTCTAGGGCATACTACTAACAATCTCCCACTAGCACTAGAGCCATTCATTACAATATCTTAGACCCATCTTCTTAAGATGTCGGTCTAGCTGAGTCTGTGACATAGGCTTAGTGAATGGATGAGCTGGATTTTCAGCTGATGCTATTTTCTACATGGCTACATCGCTTCGTCCAACTATTTCTCTGATAATGTGGTAGCGCCTTTCTATGTGTTTGGATTTCTGGTGAGACCGGGGTTCCTTAGCCTGTATGACTGCTCTATTGTTGTCACAGTGAAGTGGAACTGCTGACTCAATGGAAGGAACTACTGCAAGTTCTGTCATGAACTTCTTTATCCAAACAGCTTCCTTTGCAGCATTTGATGCAGTAATATACTCAGCCTCGGTAGTGGAATCTGCAATCGTACTCTGTTTGGAACTCTTCCAACTGATTACACCTCTATTACAAATGAACATGTATCCAGAGGTAGACTTTCTATCATTGACATCTGATTGGAAATCAAAATCATTATAACCATTCAATTGCAAGTCTCCACCTCCATATATCAAGAATAAATCCTTAGTTCTTCTTAAGTGCTTAAGGATATTCTTGACAGCTATCCAGTGTTCCAAACCTAGATTGGATTGATACTTGCTAGTCAAACTAACAGCATATGCGATATCCGGCCTAGTACACAACATTGCATACATCAAACTTCCAATAGCCGAAGCATATGGAATCCTAGCCATTTTATCTCTTTCTTCAAGTGTCTTTGGAGACATCTCTTTAGAAAGGTGGATACCATGTCTCACTGGCAACAATCCTCTCTTGGAATCAAGCATGTTAAACCTCTTTAACACCTTTTCCAAGTATAGACTTTGGGATTGAAGGAACGAAAGCGTGAAAAACACAAGTTTATACCATTGAATTTAAAAATTTTCACCTAGGGTCACATGCATCATGCAAAATTTATTTTTATCTATTTGATTTCAATGATAAACAACATATTAAAACTCTTTAAATATGTTTTTGGATCTGTATTTGTCATTTAAGATTTTAAAATTAATCAGATTAATTTTAGAACCCTAGATTAAATCAAGAACGATTACACTAACCTCTTGATGCACTGCAGCGTGTCTGCGCCTTTGAGATTCGTCTTCAGGACACCAGATGTTGTCCCTCTAGCTTGTCCACACCAAGAACACCTATGGCAGCCCTTGAACAGCTTCTAAAGCTTTTTCTATTAATTAGAAATTCAAGTTCTGTCTTTTAAGAGATTAGAGATGTAAACAGGACACTAGAAACAATTTCTAGTGTTCTTAATTCAAGAGATTGATGGCTAATCTCTTTGAATTGATGAGAGATGAAGAAGAATAGATGAAAAGCCTCAAAGTGGCGTGACAAAGGAGAGGAGTGGCTGCTAGTTGCTTTTTCTTTTCATAACAACACTTAAATAGCTAGGTTAACAAATTAAACCCTTGCCACATGTCACCCTTTAATTAGCTCTAGGTTTAAGTGACCCAATCACATTGTGCCAAGTGTCAAACCTATATTTAATCTTGATTTTAATCATCTTACATGATTAAAAAACATTTGGAAAGCTTATGTGTAATCCCATGTGTCACCATCTCATGGTGCCACGTGTCACACTGTGAAATGACTAAAATGCCCCTGTGTCTTAATTTTGAGTTCTTAACCCAAAATAATTATTTTTCTTCTTCTAATCAATTTATATCAAATATAAATTAATTAATTAATCTCTATTAATTAATTTGTCATTAATTAAATTCATATTTAAACACTTTAAATATAAATTTAACTTATACTATACATCCAATAATCTAGATTTGGTTTCAAGTCATGCTAGGGACTTTGCAATTTAATTGTAAACCAAACCTATTTAATTAATCAATTAAACTCTTTAATTAATTAATTAAATCATATTTAAATATGTGATAACTTGTGTATATGTGTGACTTACTAGGCTCATCACTAATTAGCAATGAGACATGATATCAACTCTTAATATCATCAGAACTCTTTCTTACCATAAATGATTTCTCTAAATCATTTTATGAACCTCATAGGCCATGGTTAACACCTAGCATAGCATGCTATGGCCACCCAATTAGTAATAAGGTTTACTTTAAATGAACCTATAATCATATGTTACCATGCACTAGAATCTCTCTGTTACAAAATCCCAACTCAAGCTGGAGTCATGGTTTATGTCAAACTCCATTTGCTATGAATATTATGTTCTCTTTTAATTCCAGTTCTTGATTAAAAAGATTTTCTCATCAGAAACTCTTTTCTGAATAAATCTATCTGTCCTGGCCAGGAACTTGAAACATCAAGAACAATTAAATGAACATAGGATTTTATCTCTATTTACTTAGAGGAACAGATTCCATCTTGATCAACACCTACCTCCATATATAACTAGTAGGAGCCAACACATGCCCATATACCCATACATAGTACAAGTATGAAAGCGAGATCAAACTCAAACTACCTATATACAAGATAAGCTGCTATCTCAGGTCTAAAGATTATATGCACTGATATAATTTATGACAAAATATTGATAAGAGTAAACTCCATGTGCTTGTCATAAGTGTCACTGGTTCGGCCTACTTATCATTTATAAGTGCCTATCATGTTTGTTATATGGCTTGAGACTCACCATTCCATCTTATTTATATCTCATATAAATAACTTGGGAACAAACATGAATACAATCTTTCTGGATAAGTCATGTCCTTATTATGAAGTATCCTCGATTATGAACCTATTTATGATACTTTGTGCTAGAAATATTGTCACTCATATTCTTAACAACTTAAGAATAATATTTCTAACAAAATATCAATGGACCTTTTCTATTACACATAAATATATTATGTAAATGGAAAAGTGGAAATGCCTTTTATTAATAAAAATATGTACAAGATACATACTAAATGATATGCTCTAGGGCATACTACTAATAATCTCCCACTAGCACTAGAGCCATTCATTACAATATCTTAGACCTATCTTCTCAAGATGTCGGTCTAACTGAGTCTGTGACATAGGCTTAGTGAATGGATCAGCTGGATTTTCAGCTGATGCTATTTTCTGCATGGCTACATCACCTCGCCCAACTATTTCTCTGATAATGTGATAGCGCCTTTCTACGTGTTTGGATTTCTGGTGAGACCTTGGTTCCTTAGCCTGTATGACTGCTCCATTATTGTCACAGTGTAGTGGAACTGCTGACTCAATGGAAGGAACTACTGTAAGTTCTATCACGAACTTCTTTATCCAAGCGACTTCCTTTGCGACATCGATGCGACAATATACTCGACCTCGTAGTGGAATCTATAGTCGTGCTCTATTTGAAACTCTTCCAACTGACTGCACCCCCATTACAAATGAACACATATCCAGAGGTAGACTTTCTATCATCGATATCTGATTGGAAATCAGAATCAGTATAACCATCCAATTGCAAGTCTCCACCTCCATAAATCAAGAATAAATCCTTAGTTCTTCTCAAGTACTTAAGGATATTCTTGTGACTATCGATGTTCCAAACACGGATTGGATTGATACCGCTAGTCAAACTAACGAGATATGCGATATCCGCCTAGTACACAACATTGCATACATTGAACTTCCAATAGCCAAGCATATGGAATCTGGCCATCTTATCTCTTTCTTGGTGTCTTTGGAGACATCTCTTTAGAAAGGTGGATACCATGTCTCCTTTGGTAACAATCCTCTCTTGGAATCAAGCATGTTAAACCTCTTTAACACCTTTTCCAAGTATAGACTTTGAGATAAACCAATTATTCTTTTTGCTCTATCTCTATAGATGCGAATCCCAAGAATATAGGTTGCCTCCCCTAAGTCTTTCATGGAGAATGTATTTGACATCCATACCTTTATAGTCGTCAACATACCTGTGTCATTACCCATCAATAGTATGTCATCCACATATAAGACAAGGAAAGTGATAGCACTGTCACTAACCTTCTTATATACACATGGCTCATCCTCATTTTTGATAAAACCAAAGGATTTAATGGCTTCATCAAAACGGATGTTCCAACTTCTCGAAGCTTGTTTCAACCCATAAATGGATCGCTTTAGCTTGCATACCTTGGAACCATCTTGGGATTCAAAACCCCTAGGTTGTTCCATGAAAATGTTTTCTTCAATGTATCCATTGAGAAAAGCTATTTTGACATCCATCTGCCAAATCTCATAATCATAGTATGCAGCTATTGCTAATAAAATCCTAATTGATTTAAGCATGGCAACAGGTGAGAAAGTCTCCTCAAAGTCGATTCCTTGCCTTTGGCGAAACCCTTTCGCTACTAGCCTTGCCTTATAGGTCTCTACCTTTCCATCAGAACTAATTTTCTTCTTGAAAACCCATTTGTTCCCTATAGGTACAATACCTTCAGGTGGGTCAACAAGATCCCAAACTTGATTCTTATACATGGAATCAATTTCGGATTTCATAGCATCAATCCATTTTGAAGAGTCTATATCTGATATAGCTTCTTCATAGGTAAGTGGATCATCTCCATGATCTACTTCTTCATGAGTAGACAACTCTTGTTCTTCTCCATGAAGAAAACCATATCTCACTGGTGGATGAGATACCCTGGTTGTTCTACGAGGAACAGCTGTAGATGTTTCATCAACGGGTATAGGTTGACTAGATGGATCTATATCCATCTGATCTATTGGTTGGTCAGAATTCTCCAATTCTAACTCTATTTGCCTTCATTTGCCTCCTTCTTGAATAAACTGTTGTTCAAGAAATGTGGCATCTCTACTTATCACAACCTTTTGTGAAGTAGGCAAATAAAAATAATATCCAAAACTATCTTTTGGATATCCAATAAATCGACCTTTTTCTGATCTGGTCTCCAATTTATCAGTGTTCAGCTTTTTGATATAAGCTGGACAACCCCAAATCTTAATATGCTTATGACTTGGTTTTCTTCCATGCCACATCTCATAAGGTGTGGAAGAAACTAATTTTGATGGAATCCTATTCAGAATATACAAAGCTGATTCTAATGCAAATCCCCAAAAGAAGATTGGCATATCAGTATAGCTCATCATACTACGTACCATATCCAATAGGGTACGATTTCTCCTTTCAGATACACCATTCAGCTATGGCATTCCTGGACGAGTCAGCTGAGAAACAATGCCATGCTCTCTCAAGTATTCATCAAATTCAGTACTCAAATATTCACCTCCACAATCTGATCGAAGAGCTTTAATATTCTTTCCTGTTTCATTTTCTACTTCAGATTTAAATTCCTTAAACTTTTCAAAGGATTCATGTTTGTATTTCATAAAATACAAATACCCAAAGCTTGATTTATCATCAGTAAAGGTAATAAAATAATGAAAACCCCCTCTAGCCATTTCTTTAAATGGACCACATACATCACTATGTATTAGCTCCAAAATATTTTTAACTCTTAGCCCTTGTCCAACAAAGGGTGATCTAGTCATTTTGCCCTGAAGGCATGATTCACAAGTTGGAGTAGGCTCAGAGCCCAATGAGGATAGAATCCCCATTTTCTCCAGTTTTGCAATCCTATCTTCTGCAACATGACATAACCTTAAGTGCCAAATATATTTTGAACTTGAGTTGGTTTTCACCATGGCATTGCATTCTTTTAGATCACTTGCATTCAATTTTTGTTTTTCATTATTATCCAAATAATAAAGACCATCATTCATATAACCCGAACCAACATATTTATTTCCAAAATAAATATTGTAAACATCATATGTGAACTGAAATTCATAGCCATTTCTAGTCAAACTAGATATAGAAATGATGTTCTTAAAAGCATCAGGTACATATAAAATATTATCCAAACACAAAACATGTCCAAACATGTAAAAGATTTAGATCCTATGGCTAAAGCTTCAACAGTTGACCATTGCCAATCCGGACTCTAATATCTTGAGAACACAAGTGCTCTTTGTTTGCTAGTTCTGCATATCATTAGAAATGTGAGAACGGCACCAAGATCTAAAACCCAAGCTGTAGATGAACTATGAGTATCATCGAATCTAAATAACAAGATATGGACATACCTTCCAAGGTGTATCCTTCTTGTCCTTTAGAGAAGCAAGATACTGGGCGGTTCCTTTCAGTGCCCATCCTTCTGGCAGTGGAAACACTTTCCTTTGCCTCCATAAGCTTTAGTCTTCCTTTTCTGTTTAGCTATTTTCTTGGAAGGACCAGGAATCTGAGGTTTCTTTTTCTTATTGCCCTTCTTCTTGTTGGACTTTCCAGCAGAAGAAGATGCAACCAATGCTACCTCTTTTCCTTTATTGCCTGGCATATTCTTTTGGGCAATAGCCAGCATGTTGAGTAAACCAGCTAAGGTGCATTCCTGTTTAGTCATATGGAAATTTGTCACAAAATTCCCAAAAGACTCAGGAAGGGACTGAAGGATCAAATCCGTCTGTAGTTGGAAATCCATGTTGAAGTCAAGATGTTCCAACTGCTCAATCAGCCGAATCATCTTGTGGACATGATCTCCAACATTTTGTCCCTCAGACATCCTCATACGGAATAGCTGGCTAGATATCTCATACCTGGCATTCCTGCTGTGCTCACCATACAACTCTTGTAGGTGAAGGAGGATCTCACTCGCACTCTTCATGTTCTCATGTTGCTTCTGTAACTCATTACTCATGAAAGCAAGCATGTAACACTTAGCTCTCATATCATGCTCCTTCCACTTGTCCAAAGTTTCATGTTCCTCTTGTGTGGCCTCTGGAGGTAAGGGACCAGGAACATTTGAATCTAGAACATATCCTATATGTTCAAGGTTCAGGACAAGTTTCAAATTTCTTAGCCAATCAGACAGATTAGGTCCTGTCAACCTATTGTGATCAAGTATACTTGCAAGGATATTGGATGGTGGTGGTTGTTTTGTGCTCATTTTTATTAGAAAATTAATTGCAAAAAATAACCAGATTAATTAGTAAATGTATCATGTAATTAACCAAAATGATTATAGTCTTTTAATCAAATTGGTCCTCCACTAACTTAGCGAATCCTACACTTCCAAAGCAGAAAACGGAAATCCTAGTTGGATGGATTTCTAGTGGGTGATTGAATTCTTATAATTCTATTGATCATCCTCAGGTACATCCATTATTGGAATTACAATAAACTATAAGTGAGCAACTCCTTGTCCATCACATCTCATGTGAGGTTCAATCCTTTACCTATCCCCTAATGCTCAAAATCTCAGGTACATCCATTATTGACTTATCTTGCATTAGTTAAATTGATCCCATTGAGCCAGTAATTATGCAAATAATTTTATTGTCCTCAGGTACATCCAATATTGGCCACTAAACCATTTACATATTTACAACATCTCATGCTTAACAATTATTCTTAAGAAAATCTCTTAAATTAATTGCATCTTATGCAACTATTTAAAATTTCTTAAAATAATTGCCCCAATGGAGGGCCTATGTTATAATTACTTTAATTATAGCATTTCCAACTTAATCATTTGTTTGAAAGATTTTATGGTCATTCTAATTACTATTAAGATCTTACTTTGCACATTATCCAATTAGCATGCATATATTATATAATAGCATACATTCCCATACATCTCATGCATTCATGGATAAGCAATAAATATGGTATGATCATGGACTTTCTAAGGGATTCAATTCTGAGCCACCAAGAATTGAATCAAGGCATTCCTAGGTGCATTTCATTCATTCATTTTACAAGAGTTGCTGAAGGAGTACATAATCAACACTTGATCTTGAATTCCTCCCACTGGTCCCACCAATGCTCTTGACCTCCTTGAACTTCTTGCAATCCAATATTACATAGTAATCCTTGGCATACCAAGGCGAATTTACAAGAACTTAAATAAATGAAATTACAACCCAAAAATTATTACAAACTTAATAATACATGCCCAAAATAAATTAAAATAAATTAATTAATTTACAATCCCAAAGAAACATAAAAGAAATAAATCCAATCACATTGGTCTTTTATAGTCCATGATCATCCATCATGCATATCACTATTTAACAATTAAATAAAACATACATACTTAAATTAAATTGAATATCTCATATTCAACTTAAAAATCCAGATTTGAATATGATTCAAATAAATTTAAAAATTCAGATTTGAATCTCATTCAAATAAATTTAAAAATTCATATTTGAATCACATTCAAACAACTTTAAAAATTCAGATTTGAATCACATTCAAACATTTTTTTAAAAAAAATCAGATTTGAATCACATTCAAACATTTTTTAAAAAAACAGATCTAAATTTTATTAAATCAATTTTAAAAAATCAGATTTAAATATGATTCAAACAACTTTAAAAATTCAGATTTGAATCACATTCAAACAACTTTTAAAATTCAGATTTGAATCGCATTCAAACAATTTTTAAAATTCTGATTTGAATCATAATTTAATTCTGTGATTAAAAATCCCAATTAAATATTTTAATTAGTCATATGATGAACCTTTCATCATGCAACAATTGCAGAATTTAATAACAACCATGCGCACCATGATCTTCCCAAGCCATGCACACCATGTTGGAGTTCATCAAGCATGCCGCCACACCTCTTGATCCAACCAGCAATGGATCAATCATCTCATGATCAAATCACACAATTAAATCATATAATCAACAATCTAAATGGCAAATATAGTGGCTCTGATACCAATTGAAGGAACGGAAGCGTAAAAAACACAAGTTTATACCATTGAATTCAAAAATTTTCACCTAAGGTCACATGCATCATGCAAGATTTATTTTTATCTATTTGATTTCAATGATAAACAACATATTAAAACTCTTTTAACATGTTTTTGAATCTTTATTTTCCATTTAAGATTTTAAAATTAATTAGATTAATTTTAGAACCCTAGATTAAATCAAGAACGATTACACTAACCTCTTGATGCATTGCAGCGTGTCTGCGCCTTTGAGATTCGTCTTCAGGACACCAGATGTTGTCCCTCTAGCTTGTCCACACCAAGAACACCTATGGTAGCCCTTGAACAGTTTCTAAAGCTTTTTCTATTAATTAGAAATTCAAGTTCTGCCTTTTAATAGATTAGAGATGTAAACAGGACACTAGAAACAATTTCTAGTGTTCTTAATTCAAGAGATTGATGGATAATCTCTTTGAATTAATGAGAGATGAAGAAGAATAGATGAAAAGCCTCAAAGTGGCGTGACAAAGGAGAGGAGTGGCTGCTAGTTGCTTTTTCTTTTCATAACAACACTTAAATAGCTAGGTTAACACATTAAACCCTTGCCACATGTCACCCTTTGATTAGCTATAGGTTTAAGTGACCCAATCACATTGTGCCAAGTGTCAAACCTATATTTAATCTTGATTTTAATCATCTTACATGATTAAAAAACATTTGGCAAGCTTATGTGTAATCCCATGTGTCACCATCTCATGGTGCCACGTGTCACACTGTGAAATGACTAAAATGCCCCTGTGTCTTAATTTTGAGTTCTTAACCCAAAATAATTATTTTTCTTCTTCTAATCAATTTATATCAAATATAAATAAATTAATTAATCTCTATTAATTAATTTTTCATTAATTAAATTCATATTTAAACACTTTAAATATAAATTTAACTTATACTATACATCCAATAATCTAGATTTGGTTTCAAGTCATGCTAGGGACTTTGCAATTTAATTGCAAACCAAACCTATTTAATTAATCAATTAAACTCTTTAATTAATTAATTAAATCATATTTAAATAGATGATAACTTGTGTATGTGTGTGACTTACTAGGCTCATCACTAATTAGCAATGAGACATGATATCAACTCTTAATATCATCAGAACTCTTTCTTACCATAAATGATTTCTCTAAATCATTTTATGAACCTCATAGACCATGGTTAACACCTAGCATAGCATGCCATGGCCACCCAATTAGTAATAAGGTTTACCTTAAATGAACTTATAATCATATGTTACCATGCACTAGAATCTCTCTGTTACAAAATCCCAACTCAAGTTAGAGTCATGGTTTATGTCAAACTCCATTTGCTATGAATATTATGTTCTCTTTTAATTCCAGTTCTTGATTAAAAAGATTTTCTCATCAGAAACTCTTTTCTGAATAAACCTATATGTCCTGGCCAGGAACTTGAAACATCAAGAACAATTAAATGAACATAGGATTTTATCTCTATTTACTTAGAGGAACAGATTCCATCTTGATCAACACTTACCTCCATATATAACTAGTAGGAGCCAACACATGCCCATATACCCATACATAGTACAAGTATGAAAGCAGTATCAAACTCAAACTACCTATATACAAGATAACTGTGCTATCTCAGGTCTAAAGATTATATGCACTGATATGATTTGTGACAAAACATTGACAAGAGTAAACTCCATGTGCTTGTCATAAGTGTCACTGGTTCGGCCTACTTAACATTTATAAGTGCCTATCATGTTTGTTATATGGCATGAGACTCACCATTCCATCTTATTTATATCTCATATAAATAACTTGGGAACAAACATGAATACAATCTTTCTGGATAAGTCTTGTCCTTATTATGAAGTATCCTTGATTGTGAACCTATTTATGATACTTTGTGCTTGAAATATTGTCACTCATATTCTTAACAACTTAAGAATAATATTTATAACAAAATATCAATGGACCTTTTCTATTACACATAAATATATTATGTAAACGGAAAAGTGGAAATGCCTTTTATTAATAAAAATATGTACAAGATACATACTAAATGATATGCTCTAGGGCATACTACTAACAGGGATAAACCAATTATTCTTTTCGCTCTATCTTTATAGATGCGAATCCTAAGAATATAGGTTGCCTCCCCTAAGTCTTTCATGAAGAATGTATTTGATAACCATACTTTTACAGTTGTTAACATACCTGTGTGATTACCCATCAACAAAATGTCATCCACATATAAGACAAGAAAATTGACAACACTATCACTAACCTTCTTATATACACATGGCTCATCCTCATTTTTGATAAAACCAAATGACTTAATGGCTTCATCAAAGCGGATGTTCCAACTCCTCGAATCTTGTTTCAACCCATAAATGGATCGCTTTAGCTTGCATACCTTGGAACCATCTTTGGGATTCAAAACCCCTATGTTGTTCCATGAAAATGTTTTCTTCAATGTATCCATTGAGAAAAGCTGTTTTGACATCCATATGCCAAATCTCATAATCATAGTATGCAGCTATTGCTAATAGAATCCTAATTGATTTAAGCATGGCAATAGGCGAGAAAGTCTCCTCATAGTCGATTCCTTGCCTTTGGCGAAACCCTTTCGCTACTAACCTTGCCTTATAGGTCTCTACTTTTCCATCAAAACCAATTTTCTTCTTGAAAACCCATTTGTTCCGTAACATCCTCCTTGCACCAATTCTGTATGTTCTGTTGCTCTAGGGACCTAATATCAGTCCAGGCAAGTCAGGATGTCTGGAACTACACTTCGGTGATAGCGAACAGACATATAATGATGAAATAAATAAAAAGAAAATGCAAGAAAAATTAAAGAAAAATAAAAGAGAGAAAATAAAACTAGGTTAAACGAGTCGACACCGTAGCGATGGGTGACCGCACCGGGAAGTTACAGCGAAGGCAATTGCTGACCCCAGGACCGCGGGGAACCCTCAGAATTAAATTTTGAGACATAATTAAAGGTTTATTGAAATGTAATTGACACTAGAAATATCAAAGAAAAATTAATAAATTAGTATAAGGAAAAAACAAAAAATCGAGAAAGAGACAAAAATCAGTGTTACCGAAAAATTGGAAATACAATCCAAAGCAGGGCATTTTGGTCATTTGACACCTAGAGTTGCCTTTTGACCTCAATGTCCATTAAAAATAAACTATATTACACTTTGGAAATTTTATGAAAAATTAAAATGAGATACATTATGTAAATAGTGAAAGAAATGAGATAAATGTACAAATTATGAAACTTTGAATAATTAAACATTAAATTAAAGTTAGTGCTCCACTAACTCAAGTCTTGGGACACTTATTTAAGTCATTTTTGGACAGAAATCATCACCTTCAACCTTGAGAAATAACCAGCCGAAATGGGTCCTCCATTGAACCTCCATGGCCGAACTCCTTCCATCCCCATGCACCAATGATTTAGCCATCATCTCCACTTGGTTGCTTCATTAAAGCTTGCACACTCACCTTGAGGAAGATATTGGGAACAAGAAAAAGAAGATTTGGTGAAGTTTTAGGGAAGCTCTCAAGAGGTAAGTGTCCAAATCCTCTCCCTTGCTTTAGTAAACTTTATGTTTAGGTTGAGGTGAGTAAATTGGTGAAGAGAATGGAAGAAATTATTAAGTTATGAAATTGTTCACTTTCGGCAACCATGAAAGCTTGATGTGTTTGAGTTTTTCTTAGCTTTAATGGATGGGAATTAAGGTTGATTAACTCAAATGGAAGTTGTAGTAGGTTAATGCCCAAGTATGTGCATGTTAGTGCTTGAATTAAGGGTTTAAAAATGGGATTTTGATACTTTAGTAAACTACCATGTTTGGCAGCCTTTAATCTCATGAAATTGTGTGTGAGTTTATGAAATTTATTGATGAAATATGATGGTGTTGAATTGTGGGCAGTTTTTGTAATTGCCATGGAAGTGTATGTGTAATATAGGTGTTGATGTATATTGAATTTGTGTTGAAGTAAATGTTGAACATTAATGGTGTATTGTGTGCATTGAGCACTTGAGTGTTCTGCCCAAAATGCTTTACTAGAATTGTATTGAAAATGTATAGAAGTGCCATGAATGAATATTGAAGTATTGGGAGGAGGAGGATTATCAAATTGGAAGTGTGATTTTCATGTGCAGGTTGTGTATTGTTGGCAGTACCTAAATTAGGTTATAAGTGCAAAATTGAGAACCCAATTGGTATGAGGCCAATGGAAGGTGAAACTAGACACAAAATAGACCAACTTTCATGCAGAAATATTACCAAAATTCTACCTAGAAACTGACCTTAAAAATGACCAAATCCGTAATTACAACCTTGCAAACCCAGAAATTGACCATATGAACAGTAACATTTCAATTGACCATAACTCACTCAAAACAGGTCCAAATGACCTGAAATTTTTACCATGGAAAGTTTAGATATAGAGTTACAATTCTTATGAAGACACCAAAGCCTAGAAATGGCCAAAACCAAGTCAAATTGCTTGCATAAATTCGGGTACCAAAACTGCCAGAACTGAATGTGACCTAAAATTGACCAAATTTTGCACGAAAGATGCAATCTGTCCAACTTTAGTAAATTGACCATATCTTGGTCTATACAACTCAGAATGACCTAAAATTTTTGTTAAAAGCTCAATAATACATAGAGCTACAATTTTGCTTCTTTGACCAGAAGCTAAAAACCAAGAGAAATAGAACAATAAGCTAGACCAATCTATCACACTAAAACTAAAAATTTGATATTTACATACAATGATACTTGAAGTAATTTGGCAATGAATGCTAGAATCAACTTATCCATATTACCTAAAAAGGTCAACATATACATTGACTTGTGAATTACATGATAATTAGTAAACTCAAAAAAAATGAAGAATTAAACAATTAATTTGTAATGTGCCCTAGTTTGCCTAGTTTACTAGTTTGGATAGGTTGGCATGCCAATAGGATTCTGACAGCTGTTCTGTAAATGGCTTTATGCCATACTGTATTTTTACGGCATATTATGCCGCACTGTGACTTTCATAGCCTACGACTATACGTATTGTGTTATTATACTTGGCTTATCGTCGGATTGACTATATGGCTTTTTAGCCACAATGTTTGCACACCGAGAGACACTTTGTGACCGATGGTGTGACGGCCCGAGGTACTAGGTACCTAGTGTCACTACATCCGTTTATCCAGTCTGGTTAGTATATAAGCTATACGGACAGTTAATTTAAGCATTATTAAATTCAAATAGTTAAATTTAGTTTATTGACATACAGTACCACAAAAAATTAGCAAAAATGAAAGGTTAGCAAATAAAAGTAGAAACAGCAACTGCAAAGAATATCAATGTCATAAATTAATAAACAATTCATTTATTTTATTTTAGTGTATATTTCTTTATATTTGGCACCACTAAGCAGAATTGCTTAGCGCGTTGCTTTTGCTACGTATAGGCATTAGAGACACAGTTAGGGAGCCCAGCTGACCTACAACCAGGTGAGACATCAGATCTGCGCAGGAGTCCAGAGTCATCTGCACTACATTGCATACATGGTAGGACTTAGGATCTTATGTAATGACTATCGGTTGTATTTTGACATTTTGTTATGTAATTTTGTATATTCTAAAACTTTAAGGTTTGTAATAATTTGTATATATTAAACTCCTATGGAGAGTATTTGGATGAATATAAATTATGATGGATTGTATTTTGAAACTATGAAATAGTTGGGATTTTGAGAATATTATCATATTGAACTGTTTTTAACAGGTTTAGAAGGACAGTTTGTCCGAAATACAGACGGCACCTTGCCGCATTTTTATTACTATTTTGAAACACTGATTTTATTAAAATATGAAAATAGAACCGGTATATTATGAATATCACATAAAGACTTCTTAAATCAAATTGATTTTAGAAAATGAGATAATCACAGACTAGGTGCTCCGGCATGCCGTGTAGCACGCCTTGCTCGGCTACACTGTAGACGGGTGAAGGGTGTTACATGTTCCCTACAGGTACAATACCTTCAAGTACAATACCTTCAGGTACAATACCTTCAGGTACAATACATGGAATCAATTTCGGATTTCATAGCATCAATCCATTTTGAAGAGTCTATATCTGATATAGCTTCTTCATAGGTAAGTGGATCATCTCCATGATCTACTTCTTCATGAGTAGACAACTCTTGTTCTTGTTCATGAAGGAAACCATATCTCACTGGTGGGTGAGATACCCTGGTTGTTCTACGAGGAACAGCTGTAGATGTTTCATCAATAGGTGTAGGTTGACTAGATGGATCTATATCCATCTGATCTGTTGGTTGGTCAGAATTCTCCAATTCTAACTCTATTTGCCTTCCTTTGCCTCCTTCTTGAACAAACTATTGTTCAAGAAATGTGGCATCTCTACTTATCACAACCTTTTGTGATGTAGGCAAATAAAAATAGTATCCAAAACTATCTTTTGGATATCCAAAACTATCTTTTGGATATCCAACAAATCGGCCCTTTTTTGATATGGTTTCCAATTTATCAGTGTTCAACTTTTTGATATAAGCTGGACAACCCCAAATCTTAACATGCTTAAGACTTGGTTTTCTTCCATGCCATATCTCATAAGGTGTGGAAGAAACTGATTTTGATGGAATCCTCTTCGGAATATACAAAGCTGATTCTAATGCAAATCCCCAAAAGGAGATTGGCATATCAGTATAGCTCATCATACTACGTACCATATCCAATAGGATACGATTTCTCCTTTCAAATACACTATTTAGCTGTGGTGTTCTTGGAGGAGTCAGCTGGGAAATAATGTCGTGCTCTCTTAAGTATTCATCGAATTCAGTACTCAAATATTCACCTCCACAATCTGATCGAAGAGCTTTAATACTCTTTTCTGTTTGATTTTCTACTTCAGATTTAAATTCTTTGAACTTTTCAAAGGATTCATGTTTATATTTCATCAAATACAAATACCCAAATCTTGATTTATCATCAGTAAAGGTAATAAAGTAATAAGAACCACCTCTAGCCATTTCCTTAAATGGACCACATACATCACTATGTATTAGCTCCAAAATATTTTCAACTCTTAGCCCTTATCCAATAAAGAGTGATCTAGTCATTTTACCCTAAAGGCAAGATTCACAAGTTGGAGTAGGTTCAGAGCCCAATGAGGATAGAATCCCCATTTTCTCTAGTTTTGCAATCCTATCTTCGGCAACATGACCTAACCTTAAGTGCCAAATATATTTTGAACTTGAGTTGATTTTCACCATGGCATTGCATTCATTTAGATCACTTGCATTCATTTGGTGTTTGTTATTATTATCCAAATAATAAAGACCATCATTCATATAACCCAAACCAACATATTTATTTTCAAAATAAATATTGTAAACATCATCTGTGAACTGAAATTCATAGCCATTTCTAGTTAAACTAGATATAGAAATGATGTTCTTAAAAGCATCAGGTACATATAAAATATTATCCAAATACAAAACATATCCAGACATGTAAAAAGATTTGGATCCTATGGCTAAAGCTTCAACAGTTGAGCCATTGCCAATCCGAATTCTAACATCTCGAGAACGTAAGCTACTACTATTTGCTAGTTCCTACATATCATAAGAAATGTGAGAACTGGCATCAATATCTAAAAACCAAGCTGTAGATGAACTATGAGTATCATCAGAATCTAAATAACAAGATATAGACATACCTTCCGAAGGTCTATCCTTCTTGTCCTTTAGAGAAGCAAGATACTCTGGGTAGTTCCTTTTCCAGTGCTCATCCTTTTGGCAGTGGAAACACTTTCCTTTGCTCCATCAGCTTTAGTCTTCTCTTTCTGTTTAGCTATTTTCTTGGAAAGACTAGGAATTTGAGGTTTCTTTTTCTTATTTCCCTTCTTCTTGTTGGACTTTCCAGCAGAAGAAGATGCAATCAAAGCTACCTCTTTCCCTTTATTGCCCGGCATATTCTTTTGGCAATAACCAGCATGTTGAGTAAACCAGCCAAGGTGCATTCCTATTTAGTCATATGGAAATTTGTCACAAAATTCCCAAAAGACTCAAGAAGGGACTGAAGGATCAAATCCGTCTGTAGTTAGAAATTCATGTTGAAGTCAAGATGTTCTAACTGCTCAATCAGCCAAATCATCTTGTGGACATGATTCCCAATATTTTGTCCCTCAGACATCCTCATGCGGAACAACTGTCTAGATATCTCATACCTAGCATTCCTACTGTGCTCACCATATAACTCTTGTAGGTGAAGGAGGATCTTACTCGCACTCTGCATGTTTCCATGCTGCTTCTATAATTCATTACTCATAGAGGCAAGCATGTAACACTTAGCTCTCATATCATGCTCCTTCCACTTGTCCAAAGTTTCATGCTTCTCTTGATTGGCCTCTGGAGGTAAGGGACCAGGAACATTTGAGTCTAGAACATATCCTATATGCTCAAGGTTTAGGAAAAGTTTCAAATTTCTTAGCCAATCAGATAGATTAGGTCCTGTCAACCTATTGCGATCAAGTATGCTTGCAATGATATTGGATGGCGGTGGTTGTTCTGTGCTCATTATTATCAGAAAATTAACTGTAAAAAATAACCAAATTAATTAGTAAATGTATCATATAATTAAAAAAAAATTATTATGGTCTTTTAATCAAATTGGTCCTCCCACTAACTTAGCGAATCCTACACTTCCAAAGTAGAAAATGGAAACCCTAGTTGGATGGATTTCTAGTGGATGATTGAATTCTTATAATTCTATTGATCATCCTCAGGTACATCCATTATTGGAATTACAATAAACTATAAGTGAGCAACTACTTGCCCATCACATCTCATGTGAGGTTCAATCCTTTACCTAGCCCCTAATGCTTAAAATCTCAGGTACATCCATTATTGATTTATCTTGCATTAGTTAAGTTGATTCCATTGAGCTAGTAATTATGCAAATAATTTTAATGTCCTCAGGTACATCTAATATTGGCCACCAAACCATTTACATATTCACAACATCTCATGCTTAACAATTATTCTTAAGAATATCTCTTAAATTAATTGCATCATATGCAACTATTTAAAATTTCTTAAAATAATTGCCCCAATGGAGGGCCCATGTTATAATTACTTTAATTATAGCATTTCCAACTTAATAATTTGTTTGGAAGATTTTATGGTCATCCTAATTACTATTAAGGTCTCACTTTACACATTATCCATTTAGCATGCATATATTATATACTTGCATACATTCCCATACATCTCATGCATTCATGGATAAATAGTAAATATGGTATGATCATGGACTTTCTAAGGAATTCAATTCTGAGCCACTAAGAATTGAATCAGGGCATTCCAAGGTGCATTTCATTCATTCATATTACAAGAGTTGCTGAAAGAGTACATAATCAACACTTGATCTTGAATTCCTTCCACTGGTCCCACCAATGCTCTTGACCTTCTTGATCTTCTTGCAATCCAATTACATAGTAATCCTTGGCATACCAAGGCGAATTTACAAGAACTAAATAAATGAAATTACAACCCAAAAATTATTACAACCTTAATAATACATGCCCAAAAATAAATTAATTTAAATTACAACCCAAAGAAATATAAAAGAAATAAATCCAATCACATTGGTCTTTTATAGTCCATGATCATCCATCATGCATATCACTATTTAACAATTAAATAAAATATACATACTTAAATTAAATTGAATATCTCATATTCAACTTAAAAATCCATATTTGAATATGATTCAAACAAATTTAAAAATTCAGATTTGAATCACATTCAAACAAATTCAAAAATTCATATTTGAATCACATTCAAACAATTTTAAAAATTCAGATTTGAATCACATTCAAACAACTTTTAAAATTCAGATTTGAATCACATTCAAACAACTTTAAAAATTAAGATTTGAATCACATTCAAACAACTTTAAAAATTCAGATTTGAATCACATTTAAACAACTTTAAAAATTCATATTTGAATCACATTCAAACAATTTTTAAAATTCATATTTGAATCACATTCAAACAACTTTAAAAATTCATATTTGAATCAAAATTTAATTGTGTGATTAAAACTCTAACTAAATAATTTAATTAGACATAAAATGGACATAATTATGAGCATTAGATCATACAAAAATTGCACAAATATTGCCCAAAACCATGCACACTATAAGGGATGAACAAACCTTGCGCACATAATGGTGTTCATCACCAAGCCGCCACCTTTCTTTGCAACCAGTAATGGATCTATCATCTCATGATCATACCACACAATTAAATCATATAATCAACAATCTAAATGGCAAATATAGTGGCTCTGATACCAATTGAAGGAGCGGAAGTATGAAAAACACAAGTTTATATCATTGAATTCAAAATTTTTTCACCTAGGGTCACATGCATCATGTAAGATTTATTTTTTATCTATTTGATTTCAATGATAAACAGCATGTTAAAACTTTTTTAATATGTTTTTGGATCTACATTTGCCATTTAAGATTTTAGAATTAATCAGATTAATTTTAAGAACCCTATATTAGATCAAGAACAAGTGCATTAACATCTTGATGCACTGCAGTGTGTTTGGCACCTTTGGGATGCGTCTTTAGGACACCAGATGTTGTCCCTCTAGCTTGTCCACACCAAGATCACCTATGACAGCCCTTGAACAGCTTCTAAAGCTTTTTCTATGAATTAGAAAATCAAGTTTTTCCTTTTGAGAGATTATAGATGTAAACAGGGCACTAGAAACAATTTTTAGTATTTTTAATTCAAGAGATTGATGGCTAATCTCTTTGAATTGATGAGAGATGAAGAAGAAGAAAGGGGAGATGTTCTTTGGGTGGCTGCACCAAAGACGAACAGCAACCCACACGTTTTACTCTTTCACAGCAACACTTATATAGCTAGGTTATCACTTTTACTCTTTCACAGCAACACTTATATAGCTAGGTTATTACTTAAAACCCTTGCCACATGTCACCTTCTGATTTGCTCTAGGTTTAATTGATCCAATCACATTGTGCCAAGTGTCAAACCTATATTTAATCTTGATTTTAATCATCTTACATGATTAAAAGACATATGACAAGCTTATGTGTAGTGCCATGTGTCACCATCTCATGGTGCCACATGTCACCCTGTGAAATGATCAAAATACCCCTGTGTCTTAATTTTGAGTTCTCAACTCAAAATAATTATTTCTCTTCTTCTAATAAATTTATATTAAATATAAATTAATTAATTAATCTCTATTAATTAATTTTCTCATTAATTAAATTCATATTTAAACACTTTAAATATAAATTTAACTTATATTATACATCCAATAACCTAGATTTGGTTTCAAGCCATGTTAGGGACTTTGCAATCTAATTGCAAACCAAACCTGTTTAATTAATCAATTAAACCCTTTAATTAATTAATTAAATTATATTTAATTTGGTGATTACTTGTGTATGTGTGTGACTTACTAGGCTCATCACTAATTGGCAATGAGACATGATATTAACTCTTAATATCATCAGAACTCTTTCTTACCATAAATGATTTCTCTAAATCATTTTATGCACCTCATAGACCATGGTTAACACCTAGCATAGCATGCCATGGCCACCCAATCAGTAATAAGGTTTACCTTGAATGAACCTATAATCATATGTTACCATGCACTAGAATCTCTCTGTTATAAAATCCCAACTCAAGCTGGAGTCATGGCTTATGTCAAACCTCATTTGCTATGAATATTATATTCTCTTTTAATTCCAGTTCTTGATTAAAAATATTTTTTCACTAGAAACTCTTTTCTGATTAAATCTATCTGTCCTGGCCAGGAACTTGAAACATCAAGAACAATTAAATGAACATAGGATTTTATCCCTATTTACTTAGAGGAACAGATTCCATCTTGATCAGCACCTATCTCCATATATAACTAGTAGGAGCCAACACATGCCCATATACCCATACACAGTATAAGTATGAAAGCAGTATTAAACTCAAACCACCTATATACAAGATAACTATGCTATCTCAGGTCTAAAGATTATATGCACTGATAAGATTTATGATAATGCATTGACAAGAGTAAACTCCATGTGCTTGTCATAAATGTCACTGGTTCGGCCTACTTATCATGTATAAGCGCCTATCATGTTTGTTATATGGCATGAGACTCACCATTCCATCTTATTTATATCTCATATAAATAACTTGGGAACAAACATGAATACAATCTTACTGGATAAGTCATGTCCTTATTGTGAACTATCCTCGATTGTGAACCTATTTATGATACTTTGTGCTAGAAATACTGTCACTCATATTTTTAACAACTTAAGAATAGAATTTCGAACAAAATATCAATGGACCTTTTCTATTACACATAAATATATTATGTAAACGGAAAAGTGAAAATGCCTTTTATTAATAAAAGATGTACAAGATACATACTAAATGATATGCTCTAGGGCATACTACTAATAATATCGACTCACCGTGCCAACAACATAGCAAATATCAAGTCTTGTACACATCATAGCATAGACTTTCGATTGCACTGTTACAAGGAACATTTTTCATTTACTCTATCTCTTGAGGAGTCTTAGGGCTTTGTCTTTGGCTTGGAGCTTTGCCTTTAGAAATATGAGTATCTATGGGTTTACAGTCTTACATATTAAATTGCTCTAGAACCTTTTGGATATATGACTCTTATGAGAGAGAAAATAATTTCTTTGAGTGATCCCTTCAAATCTTAACTCCAAGGATATATGCAGCTTCACCCATGTCTTTCATCTCAAAATTCGATCATAACCATCCTTTGATAGTTTTGAGATACTCACTATCAGTTCTAGCTATAATTATATCATTTACATACAATGATAAGATTACAAATTTATCTTTAGATTGCATGAATATATGCAATGGTCCTCATAAATCATAGTGAAATCAAATGACATGATTTCATTATGAAACTTTATATACCATTACCTTGAAGACTGTTTAAGGCTATAAATTGACTTCAAAAGTCGACACACTTTATGTTCTTGGCTGTTTTTTACGAAACCTACGGATTATTCCATGTATATTTCCTCATCCAATTCTCTATTGAGAAAGGCAGTCTTCACATCCATTTGATGTAAATCAAGGTTTAAATTAGCTACTATAGCCAAATTTAATCTTATCAAAGTAAATCTCATAACAGGTGAAAAAGTTTCCTTGTAATCTACTCCTTTCTGTCGTGTATACCCCTTAGCTACTAGGTGAGCTTTATATCTTTCAATACTGCCGTCAGCCTTACACTTTATATTGAGAAATTATACTTGAGGGTGCAATGGTGAATCCAGATGAACTGTCACACCTTATCCCTGGTAAGGCACGACATGTTTCTGTAGCTTACCTAATGAATTACTGAACTACACCTACCAATAATCCATTAGTTATGCTACAAGGGATTTTAAAATAACTCATAGCTTTTTATTTTGTCAATTCTTTTGCAGAAAACTGCATAGGAATAGTTAAAACTCCATGTAAACATTCATTGGAAACGATGATAGACTAAATATTGCAAAAGTTACATTTTCATAAGTCTCAAAGTAAAATACAAAATAGTTACAACTCAAAATGTGATAGCAATGCAATGCTTTAAATACAAACTGCTCAAGGCCCGTACATCCATACATATAGGTACAAAATATATCAAAAGGAAATTACAGGGGTATACCTACTATATATACCCACAATCAAAACAAAATGCTACTTCAAAGTCTCTCACTCGGCAGCCTTCTCCTTTCCCTTTCCTGCAATAGCATAAATAAGCTATCGCTGAGTAAATCACTCAGTGGTGCACAACTAATAACTTTAAAATTTAAAATAAAGTAAAACTTGTCAAGGCATAATAAATCACATCTTTCTTAAGCATGAAAACATCACAATAGTTCTAATTATTGGAATAACATTTCAAATGAGAATTCACACTTCATAAATCACAATTCACAAAGCATTAGTGTTGCCAACATTAACACACAGTTCAGGCTATGACACAAAATTTCACGATCAGTACCGTGTTGTACACCATGACAAAGCAATCTCAACCTCACTAACCGTTATTAATGAGGGAAGGGCTAGCTAGCTAATGAGTACTCATGTAGTCTTACCCCACTAATCGTTATTAATGGGAGACATAATCATATCAAATATCAAACCCCAAGTAGCAGTTACTACTGGGGAGTTTCGAAGGAACTGTCATGCTAACTGTGGTTTCAAAACAACTTTCAAGAGTTTCTAAATCAATAATCATGTTTGCAAAACAATAACATATTCAAATCATCATAAAATCCATAAAAGGGGTGGCAACACACAAATTTCTCAAATGCAAGAGAAAAACCATACCTCATTCAAAATAAACTCATTTCAAATCAAACTCATTCAAATCAATTTACAAAGTTAAAACAAAGAAAAAGGTTAGTTGTGCATAAACCTTCAATGCACTCCTTTCTCTTTACTCACTACTCCTTATCTTTCCCAACCTCTTTCTCTACTGAAAATACACAAATAGAATACCTCAATACGCATCTCAATTGCTACCAAGAACTCATTACATGAATGTCTAATGCATCACAAATTAGCTTTGCAAATTTTAGAAAGTTTTGATTTTCTAACAGCTTGGTACATTGAATTTTGAACCCAATTGTCACCTAGTTTCAATCATAATTTGATGAGGTATTCTCCATGAAAATTGTCCCTCTAGGTCTTATCTTTATTTCTCTTTTTGAATCACCTCATTTGGAGTTGTGTCGCCAAAGTTATAGTCAAATGAATTTTACTATTCACATGGGGCTGCTTGTGACAACTTTGGTGATTTAATTTTAGCCAATAATTTGATCGGGTTATGTTTATAATTTGGCTCTGAGTTCTTCATATGAAATGTTATACTTTGTTTTAAGTTTTCATCGGTTCGAAAAGCACCTAAATCGGAGCTTTCTAAAGAGAGTTATGGCTGTTGAAAGTTTACTATTTACATTACTATTTATTGTTGTGGCAGATTTATCAACTCAACTTGGCTCAATAATTTGATTGGGTTAAGTTCATAATTAGGCTTCAAGTTCCTCATACAAAATGTTCTACTATGTTTTAAGTTTCTATCGGCTCAAGAATCATCTAAATTGGAGTTTTCTAGAGAGAGTTATAGCCTTGCAAAATTTACTGTTCATTTGGTCAATTTTAGGTACCCAGATTTTGGCAGATTCGGTGACCCAAATTCGTTTCGCAATTTGATTGAGTTAAGTTCATAATTTGGCCTAAAATTCTTCATATGAAATGTTCTACTATATCTTAGGTTTACATCGGTTAAAGACTCACCTAAATTAGAGTTTTCTAGAGAGACTAATAGCCTTGCAAATTTTACTATTCATTTGATCAATTTTAGGTGCTCAGATTCTGGTAGATTCGGTGACCCAAATTCGTTCCACAATTTGATTGAGTTAAGTTCATAATTTGGCCTAACATTCTTCATATGAAATGTTCTACTATATCTTAGGTTTACATCAGTTCAAGAATTGTCGAAATTAGAGTTTTCTAGAGAGAGTTATGGCTATTTAAACTTTACTGTTCATATGACTAATTCTGCAAGTTCCATAATTTTATCTCCCATTTCAAGGCTCATTTCGGGTAGCTTAAGGTCATTTTCGAGGCAGGGTATCTTCATGAAAATTCTAGCCCTATGTCTTAAGTTTCGTTTCCAATTGGTTTCACACCAATTAGAGTTGTGTAGCTCATGTTATGGGCTTCCAAACACACTGAATTCAGTGTGCAAAATTCTGCCCTAAGTTCAAATTTTCATTTCTTCAATTACTTCCATTAACCAACCTCAATTCACATTTAATTCACCCTAAATGACCATAACTTAACATTAAACACATCAATGGCACTTCCTAGCACAAAACCCATAATTTTCAAACACCAAAGTTTGCAATTTTCCCTAATCCTACCATTTCATTACTTCCATTCATCAACCCAATGTCAATTCAAACTAAGTAAACCTCAAATGAACATAATTTAATACTACACATACCAATTTCAAGTCCCAATTTTGCCATGAACCCTAATCTTCCATAATTCAATTTATGCAAATCTCATGCAATTTCTTTACCCTAATCATGTATACTACTTCAACTAAGCTTAATCTTATCATCAATTCATTTAAAGACATCAAACCCTAACTTTTCCCCAATTTGGCCAAAACCCTAGTTTAGATTCCATGCATATTTTTTTTCAATTTCTTATGAAATTTCATCATAATCTAACTTAATTTAAGGTTTGTATAACTAAATGAGCATTAAAGAACTTAACTCTTGATAACTTCCTTCCAACTTCCCAAATCTTCAATTTTCTTCTAATCTCTTGTTTTCCCTTGCTTTTAATCTCTAAATCAAAGATTAATTTAATGTTCTCTACCAATTAGATGGAAAACCCATAGACAAGTGGGGAGATCATGGGTTGGGAGAGATTATGAGTGGAAGAGTGAAGAAAGAAGAAATAAAAGAGAGGGAGAGGGAGAGAATATGGGGCGACAATTCTATGGGGGAGAGAAAGGAAGAAGACTTCCTTTTATACTTATTCATTTCCTTTAATTAAATACTTAAATTTAATTGTCAAAAGCTAATAAGTCATAAATTTTAATTTTGTCATAATGGAAATGAAATTTTAAGTTTTTATTCCTTAAATTTTTCTTCAAATTTACCCCATAATTCAATTCATTAATTTCATTTAATTTAATGAACATTTTGGTCAAAAGTTAACTCTTGAGGTGAATTGACCAAAATGCCCCTTATCGGGTCATAATCCTCCTATTTAATGATACTCGATGAGTCCTTAAATTTTTGGGTCATTTAAATTTTTATTGTGTCTATCTCAATTAATTCCCATTTATTTTTTGTCCTCAAGGTATTCTTTGAATAGTACTAGTTACAGACCAAAAATGATACTATTCAAACTCAGAGGTTCGGGGTGCTACAATTCTCCCCTCCTTATAAATAAAATTTCGTCCTCGAAATTTACCTGGTTTCATTCTCTGAATAGTTGTGGGTGCTACCTTCTCATGTTCTCCTCATACTCCCATGTAGCCTCCTGGCCTGAATGATGGTTCCACAGCACTTTCACCAGAGGTATTTGCTTGTTCCTCAGTTGTTTCACCTCATGTGCCAAGATCTTTATGGGCTCTTCATTATATGTCAGGTCTGAATTCACCTCAATCTCCTCTACTGATAAAATGTGAGAGGGGTTTGATCTATACCTCCTCAACATGGAGACATGGAAGACATTGTGAATCTTTTCCAACTCCAGAGGCAATGCAACTCTATATGCCAATGAACCCACTCTTTCCAGAACCTCATACGGCCCAATGAAGCAAGGACTTAGTTTTCCCTTTCTACCAAACCTCATGATCCTCTTCCATGGGGAAACTTTCAGGAACACCTTATCACCCACACTATACCAAATATCTCTTCTCTTTAGGTCAATGTAGGACTTCTGTCTATCCATTGCAATTTTGAGTCTGTCTCTAATGAGCTTAACCTTTTCTTCAGTCTGCTGCACTAATTCTGGGCCAATCAACTTCCTCTCGCCCACTTCAGCCTAACACAAGGGATTTTTACACTTTCTGCCATAAAGTGCTTCGTATGCAGGCATCCCGATGCTTGCCTAATAACTGTTGTTATAGGCAAATTCAATTAAAGGCAAGTGTGTGTCCCAACTCCCTTCAAACTCAATCACACTTGCCCAAAGCATATCCTCCAAAATCTGAATGATCCTTTTAGATTGGCCGTCTGTCTGTGGATGGAATGCTGTACTGAAGTTCAATCTAGTTCCTAGGGCTTTTTGGAAACTACCCCAGAATCTAGAAGTGAACCTTGGGTCTCTGTCCGACACAATAGACACTGGCACTCCATGTAACCTCACCACATCTTCAATATACAGTTTGGCCAATCTTTTCAGGCTATAATCCATCCTCACTGGTAAAAAGTGTGTAGACTTGGTCAATCTATCAACAATAACCCAAATTGCATCATGATTCTTTTGTGTATGTGGAAGTCCTGTCACCAAATCCATAGTGATTCTTTCCCATTTCCACTCGGGAATTGGCAATGGCTGTAGCAACCCTGCAGGCACTTAGTGTTCTGCCTTTACTTGCTGACAAGTTAGGCATTTGGCAACATATTCTGCAATGTCTTTCTTCATTCCCCTCCACCAATAGTACTCTTTCACACTTTTGTACATTTTGGTTCTACTAAGGTGCCTTGCAAAAGGTGAATCATATGCTTTCTTTAAAATGGTCTGCCTCAGTTTAACATTCTCAGGAACGCACATTCCGCCCTTATAAAACAACAAGCCCTCATCATTTACTGATAATTATGGTTTTTTGCCATCCCAAGCCTCTTCCATCAACTTCACATACTTATCATCCTTCTGTGTAACTGCTTTAATTTGTTTTGCCAGCATGGCTTCACTTGCCAAGTAGCTACCATCTACCCATCTTCATTAATCTCCAAATTGGCATGCAATGCCCTTAACTCATGCACCATAGACAATAGAGAAACCCTCAAACCTGCCATAGTCTTGCGATTTAAAGTATCAGCTATAAAATTAACTTTTCCAGGCTGATAGTCTATCAAACAATCATAATCTTTAATCAGCTATAACCATATCCTCTGCCTCAAATTTAACTCCTTTTGTGTGCCTAAGTACTTCAAACTTTTATTATTTGTGTATATATAACATCTCTCCCTATATAAGTAATGTCTCCAGATCTTCAAGGCAAAGACAATGGCTACCAGCTCCATGTCATGTGTAGGATAATTCCTCTCATGCGGTTTAAGCTGGCGTGAAGCATAGGCAATGACATTCCTATCTTGCATTAACACACAGCCCAATCCGTTATGAGAAGCATCACTGTATATGGTATAATCCTTACCCAAAGTGGGCAAAGTTAAGACTGTAGCTTCAGTTAAACACCTCTTTAACTCATCAAAACTTTCTTGACATCGATCAGTCTATTGAAATTTCACATCCTTCCTAAGTAGCTTAGTCAGTGGAGATACTAGCATGGAGAATCCCTTCACAAACCTTCGGTAATACCCTGCCAAACTAAGAAAACTCCGAACTTCCGTAATATTTCTTAGTGGCTTCCAATGAAGAATGGCTTCTACTTTGCTAAGATCCACCTGGATACCCTCTACAGATACAATATGCCCCAAAAATGTAATCTCCTTTAGCCAAAACTCACATTTCGACAGTTTGGCATATAACTGCTTCTCCCTCAAAGTCTGTAATACTATCCTCAAGTGCTTGTCATGTTCCTCTGCATTCTTTGAGTACACCAAAATATTATCAATGAACACCACAATAAACTGGTCTAAGTATGGCCTAAAGATAGTGTTCATCAGGCACATAAAAGTAGCTGGAGCATTAGTCAACCCGAATGGCATTACCAAGAACTCATAGTGGCCATACTGAGTCCTAAAGACAGTTTTAGGAATACTTTGCTCCTGCACCCTCAACTTCTTTACAAATAATACTGGTGCTCCCCAAGGTGATACGCTAGGGTGGATGAAACCCTTATCTAACAATTCCTATAATTG
This sequence comes from Hevea brasiliensis, assembly GCF_030052815.1. Lineage (NCBI taxonomy): Eukaryota > Viridiplantae > Streptophyta > Magnoliopsida > Malpighiales > Euphorbiaceae > Hevea > Hevea brasiliensis. The sequence goes on from NC_079501.1 coordinate 78,283,791, forward strand.
CACCTTCAACTCTTTCACCTCAGCAGGTGCCATCCTATAAGGAGTGATGGAGATTGGCTCCACACCAGGCATAGTCTCAATTTCAAACTGCACCTCTCTTTTCGAAGGTAATCCTGGCAATTCTTTCGGAAAGACATCTGAAAAATCCCATACCATAGGAATATCTTTAAGATCTGAACTCCCCACGTGGGTGTCTATTACATTAGCTAGATAAGCTTCACATCCCTTTCTAATTATCTTCCTAGCAAGTGCAGCTGAAATGATGTTGGATGGCAATAACTGCCTCTCCCCGTATATCACTACTTCTGCATACTTGGGAAGACTAAAAGTGACTGTCTTCAGTCTACAGTCGATCATGGCGTGATGGTTGGCTAACCAATCCATGCCCAAGATGATATCATAATCTCGAAAGGGCATATCAATTAAGTCTGAGAGGAATGTATGTCCTTGGATCACCAAAGGACAATCCTTATACAATTTGTTCACCCTAACCTCTTGCCCTAAGGGACTAGTCACTAGCACATCATAATCCATTTTCAAGTAAGGAATGGCAACAGAACATGCAATACTGGCACTAGCATAAGAATGTGTAGAACCAGGGTCAAACAGCACATATACATCTCTATCAAAGATGGAGAAAGTACCAGCCACAACATCTGATGTCTCAGCTTTCTCCCTCTGATGCATGGTATACACCCTGGCTGATGCACCACTCTGCTCTGGTTGGCTCGCTGTGCCCTAGCTGCCAAAAGTGTTACCTCTACCCCTGCCTCAGCTTCTACTAGCTATCTGTTGTCCTCTGGAAGTAGAACCTTGAACAGATCCCTCAGTGGTGGTAGGCGGCCCAGACCTGCGAGCACTAGTGCAATCTCTGGCAAAATGCCCACTTCCCCCACAGTTGTAACAGTCTCCTATGGCCTTATAACATACTCCTCCATGAGTCCTGCCACAGGTCTCACAAGCACGGGTAGGAAAGGAACCCCTAGATGTCTACTGTCCGGATCTAGGTGGCCTCTGCCCTGAGAATCTTCCCCTACTAGATCCTCTGTTACTTGGTCCCCCAAAGCTCTTTCTCTTACCCAGATTGCTACTTGAACTCTGACCTGAAGTCTTCCCACTTTTCTCTTTTTCTTTTGTTCCCTTTTTAACAGCCCCTTCTAACTCAACCCTCTCTAATTCCAAGGCTTGGGATATCAATTCTGATAAGTTCTCATGTCGGAAACCAACCACTTGCATTCGTAAGATAGGCTTCAATCCGGCTTCAAAGAGCTTGCATCTGTCTCTGCTAGTGGTGAGTAAACTCTCAGCATAGTGGCTTAGGCAAGAGAACTCCCTCTCATACTCTGCCACAGTCCTATCACCCTGCTTCAGACTCAGAAACTCTTGTAGCTTCATATCCACATACGTATCCGGAACATACTTCTGTCTAAACTCCCTCAAAAAATCTTTCCAATTCAGAACTTGAGGCTCTACCAGGCTGTAGGGTATGGTCTTTCACCATTCATAAGCGTCCCCTTGCAATAAGGAAATGGAGTATTCAAACTTTAGATCATCTATGCAGTGTAATTTCTTGAATACTCTCTCAATTCTCTCAAGCCATTGTTCTGCTTCCAATGGGTCCATTGTACCCTTGAACTCTATCACCCCATACTTCATTAACTTTTCATATTGTCTGGCTAGAGGTGGTGGTTGCACTGGAGGTGCTTGCACAAGAGCTTGGACTAGAATATTGCCAGCCATTTGCTGAAATAGTGCAGCCATCTGCTGAGCGAACTGAGCAGGAAACTGCATAGTCGGGATAAGTGTAGTTGACCCACTGTACCTCAGCTGCTACGGATTGTTCTACCATGTGATCCCCCTCTTCCATACCGAAACACAAAGAATTCTACTCCCTGGACAATCAACACAAGGAGATTTTTCTCAGTTAGTCTATATTTATGATGTAATACACTGTATGTATCAACTAATGACAATTGAGCAGTTGTACTTATCAAATTTTTTTTTTCAAATCTGTAATTTCAAAACTTATATGAAAACCAAAGCTCTGATACCACTAAAACATGTCACACCTTATCCCTGGTAAGGCATGACATGTTCCCATAGCATACCTAATGAATTACAGAACTACACCTACCAATAACCCATTAGTTATGCTATAAGGGATTTTAAAACAACTCATAGCTTTTTATCTTGTCAATTCTTTTACAGAAAACTGCATGGGAATAGTTAAAACTCCATGTAAACATTCATTGGAAATAATGATAGACTAAATATTACAAAAGTTACATTTTCATAAGTCTCAAAGTAAAATGCAAAATAGTTACAACTCAAAATGTGATAGCAATGCAATGCTTTTAAATACAAACTGCTCAAGGTCCGTAAATTCATATATATAGGTATAAAATACATCAAAAGGAAATTACAGGGGTATACCTATGATATATACCCACAAATAAAACCAAAATGTTGCTTCCAAGTCTCTCACTCGACAGCCTTCTCCTTTCCCTTTCCTGCGATAGCATAAATAAGCTATCGCTGAGTATATCACTCAGTAGTGCACAACTAATAACTTTAAAATTTAAAATAAAGCAAAACTTGTCAAGGCATAATAAATCACATCTTTCTTAAGCATGAAAACATCACAATAGTTCTAAGTTCATAAGAGCCATTTATTAGAATAACATTTCAAATGAGAAATCACACTTCATAAATCACAATTCACAAAGTATTAGTGTTGCCAACATTAACACACAGTTCAGGCCATGACACAAAATTTCACGATCAGTGTTGTGTTGTACACCACGACAAAGTAATCTCAACCTCACTAACCATTATTAATGAGGGAAGGGCTATCTAACTAATGAGTACTCATGTAGTTTTACCCCACTAACCGTTATTAATGGGAGATAAAATATATCAAATATCAAACCCCGAGTAGTCGTTACTACTGGGGAGTTCCGAAGGGACTGTCATGCTAACTGTGATTTGAAAACAACTTTTAAGAGTTTCTAAATCAATAATCACGTTTGCAAAACAATAATATACTCAAATCATCATAAAACCCATAAAAGGGGTGGCAACACACAAATTTCTCAAATGTAAGAGAAAAATTATACCTCATTCAAAATAAACTCATTTCAAATCAAACTCATTCAAATAAACTCATTCAAATCAATTTACAAAGTTAAAACAAAGAAAAAGGTTAGTTGTGCACAAACATTCAATGCACTCCTTTCTCTTCACTCACTACTCCTTGTCCATCCCAACCTCTTTCTCTACTGAAAATACACAAATAGAATACCTCAATACGCATCTCAATTGCTACCAAGAACTCATTATATGAATGTCTAATGCATCCCAAATTAGCTTTGCAAATTTTAGAAAGTTTTGGTTTTCTAGCAGCTTGGTACATTGAATTTTGAACCCAATTATCACCTAGTTTCAATCATAATTTAATGGGGTATTCTTCATGAAAATTGTCCCTCTAGGTCTCAACTTTATTTCCCTTTTTGAATCACCTCATTTGGAGTTGTGTAGCCAGAGTTATAGTCAAATGAATTTTACTGTTCATGTGGGGCTGCTTGTGACAGCTTTGGTGATTTAACTTTGGCCAATAATTTGATCAGTTATGTTTATAATTTGGCTCCGAGTTCTTCATATGAAATATTATACTATGTTTTAAGTTTTCATCGGTTCAAGAATCACCTAAATTAGAGCTTTCTAAAGAGAGTTATGGCTATTGAAAATTTACTATTTACCTATTTATTGCTGTGGCAAATTTATCAACTCAACTTTGCTCAGCAATTTGATTGAGTTAAGTTTGTAATTAGGCTTCAAGTTCTCCATACGAAATGTTCTACTATGTTTTAAGTTTCTATCTGTTTAAGAATCACCTAAATCAGAGTTTTCTAGAGAGAGTTATAGCCTTACAAAATTTACTGTTCATTTGGTCAATTTTAGGTGCCCAGATTCTGGCAAATTCAGTGACCCGAATTCGTTCGGCAATTTGATTGAGTTAAGTTCATAATTTGGCCTGACATTCTTCATATGAAATGTTCTACTATATCTTAGGTTTACATCAATTCAAGAATCGCCTAAATTAGAGTTTTTTAGAGAGAGTTATAGCCTTGCAAATTTTACTGTTCATTTGTTCAATTTTAGGTGCCCAGATTCTGGCAGATTCGGTGACCCGAATTCATTCCGCAATTTCATTAAGTTTATAATTTGGCCTAACATTCTTCATATGAAATGTTCTACTATATCTTAGGTTCATATCAGTTTAAGAATCGCCTAAATTAGAGTTTTCTAGAGAGAGTTATGGCTATTCAAACTTTACTGTTCACGTGCCTAATTTTGCAAGTTCTAGAATTTTATCTCCCATTTCAAGGCTCATTTCGGGTAGCTTAAGGTCATTTTCGGGGCAGGGTATCTTCATGAAAATTCTAGCCCTATGTCTTAAGTTTCGTTTCCAATTAGTTTCACACCAATTGGAGTTGTGTAGCTCAAGTTATGGGCTTCCAAACACACTAAATTCATTGTGCAAAATTCTGCCCTAGGTTCAATTTTTTATTTCTTCAATTACTTCCATTAACCAATCTCAATTCACATTTAATTCAATCTAAATGACCATAATTTGCACTTCCTAGCACAAAATCCACAATTTTCAAATACCAAAGTTTGTAATTTTCCCTAATCCTACTATTTCATTACTTCCATTCATTAACCCAATGTCAATTCAAACTAAGTAAACCTCAAATGACCATAATTTAACACTACACACATCAATTTCACTCTATAGCACCAAAGTCCTAATTTTCCCATGAACCCTAATTGTAACAACTCAAAAAAAAAAAAAATCAGAAAATCAGCAGGCCCCCCCTCCTTAAAACTGTCCCTCCCGTCATTCTCATCCCCTCTCTCATTTTCTTCCAGCTGGCAAGCCTCTGGCCACCATGGCCGACCGGCAAGGCATCCCCCCACCCTGGGCGACGCCGGTGACCCTCCAGCGATGGCCAGAACCACCAGAAACGGCGACAAGAGAGGGAGAAGAGAGAGAAAATGCGTGCACAGTGGGCAGTGGCTTTCCAACGCGATTCCGGCTTCATTCGATGTTCGATCGAGGCGATTCAGGTGGCATTGGAAAGCTTGTTCCGAGAGTTTTCTTTTGATACCAATTTTGCAGCAAATGGAGGTCGGATGAGTGAGATATGGAGGAGAGAAGTTTCGGGTTTTTCAAGCTTTTTTGTCAGATCAAGGACGATCCGACCGTTGGATCGACAATCCGAGACCACCTATGGACTGAGGAAGAGGGGAGGAATATGATGGTATGATCAGATCCGGCAAATGTCTCCGGCGATCGGTGGTCAGCCACCGTGCGCGGTGGTCAGCCACCGTGCGTGGTGGTTCCGGTGGTGGCTCCGGTAGGCTTTGAAGATGATTCAACTTCCAGAGGCTTCCTCATAAATTTTTAGAATTTTTGAGACACAGATAAACTTCGGGTAAGACTATTTTCATTATTTCTCTATCTGTGGAGCATAAATACAGTGTTTCTTAAACAGGAAAAATTGGAGAAAAATTCTAAGAAAAATATATGATGAAAGTAAAATTATTTGGAGATATTCTATGGTGTTTGTTGAATTTTTGAGTGATTGTAGAATATTTTTGAAAAATATAGATGGATTTTAGTTAGATTTTTAGCATATGAGCATATAAGATTATTTGAAATTATGATATTTAAATTCTATATAATTGGTTAAAGCTTGAGGATGGAGGTTTAAATATGTGAATATTGAATTGGGTTGAATTAAGAATATGTTAGCTGTTGGAAACTTATGAAATTGAGTAATATTCTTAAATAAAATATTCATGGCTGATTAGAAAATTTCAATTTATTTTGCAATAGCCTTATAATATTATTAAGGACCGCGGAGTAAAATTTTAGAATTTTTAGAGCTTGTTTGAGTGAATTTTTACAAAATGTCAATTATAGGGACTAAAACGTAATTTTTAAGGTTTTGAGTATTGCTTAGTTTGGAGGGCCCAGGAGGGGCCATATAATGATGATGAGATATGAGCTGAATTTAGAAGTGTTATTTGAGCCTTTTTGCAGGTTGGGTAAGTCCCAAGTATAAGGGAAACTCTGCTAGATTTCCAGCATAAATTAGACTGTCTGTTGCCTCTTTAGAGTTTTATTTTGACTTAGTACTAATAAATTTATAATTTAATTATTAGGTGATCGATGTCAGCTATTTTCCTGTATTCAGCAGCCACAATAGTCATCAGTGTACTGTGAGTAAAATATTAATTTTAATTGTAATTTCGATATTATTATATGTTCAAGCATGCCCATGCATCACTTATATGTATATATCTATGTAGTTAAACTCTAGGCACGTTTTATGTTGCATTCATAACTGTTAAAGTGCCATGGATGTTGTTGTGGTAATTTGGAGCAATGTGCGTGCGTTGTCGTGCGTATGATGTGGTGTTGGCTATGGATAGGACGGGTAGACACAGCTTGAGATCTTCGCTGGGACCCGGTCCTTCGGGGTAGACACGGCTTGAGTTCTTCGCTGGGACCCTGATTTGGTTTATTAAGCGAAAGTCCGGCTTGAGTTTTTCGCTGGCACAGATTGGATTAAAGAGAGCTGTATAGGGGATCAGCTCCCATATATTTATGATTTGACATTACTGGGTGTGTGAGTGCTCTAAATTACCTTTTTGCTGTTATGATGTGAAAATATTGCTGATGTTGCATTTCACTCTACAGGGTGCATTAGCTTTAGATAGTTATAGAGATTATGATTGAAATTGATATTTTACTCTCTAAGTCGAACGCTCACTCCTGTTCACCTATTTTTCTAAGCTACAGGAGGAGTTCTTTTACAGAGCAACCTGTTTTCTTCCTTGCAGGTTTAACATCAGTTATTTAATTGTTTTAATATTTTTTTTTCTAAATTTGAAATCTAGAACTCCGCATGTGACAGTAATAGTGTGGACCTTGTTAGAAATCGTGTTAATTTAAAATTTTGAGATTAATAATTAAAGATTTGTATTGTATTTAAACAATTTGTAAGTGATGGTAACAGGGTTGAGCGAGGCTCCCCTGACTTTAGTTTTTTTATGGTTATCGGGTTGAGTTGACAGAATAAAAATATTTTATTTTATTTTATTTTATTTACATGTTGGGCCTAAGTTTTTTTAGGGGCCTTTGTTATGGATTTGAGAATAGTAAGGCTTACTACGGGCCTCGGGGGCATTATGCTGGCCCAGGTTCTAGTGCTGGTCCGGCCCATAGGTTGGGTCGTGACAAAGTTGGTATCAGAGCTTAGGCTCTAGATTCATGGGAAATGCTATACTTGGGAGTGTAAAAGGAGTCTTGTTAGGATGTTACATGCGGAGTATAGAATTCTGTTTTGTCTTTTTCTGTAATTCTTTACTTCTACATTCTGCGTTATACCTCAGGAAATATAAAAGTGCCTCAATTAGTGTCTTGATTTTCGTGGAGTACGTAGAAATGTGAAATAGAGTTAGTAGACATGTGAGGTCCATCATGAGGATACATAGTCCAAGAAATGCTATGTTTCTGTTTGTATGGGTTTAAATGGTGTGCCCATTTTGTGTAAGGCACGACTACATAAAGGTGAGTCTTGAAAGTATAGTTGCCCTAGATAAGGATGAGGATACCACTGCTGGCAGTCATCAGTGGATGACCCAGTCAGAATAAGTTTATGATAATAGAAAATTCAAGAGATACAAGAAATTGGGAGATCTAGTCTGTCAGGACGTATCGTAGTAACTGTACAATATTCTCGATGTCTGCTCTATAAGCTACAGATTACAGTACTGACATGAGATTATTGTATAGAGCTGCGTGCATCCCCGTGGTGCTCCATAATGAGGGTGTTTGCGAATGGCCTCTATTTTGGTACAGTTATGCCGGAACAGAGTTTTATATCTGCAGAAGAGTTGGGAACTCCTGGCTACGAGTCTAGAGTTAGAATATTGAAAGGTCACAGTTGGGTGATAACTAGAGTTAGTGACTCAGTTACCCTAGCATGAGCTAGAGTTATAGTAAGCGTTGCCATCAGACCAAGGGTTTCGGACTAGTTGCAAAGTAAAGGTGACACCTATAGAGTGAGACCATCTAGTCTTCGGTATGGAATTTGGATGGTTTTTGCAGTATGACAAACATTTTGCTTAGAGCTTAGTGAGAATAGTATACCTTGTGTGTATCAGTATGGAATAAAGTACAACCCTACTACCTAGAGAAGGTCGAAACTATGAATTGATGATTTACAGAACTATGATATGATAAGAGAGACATTAGTTTGACATGGTTTTGGGCAAGGTGGTAAATGTAGTACCTTTGTTACAGCAAGTTAGGGTATAGTCCTATCTTTTCAGAAGGGATTGAAGGTTATTACTAATAATGTTGACCAACAAAATAGTGCCCCAGATGGGACTGTAGAGTGTGGCAGAGAGTAGTTGGCTCGGGTATCCTGCAGAGGATACAAGTTCCATTATAGAAATCATATATAATCAGATCACGATGGATGTAAATCCTTTGAATTGGATGACAGGTTTGGGTGTCCAGAATCTTAAGTTTTGGCTAATTGAGTAAATATGGAAAATAATAATAATAATAATAATAATAATAATAACAAATAAATAAAATTACTGCAGAATCAGTTCTCAAGGTAGTAAGGGTATTATGTAAGCTAAAAGATAAGAATAGAAATCATACGATAAAGGTATGACTGCAATTTTCTGAGTTCCTTTCTAACTTCATATTGTTCAAAATAATAGTATAATCTAATTATAATAGTGTTAAGAGTAATAAATTAGCAAAGATAAATCATAGAAGGCCAATGGATAAAGAAAGTGCAAAATGAAAGTTTGGACAATTGATTGCAGATGCAATATAATCTAAATGCTAGTGAAAGTACTAGCTAGAGTGGTCAAAAGACCAAATCTGAGTAGCACAGACATATGATAACGCGATAGAGACTCTGAAAGATATAGTTAGCAAGTACAGCAGTTATGTTAAGAAGAAGAATGGAACCAGGAATAGAATAGTCAAGTTCTATTTTGGGTAAGACAAAGGAAATAAATGAAAGGACAACCTAAAGAGCGCATAATAAAAGGAACAAAGTTAAGATATAGGGTAGGCTAACCGTTATTATTGGCAAGGTGAATGATAAGGATGGAGAACCCAAAATGGGACCATATTAGTGAAAATAGTGATGGAGGTGTGGAATCTAGTAATGTAACACTCAAAGCATAATGTAGTTGAGATAGTGACAATGGCTAAAATATAGAGCTTGGAGTTTCATGATTGGATCATACTCTATCTATTCTCTATTTATAAAGTGAAGTGGATAGCAATGGGGCAAGATTCTTTTAACTTGTTAACAGTATCAAGAAGATTAGGTGAGGAATACAATAATAATGAGCAAAAGCTAGAAGGTGTGCGATGATATTGCGGACTATCTAATTAGGCGGAGAAGAATAAGTTAGTATGTAGTAAGTTGAATAAAAGTTAATCTAAGGGATCAAAAAGGTATGATGAGAAGGGAAAGAATGATAGATAATGACACAGAGGCTTTAGGTTAGACTTTTGAGATAGTGAGAAGGTAGTTAGAGGTTCATTATGAATGTCAGGCAAACATTTTTAGTGTGACCAACAGAATCACTTTGCAGTGAAGCAATAATGACAGAACAACAGTAGGGATAGAACGAGAAGTGACAAGTATGGGTGGTTATAAATCACTAGAAAGTTCAAGGATCAAATTAATGACCATAGATAAGGGTGGAATTAATGTTGGAAGAATCTATTAGTAAGAGAAATTTTTCAGAATTCAACAAAAGTTAAGGGCACAATATAAACGATGATAGATATGAATCATAGGTCCAGTATATGTGATACTCCTTACCCGTCTACAGTATATCCGAGTAAGATATGTTACACGGTGTACCGGAACACTCTATTTGATCTTAATTAATTTTGATCATAGTTTTGAATATAACTTGTGAAATATAATTCATTTAAGTCATTTATTGACATTATAATTTATTTGAGGTTCCAAAAATTTTATAGAAAATCCTAAGTGATCTGGCTAAAAATGGAGAAAACAGTTCTTCGGAACCTGTGAAAAACACTTCCAAAATCATTTCCAAACAATCCCAACTCCATTTTATCAACAAAGTCTTAATATGATTTTCAACAACCTTTCCATTACTCAAACATTCATTTCTCATGATACTCATATACAAGCAATAAATAAATACTCAAATTTTACATTCATAACCACAATTTTCATTATTTACATGGACATCAAAATACATTACATAAGTTCAATTACATATGAGAAAATAAAAATTAGTTACAAAATACCAAAATGAAACCTAGTGTCCTACCAATGCACTGAAGATGGTGAGGTGACATGGACACTATGCAGAGCTGCAGGATGGTCTCACCCAGTCTGCGGTCTACTGGGCTCTCGATCAGTATCTCTAGAACCTACGCGTGGCAAAAGCAACGCGCTAAGCAAAAATGCTTAGTGGTGCCAATAATAAAATAAAAAGAAATAACAGTAATAAATATGCATTGAATGTATCGATATTTTACTTATTTTGTACTCGTTATAATCATTTATTTTATTAACTTTATCCACTTTCATTCTTTTGGTTGCCTAAGTAACCTATAATGAACGACTGGACTAGATAAACGGGTAAACTGGCACTGGGTATCAAGTACCTCGGGCCGTCACACCATCGGTCACATATGTATCTCTCGGTGTGCAACAGAACAGCTAACAAGCTGTAAATAATATGAGGCACGAGGCCAAGTCTCAACACAATGTCAAAATGGCTAAAAGCCATAAAATCACAGAATGGCATAATGCCATGTGCAGTACTGCTAATTGAACCCTATTGGCATGCCAAACTATCCAAACCAATGTTGTTAGGTATACTAGGGCATTTGATACTTTAGAATTGTTCAATTTTTAAATTTCAAGTTTTGATGTTACTATTCACTTCATTAGTCAATAAAAATATTGACTTTTGCATAGAAAATAGGTACATTGGTTTTGACACTCCTAACATACCACATTTTGCATTCAAAACTTGTTGGCATTAATCACCAATACCATTTCTAAGCTTAAACTAAGGGAGCAGAATTTTTCAGTTTTCATACCTAAATTTTCTGTTCCATTAGTTGCTGTTGCAGTGAGAATTTGAGAAAATGATAAACATGAAAGTTGTTCCTTATTTTGTCTAGTTGAATTTCCTTTTTGGAATCACTCCATTTGGAGTTTTGTAGCTCCAGTTATGGTCCAAAAACCACAGCTGGCTGGATTGAAAAATTGCTGAACTGACCATATCTACAGTGCAGTGAACAGTGACTGCAACTGCCTTGCTGGATAGGTTCTAGTCATAATTTGGGGTAGGTTTCTTCATGAAAGTTGTTTGTCTATATCTTAACTTGTTGCTGTAAAAATTTCAGGTCAATTGGGCCATTCTACAATGAGTTATGGCCAAATGAACAATTATTGTTCATTTGGTCATTCTGCAGAATCTGGTTGCAGGACATCCGGATTGGGCTAGTTTTTGGTCCACTTGCTTTGGTCTTTTGGGCATGGTTTCTTCACCAAAATTGTGCCATTATGTGTCTAGTTTCATTTCCAATTGGCCAAACACCAATTGAACCTACACAACCAGAGTTATGGCAGTCCAAACAGGCTAGACTCACAGCCACCCTGCTGGTTTCACTAGGCAGCATACCAAATCAGTTTGTAATGCTATAATTCACTCTAAGTCATGGTCAACTTACCTCAAATGGTCACTAATTGACCATTAAAATTTTCATTCACCATTACCTAAGCAAGGTCCAAGTTTCTCTCCAAAACCCTAACCCTAACCCTAATTGACCAAGGCTCCAATTCATGCATCCCACTCCTAATTTGCTATACTAATCATATAATGTATAAGAGGGGCAGCAATATGTCACTTTAAACCAAAGATTTCTCCTAACCCTAACTCATGTCAAGGCTGCCAAAACTTTATGGAATATAACCATGCTTCATTTATTCAATTTTTGTCAATTTTTTAACTTAACTTAGCTCAAATTCATGATTAGAAAGATGTAAAAGCAAAAGTTATGGCACTAACCTCTTTGGTGATTTTCTAAGCTTGTTCACACCTCACTTTCTTCCACTTTCTTTTGTTTTCTTGGCTGCCAAATACTCTAGCAAGGTTGGGTGACAAATTTTAGTGAAGGGACCTAAGGGTTTTGGGGTGAGAAATCAAAGATTGAAGGTATGAGAGAATGAGAGTTATGGAGGAAGAAGGAGAAACTCACGGCTGGCTGAAGAAGAAGGAGAAAACACCAGAATTTTTGGGTCCACTTTGTCTCTTTTAATTGTTTTAAGAAGGCTTGTTGAATGGTGATTGGTGGAGGGTATGTAAATGACATCATGTGATGTCATTATCCCTAATTTCCTTCATTTTTCTTTTCTTTTCTTTTCTACCAAATTTCAATTTAATTTTTAGCAATAATTATTTATATTTTATGTCATAATAATTATTTACTTAACTGGACAAGTCGGCCAAAAATCGCCTCTGAAGGCGAAATGACCAAAATGCCCTCCGTTTGGCTTAATGGGTCAAAATTGTCTGTACCGATTGAAAAATTTTTCTAAATATTTTATTGGCATTCTAATGCCATAGGAACCTCAATAACCCTTCTCTGGAGTCCCAAAAATTATTTTATAAATTTTCTCTCAGATCTAGGGCTCCTAGTTGCGAGAACCGCAACTTCCCTCTAGGTTACCCATCGCTTGGGCACCGGCTCATTTAACTTGGTTGTATTTTATTTCTAAAATTTTTACTAAATTTTTCTTATTAATATTTGAGTTAATTATGGTTCCTCACTTTAGTTTAAATATTTTTCCGAATGTTCTAGCTGTCCGGACCGACACTGGTCACCGGAACAGTAGAATGTACGGAGTTGCTACAGGGAGGGTGTTACAGTATAAGTAAAGTTAATAAATTATAAAAATATTATGTCAGGAAGGAAAATGGTACGGTAAAGGGTTCATGCAGATGATATCTTATAGGTAGAGCACAATTATGCTAGGAGATGATGAAATTTGAAGAGAAAGACCAAGAAACATAGGTTAAACGTTGTTATATGGACAATCGGGCGTAATTGAATATAAGAGGATATTTTTCTTTCTTTTCAAGTTTAGCTTGTGCTTTTGGTTCTAAAAGGTTATATAAGGAACAGAGACTGAGTTAAGGAGACCTAGTTATTTGAGAGTTTGGTAGGCACCAATTCATACACAATTTCCTGATATGAGAATGACAGTAAGTGCATACCTAGTGTTAAGTATGAAAGGACGATTAAAGTAATGACAGCAGTTAAATTGAGTTAGCTACTAAGGCTTGCAATTATTTTAAACTATGAGCTGGAGGGAATACTAATTATGGATGAGTTTCAATAGATGAAATTGTTGCTAATGGGAAAAGTTGAGGCTGAAGTTTGGAAAGCTATTGGTAGTATATGTGATTATATTAAGGAGAATGAACACATGAAGTATTTTGTTTAGAATTAAGGCATGGCACACATTTCCCACAGCTGTGTTAGTTCAGATGGAACTTATAGTTTCAGGGGCTCTTATCCATCCAGGATGAGCAATTTCCTACTAAGGCCAGTAGGGAATGATAATATTCTGATAGTTAAGTTGGAAAAAGGGGATACAAAAAGAATTTTCTATGATTAATTATAAGTGTTACGTAATGTGAAGAATGTGCTGGTAGGAGTCAATCGTAAAGTTAGAATTCTCGAAGTAACGGAACTAGTAATCAAGATAAGGCTAAAAAGAAAAGAAAGTTAAAGTTGATGATGGGATGGACATCCTTGAAGGAAAAAGAATAAGAATGAGAGAAAACTAATATTAAGGAATAAGTATAGCATGTTGAAAAGATATCAAAGATAGCAGAAATAGGAAAAGAAAGTGGATAAGATCCAAAGGACAAGAAAAGAGCTTAATAGATTTAGTTACGGTGGTGAGAATAAGAAGGGATAAGCCTGCTAGTGACACACCAAGAGATATTTGAAACAAGTTATTATGAGATGATAGATTAAAGGAGTAGTGGAGCCTCGACTTAAGTGCCGATGCGTCAAAAGTAGGCCACATACTAAGAAGTTTTAGGAAGAAGTCTAGATATTTCCATTCCAGAGAAGGAGTGTGAAACGATAAAGTTGCATTAACTGGGTTGTTAGGGAATACAAATACAATTGTCCTATAAGGAAAGAGACCCAGTTTGCTTTCCAAAGTTGATAAAGGGTACATTTAGCCCTTGAAGGGAACTCTACCTAACTAGTTACATAAGATAGACAGGAGTTGGTCTAAGTACCTTAGTAATGACATAAAAAAAAATTAAAGTATCATGGGAGTGAGAAGATTTATAGGTATTGACCACTGAGGTCATAAGCTGAGTGAAGATCTCGAACAAGATGCGTAGATTAGGTGCTACAGGAAAGCTACTCATAGGATGCCTTAAGATAAGGAACATAAGTCATGTTTTGGAGAAACAGAGATTATTGAAACAAAGGGATGAGGACTGAAGTCACCAAGAGACACGTTAGGGTGTAATAAAAGTGAGATAAGCGCCAAAGTTAATTAAAGTTATCAGAGATCAAGTCGAGAGTAATAGAGTTATAATGAATACTTGAGATGTCAGAAGAATGGTCAGTGAATAGCCAAGAGATAAGAGCATCTCTAGAATGAGATAATGACAAATAGGATACTATAGTAGAATCAGAGAGCGGTAGAATGTCATATATAATATACGAAGAGTTTGAAGAATAAATGTTTTACCAATCTCTGCATAGCTGAAGGAGTAATGATTGCACTTGTTCTAATAATCTTTTTTTCCTTATCTCTCGTTTATTCGAAAATTTGAGGACGAATTTTTTTTAGGGGGGGAAGAATATAACAACTCAAAAAAAAAAAAATCAGAAAATCAGCAGCCCCCTTCCCCCCTGCCCCTCCCTTAAAACTCTCCCTCCCGTCACTCTCATCCCCTCTCCCTTTTTCTTCCGGCCGGTAAGCCTCCAGCCACCATGGCCAGTCGGTGAGGCGTGCCCCCATGCTGGGCGATGCCGGCGACCCTCTAGCGACGGCCAAAACCACCAGAAACGGCGGTAAGAGAGGGAGAAAAGAGAGAAAATGTGTGCATAGTGGGCAGCGACTTTCCAGCGCGATTTCGGCTTCATCCGATGTCCGATCGAGGAGATTCAGGGGGCGTTGGAAAGCTTGTTCCGAGAGTTTTCTTTTGATACCAATTTTGCAGCAAATGGAGGTCGGATGAGTGAGATATGGAGGAGAGAAGTTTCAAGTCTTTCAAGTTTTTTCATCAAATCTAGGACGATTCAACCGTTGGATCGACGATCCGAGACCACCGATGGACTGAGGAAGAGGGGAGGAACATGATGGTATGATCAGATCCGGCAAATATCGCCGGCGACTGACGGCCGGCTACCGTGTGCAGTGGTTCCAGTGGTGGCTCCGGTAGGTTTTGAAGATGATTCAACTTCCAGAGGCTTCCTCATAAATTTTTGGAATTTTTGTGACACAAATAAACTTCGGGTAAGACTATTTTCATTATTTCTCTATCTGTGGAGCATAAATACAGTGTTTCTTAAACAGGAAAAATTAGAAAAAAATTCAAAGAAAAATATATGATGAAAGTAAAATTATTTGGAGATATTCTATGCTGTTTATTGAATTTTTGAGTGATTGTAGAATATTTTTGAAAAATAGATGGATTTTAGTTAGATTTTTAGCATATGGGCATATAAGATTATTTGAAATTATGATATTTAAATTCTATATGATTGGTTGAAGCTTGAGGATGGAGGTTTAAATATGTGAATATTGAATTGGGTTGAATTAAGAATATGTTAGCTGTTGGAAACTTATGAAATTGAGTAATATTCTTAAATAAAATATTCATGGCTGATTAGAAAATTTCAATTTATTTTGCAATAGCCTTATAATATTATTAAGGACCGCGGAGTAAAATTTTAGAATTTTTAGAGCTTGTTTGAGTGAATTTTTACAAAATGTCAATTATAGGGACTAAAATGTAATTTTTAAGGTTTTGAGTATTGCTTGTTTTGGAGGGCCCAGGAGGGGCCATATAATGATGATGAGATATGAGTTGAATTTAGAAGTGTTATTTGAGCCTTTTTGCAGGTTGGGTAAGTCCCAAGTATAGGGGAAACTCTGCTGGATTTTCGGCATAAATTAGGCTGTCTATTGCCTCTTTAGAGTTTTATTTTGACTTAGTACTAATAAATTTATAATTTAATTATTAGGTGATCGATGTCAACTATTTTTCTGCATCCAGCAGTCACAATAGTCATCAGTGTACTGTGAGTAAAATATTAATTTTAATTATAATTTCGATATTATTATATGTTCAAGCATGCCCATGCATCACTTATATGTATATATCTATGTAGTTAAACTCTAGGCATGTTTTATGTTACATTCATAACTGTTAAAGTGCCATGAATGTTGTTGTGGTAATTTGGAGCAGTGTGCGTGCGTTGGTGTGTGTGTGATGTGGTGTTGGCTATGGATAGGATGGGTAGACACGGCTTGAGATCTTTGCTGGGACCCGGTCCTTCGGGGTAGACACGGCTTGAGTTCTTCACTGGGACCCCGATTTGGTTTATTAAGCGAAAGTCTGGCTTGAGTTCTTCGCTGGCACATGTTGGATTAAAGAGAGCTGTATAGAGGGTCAGCTCCCATATATTTATGATTTGACATTACTGGGTGTGTGAGTGCTCCAAATTACCTTTTTGCTGTTATGATGTGAAAATATTGCTGATGTTGCATTTCACTCTACATGGTGCATTAGCTTTAGATAGTTATAGAGATTATGATTGAAATTGATATTTTACTCTCTGAGTCGAACGCTCACTCCTGTTCACCTATTTTTCCAGGCTACAGGAGGAGTTCTTTTACAGAGCAACCTGTTTTCTTCCTTGCAGGTTTAACATCAGTTATTTAATTATTTTAATATTTTTTTTCTAAATTTGAAATTTAGAACTCCGCATGTGACAGTAATAGTGTGTACCTTGTTAGAAATCGTGTTAATTTAAAATTTTGAGATTAATAAATGAAGATTTGTATGGTATTTAAACAATTTGTAAGTGATAGTAACAGAGTTGAGCGAGGCTCCCCTGACTTCAGTTTTTTTATGGTTATCGGGTTGGGTTGACTGAATAAAAATATTTTATTTTATTTAATTTTATTTACAAGTTGGGCCTAAGTTTTTTTTTGGGGCCTTAGTTATGGATTTGAGAAAAGTAAGGCTTACTACGGGCCTCGGGGGCTTTATGCCGACCCAGGTTCTAGTGCCAGTCTGGCCCATAGGTTGGGTCGTGACACTAATCTTCCATAATTCAATTTATGCAAATCTCATGCAATTTCTTTACTCCAATCATGTATACTACTTCAACTAAGCTTAATCTTATCATCAATTTCATTCAAAGACATCAAACCCTAACTTTTTCCCAGTTTGGCCAAAACCCTAGTTTAGATTCCATGCATATTTTCGTTCAATTTCTTATGAAATTTCATCATAATGTAACTTAATTTAAGGTTTGTATAACTAAATGAGCATTAAAGAACTTACCTCTTAATGACTTCCTTCCAACTTCCCAAATCTTCATTTTTATTCTAATCTCTTGTTTCCCCTTGCTTTTAATCTCTAAATCAAAGATTAATTTGATGTTCTCTACCAATTAGATGGAAAACCCATGAAGGACAAGTGGGGAGATCATGGGTTGGGAGAGATTGTGAGTAGAAGAGTGAAGAAAGAAGAAATAAAAGAGAGGGAGAGGGAGAGAATATGGGGCGGCAATTCTATGGGGGAGAGAAAGGAAGAAGACTTCCTTTTATACTTATTCATTTCCTTTAATTAAATACTTAAATTTAATTGTCAAAAGCCCATAAGTCATAAATTTTAATTTTTTCATAATAGAAATGAAATTTTAAGTTTTTATTCCTTAAATTTTTCTTCAAATTTACCCCATAATTTAATTCATTAATTTCATTTAATTTAATTAATATTTTGGTCAAAAGTCAACTCTTGAGGTGAATTGACCAAAATGCCCTTCATCGGGTCATAATCCTCCTATTTAATGATACCCAATGAGTCCTTAAATTTTTGGGTCATTTAAATTTTTATTGTGTTTATCTCAATTAATTTCCCCTTTAGTTTTGGTCCTCAATGTGTTCTTTGAATAGTACTAGTCACAGACAAAAAATGGTATTATTCATAACTCGGAGGTTCGGGGTGTTACATGAACATATTCATCTATATTCATATTGCTCCCACTCGGAAGTGTATCCTTTTAAATTTCTATAGTAGAAGTAGATCATAAATTTTAAATAGAGATAAGTCTTGAACTATCTCACCCTGCTTTGGAAAATCATTCTCTAAGAATGTGACATCTTGTGATTCAAATTCAGCTATACTTTCATTTTTAATGTGATCACGAGAGCTACAAGTTTTAAAGAATTTCTTCAAGGGTTCATTCAAGCACATGTTAGCAAGAGACATGAGATTGAAAAACTTGGCATGCTCAAAGAGCTCAAATGGGTCATCTTAGTTCAAGTGTGCAGGGTTGGAATTCACAAGTTAGCATGCTCAAGGAGCTTAAATGGATCATTTTAGTGTAAGTATCGATGGATGGAGTTAGTGGTATTTAATGCTAATAATTTCTCCAACAAATGGTAACAAAGAGCCAAAATATCTTCATTTTCTAAAGGGAACAAAACATCTCACGCCTAATTATGATATTCTCACCTTAAGCCATAAGTTAGAGCCAAAAACATCTTTATTTGCAAGGGGAGCAGAATATCTCACACCTGACCATGAGAAGCTTACATTTAGCCATGAGAAGAGGTTTAGAAGGTGCATGGCCAGCCATGGGAAGTCCCTTAGGGCACATGGCTTCTTGTGAGATTCATTTGGAAGGGTTTTAGAGGTCATAAGGTACATGGCTAGCCATTGAAAGTCCTTTGTGATGCATGGCTTCTTGTGAGATGCATTTGGAAGGGTTTTGAAGGCCATGAGGTGCATGGCTAGCCATGGGAAGTCCTTTGGGCACATGGCCAGCCATGAGACATTCTAAAGAGGCATATGGGAGAGTGTGAGATGAGTGTTAAATGTACTCATGGCTATGAAAAATGTTTAGATGCACCATAAGTCATGGGAAGCTCAATAAATGCCATGAGACTTGCTGATTGGTTATTTTTAGTGCTATTATATTTGTGACTTTTAGTGTTCTTAAGATTGGATGCTTTTTAAAGTACCCTCCAACAACTATACGTTTTCTGGGATAACATCTAACTACTTTTTTTTTATCCATTTTAATGATTTTTTTTTAAAATTTTTTTACTTACTAAATATTAGTGTAACTTGCGATCAATTCTTTATTTTTTCCACGTTCACCCCTTTTTTGATAAATATTTCTCACATCACCCTTTTTGATATATATATATTGCATTTTGGAAAAAAGCCCGAGTACAAAGCTGGCCTTTGTCATGTGGGGTTGTATTCCAGATCAAATGGCCAGCATTGGCCTTGTGCGTTGTGGCCACTTCTAACTTCTCTCCACTTATAGCGGGTTTGAGGCTGTGGGCCACTATTTCCTCTGGCCCACCTTCAAATTTCTTTCCTTTTTCACAATTTTTTTTTGGTATTCAAAAATAAATTAGGCAATAATTTATTGCCTATAAAACTGCTAATCCAAGTATAGTTTGGGGTTTCTATTCCCTTCGAATTTTATGATTGTGGGAAGCTGCAATCATCATCTAATCACCGGGTTTCAACATTCAATTCAATGCTTTCATTTTTGTTAATGAATACTTATACAAGGTGCGTCCTTTATTTCTTATATACTTTATTTTTACTTTCTTTTCGTTTTCTGGGGTCAATTACAGTTATATTGCTCTAATTTCCAAAATCTTAATTTCATTTGATAAAGAGATGATCTTTATGATAATGAACTTGTTTTGAAGAAAACAGAACTCTTTTGAGTTTGATGCAAAAAAAGACAAATTGATCCAATTAGAGTGGTTGGTCTTTTCTTTTTTGTATTTCCAGATTGTGCTGATTTGAACTTTACAGTGCTGGAATGATAGTTTGTTGTTCTTGATCTTGATCCAAAGAGATCCTTTAAAGATTTATGGATTTGGAAGGTGAAAATTCTGCTCTTGAATCTGTTGAAGATAATGAATTGACTGCCAATCCGGATAGTGTTTCCGGTCTTGATCAGAATAAGGACAAGTTTAAGGCTAACGGGTCGTGTTCAAATGAGATTCATAACCTCGCTACTAGCAGAATTATTGGTGCTAATACTGAGCATCTTGATGGACAAGTGAAAGAAGGTGCTGTGAATTTTAACCCTATAACGGCTAAATCTCCTGTTGTGGGGTCAACTACTATTACTAAAGGATATGGGTTGAGAAAGTGGAGGCGAATTAAGAGAGAGGTTGTCAAGGATGCAAATACCGGTGCTGATAACAGTAAAGTTTTGAAGCGAGGATTGTCTAGTTCTGGGATCAAACAGACAAACTTATTGTCAGCTGAGATCAAACAAAATAGTGAGGGTTCTACTGCATCAGCTAATATGTTTAGAAATGTGGGTTTCAGTGATGGGTTGGTGACTCATGGTCCAATTTTGGAATCCAGATTTGCAGTTGGCCCTGCTTTTGCTTTGGGCACAGATTCTGAGAATAGTGAGGATCGAAGTAGCAAGTCTTCAACAGCTGCCAGTGCTCCAAGGTTGAGGTATGAGCTTCCTGCAGTGTTGGGTTACTTAAGGGAGAAGAACAGGAGCAAGAATTTTAGTTGGAAGAGTGTGGCTAGCTCAACTCAACGAGTTCCTCAAGGAAAGGGACGGGCAGAAAGCAGTAAGAAGCCTAGAGGAGAAAGGGTCAAAATGGAGAAGGAAAACTCTCATTCCAGCATGGAATCTGACTCGAGAAGCTCCAACTTTGTCTTTATGCAGGGTGTTTATTCTGTTACTAGTAATGGAAATCAAAGTGAAAATTATGATGGAGAAAACAGTGATGATGGCCATGCAGGTGAGCAACAGTTTTGTGAGGAAATTCAGACTGGTTATGGCCAAGAGAATGTGGGAGAAGTTGAAAATGATTCACAAGATGATTTAGCTGCAGATGCTCCTTGGGAAGATAAGGAAGAGAAAAGTGAGAGCCATCAGCCCTCTACAGATCAAGATCCTTTGGTTGAGTCACTTGTTACCCTCCAAACAGTGCAGGAAGCCCTTGAAAGTGGTTAGTGTGCCTATATTTATAAATTTCTGTAAAACTTTCCTATCATACTTCACATGTTGTACTAAGTGTTCTATGATTCTGTCATACTATTTGCAATTGTATAAAACCCTATAAATTGTCCATGCTGTTATTGTTTGGTGTTGATCCAAGTTTGATGTTATTGTCTGCTGTTATTGACAGTTTTTGTTGGCACTCCAATAGATATTTGTTGCAAGTATCTGGATGTTTGGTTTTACCTATGCCCTTTTACACATCACAGGATTATCAAAATATTTACCTTGCTTGGTCTGTCAGAAGGCATAGCAGTAGAAAAGTATCCATGTTGAAGGGAGAGAAACCTGTTTTATGGGACATAATTTTGAGTATTTGGTGCATTATATCAATTACAGAGATTTATAGCTTTGGGTGGTGATACTGGGTGTAACTGCTTGGAATGAGAGGAGCTGGAAGTTTTGGTTCATAAAGGTTGTTTAGAATATTAACCTACTGTTTTCTTCTGGATTTGATCAGCATTACCAAGTTTATGAATATTTGGATGAAGATAGAATAATCTGGACGTGTGCTGTATGGTTACTAACATTGTTTCCAGTTTGGACCAAGGCAGTTGTGATGCTTGACTTGATGCATTGTTCCAGGCTGTATAGTTAGGTGGTTAAATAGTAGTGAGTTTGGTGATTCACTGTTTTTTAGAAAGAGTGCACAGCTAGAGTTGTTGGCAAAAGCTATTGTTTGTTGTGAGGATTGGGTCATTTTCAGCATGTGCTTTAAGAAGCTAAGATGCCACTTTTGGATATAATTGTTTTCTTAGCTTGTTTGTGGGTTTTTCTCTGGATCTTTGCTAATTTTACGATATTTTGTAAATGAGGATGCCTTTTCTCTTAGCCACATATTCTTCTTTTTCAATTTCTATTAACTAATTCTTCTTTCTTCAAAAAGAAATTGATAAAGATTTTGGTTTTACCATTTCCTTGATTGATAGAAGATTAATGATATTTGAGATTTAAAGCTAGAAAAGAATGTGAATTATACTAGAAAGATTAGATTTTTAGAAGTAAATTAAGCATTTAAGAAAATGAAAGTAAGTAAAGCTTGTGAACTCGATGGAATACCAATTGAAGTGTGGAAGTGTTTGGGAGATATGGGAGTGGCATGATTAACTAAATTGTTTAATAAGATTCTAAACTCAAAGAAAATGCCGGATGAATAGAGGAGGAGTATTTTAGTACCTATTTTTAAAAATAAGGGAGACATACAGAGTTGCTTAAACTATAGGGGAATTAAACTCATGAGCCATACTATGAAGTTATGGGAGAGAGTTGTGGAACATCGACTACGTCATGATACTTCTATCTCTTCTAATCAATTTGGATTCATGTCTGGTCGTTCAACTATGGAAGCGATATTTCTCATTAGAAGTTTGATGGAGAAATATAGAGATGTGAAGAAAGATCTACACATGGTTTTATCGATTTGGAAAAGGTTTATGATAGTGTTCCAAGAGATGTCTTATGGAGAGTGTTAGAACAAAAGAGGGTGTCTATTAGGTACATATAAGTGTTGAAAGATATGTATGAAGAAACAACTATTGTTGTGCGAACAGTAGGAGGGGACACAAGAGATTTTCTCATCTCAGTTGGATTACACTAAGGTTCAACTATAAGTTCTTACCTTTTTACATTAGTTTTAGATGAATTAACGAAGTATATACAAGATAGTATCCCTTGGTGCATGATGTTTGCGGATGATATAGTTCTAATAGATGAAACGCAAGGAGTCAATAGAAAGGTAGAGTTTTGGAGAAGTACTCTAGAGTTAAAGGGTTTTAAGTTAAGTAGAACGAAAATAGAATACATCCATTGCAAGTTCAGTGAAGGCCGAACTGGTAATAGGGAAAGAGTTAGTTTGGATGGAGTGATACTGTCCCAAAGTAATCATTTTTAATATCTCAGCCCAGTCCTTCAAGTAGATAGGGGATGTGAGGAGGATGTTAGTCATAGGATTAAAGCCGGATGGTTGAAGTAGAGACGTGCTACGGGAGTTTTATGTGATCGCAAGATTCTCAATAAGTTGAAAGGAAAATTTTACCGTACAGCCAAACGACCGGCCATGTTATATGGTAGTGAGTATTGGGCACTGAATGAGTCGTATGTGTCTAAGATAAGAGTTGCGGAGATGAGAATGTTAAGGTGGATGAGTGGCTATACTAGACTAGATAAAATCCGTAATGAGAGTATTAGAGAAAAGGTAGGAGTGGTGCCAATTGAGGATAAGTTGTGAGAAGGGAGATTGAGGTGGTTTGGACATGTGAAGCGTAGACAAACGGAGGCTTCAGTTAGACAAGTAGAGCACATTAGATTAAAGGATAGAAAGAAAAGAAGGGGTAGACTTAAACTGACTTGGAAGATAGTAGTACAACATGATCTAGAATTATTTCACATTTTCGAGGATTTAACCCAAAATCGTTTAGAGTGGAGAAAGAGAATCCATATAGCCAACCCCAAATTTTTTAGATAAAAATTTATTTAAGTTGAGTTGAGTTAAAAAGTGATATAGGATGTTTATACATTTATTGTTCGATAGTAATTTACAGTAGAAATTTTAATCTGGAATCCTTGATCAAAGCCTAGATTTGGCTGAGGTTGGTTCAAACTGCTACTGCCCATGCTATTATTATTAGACCTTGTTGTTTCCAGAACTTGTCCCCTAGTATGTTCATCCTTTTTGCATATATACTTTGGGCTGAGTCTAACAGAACACTCTCTCTTGCCTTCTAGTGTTAGTGCTATGAGATGTGTTTCTTGAAGAAGCTTTATCTTTCAATTAGGTGCATTTCTTGTTGAATTTTCAGTTAAATGCTTGTCCCTTCTCAAATCTTAGTGGCCTGCAATCTGTAATTTTCATTGCCAAACAGTGGAATGTTTTCAATATTCCAGATATATTTTAAGGATCTTTTTCATACATGATCTTTTTCATTGTAAGTTTTTCCAATTATTAAGCTTCGACTTGTCTGGTTATCATTATAAAATTGTTTTTGTATTTTATGTGGCTTTATTTTGTTGCCTTGATGATTTAAAGGAACCTACTGCTTTTGTACCTTGTTATACTCCATAGATCTGTACAAGTTTCTGTTCTCATTCTATGTATGGTATTAATCCGCATTTCGGTTACCTTAGATCATACATTTCAAATCTTGCTATTCTTTTGTCATTTGGCTGGATTTTCAACTGGCTTCTGATGTTTACTCTCATCTGTTGATTTGAGTGGATGTTGCTGTGGATTTGATGATTTGCATCCTGACAGTATTTGTATTTGAGATTTTGCAGTACAACATAAAATATTGTTTCATTTTGAAGTTCACTAGTCTCTTTTGGGTGAACTGAATCCTGGCTACTTGAGATGCAATAGCTAATGAATTATTGTGGTTTATTCAATCTAAAATTAAGAATTCTGTCGCAGAGGTTCTAAAGTTTGAGGAAATTGGGAAAATTAGCAGCATTCCAGTAGATTCCACTTCTACTGACAGGAGAATCCATGAGTCAAGTTCATGTGACCAGTTTGATTCTGAAAATATCAGACAATCAAGTTCCTTGGAATCTCAAGTGTTAAGCTTGACAGAGAATGTAAAATATTTGGAAAGCAAATTAGAGGAGGCAAACACTATGCTGACGGTAAAGGAGTCCAGGGTTGTAGAACTCGAAAATACCTTGATTAGTGGCAAGTCACCAACAGAAGAATCAGGAAACGCCATAAAGTTGCAGCAGGAGAGATCTAGAGAGATTGAATCTGAGCTTGAGAGCCTCTTCAAGCAAAAGATTGAGGCCGAGGTTGAGTATTTGATGCTCACAAGGACAATACAAAAGTTGAGAGTTGTTGCAGGCGATCAACTCACTTTCTTTGAACAACAAGAAGCCCCGGCTGGTGAGCAAGAACAAATGCTGAACAAGCTCGGGGAGGCAGAGGGTAAGGCTGTGATGCTTAGGAAACAAGCAGAGGATGTGGAAAAATATCGGAGAGTTATTTTAGGGACTGAAGAGGTGTTGAAGGTGCAGAGGAGAATATGTAAGGTTACTTCATGTTTCTTTATCCAGTTGAGTTTGCTTATCTTGTTCTTTTGGCTATTCGTGTTGCAGTTATTACCCCATCCTGGGGCTGTTGTACCCACCTAAAGTACTTTAGAAAGATAGAACCTTTTTGTGCGTTCTCTACATTTCTAGGCAAAAATGTCAATGCTAAATTTTGTTGTTGTTACTGTAGAACTTCCCCCCCTCCCCCCCCTCCCCCCCCCCAAACCCCCTTTTTTTTTTTTCTGGTTGATGGAGATTCGACTTGTAACGAAGTTTTCATTTTTCATCATGCACATTTGTAATTCATCAGTTTTAGTACTTACTTTGAGTAGAGCATCATAAGATGACAAGTTATTCCTTTGACATGGACCTACATGGCAACGTTACCTCAGTTATTTACATTGTGCTTCTTGAACTATGGTTTGAAGTTGGAAACATGTACGGTTCATTATTGTAAATGCGGCATTAAGGGGAAAGCTGCACAGCAATTATTATAGTTTATATACCGACTTTTATGCTCAAACCATAACCATACACAATATTTAAACTGTATCCTTTCACCTACCAATAAATTAGTTTAATTTAACCGATCACATCCCTAAACTATTCAAGAAACGTATCCACCTTTGAACATGTAAATTTCAAAATAATGATGCATGATTGCGCTCTTTCCTTCGCCTCTGTTCCTTCCTCTCAACATCGCCAAGTTAGTAAAACAAAACTACACAAATCCACATCAATCGTTTTAAGTCATTCTTTGCTTCTAAGTTTACCATTGGAAAATAAGAGAAGATGAAGAGGAAGACCAACCACTGCAACTTTTATGGTCAGCGATTTCAAAGCCCTTTCATCTTCGCTTCTAGTGTTTTTCAGAACATGGTTACGACATCCAGCAACCATCCATACCCACTGACCAATTCCATCTCTAATGAGTGTTTTGAGTTTCAATTTGATTTGACTAAGTAATTTTTTTCTCAATAATTTTTCTCTACAATGATTAAATGTTGTAGTTGTAAGAAATTTAGAAGGGGTCAAATGAAAAACCTAATCCCTAATTATTGCAACTAGAAAACAGGCTCCTCATCGATTCAAGTCCTTGTTCGATTTAACCTATTTCAGAAGCCTATTACACTACTGAACGTTAGCCATCAACGACTAAGTAGGTTTAATTTGGTTATTTTCTTGATTTAAGGTCTTGAGTTTGAGTTTAATAAAGCATTAAACATCTCAATTGGCCTTTGTACAAAATTTTCATATCATAATTAATGAAAGATTGATTATATACTGCTGAGTTTCCATATCATATTTGAAATTGGAAAATCAATGCCTTCATTAACACAAAAAATTAAACTAATAATGTCTGTATTACTACAACAGACTAAAGAATATATGCTGCTGTATTTTCATATCATATTTGAACTTGGAAAATTAATGCCTTCATTAACATAAAAATTGAACTAATAACGTATGTATTACCACGCTAGCGATTATATGCTGCTGAATTTCCGTATCATAATTGAACTTGGAAAATCAATGTCTTCATCAGCACAAAAATTAAACTAATAATAATGTTTGCATTAACACTGTCCTAATGGATAACACACCCCTGAGCATCTCATCGGGAGGGGCATTCAAATATATATCTCCCGTTAATAAAAAAAAAAAACTGATCTGCTGTAGCTGAACACAAACGTTTCTTTTCCTCCTATATGAGAGTCTATATATTGCATATAGGCTTTAATAGCAATGTGACATGATCATCGAGACTAGTTCGGGATGAAATTACGTCGATATTTCCACATATCATATTAGTGAAAGATTGAATTTGTTATCTTATTTTTGCTTTTCATGAAAAAATACCAATTGAATATTTGTATGTATAAAATAATTTACTTCTTATAAAAATTTAAAAATGTTTAGAATTCCTCTTAAACAAAATTATTATTATTATTATTATTATTATTATTATTATTATTATTATTATTATTGTATAATTTTTTATTTTATTTAATTTTTTTTTCAAAATATATTATACTTATAAAGTTAAAATAAAATTTTAGTACAAGAAGATTTCTTTTTTTTTTCTCAACGATTTTATTTTTAGTAGAAAAAGAACTTTTTTCTTTTTTCAACGATTTTATAGCTTAATTAATTTTTTTAAAATTTTTTAATATCATAAATAATATAAAGAGAATCATATCCATTTTAAAATTAATTTTAGTTTTCAATAGTCAATTAAATTTATTTATTTATTATTATTATAATTAATTTTTAAATTACATAGCCAAAAAAATTTAATCCTTCATATATATATATATATATATATATATATATATATATATATATATATATATATACTAAATTACCATGGATAGGGTTGAAAATCCCAATCTCCCCCTTCATACTGTTAGGGCGAAAGGTGCCAATTCATTCCATGCCAGTGGTGTGAATTGGCGCCTTTATCAAGCCAAAGCAGTATTTCTCTTGTATATATATATATATATACATAGTTTTTTTTTAAAATTTTTTTATTTGTTAATTTTTTATTTTAATTAATTATTTTTTATAAAATTTTATATTTAAGTGAAGTTAAGTATAAATAGAACTAAAAATTTTAAATTTATATGAACTCTAAATTAAAAATTTTAAATTTATATAAATATTAAATTAATTTAAATAATAAAAATATAATTATAATTAATTTAAAAAATAAAAGACATTTTTTAGAAAGTCAATGTCCTCCGTCTCTCTCTTCCCACGTTTATATATAATATAGATTAGTTTTTATAAGCACGTACTGTTACTTTAATACTCTATTATTATTATTATTATTATTATTATTATTATTACTTAACTGAATTTATTAGTGTAATTTAAAATATTTTTCTTTTGAATTATTTGTATAATCTATAAATGTGGGAAGGAGGAGGGAAAATATTAGGTTTGTCCAAAATACCCTTCGTTATTTATATTATTTAAAATTTATAATTAATTTTAGTTTATTAATTTGATTAATTTATGACCTAAGATAATTATTCGATAAATATTTTGAGAGTTATTTGGTAGTTAGCTAAGATAAAGAGGTTAGTAGCAGTTCCAAGTAGTTATAAAGAGTGGGCAAATAGCTGCTAGCAACTGTAGAATGTGAAGGTGAGTCTTCCAGATTCTTTTAGGCGCCTGCAACAAGAATTATAAAGGTCAGATGAGCAGCAACATGAAAAACCCCAACAACTCAATCAAACAACACAAATTAGACTCCAGCAGTCTCTTAACTTTATTTTTTATCTGTCTTTTATTTTTCAAACTTTTGCATTTAATTTCAAGCCTTCTGGCACGCCGAACAAATTGTAAACTATGAGACAGCAGAGATCATTTTTTCATAGGAATAATTTTTGGCACATCCAGTGGGATCAAGATCTCAATTCCATGCATCTTTATCATTTGACATTATTGTTATTGTCTTTTGCAAGGAACACCAAGCCTCCAAAAACTAAAAGCATGCTTGCCAAAGAAACCGTTGGGTCTCAGGATATGAAGGGGAGTCTTACAGTAGTTGGCCCAGACCTTCAAGTTTCTCTCATGGTAAAACGATTTGAGAAGGGACTAGCTACTCATGAAGAAGAAATGCAGAATCCAAATGTTTTAGAAACTATATATACCTTGACTAATACTCCAAGCCAAAAGTAAGGTGGTTCGATTTCTATTGTTGTTGATGAAAGAAACCTTGCAATAACCATTGCTGATGTCTTAGATTTGAGGAAGGTGAATGGATATAGCTTTTGATAAAATTGATGCAAATATGGAGAGACTGTTTTATTGATTCGTTCGATGGCTGAAAAATTTAATTTGCCTATTCTTGTACCTTCTGATGGCTAGGTCTTTAGGCCAGAGAAATCTGACATAGTACCCAGAGGTGCTAAGGAGCTTGGGAGGTAGGTTCAATCTTGAACTCCTTAGGCCAGTGTTAAGGGAAGACGTGCTAGTAGCGAGGAAAGATACTAGCCATCCCATAGGAGAGAAGAATAGGTGGCTAGTCAACCAAAAACACTAGTTTAACTCAGCTGCCCCATCGATAAAACTGTTATTCCCACCTAAGTTGTCAGTAACACTAACCTGATCACTCACTCTAGTGTTTATGATGCAAAGGTAGTTATAGGTCCTTAGGTGATACCAGCTCCTTAGCAGGTGCATACTCCTCAGGTGACCTTTAGCTCCTTTAGCTCATGAAGTAAGAACTTCAGAGGAACTACAATGTCTGCTGTGTAGATACATCAACCAGTACTAGCACGTTTGCCATATGTACCAACACCTATAATCTAGGTACCTGCATTTTAGCCTTGCCCTAGGTGATTATGGATGCTGTTAGAGATGCTGTGCAGGAGTTGTATAGGCCTAGCCTTAGACAAATTATCCAACCAAAGTTCCATAAATCATACCCAAACATTATTAATAGGGAGAACCCGTATCCAAAAGGGTACCACATTCCTTACTTCAATATCTTTTCAAGAAAAGATGGACAGTAAACTCTAGAACATATAGCAAGATTCACAATTTAGTATAGTGAATTGGTGAACTATGAGAACATTGCCAGTTGCAAGTTGGGGCTATTTCCAAATCCTTTTATCGATACTGCTTTTACTTGGTACTTTACCCTTTCCAGAAATTTAGTGTATTCCTAGAAGGAAATAGAGAGGCCATTTCATACTCAGTTCTTCAAGGTTGAGCCAGAAGTGTGTGTTGCTAAATTGCCAAGGATGGCATAGAGGGGTGGAGAATCAGCTAATATTTTTATTGCTTGGTTCAAGAAGATGAGGAACAGGTGCAAAGTGTTCTTACCAGAGACTTAGTATATGAAGATGGCTCAACGAGGGTTAAACATCAATCTGAGGAAGAAATTTCAAGGGATAGAGTTCAAGGACTTCTACAAACTTGTTGCCAAGGTAGCCGAGTATGAGGAACTATTGATGGAAGAGTCACATCAAAAGAGAACATTTATGGAACCTACTACCAAGAGGTAAATTATGTGTACTGGATGCACCAATCAGATAAAATACTCTACTAGACTAATTAACTTATAGCAAGAGCAAGCAGAGGTCAATCCCATAGAGAATGATTAACTAATTAGCAATGTAAACTCAAGTACTCACACACATTAATAATAAATAAAATTGGGGGTTTTGAATTTTATTAATTCTAAGGAAATTAAACTAGGCAAATTAAACTAAAAGCTAAACGTATGCAAATTTTAGAGAGATATGTATCCACCATAGAAATTAGCTATCAATCATTGACATTAACGCAATAATTCATTCTCTTAAACAAATTGGCTATAGAAACCAAACAAGCGTTAATTTTCCTATTTCTCCTTACTTATTAGATTAATTAAAGCAAGCATCTAATTAACACCTGGCTAACTAAATAATGTTAATCAAGCATAAAATTTAGCTCAATGGTAGCTTTAACATATTAAAGAAACATCACTAATTCTAGATAATAATTACATAATAAGCGACATAATCATTTAACCTATACTATGAATCTCTAAGCAATATGATGAATTTACACAATCACCTTTGCTATTGATGTAAAGTTAATCAAGCAATTCTGAACTTAATCAACTATACTAGCATTAGACATACATGAATAATTAAGTAGTAGGCCTTCTAAATAATTAAATATGCCATATTTTCATGAATCACAAGAGAAACATAAATACGTAAGTGAAGAAAATATTGATTTAATTGATAGCTCAAAATAGTCTCATGATAATTATTTCATGGTTTCAACAGTCCTCTCTACTGAACAAGGAAACTACTCACTTATGGTAATAGAAGTGAACACAATCAAAATAACAGAAACAAAGAAGAACATGTGGCCCTTTATGAATAGAATTCAAATAACTTGGAATTGATGTTGATGATGATGCCACACACTCCAAACAGATGTAGAAGAGCTTCACACACTAAAGAAGAAGAAGAAATCACATCACCAACTAGATCAAGTAATTGACACCTTTGAATGCACAAAGAGGGAATTTAGCCATAATGAGTAGAAGGGAATTTACGAGCCCTTGATCTATTTTTTAGACCTTTTTTTATAGAGAAAAATAGGTTAACTAAGACTCCATATCTGATTTGGAAGTTCTAGTTACATTCTGACTTAATTCTCTCTCAAGAATTCTAGTTAAAGTAGGAAAACAAATTGAAAACAACTCTCCTTATATAGGTCTATCACTTGCATGACCTTGGAGAACCACACACCTCTATTTTGTTTATTTTAGGCCTTAAATAAAATAATTAAACTCACCAATTAAGGCCTAACTTCTGGTCCTACATAACTCAACCTAAAGAGCCCAAGCACACTCAACATGTACTCTTAATGTAATCTCACCCAATTGCAGTTATTTTTACATAACACCTCAAAAATATGTCAATTAAGGTCTATCTAAGCCCATAAGGTCATATTCAAACTTTAAATAGGAGATCACATACAAGCTCCTTTAAGGCTATCTAAAGAAGCACAACATGGGTTGATGCCTGAATCTATTCATTTTTCACCATTAGCCTCCAAATTCCATGAATAAGATACCTTTAAGCCCATTTTGTCATCGACTAACTCCTCATTAAAATTGCACCTTTATATGCCTTAAAATGCTTGGTGTGTGCTTTACTTCTTTTTATGCTCAATTAACCTCTTTATGCTTCATAAGCTCTTTGGTGCTCTTGTAAACACCTAATAACATAAAAAAAAGTATTAAAAAGCTAATTAAACAAGAAACAAACTCAAAATATTAAGTATGCAATGATAAAAATATGACATTTTAAGCAACTATAAAATTCTCCCACACTTAACTTCTGGTCATCCTCGATTAAAGCTAACTAAAACCTAGAATAATCACTCAATCTATACTTCCAAAGATTATCAAAGATAAGCATGTCATAAGCATGAACATAACCAAGCTTTTTACAAATCATAAATATCATGAAAAAAAATCTCTTCACATACATTAGAAGTCCACTTAACATAGCAATCTCATCAAAAGGCTAAAGGTCTCTCCTATGAAAGTGGTTATGAGATTTAAAAAGAATGACAAGTTGGCAACCTGTTACATAGGACCTTTTGAGATCACGAACAGAGTGGGAGCAGTTGTTTATCGATTGGAGTTGCCAACAAACCTTTCTCATATCCACCTAGTATTCCACATTTCTATACTTAGGAAGTATGTTCCCGATCCTTCTCATGTGCTACAACCAGACACAGTGGAGTGAAATGATAATTTGATCTTTAATAATTAGATTTGCTTTCTTTATACTCTCTACTTTTATCTTCTTGTTTCTATTTTCCTTGCCCTTCATTGAGGACAATGCAAGTTTTAAGTGTGAGGGAGGGATTAATGTCTTATGCATGTGTTTTTATGTGTGTTAGTGTATTTTTTCATTTTCTTTTTCAAATTTTTGTGTCTACATGTTATGTCTTTTTTTTTTTTAATGCTTTCCAAGATTAATGAGATTAGGTATATTATGAGTATGGATTGATTTAACTTAATGAGAACATGGATAAAATGAATGAGTTGAATTGCAACTTAGGCTTTCTTCATATGTTAGTTGAATTGAAATATTGAATATGCTAATATAGTGGATCAATAGCCCTTAAGTGAGCTTTTGAACCTAAGATTGAGACAATTATGATAATTTCTATTTCTTATTGTGTGCATGCGATGTTCATTCCTGAATATTGTATCTCTAGTACTTGCATTAAATCTTGTTGAGATTATATTGATATATGCATACATGAAAATGATGAAGGAAAATTAGGGGTAACCCCTTGAGCTTTATGACCACCCTTACCAGTCTACAGTGTAGCCGAACAAGACAT
Organism: Hevea brasiliensis; assembly: GCF_030052815.1. NCBI lineage: Eukaryota > Viridiplantae > Streptophyta > Magnoliopsida > Malpighiales > Euphorbiaceae > Hevea > Hevea brasiliensis. Next base: position 78,317,119 of record NC_079501.1, read on the forward strand.
GCCACACAGTGTGTGCCGGAGCATTTCTTTTACCTTATTTCATTTTACAATTCTTATTTTATTAATTAAAAAGAACTTTTATGTAAAATTCATATATATATGTCCTTTAGAAAGAAAATTTGATTAATTTAAAATTTTCATAAATTTTATAGAAAATCCGACAGAGTGCCGGCTGTAAAGTGGAAAAACAGTTCTTCTGAACCTAAAAAAGAACACTCCCAATATAATTTTTCAAGTCCACAACTCCAAATCGTCATCAACACATTCTCAAGCATCTCAATTTTTCAACATAATCTCAACAATTCATTACAATTCCACAAATTTCATTCCTTCAGTTTCATATAATACACATGCTTAGTTTATGAAGAAGTACTCAAATTTTTATTAATGAACACAATTTATAGATAATTATATCAAAACATAATTACATGAGTTTATAATGTACATGGCAAAATAAAAGTCTAATTACAAAAATTTACAAAATACAAAATTCAAAATACAAAATGTAGCCTAGTGTCCTACCAATGCATTGTAGATGTGATGTAAAACTGGACTCTAGCAGATCGAACTCTTACGCAGTCTGGGGTCTGCTGGGTTCTCGCTCCGTGTCTCCAGTACCTATACGTTGCAAACAGCGACGCGCTAAACAATACAGCTTAGTGGTGCCAATATAAAATAAGAACTGCTAAAATAAAATGGATATGTAGAATGTATGCTAATATTTTATACAGATTGAGTTTCTGATAATTATTTGTAGTATTATTAATCTGGTACTTTTTATGCTAATTATTTGATTAAAATTTGTTAAGATTTATTTTGATTGCCCAAGTAACCGATACTAGTAGACCAGTCTGCGGTAAAACTGGCATTAGGTACCAAGTATCTCGAGCCATCACACCATCGGTCACAAAGTATCTCTCGGTGTGCAACAGAATAGCTAATAAGCCGTAATAATCATTAAGCACAAGGCCAAGTATAGTAAGCACAATCAATATAGTCGAAGGCCATTATATCTCAGAACGAAAGGCCATAAAACACAGAATGGAGTGAAGCCATATGTAGTACTGCTAACAGAGACATGCCAACCTATCCAAACCAATCTTTCTAGGCATACTAGGGCATTTTATATAATTAATTATTTAATTACATAAATTTGTGGTTTATATGTCACTATTCACTTGACTATTCCCACACAAATGTTGACAATACCTAATAGATTTGTTGAGTCTAAGTTTACCAAAATACCACATTTTGCATTTTATTTTTATTGGTATTAATTGCCAAACTCAACTCCTAGTCTTTTGAGTGTTATTTCAAATTTTCAGATTTTAAGGTCCATGTTCACTATTCCATTGGACCTTGCTACAACAAAAATTTGACCAAACTCTCTTCTTCAAAGTTGTTTCTTATTATCTCTTCTTTAATTTCCTTTTTGAATCACTCCATTTGGAGTTTTGTAGCTCAAGTTATGGCCTAAATACCACAACTGGCCGGATTGAAAATTTGCCATAATTTCTGGGCAGAAATCAATTCTAGCAGTTTTGGTGTCCTGAATTTGGTGGACAATTTCATTAAGTTCTAGTCAAAATTTGGATTTAGGTCACTCATGAAAGTTGTTATAAATTGTCTAAGCTTTCCATTGATATAAAATTCAGGTCAATTGGACATTTCTACACTGAGTTATGACCATTTGAACAAGTACTGTTCATTTTGGTCACTTTTCCAGGGCAGCATGTGTGTTACCCGGATTATGTTAATTTTTAGAGCAACTTAGGTTAGTTTTCTGGGCATGGTTTCTTCACAAAAAAATGTTTCATTATATGTCTAGTTTTACCTCCAATTGGACTTGCACCAATTGGAGCAACACAAGTCCAATGAGGGCTGTCCAAACACACTGGACCCCAATGGTCCAGCATACAACACATAGGGCAACCTAACCAACTTACAATTCAATGCCACAAATTGCCTCATTTTATGGTCAAACCTTACTAAATGGTCATTAATTGACCTTTAACATGCTTATCAACCATCACATGAGCAAAACCCTAATTTGCTCAAAATTCCAAATTCCCAAATTTTTAATTCTTGCATTTCACCAATAATTTAAGTTCTAATCATACAATTCATGTCAAGGGCAGCTCATATACCAATTTAATTCAAAGAAAACCATCAAAACCCTACCCTTCACATGGCTGCCAAAATTGGGCGTTTCCTTATCAACTTCATTCAAATTTCTCTTAATTTCTAACCTAATTTAAGCCCCTAAACATGAATTTCAAAAAAAAAAGGGTAAGGGATTGGACACTAACCTCTTTGGAACCAAACTTGAGCTTGTCAATCTCCTTTATTTCTCCCTCAAATTGCTGCCTAGAGGTGTTCTAAGGTGTGAGGATCAAATTTAGTGAAGAAAGTAGGTGATTCTATGGTAGAAAATCAAGGTTTGATAAGCTTATGGAAGAGCATCAATGGTGGAACTCTCCCTTCTCTTTCTCTCTCTTGGTTCGGCCACAATGGGATAAAGAAGATGGCTGTTTATTTTTTTTGTTTTTATCTCATTGTATTTAGTTTTTATCCTTTTAAGAAAGCTTGGCAATTTCCCATTGGTTAGCAATTTCCTTTTATTCATTTATGACATCATGCTTATGTCATAGTCTAATTTAAATTCAATTTCTTTTACTCATTTTAAATTATTTTCTCACTAATAGTAATTCATATTTTATGTCATATAATTCACCCACTTAAATGGACAAGTTGATCAAAAATCGTCTCTGAAGGCAAAATTACCAAAATGTCCATCGTTTAGCTTAATGAGCTAAAATTGTATGTACCGATTAATAAAATTTTTCAAGCATTTTCTTGGCATTCTAATGCCATCGAAACCTCAATGACTCTTATCTGGAGTCCCAAAAATTATTTAATGAAATTTTCTTTGGGTTTAGGGCTATTAGCTGTCTTCACAGCAACTTCCTGTTAGGTCACCCATCGTCGGAACACTGGCTCATTTAACTTTGTTGTGTTTTATTTCCAAAATTTTTCCTTAATTTTTCTTTCCATTGTTTGAATTATTTATGACTCCTCATTCTAGTCTAAATATAGTTTCAGACATTCTGGCTATCCGGACAGACATTAGTCATTGAAACAGTAGAATGTACGGACCAGCTAAAGTGAGGGTGTTATAACTCTTCCCCTCTAATAAAAATTTCATCCTCGAAATTTACCTGATGCAAACAGTTAAGGGAACTGTTGCCTCATCATCTCTTCACTTTCCCAGGTTGCCTTCTCAGTGTTATGGTGTCTCCAAAGCACTTTCACTAGTGGGATTTACTTGTTTCTTAGTTTTTTTCACTTCCCGAGCCAGGATCCTGATTGGTTCTCTTCATATGTCAAGTCCGGTTGAATTTCAATTTCCTCCATGGAGATGACATGTGAAGTGTTTGATCTGTATCTTCTCAACATGGACACGTGAAACACATTGTGGATATTGTCCAGCTCTGGTGGTAAAGCTAGCCGATAGGCCACTGGTCCCACATGTTTAATGACTTCATATGGGCCAATAAACCTAGGGCTTAACTTACCCTTTCTTCCAAACTTTAGTACCTTTCTCCATGGTGATACTTTAAGGAATACTTTATCGCCAACTACATACTCTATCTCTTTTTTCTTTAAGTCGGCATAAGACTTTTGTCTATCTGAGGCAACCTTCAAATTGGCTTTTATCAATTTAACCTTTTCCTCAGTCTGTTTTACCAGGTCTGGTCCCATCAGTTTATCTTCGCCTAACTCAGTCCAACACACTGGTGTTCTGCATTTCCTCTCATACAATGCCTCATATGGAGCCATCTGAATGCTAGCTTGGTAGCTATTATTGTATGCAAATTCTGCTAGTGGGAGGTATCTATCCCAACTCCCCTCAAATTCAATTACACAACTCCTCATCATATCCTCGAGGACCTATCACATATTTCATGTTGTTATTATTATTATTTCAATGTACTATTTGTACTAATTCAATAGGTTTTAATGTTTACCTGGATTACTCGTTCTGACTGTCTATCCGTCTGAGGATGAAAAGCCATGCTAAAATGGAGTTGTGTGGCCAAAGCTTCTTGTAATTTCTTCTAAAATCTCAATGTGAACCTTGGGTCTCGATCAAATATGATAGAAAGTGGGATTCCATATAGTCTAACTATCTCACTAATATACAATTCTGCTAATTTCTTTAGTGAGTAGTCAGTCCTAACTGGAAAAAAGTGGGCTGATTTTATCAATCTATCCACTATCACCCATACTGCATCATGCTTCTTCTGGGTGAGAGGCAGACCACTTACAAAGTCCATGGTGACCCGATCCCATTTCCATTCAGGTATGCTTATAGGCTATAGCAACCTTGATGGAACTTGATATTCTACTTTAACTTGCTGACATGTCAAGCACCTAGTAATATAGTCAGCTATATCCTTCTTCATTCTAGGCCACTAGTAATGAGGCTTCAAATCATGGTACATTTTTGTGCTTCTCGGGTGCATAGCATAGGTGCTAGTGTGTGCCTCTTTCAGAATACTAGTCTTTAATTCCCCATCATCTGGTACACACACTCTCCCTTTGTAGTACAGACACCCATTAGCTTTTACCTCATAATCGAGTTCCCTCCTCTCTGAAATTTTTCCCACAGTAGCCATTAGTTTCTCATTTGCCTTCTGCCTATGTTGTATCTGCTATAGCAGGTTTGGCTTCACTTACAACTCGACCAAAATAGCTCCATCTCGAGCCAAGGATAGACGAGCATTCAGTGGTCTTAAGGCTGTAATGGATTTTCTGCTCAAGGCATCAGCAACTAAATTTGCTTTCCCAGGATGGTAGTCAATCACATAGTCATAGTCTTTTAGGAACTCAATCCACCGCCTCTGTCTAAGGTTGAGCTCTTTCTGGGTTGGCAAGTACTTCAGACTTTTGTGGTCTGTATATATGTAGCACTTTTCCATATCTTCAGTGCGAAGATAATTGCTGCTAGCTCTAGATCATGAGTAGGGTAGTTCTGTTCATGTGGCTTTAATTGCCTAGAAGCATAAATGACCACTTTCCCCTCTTGCATTAATACACACCCTAACCCATTATGTGAGGCATCATTGTAGACCACAAAGTCATTTCCCGACACTGGCTGTGTTAACACTGGTGCCTCTGTCAACATAGCCTTTAACTTCTCAAAAATGGCCTGACACTTATCATTCCAGTCGAATTTCTCATTCTTGTGTAACAACTTGGTCATTGGAGTAGCTATCAGAGAAAATCCCTTCAAAAATCTTCTATAATACCCAGCTAGCCCTAAGAAACTTCTGACCTCAGTTGTATTTCTGGGAGGCTTCCATTCCATCACTGCTTCTATCTTCTTGGGATCTACTCTAATCCCATCAGCTGATACTATGTGTCCAAGAAAAGCAATCTCACTTAACCAAAATTCACACTTGGATAGCTTAACATACAACTTCTTTTCTCTCAGGGTTTGCAGAACAATCCTCAAATGCTTATCATGTTCTTCCCTGTTCTTGGAGTACACCAAGATGTCATCAATGAAGACCACTACAAACCAATCTAAGTATGGGTGAAAGATGCAGTTCATAAGGTCCATAAATGTTGTTGGTGCATTTGTTAACTCAAACGGCATCACCAGAAATTCATAATGCCCATATGGGTCTTGAATGCAGTCTTTAGCACATCTGCATCCTTTACCCTCAGCTGATGATACCCTGATCTGAGATCAATTTTAAAAAAAATACCAGCTCCTTTCAACTAATCAAACAGATCATCAATTCTGGGCAATGGATATTTGTTCTTCACGGATACTTTATTTCGCTGTCGGTAGTCGATATATAGCCTCAAAGTCCCACCCTTCTTCTTCACAAATAGCACCGAAGCTCCCCACAATGACACACTGGGGCATGTGAACCCCTTATCCAGTAACTCCTACAACTAGATTTTCAGCTCCTTCAATTCAGTGGGTGCCATCCTATAAGGAGCAATGGAGATTAGTGCTGTACCCGGCATTACCTCAATAGCAAATTCGACTTCCCTTTCTGGTGGCAAATAAGGCAATTCTTCAGGGAACACATCAGGGAAGTCTCTTACTGTGGGTATGTCACAAAAGTTTGGCTTAGCCTGCCTAGTATCAACCACGTATGCTAGTTAGGCTTCATAACCTTTTCTCATTAATTTCCTTGCAACTGTGGCTGAGATAACATTGGACAATAAATCTGTCCTTTCACCCGCAACGGTCACCTCTTCATTCTCAAAAGTTTTCAGAGAAATTCTCTTCAGTTTATAGTCCACTATTGCCTAATGACGCAATAGCCAATCCATTCCCAAAATCATGTCAAATTCATGAAAAGGTAAATCATTTAGGTCTACTGAGAACTCTTTCCCCTGAATCCTCAATGGGAAACCGTTGTACACCTTATTCACTACCACACTGTGGCCTAGTGGATTAGTGATCAGAATGTCTTAGTCACTTTCCTCTACTGAGATTCCCCTTTCTATGGGTAGCTTGATGCAGATATATGAGTGGATAGATCCTAGATCCACCAATGTGTGCACAGGCAAGTTGTAGAGGAAAAACATACCCCTGATGACATTTGGAGCGTCTTGCTCCTTTTGAGCTCTCATAGCATATGCTCTGGCTGTTGTCCTTGCCTCTAGCCTCTCAGCTGACTCTAATGCTGGCCTCTATGATGTACCAGCTGCCTCAGATTTACTAGACCTTCTACCCTTTTGAGGTGCAGGGGCAGACCTATCTGCTTGTGCTGGGGCAGCTGTAGCAGTCCTTCGTGGATAATCTCTGATCTGGTGATCTGTTGATCCACACCGAAAGCAACCACCGATCACTCTTCAACATTCCCCCTTATGCCACCTTTGGTAATGTGGACAGGCTAAAGAAGCTATTGGGGCTGGTCCCCTAAATACCATCCCTAGAGAGCTGCCTACTGATGGTGTGGACTAGCCTCTCCTCGGTGTGAACTGCGATCTGGGCCTCTGGGACTGGCCCTGACCTTGTGGCTGACTTGAGCTCTGAGCAGGAGGACCTTTAAACTTCTTACTGGGAGCAGAGGATGAACTAGTCTGACCTTGCCCTCTTTTCTATTGTCTATCCCTTCTGTTCTGCTCATTAATTCTGACTTTTTCAACCTTTAATGCAGCTTCAACTAATTTTGTAAAGTCTGTAATCCCTAAAGCAATAATCATTATCTTAATGTTGTCATTCAGCTCTTTCTCAAACCTCCTACACCTCTCAGCATCGTTGGGTGTCACACATTACCCCTCTGTAAGGCATGACATGATCCCGTAGAATACCTAATGAACTACCGAACTTCACCTATCGATAATTCATTAAGTACACTACAAGGGATTTTAAAACCATTTTCTCACATTTTGGAAGTGGTGAGCATTTATTCAAAGCTTAAAAACTAGTTAAAATTTTTGTCTATTTTTATTTTTCCGCAAATTTTATAAAAATTTTGACAGAATGCCATCTGTATTTTGAGAAAACAGTTCTTCAAATACCTAAGAAAAACACTTCCAATAAATTTTCCACAACTCCCAACGTCCAAATAATCTCAGTCAACACAATTCAATTCATTCCACAATTCAACCAAGAATTTATCAACTCAAAATATTTCATAACTTCATTTACAGTGTATATAGTATGAAATTCACAAATACAAATCTTAATTTACAGAAAAAAAAATCCAAAATAATATTATTACCATTTATTATATAACTGCTCAACTTTACATTGATACATAAAATATCACAATATTTACATCAAAATAACTACAAGGGTATAAAAAAATACCCGTACAAAAAGATCAGTGTGGTCCTCAATTACAATAACAACTCACTCTGCTGCTTTCTCCTTGCTCTTATCTACGACAGTAAAACAAGCTATCGTTGAGTATAAAAATACTCAGTGGTGCAAAATAAAAATTTAAAATATAATACATAAATCATTCATTAACAAAATACAATTTAAATATTTCTCAATCACATTTCACAAATTATCAAAACTCATAATAACACAATTTGGTCAAATAATTTAATAAACACAGTGTTGTCGAATTATACACAACTTAAGCCATGACACAAAATTTCCGATCAATGCCGTGTTATACACCACGACAAAGCAATCTACAACCTCACTAATCGAAATCAATGAGGGAGGTGGCTAGCTAGCTAATGAGTACTCATTCGATCTACAACCTCAACTGGTAAACCAGAGGGAGGAAAAATAATCGATCTCACCCCACGAATGGAGGAGGAATAATAAGGCACTGTCATGCTAAGTGTGAATAAAAAATCTATTTCAAACATTTTATTCAAATAATTCATGAGAAATCCAATAGATTTCCAAAGTCATAGTTTCATTCACAAAGTGGCAATACAATTCATGAGTAACACCAAATTTTCATAAATCATACCAAATCAAATCAAAAATAAGAAAATGATGAAATAAGATTTATTGTGCACAAACCTGACGTGAGTCGCCTCTAGGCCTTGACTCAGTCTCTAAGACTTTCCGAGCCTTTTTCAGCTGAAACACAAAATTTATAATGTCTCAGTATCCTTGCCTCACAATAATTCCCATAATTAATCCTAATATGCTTAAACTTACATTTTTGCAAATTTTCATGTTGTGGTTACTATTCATGGTACTATTCAAGTTAATTTGTTGACTTTCTAAGGTTTAATAGGTATGGGAACTCCAACTTCACCCACATACCACATTTTGGTTACCAAACTTGTTGGTTTTGGTTACCAAACTTGTTGGTTTTGGTCATTTACTCAAATTCTAAGCCTTTTAGGCAAAATTGTTAATTTTCAGTTTTGGTGTCTTAGGTTGCACTGTTCCATTGGTCATTTTGTTGTTAGAATTGGGCTATGGTTTCTTCATAGAAAATGTTTCCTATTGTCTTAAGTTTATTCTCCTTTTTGAATCACTCCAATTGGAGTTTTGTAGCTCAAGTTATAGCCATTTGAACCATGGCTGCCGGATTAGACTTAACCCAGATTTTCTAGGCAAATTTTGGTTCTAGCAGTTTTAGGTCACCAACTTTGGGTGGCTAAATGACTTGGTTAATGGCATAATTTGGGTTTTTATTCTTCATGAAAGTTTTAGGTATATATCTCATCTATCCACTGGTAAAATTCTAGGTCATTTAGACCTGTCTAGCTCAAGTATAGCCAAATGAACAAATACTATTCATTTGGTCAGTTTGTACAGGGCAGACTGAGAATTTCCGGGTTTGGTCAATTTATTCACTAGGCTTTGGTCATTTTTTGGGCATGCTTCCTAAATGAAAATTGTGTCATTTAGTGTCTATTTTCATTCTCAATAGGTCTCATACCAATTGGACCTGTAAATTTTCAGTTTTGATCCCTCAAAGGGACCTTGGTCATGTTGCCAGCAGCATGACCACATTGAGTCCAAATTTAGTCTCAACTCCAACACTTTTAACACATTTCATTTGGTCACAAATGACCATTTCTCACGTCAAAATAGGTCAAACATATCATTTACCAATTTCTCACATTTCTACCTCTAAACCCTAAGTGTCCAAACCCTAACCACACTAATTCATGCATTTAGCTAATTCAAAGTCTTTAACTATAATCACTCAACTACTTGAGGTTCATATTCCCATCCAAATCAATCAAACTATGCAAATCGCACTCCCCACCATGCTGGCTGAAGTTTCAGTTTAGTCCTTCAACAATTAATTTCATTTCATTTTAAGTTTATTTCTAAGTTAATTAAGCTATAAACACAACTAATAAATGTCAAATTTTCAAATTAGGGTGCTTACCTCCACTTGGATTTGAATTCTCTAATTTCCTTCTTCTTTTCTTCTTTCTTTGATGATCAATCTTCTTCCCAAGTGACTAAAACAAGTTTTTATGGGATAATTTGGGGTAATGTAGGGTCAAATGGGTGTTTAAAAGCTTGAACTCAAGCTTTCATGGAGGAAACAATGGTGGAGTTTGGAGAGCTATGGCTGTCGATTTCCTTGAGGTAGGAGAAGGTCATTTTCTTTTTTAATTTTTATGTCTTTTAAGTCTTACTTTATGTATTTGAATGGGTCAAAAATTTTGGGAATTAAAATAATTAATTTTGACATCATTTTGATGTCATAAAAGTGATGTAACTAACTTTTTAACTTTTAACTTTTTTTTTTCATTTATTTTTCCTTAGTTCTTTAATTTAATTCCCGACTCCGAAATTTTCTTCTCTTCAATTTTATTTGACAGTTAGGTCAAGAGTCAGCTCTCGGGGTCAATTGACCAAATTGCCCCTCGCCGGTTCAACCCGGTTTGCAAATAATTCAATATTTCTTCCGGCTCCCTGACCTAATTATTTGACTGGCTTAACAAATCTTTTTCATGATTTTCTCTTTTCCACTGTGTTCATAATAGTCCTAAGGACCATAACGTCACATTTTACGGTTCGAAATTTGAGTTTAAATCGACTTCGCAGTCCTTCCTAAGAAGGTCACCCATCGCTGTGACTTTCAGCTTATTTAACTTCTTATGTTCTATTTTTTCTTATTTATATTTAACTAATTGACAATTACTAATTATTTGTGTTTATGGCTTATCTAGTTCTCTTAAGTGTGATTCTAATCCCCTTAATTGACCGGACCGACTGCGGTCACCGGAACAGTGAAATATACCAGGCTATGCAAATAGGGGCGTTACATTGGGGACTATTTCCCTTCCATAGTGACTTAATCTGATGAATTCTCTCTCATACTCAGCCACTGATAACTGCCTCAGCCATAGATTGATGAATTCCCTTCTTCTCTCTTCTAAATACACACTGCCCACATACTTCTTTCTGAACTCAGCGAGGAAGAAGTTCCAAGTTATTTGCTATGGCTGCACCTCACTGGATACCGTATCCCATCACTGGTATGCATCATCTTGAAAAAGGAACATGGCACCCTCCAGGTTCTGCTCTGGGGTGCAGTGAAGTTGCTTCAGTGCCCTTATGGTTCTATCTAACTAATTCTCAGTTGTGACTGGGTCATCTTTTTTCTTACCAATGAAATCTATAGCCCCATATTTTTTGAGCTTTTCCAAATGAGATTTCTGCTGTGGAGGTGGTGGCAGTGGCATAACCTTGGCCATCTATCTGAGAAACTCGGCCATTTTCTGAAACATGGCCTGTGGAGGCTGTGCAAGCATCTCTGGTGCTGGTGGGACAGGTTCCCCCCTACTCCAGTCTCAGCCGTGGGTGGAGTATGACTCTCCACCTCTTCCTCAACTGCCCTCAGAGAAGTCGAGTCCATATCCTAATCAAAATAACCAAAAACAACATATCTGCATCAGTGTCACCTCACCACATACAAATGCAATGCAATAGTATGTACTCTATCTAGACTCAGAAATGCCTAAACCGTGCTTTGATACCACTAAATATGATACCCCTTACTAGTCTACAGAATAGCTGAGCAAGACATGCCACACAGTGTGCCGGAGCATTTCTTTTACCTTATTTCATTTTACAATTCTTATTTTATTAATTAAAAAGAACTTTTATGTAAAATTCATATATATATGTCCTTTAAAAAGAAATTTGATTAATTTAAAATTTCCACAAATTTTATAAAAAATCAGGCAGAGTGCCGACTGTGAAGTGAAAAAACAGTTCTTCTGAACTTGAAAAAGAACACTCCCAATATATTTTTCAAGTCCACAACTCCAAATAATCATCAACACATTCTCAAGCATCTCAATTTTTCAACATAATCTCAACAATTCATTACAATTCCACAAATTTCATTCCTTCAGTTTCATATAATACACATGCTTAATTTATGAAGTACTCAAATTTTTATTAATGAACACAATTTATAGATAATTACATCCAAACATAATTACATGAGTTTATAATGTACATGGCAAAATAAAAGTCTAATTACAAAAGTTTACAAAATACAAAATGCAAAACACAAAATGTAGCATAATGTCCTACCAATGCACTGCAGATGTGAGGTAACACTGGGCTCTAGTAGATCAAACTCTCACCCAGTCTAGGGTCTACTGGGTTCTCGCTTCGTGTCTCCAGTACCTACGCGTTGCAAACAGTGACGTGCTAAGCAATATAGCTTAGTGGTGCCAATATAAAATAAAAACAGCTAAAATAAAATGGATATGCAGAATGTATGCTGATATTTTATGCGGACTAAGTTTCTGATAATTATTTGTAGTATTATTAATTTGGTACTTTTTATGTTAATTATTTGATGAAAATTTGTTAAGATTTATTTTGATTGCCCAAGTAACCTATACTAGCAGATCGGACTAGATAAATGGGTAAACTGGCACTGGGTTTCAAGTACCTCGGGCCATCACACCATCTGTCACAAAGTGTCTCCTGGTGTGCAACAGAATAGCTAATAAGCCATAATAATCATTAGGCACAAGGCTAAGTATAGTAAACACAATCAACATAGCCAAAGGCTATTATATCTCAAAATGGCACGAAATGTAACGCCCTCACTTTATGTAGTCTGTGCATCCTACTATTCCGATGACTAATTTTCTGTTCGGACAGTCTAAATGTCTGGAACTACAATCAAAGAAGAGTGAGAAAACATGAATTGATTGAATATAGACTAACTAAAATTAAAGAAAAGTAAAAGAAACGAAGTGCAACTCAGTTAAACGAGCCAGGGTCACAGCGATGGAGTCGTACGGGGAAATATCGGTAAAGACAGTTACCAACTCCAGACACGTGACGAATCCCAAGAGATAATTTTCGGGACTTAATTTAAGGGTTAATGAGGTATAAATGGCATTAAAAATGTCAAAGAAAATCTAGAAAAATTTATTTATTGATACAGACAAAAATAACCTGACAAGCATAACGAAGGGCATTTTAGTCATTTCAACCCTAGAGTTGAATTTTGACCTAAGTGTCAATTAAAATGAGAGAGATTAAAATACCTAAAATAAATTAAAATCATGAATTATGTATAGAAATGGAAAGGAAAAAGAAAATAAATGAAAGAAAAGAAAATTAAATATAATTATGACATAAGCTATTATGATGTCATAAAATGAAATTAATTAAAAATCCTAACCAATAAAATGTTAACAAATTATCATTAAGGGATAAGAAGAAAAATAAAAGAAGACTACATGAGACAAATTAACTAAAAAAGAGCCATCTTCTTCTTTTCCTTCTCCCATGGCCGATCCATCACCATCCCAAGCTCCGACCATTTTTACTTTTTCCTAGCTTGATTTCTCCCCTTTTCTTCCCATAAAACCCTAAACACCCTTCACAAAAAATCCCCACATCAAGAGGAACATTTTGAATGTCATAAAGTGAAGAAAATTCAAAGTTTTAATAGGCCAAGAAAGTGGTTAAAGAGGTTAGTGCACTAATTCATTTCTATTTCTTTTCTAAGCATGACAAGCTTGCTAAATTCAGTTAGATTGATATGAAATTAAAAGAAATTCATAGGGATAGGAAGTTACTAAATTTTGGCAGCCATAATAAGAGTTGTGGTTTGATGGTTTTGATGAAATTATTTGTGTTTATTAGTGATATTGATGAGTAATTGTGATGAACAAATTGATTGGCATGTGTTTACATGAATTGAGGAATGTGAGTTAGGGTTTTTGACCTAACTTTGGGGAAATTGATGTGTGTCTTGAAATTGATGATGTTGAGATGATTTAATGACTATTATAAGTGCCATGTATGTCAAATGAAGTTTGTGGAGTTGGGAGAATTGAATTTGAGAGTGTTGATTCTTATGTAGGAAATTTAGACCTTTGAGTCCAGTGTATTTTTTGAGATATAACTAGAATTGTGTTGCTCCAATTGGTGTGAGGCCAATTGGAGATGAAACCTAGGACAAAATGTCCCATTTTTCATGAAGAAACCATGCCCAAATTCTGTCTATAAGTTGACCAATTTATTGTCCCAATCTAGATGTCCTGACATTGAACCCAGAAAATTGACCAAATGAACAGTGTTCATTTGGCCATAACTTCCTCTAGACAGGTCCAAATGACCTGATTTTTGTGTCATTGGAAAGATTAGACATAGGACTACAACTTTCATCCAAGCCCAGAAAATGCCTCTAACCAAATTAAATTGCTAGCCCAAGTGAGGTCACCAAACTGACCAGAACCATTCTGCCCAGAATTTCTTGGACTAAAGCTCACCCGACCAGTTTTGGCAAAATGGCCATAACTTGGTCTATAAAAATCCAAATGCAATGAAACCAATGGAAAAAGTTTTTTAAGACATAGGCCTACAATATTGGTCGTTTGACCAAAACCCAGAACCCAAAGGAATTAGGTTAAATGCTTAAAAGAACTTAGTACATCCAAACCTAGAAATTTACCCAATTTCATCTGACCCTAGATTAGTGTTTATAGCATATCTTCCACTAGAAAACTCCTTTTAGGATGAGCCATACCTTTTTAGAAACCTAAGACACAGGGATCTAACTTTGTTTTAGAAACCTTCTTCAAATTATGAATGTAAGAATCTTAAAAATCCACTCGCAATCACTGACCTGAACTGGAACCTTGAAGACACAGGGTACCTGAGTCCAGGCCAGTTGTTTGGCTATAACTAATTCTAAAAAATTAGGAAAAATTGTGATTTAAAATTTTGAGTGACCATATGACATGGGGCAACAAATCCTATGAAGAACACTAGACCTAAAAGTGAATGCAACTTATTCAATAAAATTTGTAAAGTGCAATTATAAAATCTGCCGAGTCAAGGAACTAGAATTAGGAAGTGAACCAGTTATGGTTATTTGACTATAACTTGAGTTATAAAAGCCCAAATGATATGATTAAAAAGGGAAAACAAAGATAACACATATAGGAACAATTTCCATGAAGAATGTATGGCCAAACAGTGGCCACATCTTAATTAATTTGCTAGATGAACTTAAGATACCCAAACCTAGACCTTGAGAAAGGTTCCATAAATGACTTGTTACATGATATAAAGTTAATCAAAATGAATTGTTAGACATGTATGTGACATGAATGTACATGAGGGACTTATGTTCCCATCATAAGTAATATGAAAATGTTATTAAATACAACTAGCACATAATATGAAACTATAAATACTTAATAATATAAATTTGCCCAAAGTGTACCTAGACTTACTTATATAGTGTAGATGGATTGGTATACCAATTAGGGATTATAAACTGCAATACTGCCCATAGGGAATGATCATTAATGGACAACATATGTCTAATATGATTATTCTACTGGCTTTATGCTTGCCCGATGACTACAATGCCTATTATTATTATTATTGGCTTATGCTTGCCCACTGGCCTTGTGCCTGACATGACCGTTGTATACTTGATAGACATACGGATGTCTAACTTGTATACTTCTGTGTATCCAGTCTTTATAGTCTGTCGTAGGTTACTTGGGCACAGAAATGAGTAGAAATCTTTAATTGAAATAAATACATGAGAAGATTGTTAAGGTGAACTTCATTGAATTAAACATAAGATACATGATAAAAAGATTTCGATTAATTTATTTTGTCCAAAGTTCTATAAACATGTAAAAGACCTAGAAATTCATAAAATTTTATATTTCCTTATAAGAATACACGTAGAATAATTATTTCAGTTATTCATTTATTTTTATTTCAATATATGCATCACTAAGCATTATGCTTAGCGCGTTGGTTCTTACCACGCATAGGTACAGGAGAGCCATAGCAGCAGCAACAGCAGTAGAGCTTAGACAGGACCTTTATCAGATCTGCTATAGAGTGGTTGTCACCTCATCAGTTGTTTTAGTAGGGCTCATGTACATATTAGATTTTGCATTTTGGTATTGTATGTAATTAAATGATGTAAATAATTTTGGATTGTATATGAATTATAAATATTGTACTTGACTTCATATGAATGAAATAAAGTATTTTATTTTCTTGAAAATTGATATGAGCATGAGGAATAATGTGATGAATGAATAGATGTAAAGGATATGAATTGTTTTAATAGGTAATATGAAATCCACCATGCACTAATAGAATAGAGAAGACTCTGTCTGGATCTCGATAAAAATGAAATGGGATAAAAAAAATTTTTTCTACACATAAAATAATATAATTAAATGAATATTGTACACGTTAAAATAGGATAGAGTGCTTTGGCACCGAATGTAGCACATCTTGCTCGACTACACTGTAGACGGGTGAGGGGTGTTACACGAAAGGCCATAAAACACATAATGGCATAAAGCCATATGCAGTACTGCTAGCAAAACCCTATTGGCATGCCAACCTATCCAAACCAATCTTTCTAGGCATACTAGGGCATTTTATACAATTAATTATTTAATTACTTAAATTTGTGGTTTAGAGGTCACTATTCACTTGACTATTCCCACATAAATGTTGACTTTTTAATACCTAATAGATTTGTTAAGTCTAAGTTCACCAAGATACCACATTTTGCACTTTATTTTTGTTGGCATTGATTGCCAAACTCAATTTCTAGTCTTTTGAGTGTTATTTCAAATTTCTAGATTTTGAGGTCCATGTTTACTGTTCCATTGGACCTTGCAATAGTAAAAATTTGATTAAACTCTCTTGTTCAAAGTTATTCCTTATTGTCTCTTCTTTAATTTCCTTTTTGAATCACTCCATTTAGAGTTTTTTAGCTCAAGTTATGGCCTAAATACCACAACTGGCCGGATTAAAATTTTTCCAGAATTTCTGGGCAGAAATTAATTCTGACAGTTTTGGTGTCCTGACTTTGGTAGATAATTTCATTAAGTTCTAGTCAAAATTTGGATTTAAGTTCTTTATAAAAGTTGTTGTAAAATTTTCTAAGAATTTTCTTGGTATTCTAATACCATCAAAACCTCAATGACTCTTCTCTGGACTCTCAAAAATTATTTCACGAAATTTCTATCATGTTTAGGGCTACTAGCTGTCTTCACAACAACTTCCCGTTAGGTCACCCATCGCCGGAGCACTGGCTCATTTAACTTTGTTGTATTTTATTTCCAAAATTTTTTCTTAATTTTTCTTATCATTATTTGAATTATTTATGACTCCTCACTCTAGTCTAAATATAGTTCCAGATAATCTGGCTGTCCGGATAGATATTAGTCACCAGAATAGTAGAATGTACGGACTAGCTAAAGTGAGGATGTTACAAACTTAAATAGACTATTGACAACCAAGAGTTGTTCCATTAGTGAGCCAATGTTGAGCTTGCATTATTCCTATTCTTTGTGATTTTAACCACATTAAAAGCTTTAGCCTGTAAAACAAATGTTTCTACCAACCTTAGGATTAGTGGAGCATTTGAGAACATAAAAGGATGGGTTATGGTTGGTTCATATGGAAAGAAAGTGGTGAAGTGATTATGTTATGAGCTTAATGTACAACTTATGTTTCTTTTATTTCATGTTCATAAAGAAAAATAAAAAGCAAGGAATTGTGAAAATACAAAAAAAAAAAAGTGATATGAACACAAACTGAATTCTTATTATAAATTGAAGTTGGAAAAAAAAATGAAAAGGAGCAAAAGAAAGGAAAGAAAGAGCTAGTGAGTTTGTGGTGAAAGTTGAAGAACTAGGAATTTGACGTGACATGTTTCCTGAGTTCAAATATTTGAATGCTTTACTATTTTTTTTGGCTTTTAAAATTGTTAATCTTTTTTTTTTTTTTTCCATACCTTTACCTTAGCACCATTACAAACTTGATAATGACCATTTGATTTATGATGTGCATATAATCTAAGTAGTGGAAATGAGATGAGTAGGTCATGTTCATGGATTGAATTTTGAGTGTCACACCTTATCCTTCTATAAGATATGACATGATCCCGTAGTATACCTAATGAATTATCGAACTCCGCTTACCGATAACCCATTAAATATGCTACAAGAAATTTTAAATAAACCAATTCATTTTTAAATTAAATGAATTCCAAACAGTTGAGAAATAAGTTCGAGGTTTGGAAAATCAAGAAATTTATTCTGTATTATTTTACGGAAAATTAGCGTGGTGATGGCTATAATTTTGATAAACCAAAATTTTAAACCTATGAGAAATAGTATATATAATTTTAAATAAAACAACTCAAATAATATCTTTCATTCATTCATATTAAGGAAATAAAATCACTACATTTAATTCCATCAGAAACATTCATTTACAATTCAAAATGATATGTAATTACAAATTTACAAACTCAAAATTTCAAAAATATTGCAAAAATATTATTACAATTCTTCCTATAGAACTGCTCATCTATCTCTTACATACATATAGAACTACTTTACATCAAAAGATATTTACAAGGGTATACCTAGTATATACCCACAAAATAATCTACTTAACACTCTTCAAGCAGCTCACTCTACTGCTTTACCTTTCTCTGTACCTACGACAGCATACAAAAGCTATAACTGAGCGTTGAACTCAGTGGTACACAATTATAATTTTTTAACTCAATATAAAACATGCTTTATTAACTCATAATAAGGAATTTGAAATATCCAAAATTTTCCATAAATCATAAAACCAATGTCAACATTTTCAATCATACAAATCATTTTTTTCAATAACATTTTATCAAAGCATTCACAAATCCAGGGTGTTGCCAGAATCACACAGTTAGGGCCATGACACAAAATTTCACGATCAATGTTGTGTTGTAACCACGACAAAGCAAATCAACCTTACTAACCATTATTAATGAGGCAAGGGCTAGCTAGCTAATGAGTACTCATCTAAACTCAATCTCACTAACGGTTATTAATGAGGGAGGTAATATAATCAAATGTCAAATCCCAATTAGTCATTACTAAAAGGGAATGTCGAAAGGGACTGTCATGCTAATTGTGGTTTAAAAATAAATTTCAAAAGTTTCCCAATCAAATAATCAAAATTAGTTCATCATAAAACTCACATAGGGTTACAACACACAAATTTTTCAAACACTTCAAATATACATTCAAAACTGGCTCACCCCCTTGCTATAATAATATTCATAGTTTCACCTTTCCATCATCATAAATTCATTTCACAAAATTAAAGTTCTCAAATGCAAGGGAAAAGCATAAACAATTCATATAAAGATTATTCAATTCAAATACAAATTTAAAAACAAAGGAAAGAGCTAATTGTGCACAAACCTTCAATGAATCTCTTTTTCTTTGACTTACTTCTCTTTGTCTTTCAAGGTCTCTTTTTCTACTGAAAACACACAAGTAAAATGTCTTAATACTCATCCTAATTATCACCAATAACTAATCAAATAAATATCTAATGAATCCCTAAGCTAACTTTGCAATTTTAATGAATTCTAGGTTCACGGCAGTTTTGAAACCTGATTTTTGAACCTCTATGTCTTAGTTTCAATTCTCTTTTTGAATCACTCAATATGGAGTTCTGGATCTCTAGTTATGATCAGAATATTAGACACTGTTCTAGGCACCATATCCTGAAATTTCAGATTTTCCAGATTTTTATCTTAAATTTGCATTCTATATCCGAGCAACTTATGCTCAAAATTTGAATCAGGTTCCTAAAACAGTATTTTAGGCCTTTGTCTTAGGTTTCCAAATCATTTTGAATCACCTAAATTGGAGTTTTGTAGAGGAAGTTATAGCCTAATAACTATCCAAAGGTCTCAGGACAATTTTGTTGAAGTGCAGGATTTCCAGATTTGGCATTCCTGACTTACCTTAACATTTCCCCTACTTTGCCCTAAGAACTGGGTTTTGGTTAAAATGTGAAATTTGTAGTTCTATGTCTTATGGTTATTTTGGATTGGAATCACCTAATTTACTGTTGTGTAGCTTGAGTTATGGCAATTTTGCCAAAACTGGTCGGATGACCAATTACTCACATTTTCAAGTTCAGTATAGAATCAGGGCAGATTTGTTGGACTAACCTTGTCTTGCAATTTGATTAAGTTTGGGTCATAATTTGTGTAACACCCTCACTGTAGCAATTCCATACATTTTACTGTTTCGGTGACCGGTGTCGGTCCGGACAGCTAGAACGTCTGGAAAAATAATTAGACTAAAGTGAGGAACCATAAATAACTCAAATATTGATAAGAAAAATTTAGTAAAAATTTTAAAAATAAAATACAACCAAGTTAAATGAGCCGGTGCCCTAGCGATGGGTAATCCAGCGGGAAGTTGCGGTTTTCGCAACTAGGAGCCCTAAACCTGGGGAAAATTTCATAAAATAATTTTTTGGACTCCAGAGAAGAGTCATTGAGGTTCCTATGGCATTAGAATGCCAAGAAAATATTTGGAAAAATTTTTCAATCGGTACAGACAATTTGACCCGTTAAGCCAAACGGAGGGCATTTTGGTCATTTCGCCTTCAGAGGTGATTTTTGGCCGACTTGTCCAGTTGAGTAAATAATTAATATGACATAAAATATGAATAAACATTACTAAAAGTTGAATTGAAAATGAGTAGAGAAAAGAAGAAAAGAAAATGAAGGAAAATGCTTAATTATGACATATGATGATGTCATTTAAAAGCCCCCTCCAATCACCATTTGACAAACCAATAAAAAGAGATAAAAATGACTTAAAATGAGATAAAAAAACAAAGGAAACCAGCAGTTTCCTTCTTCATACGGGCTGGAATAAGAAAGAAAGAGAAAGAAAAAAAGAAAGAGACCTCCATTGAAGCTCTTGTCTCAAGCTTGATTCCCTTCACTCTCCACCATAAAATCCCTTCTTCTCTTCATTAAAACTTGTCCACTCATCTTGGGAAAGTGTTTGGCAGCCTAGAAAAGGAAAGAAAAAGAAGTTTGAGCTTGGGAAAATCTACCCTACAAGAGGTTAGTGCACATATATACCTTAAACCCTTTATTTCTATGTTAGAAACTTGAAATAGGTAAGAATTTGTGAATTAAATAAACCAAATATATGTTTATGTCCACCATGAATTTCGGCAGCCCTAAGGAAGGAACAATGATGGAGTGTTTTTGATGGTTTTAATGGACTTAAAATGAATTAGAGATTATGTTTAAGGTGTATGTACACATATAGAATGAATGAAAGTGCTTAACTAGGTGTATGGGTGAATTGAAAGGGAAAATTAGGGTTTTGGGAGTGAAAAATTGTACTTGGCTTATGAAATGATTAATGGACATTCTAATGGTCAATTAGTGACCATTTGAGGCAAGTTAATTATAATTTGAAGTGAACTAATGCATGGCAAAGTGAATGAGTATGCTGCCTAGTGAGTGCAGCAGGGTGGCTGAGATTTCAGCCCACTTAGACAGCCATAACTTTGGCTGTGTAGGTCCAATTGGTGTTTGGCCAATTGGACATGAAACTAGACTTATAATGGCACATTTTTGCTGAAGAAACCATGCCCAAAAGACCAAAGCAAGAGGACCAAAAGTTGGCCCCAATCCGGATACCCTGCGCCCAGAAACTGCAAAATGACCAAATGAATAGTAACTGTTCATTTGGCCATAACTCACTGTAGAAATGGTCAATTGACCTGAAATTTTTACAGAAATAAGTTAAGATATAGAAAAACAACTTTCATGAAGAAACCTACCCCAAATTATGACCAGAACTAAATCAAAATGGCAGTCATAGTCACTGTTCATGGTACTGTAGATTTGGTAAATTCTGCAGAATTGAAATCCGTCCAGCTGTGGTTTTTGGACCATATCTGGAGCTACAAAACTCCAAATGGAGTGATTCAAAAAATGAAATTCAACTAGACAAAATAAGGAACAACTTTTATGTTTACCATTTCCTCAAATTTCCACTGTAACAGTCCCTAATAGAACAGTAAACTTATGGTACAAAAACTGAAAATTCTGCCACTTAGTGTTAGGCTTAGAAATGGTAATGGTGATCACTTCCAACAAGTTTTAAATGCAAAATGTGGTATGTTTGGAGTGTCAAAACCAATGTACCTATTTTCTATCCAAAAGTCAATATTTTTGTTGACCAATGAGGTGAATAGTGACACCAAAACTTGAAATTCAAATGTGAAATTAGAAATGCATTTAGGGGACTTTAAATTGCAATTGGCAATTAATACTAGCAAATGTAAAACTCAAAATGTGGGATCTTGGTGTAATTAGAATTAATATATCCATTAAGTATAAAAAAGTCAACATTTTGGTTGACTAGTAAGGTGAATAGTAATCAAAATGATTAGTAAATTAGATGAATACCTAGAACCAATTCTAAGCTTAAATGCTTAAAATTGTATGACAAATGTAGACTATGCATCCTAGTCAAAATTGTTAAAAAGAAATTAAGGCCATAAATTTGAAATCCATGAAATATTTATGGATTACTTGAAACATGAAAAATAAGTCACCTAATTGATATGAATAGATAGTTAGGGCTTATATGCCCATCATAAATGGAATTCATAAAATATTAATAACTCAACTTGAAATATAAAATTTGTAATTACATAAGTAGATTCTTGAATGTATAAATGAGAAAAGGAAAAATGTTTTGAATACAATAGTACATGTGAACCATTGTTTAGAATTGTGATTAATATGAATAACATAAAGAATGAATAAATGAACCATATTAATGTATGAATGAGACATTAGTTCTCATTATTGTAGAAAGGAGAAGTATTTTGAGTACAATGGTATAAAAAGGATAATTGATGTGAATTGTGATCATATAAATGAT
Source organism: Hevea brasiliensis (assembly GCF_030052815.1). Taxonomy (NCBI): domain Eukaryota; kingdom Viridiplantae; phylum Streptophyta; class Magnoliopsida; order Malpighiales; family Euphorbiaceae; genus Hevea; species Hevea brasiliensis. The sequence continues at coordinate 78,339,844 of NC_079501.1, forward strand.
CAAATGAATGTATGAATTATAATTGAAATTTATTATGAAATAATGAAGTCATAAAACACAATATATTAATGTTTAATGATATTATGTGCCCTTGTATTGCCTAGACATGTGTGTCAGATTGGATAGTTTGGCATGCCAATAGGGTATTGTTTTAGCAAGATCGCGAAGGCTTTATGCCTGTATTCATGGCTTTATGCCCGTATTCATGGCTTTATGCCCGCATTCATGGCATTATGCCAACATTCATGGCTTCTACGCCCGATTATGTGTTATCATGGCTTTCTAGCCATACTGACTGCATACGTGGTTGACGTTCTGCGTCCCATGGTATGACGGCCCGAGGCACCAAGGTGTCCAGTGCCAATGACCCGTTATCCAGTTTAGTCAGCCTGTCATAGGTTACTTGGGCAGTGAAATTTATTGAGATAAGTTAAGAATATTAGCAATTTAAAATATTAGAAATTAAATAAAATAAATGAGTAAGATGACCTAAAATAAATTAGAATAGTTATTTATTAGAAAGAATCGAAATGAACTGGACAGATATTAAAATTTACTTATTATGAGATAATCTGAGACAACCTAGCAAGTATTGGGAAAATGCTAAAAGATTAGCAAAGAAAATTATAAAATAAATAAATATTGTAAATGAGACTTATATAATAATATAAGCATAAATTTATTATTTTCAGATCATTTTTTTTCTTGTACATTATTACTGTACATTGGCGAAATAAACGCTTCCAAAGAAGACTAAATTAGGATAAAACATATTAAATTTTAGAAACCGCATGTGAAGTATAAATAGATCTTAATTATTTGAATGATGTTTTATTTCTATCTTTATTTGTATATTATTTCCTTGTTATATTATTGCACCACTAAGCAGCAATGCTTAGCGCGATGGAATTATTTCCTCGCGCAGGTACTGAAGCTAGAACCCACTAGACGTTTGACTGGAAATTTTGAGAGTTCAGATCTGCAGAGTGTCAAAGGTTGTCACCTCCTCAGTAATGCATGTAGATAGGGCTCACATTAAGCATATCATGTATTTTGTGTATGTTAATTATTTCTTATATTGTAATATAAATTAGCAAATTGTAATTAATTTGTATATTATGTAAATTATGAAATTTTGTAATTATTTTGTAAATTATGTAAATTAAGGAAATTTGAAAATTTTGCTTATGTAAATTGAGAATGTTTACATATGAATTGAGTACGAATGGAAATGTATGGAAATGATTATGAAATTGAGTTATATGAATGAGATGTGAATTATGAGATGAATGATTGAGAAATGAAATTGAAAAATGTTGAGATTTGATATTGGAGTTTGAGAGTGATGAGATATAAATATTGGAAGTGTTTTTCACAGGTTCCGAAGAACTGTTTTCTCCATTTTTAGCCGGTACTCCGCCGGATTTTCTTTAAAATTTTCGAAACCTCAAATAAATAATAATTTTGATAAATGGCTTAAATAAATTATATTCCATAAACTATATTCAAAACTATGACAAAAAAATTAATTAAGGAAAAAAATAGAGTGTGCCGGTACACCGTGTGACATATCTTACCCGGATATACTGTAGACGGGTAAGGGGTGTCACAATTTGACTTCATGATCTTCATAAGAGTTGTTCTCCGATGTCTCAAGATTCCATAGGTTCCAGATTTACCCAAATTGGAGTTTCCTAGAGTGAGTTATGCTAATTAACTCAGTACTATTCATTTGGTCATTTTTCTCAGGTCCAAAATTGCAATTCCAGATTCAAGCTCTAATTAAGGTAACTTATGGTCATTTTTTGGGCAGACACTCTTCATGAAAGTTCTAGCATTATGTCTTAGGTTTCATTTTCAATTGGTTTCACACCAATTAACGTTGTGTTGCTCAACTTATAGGCTTCTAAATACGCTGGACTCAAGTGTCCAGATTTTAGCACATTGACTACACTCCTATCTCATTAATTCCTTTCACCAACCAACATCAATTCACATTCAATACACCTCAATTGACCATAATTTAACCTTATAAACACTAATTGAACATCATACCACAAAAGCCTTAATTCTCCAAAACCCTAATTCTACATCTTCCCAATTCATTCCAATTTCATGCAATTTCAACATGTAAATCATGTATACAGCTCCATACAAGCTTGAATTCAAGTTCAATTCAATCAAACACATCAAAACCCTACCATACCCCAAGCTGGCTGAAAATTCAACTCCCCCATATATGCATGATTTTCATGATTTTTCAAGTAATTTCGCCGTCATCAAACTTAATTCAATACATACATAACTAATTAAGCTAGAAGGGTAACTTACCTCTAATGGTGATTTTCAAATATTCTAATTCTTCACTTTCTTCAACTCTTCTTGCTTCTATACTTCCAACCAAGGTCTAATTTCAAGGTTTTTAAGGTTTAACTATGGAAATTTATGGAAGAAATGCAAGGTTAAAAACTTGGAAATGATTGAAAATGGAGGAAGATGAGTGAGAGAGGGAGACGGCACAATTTGGGGAGAAGATGGAATTATTTGCTTTTTAATTCTTTTTATCTTGTTATATATAAATATCCAAAAATTAATTATTTAAATTATAATTTTAATTATTATTATTTTTATACAATTTTATTAATTCATTTTATGTCCCAATTAAATTTTACTACACACTTTCATGAATTTAATTCTTTTCCAATGTTTTAATTTCACTCATTTTAATGGACATTTAGGTTAAAAGTCAACTCTTGAAGTGAATTGACTAAAATGCCTCTCATCGGGTTATAGTTCATCTTTTTCATAATACCCGATGAGTCCTTAGGTTCTGGTTCCCTTATTGTGCTTATTCCCTTCTTATTTCTTTGATTTTCAAATTCCCAATAATTTCTAAATAACTCCTCAGTTAAGAGTCTATAGGGTCCCACACGAAATTAGGGTAGCAACTGAACTCACAGTCGCTTCTCGGTCCAGTCACCCATCTTCGGGACTTAACCTCATTTAATTGATTTGTACTTCATTTCTCTTATTTTCCTCCAATTTCATTTGAGCTTTATTAATTTAATTCATGACTTTTCTATGTGATTTAAGTATGGTTCCAGACATCCTAACTATCCAAACATACATTAGTCTCTGGAACAGTAGAATGTATGGAACTACTTGATATGAGGGTGTTACATTGAGAGCAAACACTTTGCCCCAAACACATGAGAGATGGAGTAGTTCTTATGCTTATGTGAGGATCTTCCATGTTTGATGGCTGTCGAATCTACCAAAAATAAAATTAACTGAAATTACCAGTTATGAAATATTTTCTGTAGTAAGTAATAAATCCAGGTCGAACCCTATATTAAATTTCGAGCACTTGTGTAATGGAAAAAGAAACAAAGGTTGGGGGGGGGGGAGGGTAATTCGTAGTCCAAAGAAGAAATAAAAAATTAGAAATTAAGAACTAAAATTAAATATGAAACTCTCAAATTAAACAAACTTCAGTTCAAGGTAATTCGCATTCCAATGCATTGATTCGATCATAGATAAAAGAAAAACAATTATCTCTTATTGAATACTTAACGTAGATTTACCAAACAGCGAGGTAAACCCCTAACTTTCCTGTACTTATCAATTCGAGCCCAGCACTCTTGTTGACTCTAATTATTAATTGAATTGGTATTAAGCAATTCTCCTCAAATTAATAACCGCTTTAAGAAAAGGAACTAGTTAAGGTGAACAATAATTTATAAAGTATAAATCATTTAATTCACCCTATTATTTTCTTAGGTTATTATTGAAAACTTGGATCGTAATCAATAAAACCAAATTGCTACTCATGTTCAATCTTACACAATAATTACGGATTATGAAGATGAACTAGCAATTGATCACATCAAACAATTAACGAATAGGCCTTTTTAGCAAATCATATAGATCAAAGACAATGAAATCATAAAATAATAGATATTCAAAAAGATATAAATTAAATTAAGAACCTGATCTCACAAATCACACAAAAGAACTTGAATCCCTTGAACTGAATTAAGAACTTAGTCGTTCAAGGCTTACAAAAGAAAAATAAAATAAAGAAATCTAAAACTATGGATGTGAATGGAGAATGAAGGTCTTATAGGCGTGTTGAAGGTTTGAATGGATGTCTATTCGGCTGTTGCCCAAAGATGCCTTTATAATAAAAAACCTAATCCCAAAGATAGGAACCAAAATAGGAAAAGTTTTGAAATTTAAAAGACAAATTTTCAGCCTGCACTCACGTCTCTGCAATCAAGGCTATTTGTTAGCCACTTCCCTTTCAAATCTGTCTCTTCCCTCTTTAGGAAAGTTGTAGCCCTATTTCTTAGCTTTCCAACGGGTACTCATTTGCCCAAATCCGAGGTCTACAGCCCAAGTTATAGCTCAGAAACTAAGACTGATTCTGATAGAGTGTCCAACCCATAATGATGACTTCATTGTCGTTTTTGACAATTAAAATGGCCTCATCTCGCTTCCAGCCCTTTATAGAAGTTGTAGAGGTGGCTCTTAAGGTTCAATTGAGCTTGGGCTTGCTTCATTTGGATGTCTAGAACTCCAAATACAAAATAAATACTGAAACTGGTCGTGACACATCAAGTCTGGGCTTTTGCAATGGATCCATAGCTCATTTTGTCAAACTTGGAGACTTATTTGAGCTTTGGTCCCTCTTTATCATTTGTAGTGCTCTCTATCTTAGCTTTTCAATGGATTAAACAACACTCAATTTGGAGACCCACAACTTTAGAAACACCTAAAAAATACAGGAAATGACAAATGCTGAAAATTTCTCCATTTGACACAAATATTCTAACAACTATCTAAAAATATGCGTAATTGATAATTATACTTAACCAACTGAATTATGCATAAAAACTCACTAGAAACACTAAAAGTGATGGGAGTAAAATTAATAAATTATGCACTTATCAATGTTGGTATGTTTGGAGGTCAATAGAATGATCAACTATCATTAATGGAATTTGTTTATAATAACAGCTATCATTCCAGTATTTGAATGACACCCTATGAGGCATTATATGGCAGGAAGTGTAGGTTCCCTCTGTGTTGGACAAAAGTTGGAAAGGCGAGAGTATATGATTTAGATATGGTGTAATACACTTTAGAGATGATTCCTTTGATCAAGGAACATTTAAAGACAGCTTTCAGCAGGCAAAAGAGTTATATAGATCTGAGGAAAAAAGATGTAGAATTTGAAGTGGGTGATTATGTGTTCTTAAAAATCCAAGACACACATGCGAAGCATATCCTCCAATGTTTAAATTATTCTTTCAGACTATCCATCTATCTGTAGGTGGAAAGCCATACTAAAATTCAGCTGTGTACCAAGTGCTTCATGAAGTTTCCTTTAGAACCAATAAGTGAACTGGGGCCCTCTGTCAGATATTATGGAAGTAAGAATCCTATGCAATCTAACTATCTCATGGATGTACAACCTTGCGTACTGAGCAATAGAGTAGGTGGTCCATACAAGTAAAAAGTGAGCTGACTTGATTAGACGATCCACAATCACCCATATAGAATCATACCCTCGGATAGTATGAGACAACTCGGTCATGAAGTCCATAGTGATCATTTCCCACTTCCACTCTGGGATGCGGATCTCCTGCAACTTTCCTGATAGCCTTTGATGCTTAAACTTTACTTTTTGACAAGTTAAGCACTTGGACACAAAATCTACTATGTCTCTCTTCATGTCATTCCATCAGTACCTATCTTTGACATCATGGTATATTTTTGTATATCCTAGGTAAACACTGTAAGGCGTGTAGTGTTCCTCTTGTATAATCTCATTTCTTAGGTTGTTCACATCTGGCAAACATACCCTAGAGCCTTGCATAAGCGTACCATCTACATCAAACTCAAAATCACAATCTTCCTCTTGCTGTACTTTTTCCACAATCTATATTAATTTTGGGTCCCTGTACTGGGAAACTGTAATCCTGTCTCGCAGATCTGGCCTTACTCTAAAATGTGCCAAAAGTGCACTCACAATCAACTCATGTATCTCCCAAATCAATGGTCTCCTTTTCACTGATATATGTGTAAAACTACCAGAAGATTTCCTGCTCAAGGCATCTACCACCATATTTGCCTTACCTGAGTGGTACTAAATGGTATAATTATAATCCTTCAGAAGCCCCATCCATCTCTTCTACCTTAGGATTTAATCTCTCTACTGGAAGATGTACTTTAAACTTTTATGGTCGGTGTATATCTCGTACACCTCACCATATAGATAGTGCCTCCAAATCTTTAATGCAAAGACTACAGCTACTAGCTCTAGATCATAAGTGGGGTAGTTCTGCTCGTGCCTCTTTAACTGCCTTGAAACATAAGCCACTGTCTTACTGTGCTGCATCAAAACACACCCCAACCCAACTCTGGAAGCATTACAGTACACTGTATATCCTTCTCCACTCATTGGCAAGGTTAACATAGTGTTTGTAGTTAGACATTCCTTAAGCTTTTGAAAGCTTTCCTCACACTCGTTTGACCAGAAGAATGGGACATTCTTTAGAGTCAACCGTGTTAGAGGAGCTGCTATTCTAGAGAAATTCTGCACAAAAAACCTAGAGTAGCTTGCTAGGCCTAGAAAACTCTGTACCTCAATAACTGTAGTAGGCCTAAGCCAATCAGTTACTTCTTTAATTTTCTTGTGATTCCCAAAAAACTCCAAACCTAAGTTACTGTAGTATGCCTAAGCCTATTAGTTACTTCTTTAATTTTCTTGGGATTCATCTAAATACCTTCACTAGATACCACATGTCCCAAGAATGAGATGCTCTCCAACCAGAACTCACACTTTAAAAATTTAGCATACAGTTGATGCTCCCTTGGAGTTTGTAACACCATCCTTAGGTACCAAATATGTTCTTTCTCGATTTGAGAATACACAAAAATATCATCTATGAACATAATGACAAAATGATCTAGAAATGGCCTAAAAACCTTGTTTATTAAGTCCATAAAGGCCGATGGTGCATTAGTGAGTCCAAAAAGCATCACCACGAACTCATAATGACCATACCTTATCTTGAACATTTTTTTGGTACATCCTCAGTTCTGATCCTTAGTTGGTGATAACCTGACCATAGGTCTATTTTTGAAAAGTATTTGGCCCCTTGTAGCTAATCAAATATATCATCAATCCGAGAAAGTGGATATTTATTTTTAACTGTCACTTTATTCAGCTATCTTCAATCAATACATTTTTAGTAGTATGCCCTAGAGCATATCATTTAGTATGTATATTGTACATGTTTTTATTAATAAAAGGCATTTCCACTTTTCTGTTTACATAATATATTTATGTGTAATAAAAAAGGTTCTTTGATATTTTGTTAGAAATTCTATTCTTAATTTGTTAAGAATATGAGTGACAGTATTTCTAGTACAAAGTATCATAAATAGGTTCACAATCGAGGATACTTCACAATAAGGACATGACTTATTAAGAAAGATTGTATTCATATTTGTTCCGAAGTTATTTATATGAGATATAAATAAGATGGAATAGTGAGTCTCATGCCATATGATAAACATGATAGGCACTTATACATGATAAGTAGGCCGAACCAGTGATACTTATGACAAGCACATGGAGTTTACTCTTGTCAATGTATTGTCATAAATCATATTAGTGCATATAATCTTTAGACCTGAGATAGCACTGTTATCTTGTATATAGGTGATTTGAGTTTGATACTGCTTTCATACTTGTACTGTGCATGGGTATATGGGCATGTGTTGGCTCCTACTAGTTATATATGGAGGTAGGTGTTGATCAAGATGGAATCTGTTCCTCTAAGTAAATAGGGATAAAATCCTATATTCATTTAATTGTTCTTGATGTTTCAAGTTCCTGGCCAGGACAGATAGATTTAATTAGAAAAGAGTTTCTAATGAGAAAATCTTTTGATCAAGAACTGGAATTAAAAGAGAACATAATATTCATAGCAAATGGGGTTTGACATAAACCATGACTCCAGCTTGAGTTGGGATTTTGTAACAGAGAGATTCTAGTGCTTGGTAACATATGATTATAGGTTCATTTAAGGTAAACCTTATTACTAATTGGGTGGCCATGGCATGCTATGCTAGGTGTTAACCATGGTCTATAACGTGCATAAAATGGTTTAGAGAAATCATTTATGGTAAAAAAGAGTTCTGATGATATTAAGAGTTGATATCATATCTCATTGCCAATTAGTGATGAGCCTAGTTAGTCATAAACATACACAAGTAATCACCAAATTAAATATGATTTAATTAATTAATTAATTAAAGAGTTTAATTGATTAATTAGATAGGTTTGGTTTGCAATTAGATTGCAAAGTCCCTAGCATGACTTGAAACTAAATCTAGGTTATTGGATGTATAGTATAAGTTAAATTTATATTTAAAGTGTTTAAATATGAATTTAATTAATGAGAAATTAATTAATTAATTTGTATTTGATATAAATTGATTAGAAGAAGAGAAATAATTATTTTGGATTGAGAACTCAAAATTAAGACACAGGGGCATTTTGGTCATTTTACAGGGTGACATGTGGCACCATGAGATGGTGACACAAGGCACTACACATAAGCTTGCCAAATGTCTTTTAATCATGCAAGATGATTAAAATTAAGATTAAATATAGGTTTGACACTTGGCCCAATGTAATTGGGTCAATTAAACCTAGAGCCAATCAGAATGTGACATGTGGCAAGGGTTTTAAGTGGTGACCTAGCTATATAAGTGTAAGGATGAAAGAACAAAACACAACCAGCTGCTGCCTCCCTTTGTGCCACCACCCTTGAGGCTGCCATTCTCTCTTCTTCTTCATCTCTCATCAATTCCAAGAGATTAGCAAATAATCTCTTGAATTAAAAACACTAGAAATTATTTCTAGTGTTCTGTTTACATCTCTAATCTGTCAAAAGGCAAAACTTGATTTTCTAATTCATAGAAAAGCTTTAGAAGTTGTTCAAGGGCTGCCATAGGTGATCTTGGTGTGGACAAGCTAGAGGGACAACATCTGGTATCCTAAAGACGCATCCCAAAGGTGCCAAACACACTGCAGTGCATCAAGAGGTTAGTGCACTTGTTCTTGATCTAATCTAGGATTCTAAAATTAATCTGATTAATTCTAAAATCTTAAATGGCAAATACAAATCCAAAAACATATTAAAAGAGTTTTAATATATTGTTTATCATTGAAATCAAATAGATAAGAATAAATCTTGCATGATGCATGTGACCCTAGGTGAAAATTTTTGAATTCAATAATATGAACTTGTGTTTTTTATGCTTCCACTCCTTTAATTGGTATCAGAGCCACTATATTTGCCATTTAGATTATTCAATATGAGATTTGATTTTTTGATTTGATCAAAAGTTGATGAATTCATTGCTGGTTGGAATGAACAAGGTGGCGGCATGGTGGAGTGCACCATGGGTGTGCATGGTTTGGCTCCTCCCATAGTGTGCCCGAGGTTTGGTTTTTTAATTTGCTATTGTTATGTGATCTAAAAGCTCATCCTATGTCTAATTAAATTGTTTAATTAGAGTTTTAATTACACAATTAAATTTTGATTCAAATCAGAACTTTAAAAATTGTTTGAATGTGATTCAAATCTAAATTTTAAAAGTTGTTTGAATGTGATTCAAATCTGAATTTTTTAAGTTGTTTGAATCATATTCAAATATGAATTTTTAAAGTTGTTTGAATAATACTCAAATCTGAATTTTTAAAAATTGTTTAAATGTGATTCAAATCTAAATTTTTAAATTTGTTTGAATGTGATTCAAATCTGAATTTTTAAATTTGTTTGAATTATATTCAGATCTGGATTTTTTAAGTTGAATATGAGATATTCAATTTAATTTAAGTATGTATATTTTATTTAATTGTTAAATAGTGATATGCATGATGGATGATCATGGACTATAAAAGACCAATGTGATTGGATTTATTTCTTTTATATTTCTTTGGGTTGTAATTTAAATTAATTTATTTTTGGGCATGTATTATTAAGGTTGTAATAATTTTGGGTTGTAATTTCATTTATTTAAGTTCTTATAAATTCGCCTTGGTATGCAAAGGATTACTATGTAATTGGATTGCAAGAAGATCAAGGAGGTCAAGAGCATTAGTGGTACCAGTGGGAGGAATTCAGGATCAAGTGTTGATTATGTACTCCTTCAGCAACTCTTGTAAAATGAATGAATGAAATGCACCTAGGAATGCCCTGATTCAATTCTTGGTGGCTCAGAATTGAATCCCTTAGAAATTCCATGATCATACCATATTTACTGTTTATCCATGAATGCATGAGATGTATGTGAATGTATGCAAGTATATGATATATGCATGCTAAATGGATAATATGCAAAGTGAGACCTTAATAGTAATTAGGATGACCATAAAATCTTCCAAACAAATAATTAAGTTAGAAATGCTATAATTAAAGTAATTATAACATGGGCCCTCCATTGAGGCAATTATTTTAAGAAATTTTAAATACTTGCATAAGATGCAATTAATTTAAGAGATTTTCTTAAGAATAATTGTTAAGCATGAGATGTTGTAAATATGTAAATGGTTTGGTGGCCAATATTGGATGTACCTGAGGACATTAAAATTATTTGCATAATTACCAGCTCAATGGGATCAACTTAACTAATACAAGATAAGTCAATAATGGATGTACCTGAGATTTTGAGTATTAGGGGCTAGGTAAAGGATTGAACCTCACATGAGATGTGATGGGCAAGGAGTTGCTCACTTATAGTTTATTGTAATTCCAATAATGGATGTACCTAAGGATGATCAATAGAATTATAAGAATTCAATCACCCACTAGAAATCCATCCAACTAGGATTCCCATTTTCTACTTTCGAAGTACAGGATTCGCTAAGTTAGTGGGAGGACCAATTTGATTAAAAGACCATAATCATTTTAGTTAATTACATGATACATTTACTAATTAATCTAGGTTATTTTCTGCAGTTAATTTTCTGATAATAATAAGCACAAAATAACCACCATCCGTCCAATATCCTTGCAAGCATACTTGATCGCAATAGGTTGACAGGACCTAATCTGTCTAATTGGCTAAGAAATTTGAAACTTGTCCTGAACCTTGAATATATAGGATATGTTCTAGACTCAAATGTTCCTAGTCCCTTACCTCCAGAGGCCACCAAAGAGGAACATGAAACGTTGGACAAGTGGAAGGAGCATGATATGAGAGCCAAGTGTTACATGCTTGCTTCTATGAGTAATGAGTTACAGAAGCAGCATGAGAACATGCAGAGTGCGAGTTAGATCCTTCTTCACCTATAAGAGTTGTATGGTGAACACAACAAGAATGCTAGCTATGAGATATCTAGACAGCTTTTCCGCATGAGGATGTCTGAGGAACAAAATGTTGGGGATCATGTCCACTAGATGATTCAGCTAATTGAGCAGCTAGAACATCTTGACTTTAACGTGGATTTCCAACTGCAAACGGATTTTATCCTTCAGTCCCTACTTGAGACATTTGGGAATTTTGTGACAAATTTCCATATGACTAAACAGGAATGCACCTTGGCTAGTTTACTCAACATGCTGGTTATTGCCCCAAAATTATGCCCGACAATAAAGGAAAAGAGGTAGCTTTGATTGCATCTTCTTATGCTGGAAAGTCCAATAAGAAGAAGGGCAATAAGAAAAAGAAACCTCAAGTTCTAGGATCTTCTAAGAAGATAGCCAAATAGAAAAACAAATATCAAAGCTAACAAAGGCAAAGGAAAGTGTTTTCATTACCAGCAGGAAAGTGTTTCCACTGCCAGCAGGAAAGTGTTTCCACTACCCAGAGTATAGCAATTTAAAAGAATGCAATGCCATGATGAAAATCAACTCAAGTTCAAAATAAATTTGGCACTTAAGATTAGGTCATGTTGTAGAAGATAAGATCACAAAATTGGAGAAAATGGGGATTTTATCCTCATTGGGCTCTGAGCCTACTCCAACTTGTGAATCCTGCCTTCAGGGCAAAATGACTAGATCACCCTTTGTTGGATAAGGACTAAGAGCTAAAAATATTTTGGAACTAATGCATAGTGATGTATGTGACCCATTTAGAGAGATGGCTAGAGGCAATTTTCATTACTTTATTACCTTTACTGATGATAAATCAAGGTTTGGGTATTTGTATTTGATGAAATACAAACATGAATCCTTTGAAAAGTTAAAAGAATTTAAATTTGAAGTAGAAAATCAAACAGGAAAAAGTATTAAAGCTTTTCGATCAGATTGTGGAGGTGAATACTTGAGTATTGAATTTGATGAATACTTGAAAGAGCACGGTATTGTTTCCCAGCAGACTCCTCCAGGAACACCGCAGCTGAATGGTGTATCTGAAAGGAGAAATCGTACCCTATTGGATATGGTACGTAGTATGATGAGCTATACTGATATGCCAATCTCCTTTTGGGGATTTGCATTAGAATCAACTTTGTATATTCTGAATAGGATTCCAACAAAATCAGTTTCTTCCACACCTTATGAGATATGGCATGGAAGAAAACCAAGTCTTGAGCATGTTAAGATTTGGGGTTGTCTAGCTTATATCAAAAAGCTGAACACTGATAAATTGAAAATAAGATCAGAAAAGGGTCGATTTATTGGATATCCAAAAGATAGTTTTGGATATTATTTTTATTTGCCTGCTTCACAAAAGATTGTGGTAAGTGGAGATGCCACATTTCTTGAACAACAGTTTGTTCAAGAAAGAGGCAAAGGAAGGAAAATAGAGTTAGAATTGGAGAATTCTGACTAACCAACAGATCAGATGGATATAGATCCATCTAGTCAACCTACACCCGTTGATGAAACATCTACAGCTGTTCCTCGTAGAACAACCAGGGTATCTCACCCACCAGTGAGATATGGTTTCCTTCATGAAGAAGAACAAGAGTTGTCTACTCATGAAGAAGTAGATCATGGAGTAGATCCACTTACCTATGATGAAGCTATATTAGATATAGACTCTTTAAAATGGATTGATGCTATGAAATCTGAAATTGATTCCATGTATAAGAATCAAGTTTGGGATCTTGTTGACCCACCTGAAGGTATTGTACCTATAAGGAACAAATGGGTTTTCAAGAAGAAAATTAGTTCTGATGGAAAGGTAGAGACCTATAAGGCAAGGCTAGTAGCAAAAGGGTTTCGCCAAAGGCAAGGAATTGACTATGAGGAGACTTTCTTGCCTGTTGCCATGCTTAAATCAATTAGGATTCTATTAGCAATAGCTACATACTATGATTATGAGATTTGATAGATGGATGTCAAAACAGCTTTTCTCAATGGATACATTGAAGAAAACATGTTCATGGAACAACCTAGGGGTTTTGAATCCCAAGATGGATCCAAGGTATGCAAGCTAAAGCGATCTATTTATAGGTTGAAATAAGCTTCGAGGAGTTGGAAAATCCGTTTTGATAAAGCCATTAAATCATTTGGTTTTATCAAAAATGAGGATGAGCCATGTGTATATAAGAAGGTTAGTGACAGTGATATCACTTTCCTTGTCTTATATGTGGATGACATACTGTTAGTGGGTAATGACATAGGTATGTTGACAACTGTAAAGGTATAGTTGTCAAATACATTCTCCATGAAAGACTTAGGGGAGGCAACCTTTATTCTTAGGATTCGCATCTATAGAGATAGAGCAAAAAGAATAATTGGTTTATCCCAAAGTCTATACTTGGAAAAGGTGTTAAAGAGGTTTAACATGCTTGATTCCAAGAGAGGATTGTTACCAGTAATATATGGTATTCACCTTTCTAAAGAGATGTCTCCAAAGACACCTGAAGAAAGAGATAAAATGGCCAGGATTCCATATGCTTCCGCTATTAGAAGTTTGATGTGCGCAATGTTGTGTACTAGGCTGGATATCGCATATGCTGTTAGTTTGACTAGTTGGTATCAATCCAATTAGGTTTGGAACGCTAGATAGCTGTCAAGAATATCCTTAAGTACTTGAGAAGAACTAAGGATTTATTCTTGATATATGGAGGTGGAGACTTACAATTGGATGGTTATACCGATTTTGATTTCCAATCAAATATCGATGATAGAAAGTCTATCTCAAGGTTTGTGTTCATTTGTAATGGAGGAGCAGTAAGTTGGAAGAGTTCAAAACAGAGTATGACTGCAGATTCCACTACTGAGGTTGAGTATATTGCTGCATCAGATGCTGCAAAGGAAGCTATTTGGATATAAGAAATCCCGGTCTCACTAGAAATCCAAACACATAGAAAGGCACTATCACGTTATCAGAGAAATAGTTGGGTAAGGCGATACAGCTATGCAGAAAATAGCATCAGCTGAAAATCTAGCTGATCCATTCACTAAGCCTTTGTCACAAGCTCAGTTAGACCGACATCTTGAGAAGACGGGTCCAAGGTATTGTAATGAATGGCTCTAGTGCTAGTGGGAGATTGTTAGTAGTATACCCTAGAGCATATCATTTAGTATATATCTTGTACATGTTTTTATTAATAAAAGACATTTCCACTTTTTCGTTTACATAATATATTTATGTGTAATAGAAAAGGTCCATTGATATTTTGTTAGAAATTCTATTCTTAAGTTGTTAAGAATATGAGTGACAATATTTCTAGTATAAAGTATCATAAATAGGTTCACAATAGAGGATACTTCACAATAAGGACATGACTTATCAAGAAAGATTGTATTCATGTTTGTTCCCAAGTTATTTATATGAGATATAAATAAGATGGAATAGTGAGTCTCATGCCATATGATAAACATGATAGGCACTTATACATGATAAGTAGGTCGAGCCAGTGACACTTATGACAAACACATGGAGTTTACTCTTGTCAATGTATTGTCATAAATCATATCAGTGCATATAATCTTTAGACCTGAGATAGCATAGTTATCTTGTATATAGGTGATTTGAGTTTGATATTGTTTTCATACTTGTACTGTGTATGGGTATATGGGCATGTGTTGGCTCCTACTAGTTATACATGAAGGTAGGTTTTGATCAAGATGGAATTTGTTCCTCTAAGTAAATAGGGATAAAATCCTATGTTCATTTAATTGTTCTTGATGTTTCAAGTTCTTGGCCAGGACAAATAGATTTAATTAGAAAAGAGTTTCTAATGAGAAAATCTTTTAATCAAGAACTGAAATTAAAAGAGAACATAATATTCATGGCAAATGGGATTTCACATAAACCATGACTCCAGCTTGAGTTGGGATTTTGTAACAGAGAGATTCTAGTGCATGGTAACATATGATTATAGGTTCATTTAAGGTAAACCTTATTACAAATTGGGTGGCCATGGCATGCTATGCTAGGTATTAACCGTAGTCTATAAGGTGCATAAAATGGTTTAGAGAAATCATTTATAGTAAGAAAGAGTTCTGATGATATTAAGAGTTGATATCATATCTCATTGCCAATTAGTGATGAGCCTAGTTAGTCACACACATACACAAGTAATCACCAAATTAAATATTAAATAATTAATTAATTAAAGAGTTTACTTGATTAATTAGATAGGTTTGGTTTGCAATTAGATTGCAAAGTCCCTAGCATGACTTGAAACAAAATCTAGGTTATTGGATGTATAGTATAAGTTAAATTTATATTTAAATTGTTTAAATATGAATTTAATTAATGAGAAATTAATTAATTAATTTATATTTGATATAAATTGATTAGAAGAAAAGAAATAATTATTTTGGGTTGAGAACTCAAAATTAAGACACAGGGGCATTTTGGTCATTTCACAGGGTGACATGTGGCACCATGAGATGGTGACACATGGCACTATACATAAGCTTGCCAAATGTCTTTTAATCATGTAAGATGATTAAAATTAAGATTAAATATAGGTTTGACACTTGGCACAATGTGATTAGGTCAATTAAACCTAGAGCCAATCAAACGGTGACATGTGGCAAGGGTTTTAAATGGTGACCTAGCTATATAAGTGTAAGGATGAAAGAACAAAACACAACCAGCTGCTGCCTCCCTTTGTGCCACCACCCTTGAGGCTGCCATTCTCTCTTCTTCTTCATCTCTCATCAATTCCAAGAGATTAGCAAACAATCTCTTGAATTAAAAATGCTAGAAATTGTTTCTAGTGTTCTGGTTACATCTCTAATCTCTCAAAAGGCAAAACTTGATTTTCTAATTCATAGAAAAGCTTTAGAAGCTGTTCAAGGGATGCCATAGGTAATCTTGGTGTGGACAAGCTATAGGGACAACATCTGGTGTCCTAAAGGCGCATCCCAAAGGTGCTAAACACACTGCAGTGCATCAAGAGGTTAATGCACTTGTTTTTTTATCTAATCTAGGGTTCTAAAATTAATCTGATTAATTCTAAAATCTTAAATGGCAAATACAGATCCAAAAACATATTAAAAGAGTTTTAATATATTGTTTATCATTGAAATCAATTAGATAAAAATAATTCTTGTATGATGCATGTGACCCTAGGTGAAAATTTTTGAATTCAATGATATAAACTTGTGTTTTTCATGCTTTCGCTCCTTCAATAGATGAAGAAGAAGAGAGGGGAGATGTTCTTTGGGTGGTGGCACTAAAGAAGAACAGCAGCCACACGTTTTGCTCTTTTATAACATACATAGCCTCAAAGATCCCTCCTTCTTCCTCACAAATAGAACGGGAACACCCAAGGTGAAGTACTTGGCTAAATGAATCCCTTGCCCAGCAGCTCTTGTAGTTGCTCCTTTAATTCCTTTAAGGTGGAATAGAAATAGGATTTGTACCTGGCACAATATCTATGCAAAACTCTATCTCCCTATCTGGTGATAATCCTGGAAGCTCCTTAAGAAACACATCTACAAATTCTCTGGCAATAGGTACATTCTCCACATCAGTACCTTCAATAGATGTGTCTCTCACTAGTACCAAATACCCTTGACATTCACGCCTCAATATCTTTGTGGTGCTAATAGCTGACACTAAGTTGTCTGGAGCTACACTCCTGTCACCATCAAAGCTAAACTCTTTCACTATAGGAATATGGAAATACATATTTTTTTATTTCTTAATCCTAACTCTGCGATTGGTTTTCACCAGCACATCCACCATATAATATCATACTATAGTACTAACCTACTACTCATTTTATGGAACACAGGCCATTCACCATGGATGATTCTTTCTGTATCTCCTTCTTAACATGACCATTAAAACATTATCATTCCCTACTATCCTTTGTAGAGAATTGCTCTTCATGGTTAGATAGGTATCCTTGAACCTAGAATTTCCACCTGAATTATCATGGTAGTGAGAAATGGGTGTTATACCACAATCCCAAATAAGATACTTTACGCATTCATTCTTTTTGATATAGTCACATCTACTGCCTATAGCTTTCCATACTTCAGCCTCAAATTAACCCATATCTCTTTATCCTTCTCTTCAATTTTCATCATCTCTTTGCAATTATTGTGCTCTACCTATAAGATTTCACTGCATTTGTATTTCATACCTTGTATCATTATCTTGTGTCCCTGTCTTTTATGGTATTTTGAAAGATACCTCTCACTATCAAATCCTTCCAAAACTATCTCTAGTTTTACATTCATTACTTTAATCTTCGTACTTCTTAATAACTTGTGAGTAACATTTATACTTATCCTGTCCTCTACTATAGTTTTGTTGCCTATTATCAAAATATCACTCATATTTCCTTATAAAGTTACTCAGTTGGTCATACTAAAAATACTTGCCTAACTCCCAATTACAGACTCTAGATTTCACCATTCTGAATTTTAACATCAAATCTCTGTGCCATTATCCCTCATTCTTTTCTCTCATCAGGCATATTTGAATCCATTAGATTGAGTTTTATTCAACTTACTATCTACTGATTTTGCTTCTTTTTCTGATAAAACAGTTCAAGTTACCATTGCACATCCTCTAGTTACTACTTACTTTGGTTGCCTACCTCACCTAACTTTCCTCATATTATTAACAATCGAAAGGTCCTTGTCCCATTGCTCCTTATTCTATCTTAGGGACAGAAAGCAGACAAAATCTAATCCAGATCCTACTCTAGGTTAAGGCTCCTAACACTGCATCAATTATGACCTGCTCTAAGTTTTGCACTTCTGGGTTTCATACCTTGACAATGTTTTTCCCTAATGTTGTCCTTTTTTGAGCTCTCTATCCTTACTTTTTTGTTTACCTCGTTTACCTTTCCTAGAACTGCATTTTGCCTCCTCTGTATCTTAACTCTACTCTTCCTAATCTTATCATAATTTGAACTTTTCAGTTTGTTCTTGAGCTAACCCTTTTTTATCTTACCCAAATATGAACTTTGACCATTTTACTTTTTAGCTCTATTCTCTTTCTTGATCTGATTGTCATATCAAAAACTTGTATCTTTTTATTATCTCTACTAAGTCATCTACACCTCGATGTTACTCAGAATTGGTCTTTTAACCACTCTAGCTAGTACTTCCACTAGCATTCAGGCTATCTCTCCTGCTACAATTGAATCAACTGTTTTAACCTTCCTTTCTATAGTTCTTCTATCTACTAATATTCTAGGATTTATCTTTGCTAACCTACTGCCCTTACCCTTTCCTCTACTTAGAGTATACTCTTGTCTTGAGCAGTAAGAAGCTGAGAAGGAACTCAGGGATTAGCAGTCACACATTCACTGTGCAATCTTTGTTCCTATCTATTAGACTACAGGCTACCCTTTACTACCTCGAGGAGGAGATCTACAAGGATACTATTTTCCCATTTCCACTCAATTTACCAAAACTTAAAATACTGGGTACCCAAACCCATCATTAAATTCAAAGACTTTACGTCCATCATGATTTGATCATTTATATTTCCTACAGTGAAACTTGTACCCCTCTAGGACACCTGAGCTAACAACTCTCTATCACATACTATAGTCGCACCTGGGATGCCATTCAGTAGGTCACCAACATCGGTAGCTGTAACATCCTCATTTTCATAGTCCATAAGTTCTATTATTCCGACAGCTGATGTCTGTCCCAGAAAGTCAAAATGTCTGGAACTACACTGTAATGACAGTGAGGAAGTATAAAATAATGAAATATGTGATGAGAAAAATTAACGAAAAATAAAAGAGATAAAATGTGACTAAGTTAAACGAGCCAAACCCGTAGCGATGGGTGACCGCATCGGGAAGTTACAGCGAGGACCGTTAACTAGCCTTGGACCACGGGGATCTCGGAGAAATATTTTTGGGACCTAATTAAAGGTCCACTGAGGTGTAATTGACATTGAAAATGTCAAAGAAAAATTAGTAAGTCAGTACAAATAAAAATGAAAATTTAAGAAAATCGGTGGTATAAGGAGTAAATCGGTGGTACTGAAAAAGTCTGAATTTGACCCGAAGAGGGGCATTTTGGTTAATTGACACCTAGAGTTGACTTTTGATTAAATTTTGAAAATGCCATGAAAAATGAAATTCCATTTGTAGAATAATTGAGAGAATTAAGGGTAAAACTTAAGATAATTAAAGGTTTAATTATATAAATATTTAAATGGCATTAGTGGAGCATTATAGAATATAAAAAAATCACTAAGTGGACAAAGTGGGCAGCACTTAAAAACTTCATCTTCAACCGCATGTCTCAACCATTGCCGAAGTGAAGATTTTCTCCCAAAAGAAACTCCATTGTCGCACAATGCATAGAGCTTAAGTTCTCCGTGATCAAGCCATGATTTCTTGCAAGAGTCTTCATGAAAAATGATCCTCACACCATGGGCAACGTATAGGCAGCAAAAAGAAGAAGTTTGAATGAGGTTTTACAAAGCTCAAAATAAGGTTAGTGCTAGTTTTTCATCCCTTGCTTCATTAAAGTTTGTATTAAGGTTGAGATGAGTTGAATGGTGAAGAAATTTGAAGGATTTGATGAGTTATTGATATATTCAATTTTGGACAGCCATGAAAGTTTGTTGTGGTTGAGTTTTCTTACCTCTAATGGATGGGAATTAAGGTTGATTAACTCAAATAGAAGTTGTGGTAGGTTGCTGTCCAAGTATATGTATGTTAGTGCTTGAATTAAGGGTTTAAAAGTGGACTTTGATGCTTTAGTAAACTGCCATGTTGGGCAGCCTTAAATATCATGAATTTGTGTGTGAGTTTATGAAATTTTTTGATGAGATATGATGGTGTTGAATGGTGAGCAGTTTGTGTAATTGCCATGGAAGTGTATGTGTAATATAAGTGTTGATGTATATTGAATTTGGGTTGAAGTAAATGTTAAACTTGAATGGTGTATTGTGTGCATTGAGCACTTGAGTGTTTTGCCCAAAATTCTTGCTGGAATTGTGTACAATATATATAAAAGTGCCATGATTAAATGTTGACGTATTGCAAGGAGGAGGATTGTCAAAATTGAAAGTGTAATATTCAAATACAGGTTATGTATGT
The DNA here is from genome assembly GCF_030052815.1 of Hevea brasiliensis. Classification (NCBI taxonomy): domain Eukaryota; kingdom Viridiplantae; phylum Streptophyta; class Magnoliopsida; order Malpighiales; family Euphorbiaceae; genus Hevea; species Hevea brasiliensis. The sequence continues at coordinate 78,360,365 of NC_079501.1, forward strand.
TGGCAGCACCTAAATTAGGTCATAAGTGCAAAACTGTGAACCCAATTGGTATGAGGCCAATGGGAGGGTGAAACTAGACACCAAATAGGCCAACTTTCATGTAGAAATGTTGCCAAAATTCTGCCTAGAAATTGACCTTAAAAATGACTAAATCCGGAATGGCAACCATGCAACCCAGATTTTTGACTATATGAACAGTAGTCATTAGGATGATCATAACTCACTCAAAACAGGTCCAATTAACCTGAAATTTTTACCATGGATAGCCTAGACATAGATCTACAATTCTTATGAAGAAACCAAAGCCAAAAAATGGCAAGAACCAAGTCAAATAGCTTGCACAAGTTCGGGTACCAAAACTACAAGAACTAAAAGTGACCTAAAATTGATCAAATTTTGTACTAAATGTGCAATCTGTCCAGCTTTAGTAAATTGACCATATCTTGGTCTATACAACTTAGAATGACCTGAAATTTTTCCCCGAGTGCAATAAGACATTGAGCTACAATTTTTCTTGTTTGACAAGAAGCTAAAAACTAAGAGAAATAGGACCTTAAGCTAGACCAATCTAGCACACTAAAATTGAGAATTTGACATTTACATATAATGATGCTTGAAGTAATTTAGTAATGAATGCCAACTTGTAAAAATGGTAAATTGCATTATATTGATAGCATATTGAATTGTAAACTGTGACATGTTGATACTAGAATCAACTTATGAATGATGTATGAAAAGGTCAACATTTTCATTGATCAGTGAATTGTATAATGACTAGTAAATCCTAAAAATAAATATTTAATCTTGTAATATGCCCTAGTTTGCCTAGTTAACTAGTTTGGATAGGTTAGCATGCCAATAGGATTCTGACAGCTGTTCTGTAAATGGCTTCATGCCATACTGTGTTTTTACGGCTTATTATGCCACACTGTGATGTTAATAGCCTACGGCTATATGTATTGTGTTATTATACTTGGCTTATCACCAGATTTTTTTTATGGCTTTTTAGCCACACTATTTGCACACTAGGAGACACTTTGTGACCGATGGTGTGACAGCCTGAGGTACTAGGTATCTAGTGCTAGTATATCCGTTTATCCAATCTGGTCAGTGTATAGGCTACACAGGCAATCAATTAAAACATTATTCAATTCAGGAAGCTAAGTTAAGTATAATGAAATTTCAGTACAATTAAATTAAGTATTGAATGAATGAGTAAAAGAGATTTGCAAAAGAAACATAACAAAAATATAAATTGCAGAACCGTAGAGACTTGAAATACAATATAGTTAATGAAATATAAGAATTCTGATATTTGAATTGATTATCTATTCATAATAATTCTGAAGGAGATTGAATTTGAGAAATTTTGAGACTGAATCTAAGTTTGAGAAACTGATGAGAATGCTTTGAGATAATCTGATTTGTGAATTCGAGCATATATTGAAATTGTTTTTGGCAGGTTCAGAAAAACTATTAGTCCAAATTACAGCCGGCACTCTGCTGGATTATCATTAAAATTTTTGAATTTTCTAAATTAGTCAGATTTTTTATAAACAGTAAAAATAGCCTAAACTTCAGATAAAGTTTTTGAACAAGTAAATCGAGAACTATAATGAAATTAGATAAGATTAGGTGCTTCGGCACTCCGTGTGACACGCCTTGCTCGGCTACACTGTAGACGGGTGAGGGGTGTTACAGTAGCAATCTATTGTCTCTCTTGAAAGACATTACCATACTCTGTAGCATAACTAACAGTAAAAGAGGTACCATATCTACTACATTACCATAACTATGTGAGGCTATCAGCTCTCTTATCATACTACAAACTTTTCTAAAACATCTTTTCACAGGCTATAACATTATTCGTAACCTTTGATTTACTTTAGGAAGTAGAACCACACTCCACATTTCATTGTCGAACAAATAGTACTATCTTTATCAAACTCTAGGCAAAAACTACATTGTAATGACAAAACTAAGATCCCATACCTGAGACCAATTGGTCCCACTCTATGAATGCTACCTTTACTTTGTGACTATACTAGAACCTCTAATCTTATGGCAACTCCTGATATAACTCTAGCTCATGTGAGGTGACTGAGTCATTAACTCTAGTTACCACCTAACTATAATATTTCAACATTCTAGCTCAAGGGTTTTAAACTCCTATTTAGGAGTTCCAAACTCTTTTGTAGAATTAGAACTCTATTATGGCATAACTGCATCAAAACAGAGGCTGTCTGCAAACACCCTTAGGAAACACATTAGGGATGCACATAGTTATACCATATCGATACTGTAATTTATAGTTTATAGTATAAACAGTGAGAATATTACATAGTTACTACTGTATGTCCCAATAGACTAGGTCTCCCAATCTCTTATATCTCTTAAACCCACTGATACCATAAACTTACTCTGATAAGGCCATCCACTGGTGACTATCAGCAGTGATATCCTCACCCCTACTATACTGCTATAACTCACCTTTATGTACTCATGCCTCACATTAGATAGGCACACCATTTAGCCCCACTATGATAGAAACACAATATTTTTGGAGTACGTATTCCGAAGGCAAACCTCAACATGTTTGCTAACTTTAACCCACATCACCATGTACTTCATAAAAATTAAACCACTAAACTAAAGCACTCTTACACTACCCAAGGAATAACACAAAATCTAGAAACAAAGGATTACAAAAGAAGATGAAACAGGATTCTATACTATGCATGTGATAACTCTAGGTACACACTTGCCCATAAATCTAAAGCCTAAGCTCTGATACCAACTTTGTCATAACCCAAATTCTAGGCCAGACCGGCACTAGGACTTGGGTCAGCTTAAGGCCCCCAAAGCCATAGTAAGCCTAACTATTCTTAGCCCAACCATAAAGCCCATCCATAGTTCAATTTCAAGAAATCAAATAGACAGAGTATGGCCATAAATTAGACTATCCAACGGAGAGTTCTTAGCCATAAATTAGACTATCCAACGGAGAGTTCTTAGCTCATCCGACCTGTGAACACAAAATATATCAAATTAGGGAGCTCAGCTCACTCTCACAATCCTCAATCAAGCACATAATCAAATGGGATCTCAGCTCCCTCATCCTCAGAACAATTCATCCCATGTATTCATGCACATTCATATAAATAATATTACAATCCCAGAATTTAGTTATTAGAAATCTAAATAAATATTACACTACTGATGCATGCAGAGTTCTAAAATGGAAATAAGGAAAACAAAAACACAATTAAACTTCTTTGACTAAACTTGTAAGAAAGAAGGCAGGTTATTCTAGAGAAAAAAAAAGACCCTCTTGTAGCCTGGAAAAATAAGGTGAACAGGAGTAGTCGTTCGACTCATAAAGTAAGATATTGATTTTAAATATAATTTCTATAACTATCTAACGCTAATGTATCCCTAAGTATGAAATGCAATATACATAAACATATTCAACCAAATTCAAACAATATTCACACAAAAGAATATTTGGAGCACTCTCACACCAGTGTGTCACATCAATGTATATAAATATGGGAGCTGATCCCCTATACAACTCTCTTAATCTAATACCTACTAGCGAGATTCACTTGAGTTGGACTTTTTCTTAATAATCCAAATGCGGGGGTCAGCGAGATTAACTCAAAGCCGTACTCACCCTAACTTATCCATAAAAAGGATCGGGTCTAGTGATTCAAGCTCTAGCCATTTTACTCGTCCTACCCATATCCAATATCACACCTCATACACGCCGACACACACACACAGCTCCAAATTACCTTAAGGCAACACCCACAATAATTTCATCAAATAAAGATGCAATACAAATCATTCCTAAGATTTAACTACATACATATATTTATAAGTGAATACATGGGCATGCCTTAAATATATAATAATATTAAAATTATAATTAAAATCAATATCTACTCACAAATTAACTGGAGATCACTAAGGTGGCTAGGCAAAGGAGGAGGGTTGACCCGAATTACCTAAATAATTATATCCATGAATTTATTAATATTAAAACAAAACAAGAAAGTTAAAGAGTCAAAGATATCCTAAATTTATGTGAAAAATCTAACAGAATTTTTTCTGTACCTAGGACCTACCTAACCTGTAAGGCAGCTCAAACAACACTTATACATCCAATGGATTCAGGCCCATATCACAACAACATCATATTACCTCTCCTAGTCCCATCAAACTAGTCAAAAATCATATAACTACACAAAAAATAATTATTTAAAAATTTGGGGTGTTACATAGTGCATATAATCTCTTGACTTGAGATAACACGATTATCTTGTATATAGGTGGTTTGAGAGGAAGCAAAAAGAAGTTTTAGCTAGACCTTGGATCTTTGGTCAAATTGTTCATGTGGACAGACTAAAGGATTAATGTTTGGTGATTTACTCTCCCTAGATAAGGTGTTGAATGTGATTCTATGCCAGAACGGGTAAAACGCTAAACTCCCTTTGTAAAGTTTAAGGTTTAAGTTTCCTAATAGGAAATAGGCTTCCTACCAATTGAGTTACAAGTGTTGTAACTCTAATATATATTTTTGCACTAGTATAAAAGATTTTGTATGTTGCATGAAACATTAGGGCCCATAAAATTTAAAATTGCTATTTCGCACCCTTGGTGCTATTTTTCCTTCAATCAGTATCAGAGCCATCCTATTTGACCATTAGGAACTTTATTTCATGTTATGTGTTGGTTGGAAATCACGAAAAATCCATTTGGAAAAATTAGAAAATTTTGGAGTCCCAAAAAGTTACACAGCCCAAGCCGTGTTATTAAACATGGGCATGTAACCTTCTGGATGAATTAGGATTTTTGGACCATGACATGCCTAGGACGTGTCCATTTACATGGGAGCATGTTATGGAACATGGCCCGTGTAATGGTACACAGCCCTGGGCCGTGTTCTGCAGGGGAATTCCAATTTTTCAAATTTTTAATTTTTCTTAATTTTTTTCTTTATGGTTAAAGTGTTTAATCATAATCCCAACCAAGATAACATGTCTTTGAATGAGATTCAAAAAAGGAAATTTTTATATTCAAGAGTTGAATATGGAAATGCATGTAGGATGATCATGGACTTATGTTGACCTATGTGATTGGTTTATCTATTTCATTTTATGGGATTGTAATAATTTTTATTATTTATAAAGGAATGTATTATAAAGTTGTTATGATAAGTCCTAAGTTGTATATTTATTTATTTGGGCTTGCATGCTCAATTCTTTTGTATTTTCACCTTGGTATGCTAAGGGTACTTTATGTAATTGGCTATGGTGGAGATTAAAAGAAGAAAAGAGTTAAAATCATTGATGGAGATCAGCAGGAGCACAAGACTTCAAGAGTTAAAGATTGTCAAGCATAGTTCCAATAGATGAATGTTAACTTAGGATGCCTTGAAATCTAATCCTTGTGCCTAGGATTAGATTCCCATAGAATAGTCCATGATCATGCCTTTTATATTGCTGTTGATTAATGTATGTATGAGATATGTATGTTCATGAATGTGTATGAGATATACATGAAAAATAGTTAATGTGCAAAGTGAGACCAAATAGCAAATAAGTTAACTAAGAAATCTTCTAGTTAAATGATTAAGTTAGTAATGGTATAATTTTGAAAATTACATCATGGCTCTCCACTAAGGCAATTATTTAAGAAGTTTTAAACATTTACATTGTTAGCTATGGTTACATAGGAGTGATGTATTTGGTTTAAGAGATCTTCTTAAAGTAATTATTGAAGCATGAGATGTTATGAGTATGTAGATACTTTAGCGATTAAGAATGGATGTACTTGAGATCATTAAGGTTCAAATTTATATGCTTACTGACTTAGTGAGCTTAACTTAACTAATGCAAGATAAACCAAGAATCGATGTACCTAAGGTTTTGAGCATTATGAGCCAAATAATTGGTTAAACCTCACATGAGATGTGAAGAGTAAAGTGTTACTCACTTATAAACTATTATGAATCTAAGAATAGATGTACTTAAGGATGATTAACAATTTATAAGAATTTAATCACCCACTAGAAATTTACTCCAACTAAGATTTTCATTTCGAACTCTAGAAGTGTAGAATTCACCAAGTTAATGGGAGGACCAATTTAATTAAAAGACCATGATCATTTTGGTTAGTTACATGATGTAATAAACTAATTAGAATCTTGTTATTTTATGTAGTTTAATCTGCTAAAATGATAACACAACCTTCCAACATTCTTGTTGGCATACTCGATAATAATAGGCTAATTGGGCCTAACTTTTCGAATTGGTTAAGGAATTTGAAGATGATCTTGAATTTGGAGTGTATAGGATATGTTCTGGATTCTAAAGTTCCTAGTCCCTTACCTAAAGGAGCTTTACAAGAGGAGCAAGACACTTTGGATAAATGGAAGGAGAATGACATGCGAGCTAAGTGCTATATGCTTGCTTCTATGACTAATAAGTTACAGAAGCAACATAAGAAGATGCAAACTGCATCTAAAATCCTAGATCAGCTGTGAACTTTCATTTACTCATTCCTTGTGGGATCAACCTCTACTTAGCCTATATACAAATAGTTTAGGTAGAGTATTTTTAATTGGTGCATTCAGTAAGTATCACTTCCACCTTTCTAAACATATCAATATTCTCCTTCTCCTCCTCATCTTTCTTAAAGTTTGCAAATCTACTAGGGAATGGGGGGTGGAACTTTAAAATTAACATTAGGAGCAACAGGTGTTACCTTAGATGATGAGATGATGCACTTGCCTCTTTTGATGGTTTAAGCTTCTTTTCTACTTCTTTTGTTTTTTCTTTTTGCATTGTCCTTTTTGGTGGTTCTTCTAGCTCTTTACCACTTCTCAACACAATTGCACTAGCATTTTATTTGGGATTGATAAGAGTTTAGGAAGGAAGCTTACCTGACCTTTGTGCTTTTAATCTATTAACTAAAGAAGCTAGTTGGCTCATTTAATTCTCCAAGTTTTGAATATTGGTCCTTATCTCTTTTTTGAGTTGTAAATAACTGGATGCAAGAGTTTTGACCATATCCTTAAGTGAAACACCTTGGTTTTGAGATGGCACAGCAAGTTGCCTTTGGTGGTATTGTGGTTGTGCTTGTTGGAAAGCTAGAGGACCATTAAGAAAATTATTCCTTAAAGCTTAACATCATAGCTCAAATTGCGGTGATCTCTCCATCCTAAATTGTATGTGTTAGAGTAAGGATTATATCTCTTTTGTGGCTGTCCAGGAAATCCGCCCATAGCACTAACTTGCATACTTAGCTCATCTTGTAATGTTGGACACATCTCAGTTGCATGCCCTTGTAGTGAGCAAATTCCACACTTTTTGACTTGTTGCACATTACCTACAACCAATTGGCTCACAAGAAAGGTAAGATTGGTTATTTGATTTTCTAAAAAAGAATGACTTACCTCACTAACTCTCTTTTATGGTGCTTCATTCCTAATGCCAAATTATTGAAAATTGGCACCCATATTTGCAATCAAGTTCCTAGCAGCTTCAGCTGTCTTATCAACCAAGGCACTGCCACTTGCAGCTTCAATCATGCTTCTATTAGTTGGGAGAAGCCCTTCATAGAAGTATTAGATGAGTAACTCATCACTAACTTGATGATGGAGGAAACTAGCACACAACTTGTTAAACCTCTCCAATACACATGCAAGGTTTCTCCATTGTATTACATGATGCCACAAACTTCCTTTCTTTTATTGGCAGCTTTAAAGGTTGGAAAGTATTTCTCTGAGAAAAGCCTCTTCATATCATTCCATGAGGTGATGGATCCTGATGGTAAATAATAGAGCCAATCCTTAGTTGAATCAGCTAAAGAGAAAGGAAAGGCTATAAGCTTAATTTGCTCTTCAATGATCTCTATTGGTTTCATGGTAGAGCACACCACATGGAACTCCTTTAAGTGCTTATGAGAGTCTTCACCTATAAGTCCATGAAAAGAGGGCAAAAGATTTATCAATATAGATTTCAATTTAAAAGGTACTGTTAAAGTAGGATACTTAATACACAATGGTTATTAGTTTGTGGTAGGAGCAAACAACTCCTTTAAAGTATGAATGGCATTTTGATTCACAGCCATTAGTACTGTTTTAGCTTCTTGCATTAGAAGATTGAATGAAAGGATTTTTCAAATTGTTCTTCAATAGGTGGTCTCTTATAGCAACAAAAGGGATGTTTTGAGATGAGCTTGTAGATTCTGATTGATATTTCATAAATTCCCTAATGTGTTGAAGCCTTATATCGATATTCGTACTAGACATACAACCTAAAAGAGAACACTAAAACACAAATTAAACACGCTTGAATTCAGATTTACTAATCAATGCAAAATCATTCCTTGGTAATGGCTCCAAAATTTTGATGCATGCCAAATACACCAATTAAATAAAATACTTTATAAGACTAACTAACTTATAGCAAGAGCAAGTAGAGACTGATCTTGCAAAGAATACTTGACCAATCAGCAAGGTGAACTCAAATAATCACATAAACTAACAATAAAGAAAACTACGGGTTTTGAATTTTATTAATTTTAAGGAAACTAAACTAAGCAAATCAAACTAAAGCTAAAAGTATGCAAATGTGACAAGAATGCAACTAAGACAAATAACACAATATGGTAAATGGCTCAGTAGAGAGATATGTATCTACATTAGAAATTAACTATCAACTATTGACACTAATGTAATAATTCATTCACTTAAACGAATCGGATGTAAAAACCAAACAAGCATCAATTTTCCTATTTCTCCTTACTTATTAGATTAATCAAAGGAAGCACTAATTAACCCCCTAACCAACTGAACAACCTTAGTCAAGCATAAGATTTAGCTTAATGGCAGCTTTAACATATTAAAGAAACATCACCAATTTTAGATAACAATTACACAACAAGCGACATAATCATTTAACTTAGACTATGAATCTCTAAGCAATATGACGAATTTACATAATATCACCTTTGCTACTGATGTAAAGTTAATCAAGCAATTATGAACTTAATCAACTATACTAGCATTAGACATACATAAGTAATTTAGTAGTAGGTCTCCTAAATAATTAAATATGCCATCTTTTAATGAATCACAAGAGAAACATAGATATTCAAGTGAACAAAATATTGATTTAATTGATAGCTCAAAATAGTCTCATGATAATTATTCCATGGTTTTAACAATCCTCTCTACTAAATAAGGAAACTACTCACTCATGGTAACAAAAGAAAACACAATCAAAATAATAAAAACAAAGAAGAACATGTTGCTCTTTATTTTTATGAATGGAATTTGATCAACTTGAATCTAATGCTAATAAGGATGCCACACATTCCAAAGGGATGTAAAAGCGGTCCACAAGCCAAAAAAGAAGAACAAATCACACTAGCAACTAGATTAAGTAATCGACACCTTTAAATGCACAAAAAGGAAATTTGACCATAATGAGTAGAAGGGAATTTATGAGCTCTAAATCTATATTTTGGACCTTTTTTATGGAGAAAAATAGGTTAACTATGACTCTAGATTTAATTTGTAAGTCCTAGTTGCATTCTGACTTAATTATCTCTTAAGAATCCTAGTTAAAGTAGGAAAAAAAATTGAAAACAACTCTCCTTATATAGATCTGCCACTTACACCTCTATTTTATTTATTTGGGCCCTTAAATAAAATAATTAAATGCAATAATTAAGGCCCTAACTCTTAGTCCCACATAACTCAACCTAAAAAGCCTGAACACATTCAAAATGTGACTCTCAATGTAATCTGGTCCAATTGCACTCATTTTTCATATAATGCCTCAAATATGTCAATTAAGGTCCATCTAAGCCCATAAGATCACATTCAAACTCTAAATAGTAAATCACATACAAGTTCTCTTAAGGCTGTCCAAAGAAGCTCAACATAGGTTAATGTCCAAATCTATTCATTTTTCATTAGCCACCAAATATCATGAATAAGACACCTCTAAGCTTATTCTTAGATCAACTAACTCCTTATCAAAATCACACGTTTATATCCCTTAAAATGCTTGATGTGTGCTTTGCTTCTTTTTATGCTCAATTCACCTCTTTATGCTTCATAAGATGTTCCATGCTCTTGTAAATACCTAATAACATAAAAAAAGGCACTAACAAGCTAATTAAGCAAGAAACAATGTCAAAAGATTAAGTATGCAATGGCTATCAGTAAATAACCCATGAACTACCTATAGTTGACCTAGTATCTACTAATACCCATGTGTCCTACTTTAGGTATCCCAAACAAGATAGCTTTATAAAGGAATATACAATTTACTTCAAGCATTCCTCTTCAATATGCTTTTGACTCCATTAAGACGAAGGAAATATTTGACTTTTTGCTAAAGGAGAAGTTTATTAACCTCCCTCTTGATCATAAGTCCAACCAAGGAGGAGATAAAGGGGACAAATTACTATAAGTACCATGATTCCTGGAACCATAATACTAATAGCTATTGGGCTCTTAGGGGAGTGATCCAGGATCGCATCAATAAGGGTGTCTTGAAGTTCCTTGAGGAAAAAGAAGTGATGCTAATTGATGAAGACCTATTGCCACCTATGGCTTCTGTTAATACAATCATTGTGGACCTTAGGAGTGTCATCAATGAATTTAGAAGATTGCATGTTCAAACTGAGGTAATCAAGAAATCCAGAGGTCCCCCTCATGCATACTCAGCCTATGGAACTCTTGCAAAAGTTGTTAAGAGCTCAATTAGGAGATTTCTTCAATTTGACTCACCATCCAGGAAGTGGTTAGGTGAGAGGTACCTAAAAGATAGGCACTTAGGTGACAAGTATCGAAGTTCCAATAGATACCTACGTACCAGAGAAGTTAACACGAGAGCTGGTCACTAGCTAGACTACTTTCCTCAGAAGGTTAAAAATCCCACACCTGCTGCACCTACTGCACTTGCAGTAAAATTCCACGAAAGTCAACCCAGGTTCATGGCACCACGTGTAGTACAACCAAATAGAAAATGGCAAGTAGTGTGCCATCCCAAATTCTAATAGCCACTTAGTCATACACAAAAAGGAAGGCTTCAAAGGCAGAGGGCTATAGAAAGAAAACAAGAAGAATTGAAAAAAGCCTCTACCAAAAAGCAAATTCAACAGAAAGGCAATAAGAGACACAAAATCAATAGGAAGTTTAAAAGAGGTGCCAGAACAAGGATAGAGAGGTAAGAAAATACCTATGAATTATGATGTTACTTGTTTATTGCTACCTGCTGCTTTTCAGAAAGTGGTGGTAGAGGTACTTGAGGAGGTTCTTGAGAAGCCAACAGACCCCTTGGAAGCTAAAGTTTGTAGTGAAGTTGTAATACAATGTACCAAGCTAGGGGAGCCAAAGAAGGTCATAATTGACAAACCATCTACAAGGATGATCAGGCACCTGCGTCCTTTGTATATCACGATCATTAAATCATAATAGCTGTCCTACCTCTAGGGTGCTGATTGACAATGGGTCAGCAGTTGACATAATGCCACTTAGGATGTTGCTAACCTTGGGGAAGATAGAGAAGGACTTGATGACAACTGATGTCTCAATATTAGCTTTCACTGGAGCTGTGTCTAAAATGCTTGGTGTTTTACTAATGGAGGTAACTATAGGGAGTAAGTCTTCTACTACTGCATTTGTTTTTAATATGCTCTACTACAACTTATCAGGCTCTCTCAGGAAGGGATTGGATACATGCAAACTGGTGCATCCCTTCCTCTCTTCATCAATTTTTGTTATTTTGGAAATGAAATGATATGGAGGTAGTATGGGCAGATACAAAGCCATTTTTGGTTACAAGCCAGAATATAAAATGTAAAAAAGAAAAAATACATTTTTATAAAGTAATTTTAAAAAGAATATATAATTAAAAAATATATATATCCTATGTGAATTGTAGCATCCATTAATGAGTTCTAATATTAATTGAAGAGAAATAAAAAAAAAAAAAAACAATGCAAAAATATGCATTATTTTGCAATATTATTCTTCTCTTCACCAAGAAAAGGAAAAAAATGAAAAGAAAAAACAATTTAATGAAAATTTGTGAAGAACTCGTACATTTTATTATTCATTTTCACAATGTTTGCAATGTGAATGACTTATATAAACTAGTTTTTTTTCAAATGTGCATTGCACATTTTCTGTACTCATATATATCGTAATTTAATATTTTAATTTGTAATTTTTTATTAATTTTTTATATGATATAATATATTAATTATTATTATTATTATAATATAATAATTTTTTATTTTTAATGATATGTATGTTGTATGTTCAATTATTATTTTTAGATCAAATTAATGAAATAAAGTATATCAATGAAAATAGAAAATTATAGAGATAAAATTTATTATGAAAAAATTATTATTATAATATAATTTTATAATTGTAAGTGTTTTATAAATATAGAAATTTAACTATTTGTTATTTGATAGTCTATATATTTTCATGTTAAATTTTTTTAATAATGAAATACATGAGTCTATCAAGGCTAATTAACTTTTAGAATTATATAATTTTTTTTTATAAAACATAAATAATTAACATGAAAATTTTAAATTTTCTTTAACACCATTTAAGAGTTTATACATATAACAGTTATAACATCCCTAATTTTCAAAGAATTATTTTATATGTAAATATTTTATTTTAACCCTGATATTGTGGACTTCGCATAGGTACTTTCTTTTCGTGGAAATTCGATTGTGGCCCGGATCTATAATTTCGGGCCGAGCAGATAAGCTTGTAACACCTCTCACCCAACTACAGTGTAGCCTAGCAAGGCATGCTACAATCGGTGTCGGAGCACCATAACTTATCTTACTTTATTTTTTTTTTAATAATTTTGAATTCATTTAATTTAATATCAATTAGTTTTTGATGGAGAAACCAGCGGAGTTTCCCCTATTTTATTATCGTTTGGCGTATTTCAATATTCACCTGTTTGAAATTCAACAATATTTCTAAGATACAATCTTATCCATGCTAATCATAATTATGTCATCAATCATTCTCATAATTTTCTCATATTTCAAATCTCATCCATACATTTCAATTTCATAATCATTTCCATTCATACTCAATTCATGTGTAAACATTCTCAAATTACATAAGCAAAATTTTCAAATTTCCTTAATTTACATAATTTACAAAATAATTACAAAATTTCATAATTTACATGATATATAAATTAATTACATATGAAAAAGCTAATTAATTAATTTACATCGCATTCCTATTAATTACCTGTTCATAATATACATTACAATACAATATCTAAGCATTTTATACAAAATATAAAATATGATCTATATGGGCCCTATCTATATGCATTGCTGAGGAGGTGACCAACTTTGACACTCTGCAGATCAAAACTCCCAAAATTCCCAGTCAAACATCCATTGGCTTCTAGCTTCAGTACCTGCGCGAGGAAACAATTCCATCGCGCTAAGCATTGCTGCTTAGTGGTGCAATAATATAACAAGGAAATAATATACAAATAAAGATAGACATAAAACATAATTCAAATAATCAAGATTCATTTATATTTCACATGCGGTTTCTAAAATTTAATGTGTTATATCCTAATTTAGTCTTCTTTGAAAGTGTTTATTTGCCAATGTACAGTAATAATGTACAAAGAAAAATGATTTGAAAATAATAAATTTATGCTTATATTGTTATATAAGCACATTTGCAATATTTATTTATGTTATAATTTTCTTTGCTAATCTTTTAGCATTTTCTCTATACTTGCTAGGTTGTCTCATATTAGTTCATAATAAGTAAATTTTGATATTTGTGCAGTTCATTTCGATTCTTTCTAATAAATAACTATCCTAATTTATTTTAGGTCATCTTACTCATTTATTTTATTTAATTTCTAATATTTTTAATTGCTAATATTCTTAACTTATCTCAATAAATTTCACTGCCCAAGTAACCTATGACAGGCTGACTAAATTGAATAACGGGTAGTTGGCACTGGACACCGCGGTGCCTCGGGCAGTCATACCATGGGACGCGAAACGTCAACCACGTATGCAGTCAGTATGGCTAAAAAGCCATGATAACACATAATCAGGCATAAAAGCCATGAATGTTGGCATAAAGCCATGAATACGGGCATAAAGCCATGAATACGGGCATAAAGCCTTAAATACGGGCATAAAGCCTTTCGCAGTACTGCTAAAACAATACCCTATTGGCATGCCAATCTATCCAATCTGACACACGTGTCTAGGCAATACAAGGGCACATAATATCATTAAATATTAATATATTGTGTTTTATGACTTCATTATTTAATGATAAATTTCAATTATAATTCATACCTTCATTTGATCATTTATATGATCACAATTCACATCAATTATCTTTTTTTTTTACCATTGTACTTAAAATACTTCTCCTCTCTACAATAATGAGAACTAATGTCTCATTCATACATTAATATGGTTCATTTATTCATTCATTATGTTATTCATATTGATCATACTTCTAAACAATGGTTCACATGTACCATTGTATTCAAAACATTTTTCCTTTCTCATTTATACATTTAAGAATCTACTTATGTAGTCACAAATTTTATATTTCAAGTTGAGTTATTAATATTTTATGAATTCCATTTGTGATGGGCATATAAGCCTTAACTATCTATTCACATCCATTAGGTGACTTATTTTTTATGTTTCAAGTAATCCATGAATATTTCATGGATTTCAAATTTATGGTCTTAATTTCCTTTTAACAATTTGACTAAGATACATAGTCCACATTTGTCATACAATTCTAAGCATTTAAGCTTAGAATTGGTTCTAGGTCTTCATCTTAGTTTGTTACTCATTTTGATTACTATTCACCTTACTAGTCAACCAAAATGTTGACTTTTTTATACTTAATGGATATATTAATTCTAATTACACCAAGATCCCACATTTTGAGTTTTACATTTACTAGTATTAATTGCCAATTGCAATTTAAAGTCCCCTAAATGCATTTCTAATTTCACATTTGAATTTCAAGTTTTGGTGTCACTATTCACCTCATTGGTCAACAAAAATGTTGACTTTTGGATAGAAAATAGGTACATTGGTTTTGACACTCCAAACATACCACATTTTGCATTTAAAACTTGTTGGAAGTGATCACCATTACCATTTCTAAGCCTAACACTAAGTGGCAGAATTTTCAATTTTTGTACCATAAGTTTACTGTTCTATTAGGGACTGTTACAGTGAAAATTTGAGGAAATGGTAAACATGAAAGTTGTTCCTTATTTTGTCTAGTTGAATTTCCTTTTTTGAATCACTCCATTTAGAGTTTTGTAGCTCCAGAAATGGTCCGAAAATCACAGCTGGCCGGATTTCAATTCTACAGAATTTACCAAATCTACAGTACCATGAACAGTGACTGTGACTGCCATTTTGATTAAGTTCTGGCCATAATTTGGGGTAGGTTTCTTCATGAAAGTTGTTTTTATATGTCTTAAATTGTTGCTGTAAAAATTTCAGGTCAATTGACCATATCTACAGTGAGTTATGGCCAAATGAACAGTTACTGTTCATTTGGTCAATTCTGCAGGTGCTATTACAGGGTATCTGGATTGGGGCCAACTTTTGGTCCTCTTGCTTTGGTCTTTTGGGCATGGTTTCTTCAGAAAAAATGTGCCATTATAAGCCTAGTTTCATGTCCAATTGGCCAAACACCAATTGGACCAACACAGCCAAAGATATGGCAGTCCAAGTGGACTGAAATTTGATCACCTCTTTGCACTCACAAGGCAGCATACTCATTCACTTTGCCATGCTACATTTCAGTCCAAATTATGGTCAACTTACCTAAAATGGTCACTAATTGACCATTAAAATGTCCTCTTACAATTTCCTAAGCCAAGTCAAATTTTCACTTCTCAAAACCCTAGTTTCCATTTCAATTCACCCATACACCTAGTTAAGCACTTTCATTCATTATATATGTGTATATACACCTTAAGCATAATCTTTAATTCATTCTAAGTCCATTAAAACCATCACAAACACTCCACCTTTGTTCCTTCCTTAGGGCAGCCGAAATTTATGGCATACACACACATAGTTTTTATTCATTTTAGTTACAAATTCTTACTTATTTCAAGTCTCTAACATAGAAATAAAGAGCTTTAGGTGTATATGTGCACTAACCTCTTGTAGGGCAGATTTTTCCAAGCTCAAACTTCACTTTCTTTCCTTTTCTAGGCTGCCAAACACTTCCCCAAGTTGTATGGACAAGTTTTAATGAAAGGTGTCTAGGGTTTAGTAGTGGAAATTAATGGGAAAATGGAAGTAATTGAAGAAAGTTTTCATGGAGGGTTATGGAGGAGAGGTTCACGTTTTGGCTGAAGAAGAAGAAGAAGAGCAGAATTTTTTTGGTCTTCTTTGTCTCTTTTAAGTGATTTAAGAAAGCTTGTTGAATGGTGATTGGTTGGGAGAAAGTGAGTGACTTCATAATATGTCATATTTGGCATTTTATTGTATTTTCTTTTTCTTTTCTTTTCTACTAGCTTCAAATTAATTTTTCATCAACATTAATTCATATTTTATGTCATAATAATTATTTACTCAACTGGACAAGTCGGCCAAAAATTGCTTCTGAAGGCGAAATGACCAAAATGCCCTCCGTTTGGCTTAACAGGTCAAAATTGTCTGTACTGATTGAAAATTTTTTCTAAATATTTTCTTGGCATTCTAATGCCATAGGAACCTCAATGACCCTTCTCTGGAGTCCCAACAATTATTTTATGAAATTTTCCCAGGGTCTAGGGCTCCTCGTTGCGAGAACCGCAACTTCCCTCTGGTTACCCATCGCTTGGGTACCGGCTCGTTTAACTTGGTTGTATTTTATTTCTAAAATTTTTCCTAAATTTTTCTTATTAATATTTGAGTTATTTATGACTCCTCACTTTAGTTTAAATATTTTTCCAGACGTTCTAGCTGTCCGGACCGACACCGGTTACCGGAACAGTAGAATGTACGGAGTTGCTACCGAGAGGGTGTTACAACTCTTCCCCTCTAATTTAAATTTCGTCCTCGAAATTTACTAGGTGTAGGTATCTGAGATAATTCCTTTACCTTTCTATTGCTCTCTCTTTGTATTTCTTTTATATATATGGTACTATTTAGTCTTTTCGAATCCATCATTATGCACTTAGGCATATCAGAAGGGAAGGATACTTTACCTCAAATTCACATTTGGGCTTCTTGCTCCTCTCTGGCTTGGGTGACATTTCCAAGTGGTGTTACTGTTGCACTTGGTCCTTCCATGACCTCTGTCTGGGTCCGTGGTAAATTTCTCTTAGGACAATCTTTCAGACGATGTTCTATGGCTCCACATCTATAACAGGCTCCAGTCAATCCCCTACATTCACCTTTATGCCACTTGTTACAATGGCCACATTTTCTTGCTTGTCCTGGCGCACTCACTACTAGTGTTTCTGGTTGATCTCTTCTGTGTATAGGCCTGGGTCTAGATCTCCTACTTTGATCAGATGTCTAACTTAACTATTCTCTCGGCCTCTTATTACTAGATTGTCCAAATTTCCTCTTTTGATGATCACCACTCCTCTTTTGTTCCTCTTCATGAACACAGCTAATATATTTCTTTCTAAACTCTATCAAAAAGAATTCCCAAGTTACGTCGGCTGGTGGCACTACCTTGGTTACAACATCCCACCACCGATATGCAGCTTCTTGTAACAATGAAACTGCACACTCCAAACTCTGTTCTGGTGTGCAATGGAGCTGATGCAGGACTCTTTCAGTCCTTTCTAACCAATACTCAGCTGCTGAAGAATCGTCTTCCTTTTTATCATTAAAATCTACAGCTCCATACTTCCTAATTTTTCCTAGAGGTGATTTCTGCTGAGACAGTGGTGGAATAACCCCAGTCATCTGTCCGAAGAATTCAGTCATCTGCTCAAACAAGGCCTGTTGGGGTTGTACAGGCACCTCTTGCACTGGTGGAGCAGGATCTCCCGGATTTCCAATATCACTCTCAGTCGGGATACGACTTACTACTTCTTCTTCTACTGCCCTCTGCGATTCTGAGTCCATACCTTAACCTTAAATAACCAAGAAAATAGATCTGCATTAGTGTCACCTCAACTCATATGAATGCAATGCATGTTATGCACACTATCTCATTCTATCTATCTATGCCTAGGAACGCCTAAACCGTGCTCTGATACTAATAAATGTAACACCCCTCACCCAACTACAGTGTAGCCTAGCAAGGCATGCTACAATCGGTGTCGGAGCACCATAACTTATCTTACTTTATTTTTTTTTTAATAATTTTGAATTCATTTAATTTAATATCAATTAGTTTTCGATGGAGAAACCAGCGGAGTTTCCCCTATTTTATTATCGTTTGGCGTATTTTAATATTCACCTGTTTGAAATTCAACAATATTTCTAAGATACAATCTTATCCATGCTAATCATAATTATGTCATCAATCATTCTCATAATTTCTCATATTTCAAATCTCATCCATACATTTCAATTTCATAATCATTTCCATTCATACTCAATTCATGTGTAAACATTCTCAAATTACATAAGCAAAATTTTCAAATTTCCTTAATTTACATAATTTATAAAATAATTACAAAATTTCATAATTTACATGATATATAAATTAATTACATATGAAAAAGCTAATTAATTAATTTACATCGCATTCCTATTAATTACCTGTTCATAATATACATTACAATACAATATCAAAGCATTTTATACAAAATATAAAATATGATCTATATGGGCCCTATCTACATGCATTGCTGAGGAGGTGACCAACTTTGACACTCTGCAGATCAAAACTCCCAAAATTCCCAGTCAAACATCCATTGGCTTCTAGCTTCAGTACCTGCGCGAGGAAACAATTCCATCGCGCTAAGCATTGCTGCTTAGTGGTGCAATAATATAACAAGGAAATAATATACAAATAAAGATAGACATAAAACATAATTCAAATAATCAAGATTCATTTATATTTCATATGCGGTTTCTAAAATTTAATGTGTTATATCCTAATTTAGTCTTCTTTGAAAGTGTTTATTTGCCAATGTACAGTAATAATGTACAAAAAAAAATGATTTGAAAATAATAAATTTATGCTTATATTGTTATATAAGCACATTTGCAATATTTATTTATGTTATAATTTTCTTTGCTAATCTTTTAGCATTTTCTCTATACTTGCTAGGTTGTCTCAGATTATTTCATAATAAGTAAATTTTGATATTTGTGCAGTTCATTTCGATTCTTTCTAATAAATAACTATCCTAATTTATTTTAGGTCATCTTACTCATTTATTTTATTTAATTTCTAATATTTTTAATTGCTAATATTCTTAACTTATCTCAATAAATTTCACTGCCCAAGTAACCTATGACAGGCTGACTAAACTGAATAACGGGTCGTTGGCATTGGACACCGCGGTGCCTCGGGCAGTCATACCATGGGACGCGAAACGTCAACCACGTATGCAGTCAGTATGGCTAAAAAGCCATGATAACACATAATCAGGCATGAAAGCCATGAATGTTGGCATAAAGCCATGAATACGGGCATAAAGCCATGAATATGGGCATAAAGCCTTAAATGCGGGCATAAAGCCTTTCGCAGTACTGCTAAAACAATACCCTATTGGCATGCCAATCTATCCAATCTGACACACGTGTCTAGGCAATACAAGGGCACATAATATCATTAAATATTAATATATTGTGTTTTATGACTTCATTATTTAATGATAAATTTCAATTATAATTCATACCTTCATTTGATCATTTATATGATCACAATTCACATCAATTATCTTTTTTTTTTACCATTGTACTTAAAATACTTCTCCTCTCTATAATAATGAGAACTAATGTCTCATTCATACATTAATATGGTTCATTTATTCATTCATTATGTTATTCATATTGATCATACTTCTAAACAATGGTTCACATGTACCATTGTATTCAAAACATTTTTCCTTTCTCATTTATACATTTAAGAATCTACTTATGTAGTCACAAATTTTATATTTCAAGTTGAGTTATTAATATTTTATGAATTCCATTTGTGATGGGCATATAAGCCTTAACTATCTATTCACATCCATTAGGTGACTTATTTTTCATGTTTCAAGTAATCTATGAATATTTCATGGATTTCAAATTTATGGTCTTAATTTCCTTTTAACAATTTGACTAAGATACATAGTCCACATTTGTCATACAATTCTAAGCATTTAAGCTTAGAATTGGTTCTAGGTCTTCATCTTAGTTTGTTACTCATTTTGATTACTATTCACCTTACTAGTCAACCAAAATGTTGACTTTTTTATACTTAATGGATATATTAATTCTAATTACACTAAGATCCCACATTTTGAGTTTTATATTTGCTAGTATTAATTGCCAATTGCAATTTAAAGTCCCCTAAATGCATTTCTAATTTCACATTTGAATTTCAAGTTTTGGTGTCACTATTCACCTCATTGGTCAACAAAAATGTTGACTTTTGGATAGAAAATAGGTACATTGGTTTTGACACTCCAAACATACCACATTTTGCATTTAAAACTTGTTGGAAGTGATCACCATTACCATTTCTAAGCCTAACACTAAGTGGCAGAATTTTTAATTTTTGTACCATAAGTTTATTATTCTATTAGGGACTGTTACAGTGGAAATTTGAGGAAATGGTAAACATGAAAGTTGTTCCTTATTTTGTCTAGTTGAATTTCATTTTTTGAATCACTCCATTTGGAGTTTTGTAGCTCCAGATATGGTCCGAAAATCACAGCTGGCCGGATTTCAATTCTGCAGAATTTACCAAATCTACAGTACCATGAACAGTGATTGTGACTGCCATTTTGATTAAGTTCTGGCCATAATTTGGGGTAGGTTTCTTCATGAAAGTTGTTTGTATATGTCTTAAATTGTTGCTGTAAAAATTTCAGGTCAATTGACCATATCTACAGTGAGTTATGGCCAAATGAACAGTTACTGTTCATTTGGTCAATTCTGCAGGTGCTATTGCAGGGTATTTGGATTGGGGCCAACTTTTGGTCCTCTTGCTTTGGTCTTTTGGGCATGGTTTCTTCAGAAAAAATGTGCCATTATAAGCCTAGTTTCATGTCCAATTGGCCAAACACCAATTGGACCAACACAGCCAAAGATATGGCAGTCCAAGTGGACTGAAATTTCAGTCACCCTGCTGCACTCACAAGGCAGCATACTCATTCACTTTGCCATGCTACATTTCAGTCCAAATTATGGTCAACTTACCTAAAATGGTCACTAATTGACCATTAAAATGTCCTCTAACAATTTCCTAAGCCAAGTCAAATTTTCACTTCTCAAAACCCTAGTTTCCATTTCAATTCACCCATACACCTAGTTAAGCACTTTCATTCATTATATATGTGTATATACACCTTAAGCATAATCTTTAATTCATTCTAAGTCCATTAAAACCATCACAAACACTCCACCTTTGTTCCTTCCTTAGGGCAGCCGAAATTTATGGCATACACACACATAGTTTTTATTCATTTTAGTTACAAATTCTTACTTATTTCAAGTCTCTAACATAGAAATAAAGAGCTTTAGGTGTATATGTGCACTAACCTCTTGTATGGCAGATTTTTCCAAGCTCAAACTTCACTTTCTTTCCTTTTCTAGGCTGCCAAACACTTCCCCAAGTTGTATGGACAAGTTTTAATGAAAGGTGTCTAGGGTTTAGTAGTGGAAATTAATGGGAAAATGGAAGTAATTGAAGAAAGTTTTCATGGAGGATTATGGAGGAGAGGTTCACGTTTTGGCTGAAGAAGAAGAAGAAGAGTAGAATTTTTTTGGTCTTCTTTGTCTCTTTTAAGTGATTTAAGAAAGCTTGTTGAATGGTGATTGGTTGGGAGAAAGTGAGTGACTTCATAATATGTCATATTTGGCATTTTATTGTATTTTCTTTTTCTTTTCTTTTCTACTAGCTTCAAATTAATTTTTCATCAACATTAATTCATATTTTATGTCATAATAATTATTTACTCAACTGGACAAGTCGGCCAAAAATTGCTTCTGAAGGCGAAATGACCAAAATGCCCTCCGTTTGGCTTAACAGGTCAAAATTATGCATCTTGATTGAAAATTTTTTCTAAATATTTTCTTGGCATTCTAATGCCATAGGAACCTCAATGACCCTTCTCTGGAGTCCCAACAATTATTTTATGAAATTTTCCCAGGGTCTAGGGCTCCTCGTTGCGAGAACCGCAACTTCCCTCTGGTTACCCATCGCTTGGGCACCGGCTCGTTTAACTTGGTTGTATTTTATTTCTAAAATTTTTCCTAAATTTTTCTTATTAATATTTGAGTTATTTATGACTCCTCACTTTAGTTTAAATATTTTTCCAGACGTTCTAGCTGTCCGGACCGACACCGGTCACCGGAACAGTAGAATGTACGGAGTTGCTACCGAGAGGGTGTTACAAAGCTGCTGGAACCATTTTAGAACTGGTTCAAAGTTATAGGCTACCCCACCATTTGCAGATGCCCTGAACGTATTTCAAGCGTTAGAATTGGCATAGGTAAATCCGAACTCAAAGTTTATTCAGTTATTTAGTCTCGAGTTTAGAATAAAAATTCATAACATATTCGGGGGTTATTAGAAAATTATAATTCTTTTTGCAATAGCTTTATAATATTGTTGAGGACCGCAGGGCAAAATTTTAGAATTTTTAGAGTTTATTTGAGTGATTTTTGTAAAATATCCATTTTAGGAGCTAAAACGTACTTTTTCAAATTTGTGACTATTGCCTGGTTTGGAGGGTCCAGAAGGGGCCATATGATATTGATGAGATATGGGTTATGATGTGTGATTCTAGAAGTGTTATTTGAACCATTGTATAGGTTGGGTAGATCCTAGGTGCAGGGGAAACTCTATCGAAATTTCAGCAAGATCTTAGAAACTATTTTGATTTTATGGTTTAAATCAATTATTTAGTTTTGTCAGTCTTTTAATAGAAGTCAATGTATATGTTTAGTGATCAGTACCGGCCGTCTTCTCCTTTCAGCCGGACCAGCTGCAATCTAGTTGACTAATCCATGAGTAGATGTTTATTTTATTTACAATTTCAATATTATTATATTTCTGGCATGCTTATGCATCACTTATACTTATATTTATATAGTTAAATATTAGGCATGCCTTGTTTTGCATTTATACTTGATGATATTAATTTGATTATTGTGTTTTGATAGTCTGGAGCTGTGTGTGTGAGTTGGTGTATATGTGGAGTATATTGATATGGGTAGGACGGGTAGACACGGCTGGAGCTTGACTCGCTAGGACCCGATCCTTATTATGGATAAGTCATGGTAGGCGTGACTTTGAGTTGATCTCACTGGCCCCCGCATATGGATTATTAAGTAAAAGTCCGGCATGAGTTGATCTCACTAACAGGCCTTGAATTAAGAGAGCTGGGTAGGGGGATCAGCTCCCCATATATATATGTGTGAGTATGAATATAACTTGGGTGAATGACTGCTCCAGATTATCTTTGATGTGACCTGACTTGTTTGTATGATTTGCATGAAGATGATGCATTTCATTTCTAAGGATGCCATTAGAATTAGATAGTTATAGAAATTATAGGTAAATTGAATATTTATTCTCTGAGTCGAATGCTCACTTCTGTTCACTATTTTTCCAGGATACAGGAGTGCCTTATTGTAAATGACCTGTTCCTTTCCTCACAAGTCAACTTATGTTCATTTTGTATAATTTATGTAATCAAGGGAAGTTTTAGAACTCTGCATGCGTACGGGTTATTTAATTTGATTTGGGCTGTAAAAGATTATGTCTCTTTTCTTTTGAAAATTTGTAAACTTCTTTACGATGCATGTGATGTTGAATGGACTGGGTATATGGCTTGGTTTGAGGGAGCTGAGCTCCCATTTGATCTTATTGTGATTTGTGGATGATTGTGAGGGTGAGCTGAGCTCCTTAATGGATTGGATTTTTGTGTTTACAGGTCGGGTAAGCCAAAATCTCCTCGCTGGATGGTCCATATTATGGCCGAACTCTATCCAATTGTTTCCTTAGAATTGGCCCAAATATGGGTTTATGTTTGGGTTGAAAGATAATTGGGGTTTCTACGAGCTTCGGGGGCCTTATGCTGACCCAAGTCCTAGTGCCAGTCTGGCCCATGAGTTCGGGTCGTGACAAGATTGGTATTAGAGCTTAGGCTCCTGATTCATGGGAAAGAGTATACTTGGGAGTGTAAAAGGAGTCTTGTTAGGATGTTACATGCGGAGTATAGGATCCCTTTTCATCTTCTTTTGTAATTCTTTGCTTCTAGATTCTGCATTATTCCTTGGGTAGTTTAAGAGTGTTTCAGTTTAGCACCTCGATTTTATGAAGTACATGGTGATGTGAAATAGATTTAGCAGATGTGTTAAGGTTTACTATGGAAATACGTACTCCAAAAAATGCTATGTTTCTATCAGTATGGGTCTAAATGGTGTGCCTATCTAGTGCTAGGCACAAGTACATAAAAGTGAGTTTTGATAGTATAGTTGCCCTAGATAAGGGTGAGGATACCACTGCTGGCAGTCGTCACTGGATGACCCAATTAGAGTAAGTTTATGATATCAGTAGATTCAAGAGAGATAAGAGATTGAGAGACCTAGTCTGTCGGGACGTATCGTAGTAACCATACAATATTCTCGATGTTCACTCTGTAAGCTGCAGATTACAATACTGACATGGGATTATTATGTAGAGCTGCGTGCTTCCCTGTGGTGCTCCATGATGAGAATGTTTACAAATGGCCTTTGTTTGGTATAGTTATACTAGACTAGAGTTCTATATCTGCAGAGGAGTTGGGAACTCCTAGTTAGGGGGTCTGAGTCAGAATATCGATAGGTCACAGTAGGGTGGTAACTAGAGTCAGTGACTCAGTTACCCTAACATGAGCTAGAGTTACATAAGGAGTTGTCATTAGACCTGAGGTGTAGGGTTAGTTACGAAGTAAAGGTGACACCAATAGATTGAGACCATCTGGTCTTTAGTGTGGGATTTTGGATAGCTTTTATAGTACGATGGATGTTTTACCTAGAGTGTAGTGAGAATAATATCTCCCTTGCATGGCAACAAGGTGCAAAATATGACTTTGCTTCTAAAAGGAGACAAGATGCTATGAATGATATTTATAGCTTGTGAAGTAACATTTTAAGGAGTTTGTAGTGTGATAAGAGAGCAGTGGCCTGGCATGGTTTTGGCAAGGTGGTAGGTGCAGTACTCCTTTTGCAGTCAGTTGTGATATAAGACAGAAGATTACTACTAGTGATGGTGACATAAAGAATAGTGTCCCAGATGAGACTGTAAAGTGTGGTAGAGAGTAGTTGACTCGAGTATCCTGAAGAGGGTATAAGTTTCATTAGAGGAACTATAAGTGATCAGATTATGATTGATGCAGAGCTTTTGAGTAACAAGGGAAAAAGGAAATCCTGCAGATTCCTTCCTTGAGGTAGTAGGTGAAGGTACGGAAGCGTGAAAAACACAAGTTTATACCATTGAATTCAAAAATTTTCACCTAGGGTCACATGCATCATGCAAGATTTATTTTTAACTATTTGATTTCAATGATAAACAACATATTAAAACTCTTTTAACATATTTTTGGATCGGTATTTGCCATTTAAGATTTTAAAATTAATTAGATTAATTTTAGAACCCTAGATTAAATCAAGAATGATTACACTAACCTCTTGATGGACTGTAGCGTATTTGTGCCTTTGAGATTCGTCTTCTAGACACTAAATGTTGTCTCTCTAGCTTGTCCACACCAAGAACACCTATGGCAGCCCTTGAATAGCTTCTAAAGCTTTTTCTATTAATTAGAAATTCAAGTTCTGCCTTTTAAGAGATTAGAAATGTAAACAGGACACTAGAAACAATTTCTAGTATTTATAATTCAAGAGATTGATGGCTAATCTCTTTGAATTGATGAGAGATGAAGAGGAAGAGAGGGAGAGCTTCAAAATGGCGTGACAAAGGAGTGTGGCTACTGGTTGTGTTTTATTTTTTCTCATAACAATACTTATATAGCTAGGTTAACACATTAAACCCTTGCCACATGTCACCCTTTGATTAGCTCTAGGTTTAAGTGACCCAATCACATTGTGCCAAGTGTTAAACCTACATTTAATCTTAATTTTAATCATCTTACATGATTAAAAGACATTTGGCAAGCTTATGTGTAATGCCATGTGTCACCATCTCATGGTGTGTAACACCCCTCACCCGTCTACAATATAGCCGAGCAAGGCGTGCTACATGGCGTGCCGAAACACCTAGTCTGTGATTATTTCATTTCTTGAACTAAATTTGATTTTAAGAAGTCTTTTATGTAATATTCATATCATGCTGATACTATTGTCATACTTTGATAAAATCAGTGTTTCAAGATTGGTAATAAAAATTTGGCAAGGTGCCGTCTATATTTAGGACAAACTATCCTTCCAAACCTGTTGAAAACAGTTTAATATGATGATATCAAAATCTCAAATATTTCACAGTCTCTATTTCTCAGTAAAGTCAATAGACTTTTACAGTCATTAAACAGTTCCATAATACAGTCCATACTAATTTAAATATATATAGAAAATCTCCATGTCATTTAATATGTACAAAATATTACAAACTTTAGAGCTTTCATAACATTACAAAATACAGGGCTGAATTTCAAATATACAACAAAAGTACAAAATACAAGATATCCTAAGTCCTACCATGTATGCAATTCAGTGCAGATGACTCTGGACTCCTGTGCAGATCGATGTCTCACCCCGGTCGTAGTCTGCTGGGCTCCCAATTGTGTCTCCAATACCTACGCGTTACAAAAGCAACGCGCTAAGCAATTTTGCTTAGTGGTGCCAAATATAAAGAAATATACACTAAAATAAAGTAAATAAAGTGTTTACGAATTTTTGGTGGTGCTGTATGTCAGTAGACTGGATTTATGTATTTGAATTTAATAGTACTTGAATTACTGCCCATGTAGCCTATATACTGACCAGACTGGATAAAGCAGATATCAGCCTTGGGTACCTAGTACCTCGGGCCATCACACCATCGGTCACAAAGTGTCTCCCGGTGTGCAAATAGTGTGGCTAAGAAGCCATATAGTCAATCTGGCGATAAGCCAAGAATAAATACACAATATGTATAGCCATAGGCTATTAAAGTCACAGTGTGGCATAATAAGCCGTAAAAACACAGTATGGCATGAAGCCATTTACGAGCAATTTGTCGAATCCTATTGGCATGCCAACCTATCCATACTAGTCAACTAGGCAAACTAGGGCACATTATAAATTAATTGTTTAATTCTTTAATTTTTGGAGTTTACTAATTATTATATAATTCACAAGTCAATGCATATGTTGACCTTTTTAGGTAATATGGATAAATTGTTTCTAGCATCAATATGTCATAATTTATATCTCAATATGCTGCCAATATAGTGCAATTTACCATTTTTACAAGTTGGCATTCATTGCCAAAATGCTTCAAGCATCATTGTATGCAAAATGTCAAATTCTCAATTTTTGTGTGCTAGATTGGTCTAGCTTAAAGTCCTATTTCCCTTGGTTTTTAGCTTCTGGTCAAAGAAGAAAAATTGTAGCTCTATGTCTTATTGCACGCGGGGCAAAATTTCAGGTCATTCTGAGTTGTATAGACCAAGATATGGTCAATTTACTAAAGCTGGACAGATTGCACCTTTAGTGCAAAATTTGGTCAATTTTAGGTCAGTTTTGGTTGGGCAGTTTTTGTACCCGAACTTTTGCAAGCCATTTTACTTGGTTCTGGCCATTTCTGGGCTTTGATGTCTTCATAAGAATTGTAGATCTATGTCTAAACTAACCATGGTAAAAATTTCAGGTCAATTGGACCTGTTTTGAGTGAGTTATGGTCATCCAAAGGACTACTGTTCATATGGTCAAAAATCTGGGTTGCAAGGTTGCTAATCCGGATTTGGTCATTTTTAAGGTCAGTTTCTAGGCAGAATTTTGGCAACATTTCTACATGAAAGTTGGCCTATTTGGTGTCTAGTTTCATCCCCCATTGGCCTCATACCAATTGGGTTCATAGTTTGGCACTTATGGACTAATTTAGGTACTGCCTTCAATACACAACATGCACAAAGCACATACACTTCCAATTTGGTATTCCTTCTCCTCCTCATTACTTCAATATTCAATCAATAACACTTCCATATCTATATTGTATACAATTCCAGCAACACTTTTGGGCAGAATATTCAAGTGCTCAATGCACACAATTCACCATTAAGTTCAACAATCACTTCCACCAAAATTCAACATATCTCAATATCAATATTACACATACACTTCAACATAATCATACTTCAATGTAACTTACACTTGCTGCCCACAATTTAACATTAGCATATATCATTAATAACTACATGTTCACGCACAAATTCATGCTATTAGGGGCTGCCAAATATGGCAGTTTGCTCAAGGCATCAAAGTTCCATTTCACACCCTTAATTCAAATACTACATGCACATACTTAGATACAAACTTACTACAACTTTTATTTGAATTAATTAACCTTCATTTCCATTCATTAGAAGTAAAAATAACTCAAGCTCAACAAAGGTTCATGGCTGCCAAAAATGGACAAGTCCATTTCTCACTATTTCTTTTATTTCTCTTCACCAAAATACTCACCTCAACCTAAACACAAGGTTTACTAAAGCAAGGGAGAGATTTTGGACACTTACCACTTGTGAGCTTCCTTCAAACTTCACCAAATCTTGTTTTTCTTGTTGCCAATATCTTCCCCAAGGTGAGTAGGCAAGCTATAATGAAGGAACTAAGTAGAAAGGAGGGCTTGATCAATGGTGCATGGTGATGGAGGGAGTTTGGCCATGGTGGACTTCCATGGAAGTTCAATTCGTCCAAAACTTTAAAGGTTGAAGATGAAGATGATAATGAGTGCAATCTGCTGTCCCAAAGCATATTTTAGTGTCCCAATATTCAAGTTAGTGGAGCACTAAGCTCATTTTAATATTTAATTAGTTAAAGTTTCCTTATTTGCTCATTTAGCACCATTCTTTTACTATTTACATATTGTATCCCATTTTAATTTTTTTTATGACATTTCCTAAGTGCAATATCATTTATTCTTAATGGACATTGAGTTCAAAAGGCAACACTATGTGTCAAATGACCAAAATACCCCACTTCGGGTTATATTCCCGATTTTTCGGTAACACCGATTTTTGTCTGTTTCTCGATTTTTCATTTTCCTTTGTACTAATTTATTAATTTTTCTTTGATATTTCTAGTGTCAATTACATTTCAATAAACCTTTATTTATGTCTCCAAATTAAATTCAGAGGGTTCCCCGCGGTCTTGGGGTCGGCAACGGCCTTCCCAGTGCGGTTACCCATCGTTGCAGTGCCGGCTCGTTTAACTTAGCTTCATTTTCTCTCTTTCATTTTTGTTTGATTTTTCTTGTATTTTCTTTTTATTTATTTCATCATTATATGTCTATTCACCATCATCGAAGTGTAGTTCCAGACATCCTGACTTGCCTGGACTGTTATTTGACCACTGGAGCAATAGAACGTACAGAACACGTGCAATGGGGATGTTACAACTCTTCCCCTCTAAATAAAAATTTCGTCCTCGAAATTTACCTGATGTGAAGAGCTGAGGGAACTGTTGTCTCATTGTCTCCTCGCTCTCCCATGTTGCCTCTTCCGTGTTGTGGTGTCTCCATAGGATTTTCACTAGTGGAATTGTCTTATTTCTGAGGTCTTTTACCTCTCGTGCCAAGATTTTAATTGGTTCTTCTTCATATGTGAGGTCAGGTTGTACTACAATTTCTTCTGCTGAGATGACATGTGAAGGATCTGATCTGTATCTTCTGAGCATCGAGACATGGAACACATTATGTATCTTGTTCAGCTCAGGTGGTAAGGCTAATCTGTAGGCTACTGGTCCCACACATTCAATAACTTCATATGGGCCAATAAACCTAGGGCTTAATTTTCCCTTCTTTCCAAATCTCAACACTTTCTTCCATGGTGATACTCTGAGAAATACTTTCTCGCCAACTTCATATTCAATGTCCTTTCTTTTCAAGTCAGTATAAGATTTCTGTCGGTCTGAGGCAACTTTCAAATTAGCCTTTATCAGTTTCACCTTTTCCTCTGTCTGTTTTATCAAGTCTGGCCCCAGTAGCTTATCTTCACCCAATTCAGTCCAACATACAGGTGTTTTGCATTTTCTCCCATACAGTGCTTCATAGGGTGCCATTTGTATGCTAGCTTGATAGCTATTATTATATGCAAATTCTGCTAGTGGAAGGTATCTGTCCCAACTTCCTTCAAACTCAATAACACAACTTCTCAGCATATCCTCGAGGACCTATCACATATATTCGGTTATTATTATCATTATCAGTTCAATTATTATTTATAATAACTCAATGAGTTTCAAAATTTACCTGGATTATTCTTTTCGACTGTCCATCCGTCTGAGGATGAAAAGCCGTATTAAATGGAGTTGTGTGCCCAAGGATTCTTGTAATTTCTTCTAAAATCTAGATGTAAACCTCAAGTCTCTATCAGATATAATGGAAAGTGGAATTCCATGTAGTCTAACTATCTCACTGATGTACAATTCTGCTAGCTTTTCCAGTGAGTAGTCAGTTCTAACTGGCAGAAATTGTGCTGATTTGGTTAACCTATCCATAATCACCCATACTGCATCATGCTTCTTCTGAGTGAGAGGTAGACCACTGACAAAGTCCATAGTGACTCGGTCCCATTTCCATTCAGGTATGTTTATGGGCTGTAACAAACCTGATGGAACTTGATGTTCTGCTTTGACTTGCTGACATGTCAAGCATCTAGTTACATAGTCTACTATGTCCTTCTTCATACCTAGCCACCAGTATCGGAGTTTCAGGTCATGGTACATTTTTGTGCTTCCTGGGTGCATAGCATGCACACTGTTATGTGCTTCTTTCAGAATACTGGTTTTCAATTCTTTATCATCTGGAACACACACTCTTTCTTTATAGTACAAGCACCCATTTTCTTTCACTTCATATTCAGTTTTCTTCCCCTCAGTGATTTTACCCATAACAGCCATTAATTTCCCATCTGTCTTCTGCCCATCCTGTATCTATTATAACAGATTCGGCTTCACTTGCAACTCAGCCAAAATAACTCCATCATGAGTTAAGGATAGTTGGGCATTCAGAGATTTAATGCTACAATAGATTTTCTGCTTAAAGCATCAGTGACTACATTTGCCTTCCCAGGGTGATAGTCAATTATACAATCATAATCTTTCAGGAATTCAATCCATCACCTCTGTCTCAAATTAAGTTCCTTCTGGGTTGGCAGATACTTTAGACTCTTATGGTCTGTGTATACGTAGCATTTTTCTCCATACAAGTAATGCCTCCATATCTTCAATGCGAAGATAATTGCTGCTAACTCTAAATCATGAGTAGGGTAATTCTTTTCATGTGGCCTTAATCGCACGGAAGCATATGCGACCACTTTCCCTTCTTGCATGAGTACACACCCTAACCCATTGTGTGAGGCATCACTGTAGACTACAAAGTCTTTTCCAGACATTGGCTGTGTTAACACTGGTGCCTCTGTCAACATAGCCTTCAGCCTCTCAAAACTGGCTTGACACTTGTCATTCCAGTCAAATTTCATATTCTTGTGTAGTAATTTAGTCATTGAAGCAACTATCAGGGAAAATCCCTTTAGAAATCTTCTATAATATCCAGCTAACCCCAAGAAACTTCTTATCTCAGTTGTATTTCTGGGAGGCTTCCATTTCATCACTGCTTCAATCTTCTTGGGATCCACTCTAATCCCTTCAGCTGATACTACATGTCCAAGGAATGCAATCTCATTCAACCAGAACTCACACTTGGACAATTTAGCATACAATTTCTTCTCTTTTAGAGTCTGCAGAACAATTCTCAAATGCTCACCATGTTCTGCTTTATCCTTGGAATACACCAGGATGTCATCAATGAAGACCACTACGAACCGATCTAAGTATGGATGGAAGATACGGTTCATAAGGTCCATGAATGCTGCTGGAGCATTTGTTAACCCAAATGGCATCACCAGGAATTCATAATGCCCATACCGGGTTCTAAATGTAGTCTTAGGCACATCTGCATCCTTAACCCTTAGCTAATGATACCCTGATCTGAGATCAATCTTAGAAAACACACCGGCTCCCTTCAACTGATCAAATAGATCGTCAATTCTAGGCAATGGATACTTGTTCTTCACTGTTACTCTGTTTAACTGCCGGTAGTCAACACATAACCTCAGTGTCCCATCTTTCTTCCTTACAAATAGTACCGGAGCTCCCCATGGTGACACACTGGGGCGTATGAACCCCTTGTCTAGTAATTCTTGCAGCTGGATTTTTAACTCTTTCAATTCAGCAGGTGCCATCCTATACGGAGCAATTGAAATTGGAGCTGTACCCCGCATAATCTTAATAGCAAATTCAACTTTCCTTTCTGGTGGCAAACTAGGCAATTCCTCAGGAAATACCTCAGAGAAATCCCTTACTGTGGGTATGTCAGACAAGTCAAGTTTACCCTGCCTAGTGTCAACCATGTGTGCCAGATAGGCTTCACACCCTTTTCTCAGCCATCTCCTTGTAACTGTAGCTGAGATGACATTGGACAAGAAATCTGTCCTTTCACCCACTACTATTATTTCTTCGTTCTCAGCAGTTTTCAGAGAGATTCTCTTCAATTTACAATCAACTATTGCCTGATGATGGGATAACCAGTCCATTCCCAAAATCACATCAAACTCATGGAAAGGTAGTTCGATTAAGTCTGCTAAGAACTCTTTCCCTTGAATCTTCAATGGACAGCCCTTATACACCTTGTTTACTACCACACTGTGGCCTAGTGGATTTGTGACCAGGATGTCTTGGTCACTTTCCTCCACTGGTATTCCCTTTTTTACGGGCAGCTTGATACAAATATATGAATGAGTAGATCCAGGATCCACTAATGTATGCACAGAAGTATTATAAAGGAGAAACGTACCCTTGATGACATCTGGAGCATCCTGCTCCTCCTGTGCCCTTATAGCATAGGCTTTGGCTGGTTTTCTGCCTTCTGCTCTCTCCACAGACTCTGACACAGGTTTCTGTGAAGTACCGGCTGCCTCAGCCTTACCCGGCCTTCTACCCCTTGGAGCTGGAGGGGCAGGCCTATCAGTTGATACCGGAGTGGATGTAATAGTTCTGCGAGAACAATCTCGGACTAGGTGGTCTGTAGATCCACACCGTAAACAAGCACCTAGCATCCTCTAACATTCACCCTTATGCCATTTTTGGCAATGTGGGCAAGCAACAGATACTGTTGGGGCTAGTTCCCTGTACCCTGTTCCTGGAGAGCTAGCCATTGAAGGGGTGGACTGGCCTCTCCTTGGTGCAAACTGAGATTTGGGCCTCTGTGACTGACCATGACTTGGTGCTCTACTAAAACTCTGAGTAGGCGAACCTCTGAATTTCTTGCTAGGGGCAGAAGATGTACCGGTCTGTCCCTGACCTCTTTTCTGCTGTCTGTCCCTTCTATTCTGCTCATTCATTCTAACTTTTTCAACTTTCAGTGCAGCTTCCACTATCTTGGCAAACTCTGTAATCCCCATGGCTGTAATCATTACTTTAATGTTATCATTGAGTCCTTCCTCAAATCTCTTGCATCTCTCTGCCTCATTAGGGACTATTTCCCGCCCATAGCGGCTCAGTCTGACAAATTCTCTTTCATATTCAGCCACTGTTAGCTGTCTCTGGCGTAGGGTAATAAACTCCCTTCTCTTCTCTTCTAGGTATACACTGCCTACATACTTCTTTCTGAACTCAGTGAGAAAGAAATCCCAAGTTATCTATTGCGGTGGCACCTCACTAGTTACTGTATCCCACCACTGGTATGCATCATCCTGTAGTAGTGATACAACAACTTCCAAATTCTGCTCTGGAGTACAATAAAGTTGTTTCAAGACTCTTCCAGTTCTGTCCAACCAGTTTTCAGCTGTGACAGAATCATCTTCCCTTTTGCCCAGAAAATCCACTGCTCCAAACTTCCTGAGTTTCTCCATATGAGATTTTTGATGTGGAGGTGGTAGTGGTGGCATAACTCCTAGCATCTGTCTAAAGAACTCAGCCATTTGCTGAAATGTGGCTGGTGCATTTGGTATTGGTGGAACCGGTTCTCTCCTGTCTCCTGGTTCAGTCATAGATGGAGCATGACTTTCCACTTCCTCATCGACCGCTCTCTGTGATGTGGAGTCCATATTCTGATCATAATAACAAAACAAATAAAAAGATCTGCATTAGAGTCATCTTAACACTTATAATGCAATGCATGATGTGCAATCTATCTAGGTCCAGAAACACCTAAACCGTGCTCTGATACCACTAAATATAACACCCCTCACCCGTCTACACTGTGAAATGACCAAAATGCCCCTGTGCCTTAATTTTGAGTTCTTAACCCAAAATAATTATTTCTCTTCTTCTAATTAATTTATATCAAATATAAATTAATTAATTAATCTCTATTAATTAATTTCTCATTAATTAAATTCATATTTAAACACTTTAAATATAAATTTAACTTATACTATACATCCAATCATCTAGATTTGGTTTCAAGTCATACTAGGAACTTTGCAATCTAATTGTAAACCAAACACATTTAATTAATCAATTAAACTCTTTAATTAATTAATTAATCATATTTAAATAGGTGATAACTTGTGCATGTGTGTGACTTACTAGGCTCATCACTAATTGGCAATGAGACATGATATCAACTCTTAATATCATCATAACTCTTTCTTACCATAAATGATTTCTCTAAATCATTTTATGCACCTCATAGACCATGGTTAACACCTAGCATAGCATGCCATGGACACCCAATTAGTAATAAGGTTTACCTTAAATGAACCCATAATCATATGTTACCATGTACTAGAATCTCTCTGTTACAAAATCCCAACTCAAGCTGGAGTCATGGTTTATGTCAAACTCCATTTGCTATGAATATTATGTTCTCTTTTAATTCCAGTTCTTGATTAAAAAGATTTTCTCATCAGAAATTCTTTTCTGATTAAATCTATCTGTCCTGGCCAGGAACTTGAAACATCAAGAACAATTAAATGAACATAGGATTTTATCTCTATTTACTTAGAGGAACAGATTCTATCTTGATCAACACCTACCTACATATATAACTAGTAGGAGCCAACACATGCCCATATACCCATACACAGTACAAGTGTGAAAGCAGTATCAAACTCAAACTACCTGTATACAAGATAACTGTGCTATCTCAGGTCTAAAGATTATATGCACTGATATGATTTATGACAAAACATTGACAAGAGTAAACTCCATGTGCTTGTCATAAGTGTCACTGGTTCGGCCTGCTTATCATTTATAAGTACCTATCATGTTTGTCATATGGCATGAGACTCACCATTCCATCTTATTTATATCTCATATAAATAACTTGGGAACAAACATGAATACAATCTTTCTGGATAAGTCATGTCCTTATTATGAAGTATCCTCAATTGTTAACCTATTTATGATACTTTGTGCTAGAAATAATGTCACTCATATTCTTAACAACTTAAGAATAATATTTCTAACAAAATATCAATGGATCTTTTCTATTACACATAAATATATTATGTAAATGAAAAAGTGGAAAAGCCTTTTATTAATAAAAATATGTACAAGATACATACTAAATGATATGCTCTAGGGCATACTACTAACAATCTCCCACTAGCACTAGAGCCATTCATTATAATATCTTAGACCCATCTTCTCAAGATGTCAGTCTAGCTGAGTCTATGACATAGGCTTAGTGAATGGATCAACTGGATTTTCAGCTGATGCTATTTTCTGCATGGCTACATCGCCTCGCCCAACTATTTCTCTGATAATGTGGTAGCGCCTTTCTATGTGTTTGGATTTTTTGTGAGACCTTAGTTCCTTAGCCTGTATGACTGCTCCATTATTGTCACAGTGTAGTGGAACTTCTGACTCAATGGAAGGAACTACTGCAAGTTCTGTCACGAACTTCTTTATCCAAACAGCTTCCTTTGCGACATCGATGCGAGATCGATGCGACAATATACTATACTCGACCTCGTAGTGGAATCTGCATTCGTGCTCTGCTTGGAACTCTTTCAACCGATCGCACCTCCATTACAAATGAACACATATCCGGATGTAGACTTTCTATCATCGATATCGATTGGAAATCGAATCGTGATAACCATCCAATTGCAAGTCTCCACCTCCATAGATCAAGAATAAATCCTTAGTTCTTCTCAAGTACTTAAGGATATTCTTGATGACTATCGATGTTCCAAACCTGGATTGGATTGATACCTGCTAGTCAAACTAATAGCATATGCGATATCCGGCCTAGTACACAATATTGCATACATTAAACTTCAAATAGCCGAAGCATATGGAATCTTGGCTATTTTATCTCTTTCTTCAGGTGTCTTTGGAGACATCTCTTTAGAAAGATGGATACCATGTCTCACTGGTAACAATCCTCTCTTGGAATCAAGCATGTTAAACCTCTTTAACACCTTTTCCAAGTATAGACTTTGGGATAAACCAATTATTCTTTTCACTCTATCTCTATAGATGCGAATCCCAAGAATATAGGTTGCCTCCCCTAAGTCTTTAATGGAGAATGTATTTGACAATCATATCTTTACAGTTGTCAACATACCTGTGTCATTACCCATCAACAGTATGTCATCCACATATAAGACAAGGAAAGTAATAGCACTGTCACTAACCTTCTTATATACACATGGCTCATCCTCATTTTTTATAAAACCAAAGGATTTAATGGCTTCATCAAAACGGATGTTCCAACTCCTCGAAGCTTGTTTCAACCCATAAATGGATCGCTTTAGCTTGCATACCTTAGAACCATCTTGGGATTTAAAACCCCTAGGTTGTTCCATGAAAATGTTTTCTTCAATGTATCCATTGAGAAAAGCTGTTTTGACATCCATTTGCCAAATCTAATAATCATAGTATGTAGCTATTGCTAATAGAATCCTAATTGATTTAAGCATGGCAATAGGCGAGAAAGTCTCCTCATAGTCGATTCCTTGCCTTTGGCGAAACCCTTTCGCTACTAGCCTTGCCTTATAGGTCTCTACCTTTCCATCAGAACCAATTTTCTTCTTGAAAACCCATTTGTTTCCTATAGGTACAATACCTTCAGGTAGGTCAACAAGATCCCAAACTTGATTCTTATACATGGAATCAATTTCAGATTTCATAGCATCAATCCATTTTGTAGAGTCTATATCTGATATAGCTTCTTCATAGGTAAGTGGATCATCTCCATGATTTAATTCTTCATGAGTAGACAACTCTTGTTCTTCTTCATGAAGGAAACCATATCTCACTGGTGGGTGAGATACCCTGGTTGTTCTACGAGGAACAGTTGTAGATGTTTCATCAATGGGTGTAGGTTGACTAGATGGATCTATATCCATCTGATCTGTTGGTTGGTCAGAATTCTCCAATTCCAACTCTATTTGCCTTCCTTTGCCACCTTCTTGAACAAACTGTAGTTCAAAAAATGTGACATCTCTACTTATCACAACCTTTTATGAAGTAGGCAAATAAAAATAATATCCAAAACTATCTTTTGGATATCCAACAAATCGACCTTTTTCTGATCTGGTTTCCAATTTATCAGTGTTCAGCTTTTTGATATAAGCTGGACAACCCCAAATCTTAACATGCTTAAGACTTGGTTTTCTTCCATGCCATATCTCATAAGGTGTGGAAGAAACTGGTTTTGATGGAATCCTATTCAGAATATACAAAGTTGATTCTAATGCAAATCCCCAAAAGGAGATTGGTATATTAGTATAGCTCATCATACTACATACCATATCCAATAGGGTACGATTTCTCCTTTCAGATACATCATTCAGCTGTGGCGTTCCTAGAGGAGTCAGCTGGGAAACAATGTCATGCTCTCTCAAGTATTTATCAAATTCAGTACTCAAATATTCACCTCCACGATCTGATCGAAGAGCTTTAATACTCTTTCCTGTTTGATTTTCTACTTTAGATTTAAATTCTTTGAACTTTTTAAAGGATTCATGTTTGTATTTCATCAAATACAAATACCCAAACCTTGATTTATCATCAGTAAAGGTAATAAAATAATGAAAGCCCCCTGTAGCCATTTCTTTAAATGGACCACATACATCACTATGTATTAACTCAAAAATATTTTCAGCTCTTAGCCCTTGTCCAACAAAGGGTGATCTAGTCATTTTGCCCTGAAGGCAAGATTCACAAGTTGGAGTAGAGCCCAATGAGGATATAGAATCTCCATTTTCTCCAGTTTTGCAATCCTATCTTCTGCAACATGACATAACCTTAAGCGCCAAATATATTTTGAACTTGAGTTGATTTTTACTATGGCATTGCATTCATTTAGATCACTTGCATTTATTTTGTGTTTGTCATTATTATCCAAATAATAAAGACCATCATTCATATAACCCGAACCAACATATTTATTTCCAAAATAAATATTGCAAACATCATCTGTGAACTGAAATTCATAGCCATTTCTAGTCAAACTAGATATAGAAATGATGTTTTCAAAAGCATCAGGTACATATAAAATTTTATCCAAACACAAAACATGTCCAAACATATAAAAAGATTTAGATCCTATGGCTAAAGCTTCAACGGTTAAGCCATTGCCAATCCGGACTCTAACATCTTGAGAACGCAAGCTGCTACTAATTGCTAGTTCCTGCATATCATTAGAAATGTGAGAACTGGCACCAGTATCTAAAACCCAAGCTGTAGATGAACTATGAGTATCATCAGAATCTAAATAATAAGATATGGACATACCTTTCAAAGGTTTATCCTTCTTGTCCTTCAAAGAAGCAAGATACTCTGGGCAGTTCCTTTTCTAGTGCCCATCCTTCTGGCAATGGAAACACTTTCCTTTGCCTCCATCAGCTTTAGTCTTCCCTTTCTGTTTTGTTATTTTCTTATAGGACCAAGAATCTGAGGTTTCTTTTTCTTATTACCCTTCTTCTTGTTGGACTTTCCAGTAGAAGAAGATGCAATCAAAGCTACCTCTTTTCCTTTATTGCCCAGCATATTCTTTTGGGCAATAACTAGCATGTTGAGTAACCAGCTAAGGTGCATTCCTGTTGAGTCATATGGAAATTTGTCACAAAATTCCCAAAAGACTCAGGAAGGGACTGAAGGATCAAATCCGTCTGTAGTTGGAAATCCGTCTATAGTTGGAAATCCATGTTGTAGTTAGACTCACTATTCCATCTTATTTATATCTCATATAAATAACTTGGGAACAAACATGAATACAATCTTTCTGGATAAGTCATGTCCTTATTATGAAGTATCCTCGATTGTGAACCTATTTATGATACTTTGTGCTAGAAATAATGTTACTCATATTCTTAACAACTTAAGAATAATATTTCTAACAAAATATCAATGGACCTTTTCTATTACACAAAAATATATTATGTAAACAGAAAAGTGGAAAAGCCTTTTATTAATAAAAATATGTACAAGATACATACTAAATGGTATGCTCTAGGGCATACTACTAACAGTAGGGGTAGTATGTGATCTAAAGGATAGAAATAGAGATCACATAGTGATTCATGGCTATTATTCCTTGAGTTCCTCATTAGCTTCTTATTGTTTGAGACAAAAGTATACTCTAAGTAAAGGAAAAGATAAGGATAGAAGTTAGCATGGGTAAATCGTAGAATATGTGTATGTATAGAAGAAGTGCAAAAGATAAAAATAAAATAGTTGGATCGAGTGTAGTAGGAGAGATAACCTGAATACCAGTAGAAGTACCAGCCAGAGTGGTTAGAGGACCAATTTTGAGTAACATCAAAGTATTGATGACTTGATAGAGACAGTGAAGGGATATAAGTTCCTGACATGATAGTCAGATCAAGAAAGAGAGTAGCACCAAAG
The DNA here is from genome assembly GCF_030052815.1 of Hevea brasiliensis. Taxonomy (NCBI): domain Eukaryota; kingdom Viridiplantae; phylum Streptophyta; class Magnoliopsida; order Malpighiales; family Euphorbiaceae; genus Hevea; species Hevea brasiliensis. Next base: position 78,400,640 of record NC_079501.1, read on the forward strand.
AATAAAATAGTCATGTTCTATTTTGGGTAAGATAAAAGAGATGAACTAATGAGCAAACCGAATAGCCAAGTATAGGATAAGATTAGGAAGACCAAAGTGAGATATAAAGTACATAAAGTGCCATCCTGGGCAAGGTAAATAGGATGAACCGAAAAGCAATATTAGAAAGCCCACACCGAGATTACATGATTAAGGATAGTTGTCAAGATATAGGATCCAGAAGTATAGGACTTAGAGCAGGTCATAGTTCGAGCAATGTCAGGAGCCAAAACATGGAGTTCAGAGTTGCAGGATATGGATCAAATGTTGTCTATTCCTGTTCTTGAGATGGAGTAGGTAGCACTAGAATAAGATCCATTTAAACTTCTAACAGTGTGAGGAAAGTTAGTTGAGGGATGCAACCAGAGCAGGCAAAAGTTATAGGATGTGCAATGGTGTCTTGAACTGTCCTATTAGGCAAAGAAGTGAATTAATAAGTGGTAAGTTAAATAAAAGTAAACCTAATGGTTCAAATAGGAATGACGAACAAAAAGGATAGTGAAAAATGGCACATAGGCTTAGGTCTTGAGAAGAGATGGTGATATAGCATTTATGGGGTCTGTGATCAAGGATTATGTAAGCATTTTCAGTATGACCAATAGGGTCACTTTATAAGGAAACATGAATGAAAATAAGTGACAAAATGACAGTAGGAGATAGAGTCGGAAGAAATATGTATAAGTAATAGTCACAAGTCACTGAAAAGTACCAAAATAAGAGTTATGGCAGCAAATATGATTGGAATCAATTCTGGAAGAGTTTGTTAGTAAGATGTATCTTTTAAAATATAGTAAGAGGTAAGGATGTAAAAGAACAAGGATAAGCATAAAAGGTAAAAATGCAGTATAAGTAAAGATAGTAAATCTCAAGATAATATATCAGGCAAATCGATGGTACAATAGAAGGATTGTTGTAGCTGATACCTTATAGGAAGAGATTATGAAATTTCAAGAAAAAGGCCAAGAGACATGGGTTGAGTATTATTCTATAGACAATAGTGTGCTGATGATTGTAGGATTAGATTTTTCCTTCTCTTCAAGTTTAGCTTGTGCTTTTAGCTCAAGAAGACTGCATAAGCAAGGGAAATTGTGTCGAGGTAACCTGGTATTTAAGAAGTTGGTAGGCACTAGTCCGTATGCATTCTCTTTAAAAAGAAAATGACGATAAGTGTGTATCTAATGTTAAGTATAAAGGACGATTAAAGAAGTTACTGGAGTTAAATAGAGCTAGTTACCAGGGTTTACAACCCTTCTGAACTATAAGCTAGAGGAAGCACTATTTGCTAATAAGTTACAATGAATGAAATTGTTGCTGATGGGAAAATTTAAGGCTAAAGTTTGGAGAGCTGTAGGCAATATATGTGGTTATATTAAGGAGAATGGACATGTAAAGTATTTTATCTGAAATTATGGCGTAGCACACATTTCCCACAGTCATGTTAGTTCAGGTGGAACTTATAGTTTCAAAGGCTTCTATCTAACTATGATGAATAATTTCCTATAAAGGGTAGTAGGGAATGATAATGTTCTAATGGTTAAGTTGGGAAAGGAGACAGAAAAAGAATTTTCTAGGGTCAATTACAAGTGTTACATAATGTGAAAGATGTACTGGTAAGAGCCAATCGTAAGGTTAGAATTCCAGAAGTAATGAAACTACTAATCAAGATAGGACTAAGAAATAAAAAGAAGGTTAAAGTTGATGATGGGATGGACATCCTTAAAGGAAAAGGTATAAGGGTGACGGAGAAAAAAGGTTAAAAAATAAATACAGTAGGTTGGAAAGATGTTAACAATAGCAAAATAGGAAAAGGAAATGGATAAGATTCAAAAAAAAGGAGAAAAGCTCGGTAGAGTTGGTAACAATGATGAGAATAAGAAGAATAAATATGCTAGGGACATACTAAGGCATGTTTAAAATAAGTTATGGTAAGATGATAGATTCAAGGAGTAGTAGAATCACAATTTAAGTGTTAATGTGTCAGGAAGTACATCACATAATAAGAAATTTTAGGAAAAAGTCAAGATATATCCATTCCAAAGGAGGAGTGGGAAATGATAAAGTTGCATGAACTAGGTTGTCAAGGAATACAAACACTTTTATCATATAATACACTTGGCACTTGGATGGAGTTCTATAGGACTAGATGCATAAGATGGATAGGAATTTGCCTAAGGACCTTACTAATGACATAAGGTAGATTAGAAATTTGAAGTGTCATGGGAGCAAGAGGATGCACAAGTGTTGACCATTGAGGTCATAGGACAAGTAAAGATATCGAACAAGATGCCTATGATAGGTGCTATAGGAAAGCATCTCATAGGATACTATAGGATAAGGAACATAAGTCATGTCTCTAGAAAGCAGAGATTGTTGAAACAGAGGTATAGGGACTGAAGTCACTAAGAGATACGTTAAGGCACAATGAAGAAGAGAGAAGCACCAAAGCTAATGGAAGTTATGAGATATCAAGTCAAGCACAGTGGAGGTATAGTAAGTACTGAGGATGTCAGTAAAAGATTAAGGAGTGGTTTGAGGTATGAGTTTCGCTATGAAATGACGATGATAGCTAGGATACTACAGCAGGCAAAAGAGCTATGCGGATCCTAGGCGGAAATATGTAGAGTTTGCAGTGGGTGATTATGTATTCCTAAAGGTCTTCCCAATGAAAGGAGTCATGAGGTTTGGGAAGGAAGGCAAGCTGCCACCTAGATACATAAGACCTTTTGAGGTCTTTGATAGAGTTGAAATAGTTGCTAACTAGTTGGAGTTACCATCAAGCCTTTCTCATGTCCAACCAGTATTCCACATCTCCATGCTGAGAAAGTATGTTCCTGACATGTGCTGCAACTAGATGTAGTAGAGTTGAATTAGAACCTGACCTTCGAGGAGCAGCCTGTAACCATAGTAGACTATCAGATGAGGCAACTATGTTCAAAGCAGATCCTTATAATTAAGGTTTTATGGAGGAGCCAATTAGTGAAAGAATGCACTTGGGAGTCAGAGCGGAATATGCACAGCAAGTACTCATACTTATTCAATATGTAATCCTGTAATTTTATTCTACCTTCTATAAAATTCGAGGACGAATTTTCTGTAAGGGGGGAAGAATGTAACATCCCTAATTTTCAAATAATTATTTTATATGTAAATATTTTATTCTAACCCTGGTATTGTGGACTTTGCGTAAGTACTTTCATTTCGTGGATATTTGATCGTCACCCAGATCTACAATTTCGGGCCAAGCAAATAAGCTGCTAAAACTATTTATGAACCAGGTCAAAGTTATAGGCTACCCCACCATTTGCAGATGCCCCGGACGCATTTCAAGCATTAGAATTGGCATAGATAAATCCAAACCCAAAGTTTCTTTAGTTATTTAGTATCAGGTTTAGAATAAAAATTCATAACATATTCGAGGGTTATTAGAAAATTATAATTTTTTTTGCAATAACTTTATAATATTGTTGAGGATCGTGGGGAAAAATTTTAGAATTTTTAGAGTTTATTTGAGTGATTGTTGTAGAATATCTATTTTAGGGGCTAAAATGTACTTTTTTAAATTTCTGACTATTGCCTGGTTTGGAGGGCCCAGGAGGGGCCATATGATATTAGTGAGATATGGGTTGAGATGTGTGATTCTAGAAGTGTTATTTGAACCATTGTGTAAGTTGGGTAGATCCTAGGTGTAGGGGAAACTTTACAGAAATTTCAGCAAAATCTTAGAAACTATTTTGATTTTATGTTTTAAATCAATTATTTAGTTTTATCAGTCTTTTGATAGAAGTCAATGTGCATGTTTAGGTGATTGGTACCAACCGTCTTCTCCTTTTAGCCGGACTAATTGCAGTCCAGTCGACTAATCCGTGAGTAGATATTTATTTTATTTACAATTTCAATATTATTATATTTCTGACATGCTCATATATCACTTATACTTATATTTATGTAGTTAAATATTAGGCATGCCTTGTTTTGCATTTATACTTGATGATATTACTTTGATTGCTGTGTTTTGATAATCTGGAGCTGTGTGTGTGAGTTGGTGTGTATGTGAAGTATATAGATATGGGTAGGATGGGTAGACGCAGCTGGAGCTTGACTCGCTAGGACCCGATCCTTATTATGGATAAGTCGGGGTAGACACAGCTTTGAGTTGATCTTGCTGGCTCCTGCATATGGATTATTAAGCAAAAGTCCGGCTCGAGTTGATCTCGTTAGCAGGCCTTGGATTAAGAGAGCTAGGTAGGGGAATCAACTCCCCATATATGTATGCGTGAGTATGAATATAACTTGGATGCGTGAGTGCTCCAGATTATCTTTGATGTGACCTGACTTATTTGCATTACTTGTGTGAAGATGATGCATTTCATTTCTAAGGATGCCATTAGAATTAGATAGTTATAGAAATTGTAGGTAAAATAAATATTTACTCTCCGAGTCGAATGCTCACTCCTGTTCACTATTTTTCCAGGATACAGGAGAGCCTTGTTGTAAAGGACCTATTCCTTTCCTCATAGGTCCATTTATGTTCATTTTGTATAATTTATGTAATCAAGAGAAGTTTTAGAACTCCGCATGTGTAGGAGTAATTTAATTTGATTTGGATTGTAAAACATTATGTCTCTTTTCTTTTGAAAATTTGTAAACATCTTTATGATGCATGTGATGTTGAATGGACTAGGTATATGGCTTAGTTTGAGGGAGCTAAGCTCCCATTTGATCTTATTGTGATCTATGGATGATTGTGAGGGTGAGCTGAGCTCCCTGATAGATTGGATTTTTGTATTTACAAGTCGGGTGAGCCCAAAGCTCCTCGTTAGATGGTCCACATTATGGTCAGATTCTGTTCTATTGTTTCCCTGAAATTGGGCCAAATTTGGGTTTATGTTTGGGTTGAAAGATAATTGGGCTTACTACAGGCTTCGGGGGCCTTATGCTAACCCAAGTCCTAGTGTCAGTCAGCCTGCGAGTTCAGGTCGTGACAAGAGTAAAATAAATTTAATTTAATATAATTTTATATAATGTTGAATTTCTAATTATTTTCAATTCAATTTTTTAATTTTATTTGATAAAATTAACTATGGACACTTGTATCAATAAATATCAATATTATTAATTTTTATTTGATATATAATATTTTATATAGTTTTATACTTTTTTATAATATGGAGAAAATTTTTTAAAATAAGATTGATAAATATATTAACACTATTAAATTATGTATAAATAATAAATTAATAACTAAAATTTTCTTTTTATATAAAAAATAAAAAATTAATGCTAATAGAATAAAAAACACTAACATTAGTGTGTTATTATTTTTTATTGGAATGATTATATTTAAGAACGTGTAGATAATTATTTAATTTACTACAAAATAGTTTGTCAAATTAATTTGTAACATATTTTTAAATTAAATTCTTTATAATTATTTTTATAGAAGTAAATTTCAAATTTCAATAAAGAAAATTGCTGTATCCAAATAAAAAAAATTATTAAATAATGTAATGTTTGTATTCATATGAAAATTAAACTATTTTAATATCAAAATATTAATTAGTGTTTATATTTAAATATAAATTTATAGCATTTTTTAAACTTTTAATAATGTATCATTTTAAAATAAAATAATAGTATTATAAATTCCAATCATTCTATTAATTATGTTAATTTTACAATTAAACTCAAGCCTAACATATTATGTAAATTTTTTATTTTTTAAATAATATATTTATCTATTTAATTTTTTCTCGTACATATAAATTATTTTGTATGCTTTGTATGCAATTATATATTATTTAAAAATTTTATATTCATATAATTTTATTATATATTATATACTAATAGGATTTATAAATTCAATTTTAATTAGAACTAACTTATGTAATAATGCAATAATTAAGAATTTTAGAAATATATCTTTAATTAAAAAAATATAGATTTGTTTTATATGTAATGTTTTTGAAATAAACTTATAAGAAATTAAATTATAAGAAAACTTTAAAAAATTAATAAAAAAATTCAAATGTTTAGCTGGCAAAAATTAGTTTTTTTTTTTCTTGTTCATTATGTAAATTCAAATATAATTATATTAAAATATTTTAATATGAATAATTATAAAATGATTCATAGAAATATATTATGATTCATAAAAATATATTATGATCCATTAAAAAAATGATTTATATAAATAAAATATGAAGGAATTTTTATAAAATTTTATTTTAAACTATATTATAAGAAAAATTCAATTAAGTAGAATTTAAATGTAAGTAGGACTAAAAATTTTAGATTTATATAAATTCTAAAATTATATAGACAATTACATTTTAAAGTTTTAAGAATTTTAAATGATAAATTTTAAATTAAATAATAGAAAATATAATTGTAAATATTATAAATAATGAAGGGCAAAGCCAATGTTCTCCTCTCCCTTCACACATTTATATATTATATAGATTACATAAAATTTATATGTCTTAATATTATATATCATATATTTTGATTCATATGATAAATTGAGTTTATATATGATTTTTTTTTTCTAATTATTATTTACTAATTCTTTGAAAAACGCATTAATGAGTTCAAACTCTAATTCAAGAGAGAAAAAAAATCAATGCAATAATATTTATGTTTTACACTTCTCTTCATGAGAAAAAGAAAGAAATGTTAAAAAAATCAATACAAAAAATTTATATTTAAAACTAATTTATCATGAATTATAGCATCCATTATATAAAATATACATATTAAACTATATATAAAATACACATTTTATTTAGTGGATGCTACAATTTATGTAATATATATATTCCTTTCAATTAAATATTCTTTTCAAAATTATTTTGTAAAAATATATAAATTTATTTTCACAATTTATATTTGAATACACAGATTTATTTAATTTGATTCAAAAGATAATTATGTTAATTGAAATTAATAAACATAATTTTTAGTATAAAGTTTTAATTAAAAATAAATATAAAATAAAATTTATTTTTAAATATATAATTTAATCAATGGACTAAAAATGTTAGACGTTTATATTAAATTAGGATTATATCGTAAACTTTTATTTATTAATCAAATAAAACTTCAGGTACTATATTATAATTTATCGTTAACTTTTTGAATTCAATTTTGGATACAATTACGATAAATTCTAAAAGTGTGGTTATTTCACACAAAATTTGAAGTTATGAATATCTATATAATATATAAATATGTGAATGAAGAGGGAAACATTTGTCACACCCTATCCCTTGTAAGGCACGACATGTTCTCGTAGCATACCTAATGAATTACCGAACTCCACCTATAGATAACCCATTAGTTATGCTACAAAGGATTTTAAAACAAACCATAACTTTTTATCTTATCAATTCTTTTGAGGAAAACTGCATGAGAATAGTTAAAATTCCATATAAACATTCATTGGAAATAATGATAGACTAAATATTGCAAAAGTTACATTTTCATAAGTCTCAAAGTAAAATACAAAATAGTTACAAACTCAAAATGTGATAGCAATGCAATGCTTTTAAATACAAATTGCTCAATGTTCGTACATCCATACATATATGTGCAAAATACATCAAAAGGAAATTACAGGGGTATACCTATAATATATACCCACAAACATTACTAAAATGCTGCTTCCAAGTCTCTCACTTGGCAGCCTTCTCCTTTCCCTTACCTGCGACAACATAAAGAAGCTATTGCTGAGTATATCACTCAGTGGTGCACAACTAATAACTTTAAAACTTAAGGTAAAACACAATTTGTCAAAGCATGATAAATCACATTTTTCTTAAGCATGAAAACTTCACAATAGTTCTAAGTTCATAAGAGCCATTTATTGGAATAATATTTCAAATGAGAAATCATACTTCATAAATCACAATTCACAAAACATTAGTGTTGCCAACATCAACACACAGTTCAGGCCATGACACAAAATTTCACGATCAGTGCTGTGTTATACGCCACGACAAAGCAATCTCAACTTCACTAACCGTTATTAATGAGGAAAGGGCTAGCTAGCTAATGAGTACTCATGTAGTCTTACCCCACTAATCGTTATTAATGGGAGACATAATCAATATCAATTATCAACCCCAAGTAGCCGTTACTACTAGGGAGTTCCGAAAGGGACTGCCATGCTAACTGTGATTTCAAAACAGTTTCCAAAAAATTTTCACTCAACAATAACATTTATAAACCAATGAACACATTCAAATTCATCATAATATCCATATAAATGTGGCAACACTCAAATTTCTCAAATGCAAGAGAAAAGCCATATTTCAATCAAAGTAAACTTGTTCAAAGCAAACTCATTCAAATAAACACATTCCAAACAATTTACAAGTTTAAAAACGAAGAAAAGGTTAGTTGTGCATAAACCTTCAATGCTCTCCTTTCTTTTTACTCACTATTCCTTGTCTGTCCCAACCTCTATTTATACTAAAAATACACCAATAAAATGTCTCAATACGCATTTCAATTGCTGCCAAGAACTCATTACATGAATGTCTAATGCATCCCAAATTAGCTTCGCAAATATTTGAAAATTTTGGTTTTGGACAACTTAGTACCCCAATATTTTAATCCAATTTTTATCTAGTTTTGATCATAATTTGATGAGGTGTTCTTCATGAAAATTGTTCATCTAGGTCTTAACTTTATTTTCCTTTTTTAATCGCCTAATTCGGAGCTGTGTAGCTCAAGTTATGCCTAAAACACGATTACTGTTCATGTCACTATTCATGCTGCAGATTTAGTTCTAGCAGATTTATCGATCCAACTTCGTTCAGCAATTCGATCAAGTTAAGTCCATAATTTGGTCTAATGTTCTTCATATGAAATGTTCTACTATGTCTTAGATTTTCATCGGTTCAAGAATCGCCTAAATTGAAACTTTCTAGAGAGAGGTATAGCCATGCAAAGTTTACTGTTCATATGGTAAATCTGCAATTCTGCAGATTTAGTGATTCAACTTTGCTCAGAAATTTGACTGGGTTAAGTCCATAATTTGCCTCAAGTTCTGCAAATGAAATGTTCTACTATGTCTTAGGTTTCCATCGGTTCAAGAATCGCCTAAATCGGAGTTTTCTAGAGAGAGTTATGGCCATGCAAAGTTTACTGTTCATATGGTCAAATTCTGCAGGTTCCAGATTTCTGTCTCCAAGTTCAAGGCTCGTTTCGGATAGCTTAAGGTCATTTTCGGGGCAGGGTATCTTCACGAAAATTCTAGCCCTATGTCTTAAGTTTCATTTTCAATTGATTTCACACCAATCAGAGTTGTGTAGCTTAATTTATGGGCTATCAAACACACTAAACTCAGTGTGCAAATTCTGCCCTAAGTTAAAATTTTCATTTCTTCAATTACTTCCACTAACCAATCTCAATTCACATTTAATTCACCCAAAATGACTATAATTTAGCATTAACACACCAATGGCACTTCCTAGCACAAAACTTATAATTTTCAAATACCAAAGTTTGCAATTTCCCTAATCCTACCATTTCATTATCTCCATTCATCAACCCAATGTCAATTCAAACTAAATAAACCTCAAATGACCATAATTTAATACTACACACACCAGTTTCACTCTCTAGCACCAAAACCCAATTTTCCTATGAACCCTAATCTTCCATAATTTTATTTATGCAATCCCATAAAATCTTACTACTCCCAATCATGCATACTACCTCAATTTAACTTATATTTATCATCAATTTAACTAAAATACATCAAAACCCTAATTTTCCCTAAGTTGGCCAAAACCCTAGTTTAGGTTCCATGCATGTTTCCTTTCAATTTCTCATGAAATTTCATCATAAGTTAACTTCATTCAAGGCTTATACAACTAATCTAACATGAAAAAAAAACTTACCTCAAGTGACCACTTTTGATCTTTAATTTCTTCTAATTCTTTTGTTCTCTTAGCTTCTAATCTCTCAATGAAACATAAATTTGATATTTTCTACCAATTAGATAGAAAACCCATGGAGAAAAAGTGGAGAAAATCAAGGGTTGAGAGAGGTTGTAAGTGGAAGAATTAAGAGAGAAGAAAGAAAAGAGAGGGAGAGGAGGTGTGTGGGAGGGCAACTAAATGAGGGAGGGAGGAAGATGACTTCCTTTTATACTTATCCCAATTTTTTATTTATTTAATTAATTAATTTTTATTGAGTTGTTCAAAACCCATTGGTCCTAAAATTTTAATTGGGTCAAAATGGACTTAAAATTCTAGATTTTTGTTTCTTTTATTTTTCTTTCACTTTATACTTGAATTCTTTTCCTAAAAAAAATTATTTCATAATTCAATTCATTAATTTCACTTAAATTAATTAACATTTTGGTCAAAAGTCAACTCTTGAGGTCAATTGACCAAAATGCCCCTCATCGGGTCATAATCCCTCTTTTTCAATATACCCGGTGAGTCCTTATATTTTTTTGTCATTTGAATTTTTATTGTGTCTATCTCAATTGATTTTCTATTTATTTTTGGTCCTCAAGGTGTCTTTGAATAGTAATAGTCACATGCCAAAAATGGTACTATTCACAACTCGGAGGTTCGAGGTGTTACAATTCTCCCCTCCTTAAAAATAAAATTTCGTCCTCGAAATTTACCTGGTTTCATTCTCTGAATAGCTATGGGTGCTATCTCCTCATGTCCTCCTCATACTCCCATGTAGCCTCCTGGCCTGAATGATGGTTCCACAGCACTTTCATTAGAGGTATTTGCTTGTTCCTCAGCTGCTTCACCTCATGTGCCAAGATCTTTATGGGCTCTTCATCATATGTCAGGTCTGGATTCACCTCAATCTCCTTTACTGGCAAAATGTGAGAGGGGTCTGATCTGTACCTCCTCAATATGGAGACATGGAAGACATTGTGAATCTTTTCCAACTCTGGAGGCAATGCAAGTCTATATGTCAATGCACCCACTCTTTCAAGAACCTCATATGGCCCAATGAAGCGAGGACTTAGTTTCCCCTTTCTACCAAACCTCATGATCTTCTTCCATGGGGAAACTTTCAAGAACACCTTGTCATCCACACTGTACCGAATATCTCTTCTCTTTAGGTCAATATAGGACTTCTGTCTATCCGTTGCAACTTTGAGTCTGTCTCTAATGAGCTTAACCTTTTCTTCTGTCTGCTGCACTAATTCTGGGCCAATCAACTTCCTCTCGCCCACTTCATCCCAACACAAGGGAGTTCTACACTTTCTGCCATAAAGTGCTTCATATGGAGGCATCCCGATGCTTGACTGATAACTATTATTATAGGCAAATTAAATTAAAGGCAAGTGTGTGTCCCAACTCCCTTCAAACTCAATCACACAAGCCCGAAGCATATCCTCCAAAATCTGAATGACCCTTTCAGATTGGCCATCTGTCTGTGGATGGAATGCTGTACTGAAGTTCAATCTAGTTCCTAGGGCTTTTTGGAGACTACCCCAGAATCTAGAAGTGAACCTTGGGTCTCTGTCTGACATAATAGACACTGGCGCTCCATGTAACCTCACAACATCATCAATGTAGAGTTTGGCCAATCTTTCCAAGCTGTAATCCATCCTCACTGGCAAAAAGTGTGCAAACTTGGTCAATCTATCAACAATAACCCAAACTACATCATGATTATTTTGTATACATGGAAGTCCTATCACGAAATCCATAGTGATTCTTTACCATTTCCACTCGGGAATTGGCAATGGCTGTAGCAACCCTGCAAGCACTTGGTGTTTTGCCTTTATTTGTTGACAAGTTAGGCATTTGGCAACATATTCTGCAATATCTTTCTTCATTCCTCTCCACCAATAGTGCTCTTTCACACTTCTGTACATTTTGGTCCACCAGGGTGCATTGCAAAAGGTGAATCATGTGCTTCCTTTAAAATGGTCTGCCTCAGTTCAACATTCTCAGGAATGCACATTTTGCCCTTATATAACAATAAGCTCTCATCATTTACTGATAATTCTGGTTTCTTGCTATCCCGATCCTCTTCCATTAACTTCACATACTTATCATCCTTCTGTGCAACTACTTTAATTTGTTCTGCCAGCATTGGCTTCACTTGCCAAGTAGCTACCATCTGCCCATCTTCATTAATCTCCAAATTAGCATGCAATGCCCTTAACTCATGCACCATGGACAATGGAGAAACCCTCAAACCAGCCATAGTCTTGTGACTTAAAGCATCAGCTACAACATTAGCTTTTCCAGGCTGATAGTCTATCAAACAATCATAATCTTTTATCAGCTCCAACCATCTCCTCTGCCTCAAATTTAACTCCTTTTGTGTGCCCAAGTACTTCAAACTTTTATGATCTGTGTATATATAACATCTCTCTCCATACAAGTAATGTCTCCAGATCTTCAAGGCAAAAAAAATGGCTGCTAGCTCCAAGTCATGTGTAGGATAATTCCTCTCATGCGGTTTAAGTTGGTAGGAAGCATAGGCAATGACGTTTCTATCTTGCATCAACACATAGCCTAATCCGTTATGAGAAGCATTATTGTATATGGTATACTCCTTACCCAAAGTGGGCAAGGTTAAGACTGGAGCTTCAGTTAAACGCCTCTTTAACTCATCAAAACCTTCCTGGCACCGATCAGTCCACTGAAATTTGGCATCCTTCCTAAGTAGCTTGGTCAGTGGAGATGCTAGCATGGAGAATCCCTTCACAAACCTTCGGTAATACCCAGCTAAACCAAGGAAACTCCGAACTTTCGTGACATTTCTAGGTGGCTTCTAATTAAGAATGGCTTTTACTTTACTAGGATCCACCTGGATACCTTCTGCAGATACAATATGCCCCAAAAATGAAATCTCCTTTAGCTAAAACTCACATTTCGATAGTTTGGCATACAACTGCTTCTCCCTCAAAGTCTGCAATACTATCCTCAAGTGCTTGTCGTGTTCCTCTGCATTCTTTGAGTACACCAAAATATCATCAATGAATACCACAACAAACCGGTCCAAATATGGCCTGAAGATAGTGTTCATTAGTCCCATAAAAGCAGCTGGAGCATTAGTCAACCTGAATGACATTACCAAGAACTCATAGTGGCCATACCGAGTCCTAAAGGCAGTTTTAGGAGTACTTTTCTCTTGCACCCTCAGCTGGTAGTAGCCCGATCTCAAGTCAATTTTGGAGAATACAGTTGCATCCTTCAACTGATTGAACAAATCATCAATCCGTGGCAGAGGATATCTATTCTTTATGGTCACCTTATTCAACTGTCTGTAGTCTATGCATAGGCGAAGAGTACCATCCTTTTTCTTCACAAATAATACTGGTGCTCCCCAAGGTGACACGCTAGGGCAGATGAAACCCTTATCTAACAATTCCTGCAATTGCACCTTTAACTCTTTCAACTCAGCAGGTGCCATCCTATAAGGAGTGATGGAGATTGGCTCCACACTAGGCATAGTATCAATTTCAAACTGCACCTCTTTTTCCGGAGGCAATCCCGACAATTCTTCCGGAAAGATATCCAAAAAATCCTATACAGTAGGAATATCTTTAAGATCTGGACTCCCCACCTGGGTGTCTATCACATGAGCTAGATAAGCTTCACATCCCTTTCTAATCATCTTTCTAGCAAGTGCAGCTTGTGACACTCCTTACCTGTCTACAGTGTAGCCGAGCAAGTTATGCCACTCGGTGTGCTGGAGCACCAATCTATGTTTCTATTACAAATTATCCCTTTCTAATTTATTTATTTTCAATTTTGATAAATCTGAATTTATCCGCAAATTTTATAGAAAATCCGGCAGAGTGCCGACTATAAATTGGAAAAAACAGTTCTTCTGAACCTGTTTAAAAACACTTCTAAAATAAGTTCCAAATCCAAACTCCATTATACACATTCAAGTTAATCTCAAAGTTTCAACATTTCATTTTTCAACATACATAATGCAGAAAACCTCAATAATATGAAATTTCATATATTTACATTAATACATAATTACAGGAGTTTATAGTTACAATCCAAACTAATACAAAATGCAAAATACAAAAGGGCCACCTATAGTCCTAATGTCCTACCATATGCAGTGTAGATGTGAGGTGACTCTGGACCCCGGATGCAACTCTGAAAGCTCACCCCGTCTGATGTTTGCTGGGTTCCCCAGCTAGGTCTCGATGCAATGCGTGGCAAAGCGGACGCTAAGCAATTCTGCTTAGTGGTGACAATATAAAATAATATAAAATAACATAAAATAAAATGAATATGCAGAATGTGTGTTTACATTTTTGGTAGACTTAACTTCTGATATTATTTGCATTATTATTTGATTAAACTTTGGTAAGGTTTATTATCATTGCCCGAGTAACCCATGCTAGTTGACTGGACTGGATAAACGGGTAAACTGGCACTGGGTACTAAGTACCTTAGACCATCACACCATCAGTCACATTGTGTCTCCCGGTGTGCAACAGAATATCTACTAAGCTGTAATAATGATCAGGGTTAAAACCCAAGTATATCAACTCAAATAACATAGCCAAAGGCTATTATTTCACAAAATTACATAGGAAAGCCATGAAACACAGAATGGCATGAAGCCATATGCAGTACTGCTAACAGAACCCTATTGGCATGCCAAGCTATCCAAACCAATCTTGTTAGGTATACTAAGGCATTTTACACTTTTGAGTTTTACAATTTTTGAATTTCAAGTTTTGGTGTTACTATTCACTTCATTAGTCAACCAAAATGTTGACTTTTGCATAGAAAATAGGTACATTGGTTTTAATACTCCCAACATACCACATTTTGCATTTAAAATTTGTTGGTATTGGTTGTCAATACCATTTCTAAGCTTAATGTTAATTAAGTAGAATTTTCAGTTTTCATGCTTCAATTTTACTATTCCATTTGTCATTTTTGCAGTGAGAATTTGGCAAAATAATCAACACGAAAGTTGTTCCTTATTTTGTCTAGTTGAATTTCCTTTTTTGAATCACTCCATTTGGAGTTTTTTAGCTCAAGTTATAGTTCAAAAACTACAACTGGCCGGATTGAAATTTTTTTGAACTGACCATATCCACAGTGCAGTGAATAGTAAATGCAACTCACTTGTTGGATAGGTTCTGGTCATAATTTGGGTTAGGTTCCTTGATGAAAGTTGTTGATCTATATCTCAGCTTATTTCTGGTAAAATTTCAGGTCAATTGGACATTTCTACATTGAGTTATGGCTAAATGAACAATTACAGTTCATTTGGCCATTCTGCAGAAACAGACTGCAGGTCACCTGGATTAAGGCAAGCTTTCGGTCCACTTGGTTTGGTTTTATGGGCATGGTTTCTTCACCAAAGTTGTGCCATTATGTGTCTAATTTCATGTCCAATTGGCGTTGCACCAATTGAACCTCTACAATTCAAGTTATGGCTGCCCAAACCTGCTGGACTCAAGTCCAATTCTGCAGGTCACTCCAATTCTGCAGGTCACTTTCATGGCAGCCATGCCAAACCCAATCCCATCACTCAACACACTTTATTTTTTATTTAAACAGAACTAAATGGTCACTAATTGACCATTCAAACCTATTTTCATCATCACACTGTCAAAATCCCATTTTTCTACCCTAAACCCTAACTCACACATTACCCTTCATGCATTTTTATTGCATTTCTTTAATCCACTTAGTAAATACATATTATGGGAAGCCATGATAGTCTTTTAATTTCATTAAACTCAACACAATCAAACCCTAACCATGGCTACCAAAAATCTAGAGTTTACATACAAATGGTATTCAACAATTTTTTTTCTTTGTAATTTACACTCATTCAAAGTCCTTATCATGAATTTAAAGTAAAATTCATGGTTAGGTCACTAACCTCAAAGAAGTGAGATTTTCCCACTTGCTAAAACTCTTGTTTTCCTCTTCTTTTTGCTCCCAAAAGAATCACCAAGGTGTAAGAGCAAGTTTTTGTGTTGAGAAGTTTAAGTTTTAATGGATGGAAACCCAAGAAATCAAGCTTGGTAAAGCTTTGGTTATGGAGGGCAAAGGGGGGGGGGGGGCATGAAGAAGAAAGAGAGAGGAGCTTCATGAATTTTGGACTTCTTTTTCTTTCTTTTTCTGCCAATTAAGTCTTTTTAAATACCTGGTGACATGTGTCAACACTTGATTGGGTTGGAGACTTTTAATGACATCCTTATGATGTCATAATTTCAATTTCTTTCATTTTTCCATCCTTTTCTTGTCCAATTAATTTCAATTAAATTTTTAACAACATTTAATCATATTTTATGTTATATAAATTATTTATTTAACTGGACAAGTTGGCCCAAAAATCATCTCTGAAGACAAAATGACCAAAATGCCCTTCGTTTGGCTTAACGGGCCAAAATTGTCTGTACCGATTGAAAAATTTTTCTAAATATTTTCTTGGCATTCTAAGGCCATAAGAACCTCAATGACCCTTCTCTGGAGTCCCAAAAATTTTTTTATAATTTTTCTTAAATTTTTTTCTTATTAATATTTGAGTTAATTTTTGGTTCCTTACTTTAGTTTAAATATTTTTCCGAACGTTCTAGCTGTCCGGACCGACACTGATCACCAGAACAATAGACTGTATGGACTAGCTAAAATGAGGATGTTACACAGCTGAAATGATGTTGGATGGCAATAACTGTCTCTCTCCGTGTATCACTCTGTCTGCATACTCGGGAAGACCAAAAGTGACTGTCTTCAGTCTACAATCGATCATGGCGTGATGCCTGGCTAACCAATCCATGCCCAAGGTGATATCATAATCTCGGAAGGGCATGTCAATTAAGTCTGACAGGAATGTATGTCCTTGGATCACCAAAGGACAATCCTTATACAATTTGTTCACCCTAACCTCTTGTCCTAAAGGGCTAGTCACTAGCACATCATAATCCAATTTCACACAAGGAATAGCAACAGCGCATGCAATACTAACACTAGCATAAGAATGTGTAGAACCAGGGTCAAACAACACATATACATCTCTATCAAAAATGGAAAAAGTACCAGCCATAACATCTGATGTCTCAGCCTCATCCCTCTGGCGCATGGTGTACACCCTGACTGGTGCACCACTCTGTTCTGGTTGGCTCACTGTGCCCTAGCTGCCAGAAGTGTTACCTCTACCCCTGCCTCGGCCTCTACTAGCTGTCTGTTGTCCTCTGGAAGCAGAACCTTGAATAGATGCCTCAGTGGTGGTAGGCTGCCCAGACCTGCGAGCAATAGTGCAATCTTTAGCAAAATGCCCACTTCCACCACAGTTGTAACAGGCTCCTATGGCCTTATAACATACTCCTCCATGATTTCTGCCATAGGTTTCATAGGTATGAGCAGGAAAGGAACCCCTAGATGTCTGCTGTCTGAATCTAGGTGACCTCTGCCCTGAGAATCTTCCCCTACTAGATCCTCTATTACTTGGTCCCCCAAAGCTCTTTCTCTTACCCGAATTGTTACTGAGACTCTGACCTGTAGGCTTACTACTCTTCTCTTTTTCAGTAGTTACCTTCTCAAATGCCCCTTTCAGTTCTATCCTTTCCAATTCAAAGGCCTGTGATATCAACCTAGAGAAGTTGTCATGTCGAAACCCAACCACTTGCAATCTCAAACTAGGCCTCAAACCATTTGCATCTGTCTCTACTGGTAGTGAGTAGGCTTCCAGCGTAGTGGCTGAGGTGAGAAAAGTCTCTCTTATACTCGGCTACAGTCTTGTTCCCTTACTTCAAACTGAGAAACTCTTGTAGCTTCATATCCACATAGGTATCAGGAACATACTTCTGTCTAAACTCCCTTAGAAAGTCATCCCATGTCAGCACTGGCGGCTCAGCCAAACTGTGGGGAATGGTCTTCCACCACTCATATGCATCTCCATGCAGCAAGGAAATTGAATATTCAAACTTCAACTCATCTGTGCAGTGCAATTTCTTGAAGACCCTCTCCATCTGTTCTAACCATTGCTCAGCTTCCAATGGGTCCACTGTACCCTTGAACTCTGTTGCCCCATACTTCATTAACTTTTCATATTGTCTGGCTGGGGATGGTGGTTGCACTGGAGGTGCTTGCGCAAGAGCTTGGACTGGTATATTGCCAGCCATTTGCTAAAATAATGCAGCCATCTGCTGAGCAAACTGAGCAGGAAACTGCATGGGTGGGACGGGTGCAGCTGACCCACTGGCATTCTGAGGAGCTGGGGCCTCCCCCTGTACCTCAGCTGCTACTGATTGCTCTACTGTGTGATCCCCCTCTTCCATACTGAATCACAAAGAATTCTACTCCCTGGACAACTAACACAAGGAGATTTCCCTCCATTAGTCCATATTTATGATGTAATGCACTATATGTATCAATTAATGACAGTTGAGCAGTTGTACTTATCAAAATTTTTCAAACATGCAATTTCAAAACTTGTATAAAAACCAAAGCTCTGATACCACTAAAACATGTCACACCTTATCCCTGGTAAGGCACGACATGTTCCCTAGCATACCTAATGAATTACCAAACTCCACCTACAGATAACCCATTAGTTATGCTACAAAGAATTTTAAAACAAACCATAACTTTTTATCTTATCAATTCTTTTGTGGAAAACTGCATGAGAATAGTTAAAATTCCAAGTAAACATTTATTGAAAATAATGATAGACTAAATATTGCAAAAGTTACATTTTCATAAGTCTCAAAGTAAAATACAAAATAGTTACAAACTCAAAATGTGATAGCAATGCAATGCTTTTAAATACAAACTGCTCAATGTCCGTACATCCATACATATAGGTGCAAAATACATCAAAAAAAAATTACAGGGGTATACCTATAATATATACCCACAAATAATACTAAAATGCTGCTTCCAAGTCTCTCATTCGACAGCCTTCTCCTTTCCCTTACCTGCGACAGCATAAAGAAGCTATCGCTAAGTATATCACTCAGTGGTGCACAACTAATAACATTAAAACTTAAGGTAAAACACAATTTGTCAAAGCATAATAAATCACATTTTTCTTAAGCATAAAAACTTAACAATAGTTCTAAGTTCATAAGAGCCATTTATTGGAATAACATTTCAAATGAGAAATCATACTTCATAAATCACAATTCACAAAGTATTAGTGTTGTCAACATCAACACACAGTTCAGGCCATGACACAAAATTTCACGATCAGTGTCGTGTTGTACACCACGACAAAGCAATCTCAACCTCACTAACCGTTATTAATTAGGGAAGGGCTAGCTAGCTAATGAGTACTCATGTAGTCTTACCCCCACTAACCGTTATTAATGGAAGACATAATCAATATCAATTATCTATCCCAAGTAGCCGTTACTACTGGGGAGTTCCGAAAGGGACTGTCATGCTAACTGTGGTTTCAAAACAATTTCCAAAAATTTTCCACTCAACAATCACGTTTATAAACCAATAAACACATTCAAATTCATCATAATATCCATATAAAGGTGGCAACACCCAAATTTCTTACATGCAAGAGAAAAACTATATTTCAGTCAAAGTAAACTTGTTCAAAGCAAACTCATTCAAATAAACACATTCCAAACAATTTACAAGTTTAAAAACGAAGAAAAGGTTAGTTGTGCACAAACCTCCAATGCTCTCTTTTCTCTTTACTCACTATTCCTTGTCCGTCCCAACCTCTTTCTCTGCTGAAAATACACAAATAGAATGTCTCAATACGCATCTCAATTGCTTCCAATAACTCATTACATGAATGTCTAATGCATCCCAAATTAGCTTTGCAAATTTTTGAAAATTTTGGTTTTGGACAACTTGGTGCCCTAATTTTTGAATCCAATTTTTACCTAGTTTTGATCATAATTTGGTGAGGTGTTCTTCATGAAAATTGTTCATCTAGGTCTTATCTTTATTTTCCTTTTTTAATCACCTAATTCGGAGCTATGTAGCTCAAGTTATGCCTAAAACACGATTACTGTTCACGTCACTGTTCATGCTGCAAATTTAGTTCTGGCAGATTTATCGATCCTACTTCGTTCAGCAATTTGATCAAGTTAAGTCCATAATTTGGTCTAATATTCTTCATACAAAATGATCTACTATGTCTTAGGTTTCCATCAGTTCAAGAATCGCCTAAATTGGAGTTTTCTAAAGAGAGTTATGGCCATGCAAATTTTACTGTTCATATGGTAAATCTGCAATTCTGTAGATTTAGTGATTCAATTTTGCTCAATAATTTGATTGGGTTAAGTCCATAATTTAGCCTCAAGTTCTTCATATGAAATGTTCTACTATGTCTTAGGTTTCCATCGGTTCAAGAATCGCCTAAATCGGAGTTTTCTAGTGAGAGTTATGGCCATGCAAAATTTACTATTCATATGGTCAAATTCTGCAGGTTCCAGATTTCTGTCTCTAAGTTCAAGGCTCATTTCAGATAGCTTAAGGTCATTTTCAGGGCAGGATATCTTCACAAAAATTCTAGCCCTATTACTTAAGTTTTATTTCCAATTGGTTTCACACCAATTGGAGTTATGTAGCTCAATTTATGGGCTGTCAAACACACTGAACTCAATGTGCAAATTCTGCCATAAGTTAAAATTTTCATTTCTTTAATTACTTCCACTAACCAATCTCAATTCACATTTAATTTACCCAAAATGACTATAATTTAGCATTAACACATCAATGGCACTTCCTAACACAAAACCTACAATTTTCAAATACCAAAGTTTGCAATTTCCCTAATCTTATCATTTCATTATCTCCATTCATCAACCCAATGTCAATTCAAACTAAATAAACCTCAAATGACCATAATTTAACACTACACACACCAATTTCACTCTCTAGCACCAAAACCCAATTTTCCTATAAACCCTAATCTTCCATAATTTAATTTATACAATCCCATGAAATCTTACTACTCCCAATCATGCATACTACCTCAATTTAACTTATATTTATCATCAATTTAACTAAAATACATCAAAACCCTAATTTTCCCTAACTTGGCCAAAACCCTAGTTTAGGTTCTATGCATGTTTTCTTTCAATTTCTCATGAAATTTCATCATAAGTTAACTTCATTCAAGGCTTATACAACTAATCTAACATTAGAAAAAACTTACCTCAAGTGACCACTTCTAATCTTCAATTTCTTCTAATTCTTTTGTTCTCTTAGCTTCTAATCTCTCAATGAAACATAAATTTGATATTTTCTACCAATTAGATAGAAAACCCATCGAGAAAAAGTGAAAAAAATCAAGGGTTGAGAGATGTTGTAAGTGGAAGAATGAAGAGAGAAGAAAGAAAAGAGAGGGAGAGGAGGTGTGTGGGAGGGCAACTAAATGAGGGAGGGAGGAAGATGACTTCCTTTTATACTTATCCCAATTTTTTATTTATTTAATTAATTAATTTTTATTGAGTGGTTCAAAGCTCATTGGTCCTAAAATTTTAATTGGGTCAAAATGGACTTAAAATTCTAGATTTTTGTTTCTTTTATTTTCCTTTCACTTTATACTTAAATTCTTTTGCTAAAAAAAATTATTTCATAATTCAATTCATTAATTTCACTTAAATTAATTAACATTTTGATCAAAAGTCAACTCTTGAGGTGAATTGACCAAAATGCCCCTCATCGGGTCATAATCCCTCTTTTTCAATATATCCGGTGAGTCCTTATATTTTTGGGTCATTTGAATTTTTATTGTGTCTATCTCAATTAATTTTCTATTTGTTTTTGGTCCTCAAAGTCTCTTTAAATAGTACTAGTCACATGCCAAAAATGGTACTACTCACAACTCGGAGGTTCAGGTGGTTACAACATTAGTTTTGATCAAATTGCCTTTCATTATTTATAGTATTTGTAATTATATTTTTTAATATTTAATTTAATTTTAGAGTTTATATGAATTTAAAATTCTTAATACTTAAAATTTAATTGTCTACATAATTTTAGATTTTATATAAATCTAAAATTTTTAGTTTTATTTGTATTTAAAGTCTACTTAATTAAATTTTTATTATAATATAATTTTAAATAAAATTTTATAAAATACCTTCATGATTTTAATTATTTAAAAAAACAGAAAAGTATTGATATGAATTACTTTTTTAATGAATCCTAATAAATTTTTATCTCCATCTTATAATTATTTATGTTAATTTATTTTAATACAATTATATTTAAATTTACATAGAATAATAAGAAAAAAAAATTAATTTTTGTCAGTAAAATATATGAATTCTTTTACTAATATTTTTGAAATTTTCATTTAATTTAATTTCTTATAAGTTTATTAAAAATATTTCATATAAAATAAATTTATATTTTTCTCAATTATAGATATATTTCTAAAATTTTTAATTAATACAATAATATATAAACTAATTTTAATTAAAGTTGTATTTGTAAATACTACTAATTGATAAGATATATACATATATATATTCAACGGTGGAAAAAAGAAATTCACATTCATTAATTTATAAAAAAAATATTTAATTAGTATGTAATATATATTAAAATTATATGAATCTAAAATTTTTAAATAATATATAATTATGTATAAAGTATAAAAAAAAACACATTATATTTTAAATAGATAAATTTAAATAGATAAAAATATATTTTTTTAAAAAAATTAATAATTAACAGAATATATTAAGTTTATATTTAATTATAAAATTAATACAATTAATAGGGTGGTTTTCATTTATAATACTATTTTTTTTATTTTAAAATTATACATTATTAAAAATTTAAAAATGTTAGTGCATGTATATATAAAAAAATGTAATATTTTTTAATTTTTTAATGCTATAATATTATCCTAACTTAGTAAATAGTGAATATATATAAAAAAAATTAAAAATCATACTTCGAATATATAATTATTATTTCAATTTAATAAATTTATATTTAAATATAAATACAAATTGATAATTTGATTAAAAAAATTAAATTTTTATATAAATACAAGTATTATATCATTTAATAGAATTTTTATTTATTTAGATTGAATAATTTTTTTTATTGAAATTTGACGTCTACTTAAATAATTATAAAAAATTTAATTTAAAAATATATCTTTAGTTAATTTGATAAAATATTTTACTATAAATTAAATAATTATCATATATTTTCTACTTTAATCATTTCAATTAGAAACAATAATATATTAACGTCAGTTTTTTTATTCTATTATTATTTTTTTATAAAAAAAAGAACATTTTAATTATTAATTTATTATTTATAAATAATTTATTAATATTAATATATTTTTTAATCTTATTTTTAAAGTTTTTCTCCATATCATAAAAAAATGAAATTATATAAAATATTATATATCAAATAAAAATTAATAATATTGATATTTATTAAATAGATGTGCACCATTAATTTTGTCAAACCAAATTAAAAGTAACTAGAAAAAAATTAACATTATATGAAATTATACCAAATTGAATTTATTTTATTATTATATATATAAACTCTTAAATAATATTGGAAAAGTTTACATTTTTTATGTTAATTATATATATTTTATAAAAATTATAAATGGTAAAAATTAATTATTTTTGATAAGTTCAACGCCTATAAACTAACAAAATAACAAATCGTTAAATTTATATATTTACAAAATATTACGATTATAAAACTATATTATAATAATAAATTTTTCATTATAAATTCCAGTCTTTATAACTTTTTATTTTTATTAATATACTTTTATTTTTATTAACTTAATATAAAAATGATAAGTATATATTCAATATACATATCACGAAAAATGGAAAATTAATATACTTTTATAATAATAATTAATATATTATAATAATATTATATTATAAAAAATAATAAAAAAATATTAAATATTAAATTACAGGTACATGTAACGAATACAAGAAAACGTATAATATACATTTGAAAGAAAAAAAAACTAGTAATTGTAAATTGATAAAAATGTTTGGCATTTTTTGTCCACTTCACCTTATAAAAAATTATTAGTTCTAAAATTCTTATTGTAATAAGATAAATTAAATCAATAAAATATATATTTTTTATCTTACAATCTCTATTTTAAATGAACTATAATAACTTTATTAAAAAAAATGAAATATTTTGAAAATAACTTATAGTAAATAATAAATTTTAATTTATAAAATCAAAATATTTATATTTCTATACTATATTTATGATATTTTATTTATAATATTTTAATCACTAAAGTAATGTATATTAAAAATTTTATTTCATATGTTTTATTTATAATGTTTCAATTTACTAAAATAATATGACTTGTTAATTTTATTTTCTTATATTTTTTTAATCAACTTTAATTAGAAATACAATTATACTAATGAATAACCAAATTTAATTGGTTATTAAAAATAATGTATAATAATAATATTATTTATATAAAAAATTATAAATCACGAATTTATATAATAAGTAAATAATAAAAATTAATTTTAATATAAATATATAAATATATTTTGATGAAAATTAAAATTTTGTATCATATTAAGGAGTTCTCAAAGTTACAGGCCTCATAATCGTAAATTATTATTTTTACAATTTTTTTTAAAGGGAATTAAAAAGTTAATACGATTGTCATTAAATCAACGGAGAAAGCCATAAAAAAAATAAATAAAATTTCAGAAATATATTCTCTATCAACAAAATGTTAATAAAAAAATTAAAAAAAAAAACCCCAAATCTACAAAGCAATATCACAAGAAAACCATAAAAAATAAGGATCCAAATGGGAAAAAAACTGAATATTACAAATAAATGAAGTGTGATTAAAGGAAAAAAAAAAGAATATTATTTAGAATATAGTTTTTTTAGAAAGAAATAATTTCTTCTACTCTAATTTATTATTGGAATAATTTCTAACCTCACTCTAATTTTGACTTGTCGGTTTTCTTCTTCGTGGACTTGTTGATGACTCCCATTGCAGTGCACTTCTTCTTGCTACCATACTGCTGCATCGTCTCTCCAACCTTTGTCAATCTCTCTTCTCCCAGAATCTCAAATATGTTCTTATCGCTAATACCCTTAGATTTCAAATCCAACATGTTAATAATTGTTTCAAAATTCTCTTGATTCAAATTACACAACCAACTAGAGGAACAACAGCATGAAGAAGTTCTCTTCGGAGTTCTGGACCAACTTCCGGCAGAAAGAGAGTCCATGAGATTAATGATTGCAGGCGCAGAGCAGCTAGAATCAACAGCAAAATCATTCTTGTGATCTGATTCTGATGCAGTACCATAATTAGAAGAATTCATATTCACTGTGAGAGTGAAATCGACAGAGATTGAGATTTGAGATTCCAAGGTGAATGGGTACATGAGGGACTATGAGGATTATATTTTAGGTGGATGTGCCTTCGTTGGAAGAAAGGAGTTTCAATTCCAACAAGTTATCCACCTCCAAATCCTATTGCTATAAGGATTGGGAGAAACTGTTTTACAATTTACAATTAATCATTAAAAAAAAGAATTTCTCTATTACGCAATCCAAAATTAAAAAAAAAAAAAAGATTATTCCTCTCAAGTCCAAATCTTGTAATTCTATTTTAAGTAAAAACCAAATCTTATGGGTAAATTACATTAACCGTATCTCAACTTTATAGTATGCAACAATAAGATACTTGAGCTTCAAATTATAACAAAAAACTCCCAAAACATCAAAAAAATATAACAGTAAACACTATGTAACATCCTATAGCACCAGTTACTCTCTCCGTCCTTAAATAATAGTCATATTTAGCTTTTTATTTTGTCCAAAATTATCTACCACATTTAGAAGACCAAGAAAAATTAACTATTTTTTTCAATTTTACTCTTTATCTTTATAAAATACAATAAATATTTATATAATATAACTAATATTATCACATCCTTCTTAATTAAACCAGCTATTTGTCACGTTGATATTCATTTCTTTAGATTTCTAAGAAAGGATAATTAAATAAATTACTAATTTTTTTTTTTTATAAAAATGAGGTTATCCAATAATTTCTTTAATCACCATGAAAAATCTAAATGTGGCTATTATTTGTGGACTATGGGAGTATATGATAATATGACATGCCAATGTGGAAGCATTGTTTCTCAACCTTTAATATGCTCTCTCTTTCAATGTGGCAATCGAATTACAGAAACACTATCTCTCTCCTCCATGCAAACCCATTTTCTCCCCTTTATGCTCTACCCTTTCTCCCCTCAATATCAACTTGTTCTCCCACAGATTTTTGATCTCATTCAACTAATTTAAGTTTTTGATTTCGTTTGAGTTTTCATATGATTTCGTTTGAACTTTCATATGATTTCGTTTGGGTAAACATTGCTCTCTAATTGAAAAGGGTTTGCTTCATATAAAGTGAGGGATTTTGCCATCAATCTCAATCGAAAATGTGTCCCTATCCATTCTTGTTTTACAACAACAAAGAGTGAGGAAAAAGGTCAAAGGAGTACCGCTAGTCCCATTTTGTATTGTCATGGGTTAGGGAAAAATCCCTCATTTTCTCCTTTTTTTGTTCTACCACATTTTATGTTTCCCTTTCTCTCTCCATTCAGTTGACTTGATTTAACAATCCAATAATCACTGCATTAGCATGTCTTGGGAATTTTGGGTCTTTGCATAACACAACTCACAAAATATTTCAAATTTCATCTTTCATTTTCAAGAAAAAAATCAAAAACAAAAAATCAATATTCATGCAAATTGTAATTTTATTTTCACTTACCATATACTTCGGACAACCATGGAACCTCCTTCCAGGGTATTCATGATATGCCTTGTGAAGCAGAAAATAAATTTGATTAGTTATAAAAGATAAGAAATTCTTCTGGATGAATCAAGGAACAAGAATAAGCAAAAATTAAGCAATATAACACCAAAATCAACTTCAACAGAAAAAAAAAAAGAAACGATTTCTTTTTGGTATTTTATGATTTAAGATGCAGCATTAATAAAAGATAAAAATAAGAAGATAACTATGGAATATAAACTTTGATAAGAGTAATCTCGCCACAAAAATTACAATCCTAATGAAGATGCCACATAAGGAACTCTTGTGATAATTCAAGATTTCGCCACAAACAAATAATGTTTGATAAGAAAGAAGAAGCAGCACTTGCTATTGATTAAAATTCAGAATGCTTTGAGCTTCCAAGAGTTTGCCTTTATATAGGCTAATTACAAGCATTATAAAGGAAAATAGCAAGGTTACTAAATAGGAAGTTTGAATAGTTTTCTAAATAGAAAATAATATTGAATTCTTGAGAAAAAAAAAACACTTAAAAAATCAGCCCATAGAGTGATGCACAAATTTGAGGAGATTTGATGACTTTTCTATCTTATTTCCTTCCTTAATTGAAAGATATTTCAATCTCCTTCTGAGTTCTTTGACTTGGTCAATTCCAAACAGCAAATAGGGGCTTTTTACACATATATGGGCTTGTTTTCTTCATAATCAGCCTATTAGCTTTATTTTAACTTAAGCCCAAACATTTTAGTATGCACCCATCTCACATGCCCCATGGACTTGCCAAGTCCAGCCCAACTTCTTTAATTCAGAATGCTTTGAGCTTCCAAGAATTGGCCTTTATATAGGCTAATTACAAGCATTATAAAGGAAAATAGCAAGGTTACTAAATAGGAAGTTTGAATAGTTTTCTAAATAGGAAATAATATTGAATTTTTGAGAAAAAACACTTCAAAAATTAGCCCATAGAATGATGCACGAATTTGAGGAGATTTGATGACTTTTCAATATTATTTCCTTTCTTAATAAAAAGATATTTCAATCTCCTTCTGATTTCTTTGACTTGGTCAATTCCAAACAACAAATAAGGGCCTTTTACACATATATGGGCTTGTTTTCTTCATAATTAGCCTATTATCTTTATTTTAACTTAAGCCCAAACATTTTAGCATGCACCCATCTCACATGCCTATGGACTTGCCAAGTCTAGCCCAACTTCTTTAATTCTGAATGCAAGCAAGCAAAGTAATGTGCTTGCTTTTGGACCTAGTCAATGGGCCCTCATATGTCATGTCATCATGTGGCACATCATCTCTGCCTTGTTGATTAGGATTTGCCCTCAAATCCAATTCTTCCCCATCCTCAAAATCATCTTCCAAGTAAGGAGAAAGATCCCTCACATTGAAAGTAGTAGAAACATTGTACTCACCGGGCAAATCCACCTTGTAGGCATTGTCATTAATCCTTGCTACCACACAAAATGGCCATCAGCTCTTGGCAACAGCTTGGACTTCCTCTTATTTGGAAATCTCTCTTTCCTCAAGTGAAGCCACACTAGATCACCAGGTTCAAACCGCACTTGCTTCCTCTTCTTATTAGCGGCTTTGCTGTATTGTTCATTTTAGCCTCAATGAGCTTTCTAACTTGCTCATGCATAGACTTCACCATCTTTGCCTCCTTCTCCCCATTAACATTGGCTCTTTCTTGAACAGGAATTGACATCTAAATCCATTGGTGTGATTGGATTGAAGCCATAGACTACTTCGAAAGGAGAGTGCTTAGTTGAACTGTGCACACTTCGGTTGTAAGCAAATTCAACATAAGCCAAGCATTCATCCCAACTCTTCAAATTCTTCTTGATGATAGTTCTTAGTAAGGTAGAGAGAGTTCTATTCACCACCTCTGTTTGCCTATCTGTTTGAGGATGACAGGCTATGCTAAAGAGGAGGCGAGTTCCAAGCTTCTTCCACAAAGTCTTCCAAAAATAACTTAGGAAAGTGGCATCACGATCTGAAACAATGCTCCTTGGAATGCCATGCAACCTAACAATTTCCTTAAAGAAAAGGTTAGCAACAAGAGAAACATCATCAGTTTTATGGCAAGGAATAAAATGAGCCATTTTAGAAAATCGGTCAATAACAACTAATATGGAATCTTTGCCCCTTTGAGTTCTGGCAAGCCAAGCACAAAATCCATGCTCACATGTTCCCATGGGTGATTAGGAACTAGAGAGGCATATACAGCCCTTGCGCCATCTCCTTGCTTTAGCCTTCTTGCATGCCATGCATTTCTCCACTACCTTGTGCACATATTTCATCATACTTGGCCAATAGAAATGCTTCTTTAAGGCTTCCAAAGTCTTCTTTTCATCAAAATGGCCAGTAAGAATCCCTCCATGTGCCTCCCTTACTAACAATTCTCTGATAGAACAGTTGGGAATACACAACTTTTTCATTTTAAAGAGGTAGCCATCATGTTGGTAGAATCTCTGAAAGGCTTTCTCTTTGCAAGAATCATAGATAGAAGAAAAGTCCCTATCTGACTTATATTGCTTAATCACCAATTCAAATCCCAATAACTTAGTATTTAGCAAAAAGATTAAGGCATACCTCCTGGATAATGCATTAGCTATAATATTGGAGTGTCCCTTCTTATACTTGATCACATATGGGAATGATTTAAGAAACTCCACCCATTTGGCATGTCGCTTATTCAGCTTACTTTGTCTTTTTAGGTGCTTCAAGAACTCATGGTCTGTGTGGATAACAAACTCTCTTAGCAAGAGATAGTGTTGCCAAGTCTCTAAGGCACGAACAAGAGCGTAGAACTCTTTGTCATAGGTTGAGTATTTCAAACCAGCTCCATTTAACTTTTCACTAAAATAAGTAATGGGATGTCCTTCTTGCATTAGAACAGCCTCGATTCCCACTCCGGAAGCATCGCATTCTACCTCAAAGTTCTTCAAAAAATCTGACAATGCAAGTATTGGAGTAAAGGTCAGTTTTGCTTTAATGAGGTCAAAGCTCTTTTGGGCAGCTTCACTCTAATTAAACTTCTCTTCCTTCTTTAAGCATTCCGTTATGGGGGCCATGATGGTGCTAAAATTCTTTACAAACCTCCTGTAGAAAAAGGCTAGGCCATGAAAGCTTCTCACCTCTAAGATTGTAGTTGGTACTGGCCATTCTTGTATTGCTTGCACCTTTTCTTTGTCCACCTCCATGCCATGTTTGGATACCACCAAGCCAAGGAATGCGACTTGATCAAGGAAAAAATTACACTTCTTGATTTCGCATATAACTTTTCTTGGCGTAGAACTTAAAAAATAGCCCTTAGATGCTTGAGATGATCTTCAAAACTCCTGCTATAAATCAGAATATCATCAAAATAAACAACCATAAATTTGCCAATGAAGTGGCGAATTACATGGTTCATGAGTCTCATAAAAGTGCTAGGAGCATTAGAAAGGCCAAAAGGCATGACCATCCACTCATACAACTCAAACTTTGTTTTAAAGGCTATTTTCCATTCATCCCCCTTCTTCATTCGAATCTAATGGTAACCACTTTTCAAATCAACTTTTAAAAAGATAACAGCACCATGTAACTCATCAAGCACATCATCAAGTCTAGGAATGGGATAGCAATACTTTATAGTGATTTTGTTGATGGCCCTACTATCAACACACATGCACGTGGAATCATCCTGTTTGGGCACCAATAAAGCTGGAACAAAGCATGGGCTTATGGACTCACGAACATAGCCCCTTTTCAACAGCTCCATGACTTGCTTATGCAACTCCTTAGCCTCTTCGAGATTGCTTCTATATGCTGGTCTATTTGGTAATGCCACTCCAGGAATTAAATCAATCTGATGCTCAATGCCATGAAGGGGAGGTAGTCCCTCTGGCAATTCTTCAAGAAAAACATCTTCAAATTCTTCCAATAGTTCGGCCACCAAGGGAGGAACTACAATATGGTTAGATTCCAATAATTCTTTAATAATAAGCACAAAAACAAATATGTTGTAACACCCCTATATTCGGTAGTGCGTTCTACTATTCCGGTGACCAGTGTCTGTCCGGACAGCTAGAATGCCTGAAATTATACTTAAATATTAGTGAGGAGATATAAAATAATGAAATACAATAGAGGAAAATACAAGAAAAGCAAAGTAAAAATAAGAGCAATGAAATGTAACTAAGTTAAACGAGCCAAAAACCGTAGCAATGGGTGACAGCACCGGGAAGTTGCGGCGAGGACCGTTAACTAGCCCTGGACCGCGAGGAACCCTGGAAAATATTTTTAAGACTTAAATAAACATCTATTGAAGTACAAATGACATTAGAAGTGTCAAAGAAAAATTAATTAATTAGTACAAAGAAAAACGAAAAATCAAGAAACCGACAAAAATCGGTGTTACCGAAAAATTGAGAATACAACCCGAATAGGGGCATGTTGATCAATTGACACTCTGAGCTAACTTTTGACCCAAGTGTCCATGGAAAATAAGTAGTGTTGAATTTTAAAAATGCCATGAAAAATGAAATTTCATGTGTTGTATAAATAAATAAAATTGTGGGATATAATGTTAAATAATTAAAAGTTTAACATTAACTTAATATTTTAATTGTGTTAGTGGACCACTAAGCATTATATAAAGTATTAAAAACCAGATTTCTTCCACTAACATTCTGCAAAACCATCTTCTTCCTCAAGATTTCAATTTGGCCGAAACCAATCCACCATGAAAATACCATGGCCAAACCTCATTATACCTCCATGCACTCCACATTTAGCCCTCTTTTACACTAAGTTTCTTCATTAAACCTTGCATACTTAGCTTCGGGAAGATATTGGCAGCAAAAAGAAGAAGTTTAGGTGAGGTTTTAGCAAGCTCTAATAAGAGGTAAGTGCTTATTTTCTTCCCTTCCTTAATTAAAACTTGTGTTGAGGTTATGGGTAGTATTTTGGGTGAAGAAATTTGAAGAAATGGTTGAGTTATGGACTGTCCATTTTTGGCAGCCATGGGAGGTGAGTTGCTTGAGTTTTTGTTACATTAAATTGGTGGGAATTAATGGCAATTAGTGTTGGTTGAGTCCATTTGAAGTGCTAGCAATTTAATCCTCTTGTATGTGTGAATTATGAATGTAAAGTGAGATTATGTATTTAAATTGGGAAGGTTGATGTATATGAGCAATTGGGCAGCCTTGTGATGCATGGTAGAGTGTTTAAATTCATGAAATAATTTAATGAATTATGGTACTAAGGATGGCAGCATGTGTATGTAATTATTGTTGGGAAATTAGATGTGTTAATGAGAGGTATTCATGTGTATGTATTGTTGAAATTGGATATTGTGAAATGGAAGTGTAAATGGTGCATTGGCAATTGGTTATATTCTGCCCAAAGTTACTAAAATGTAAACTAATGAATGGTTATGGTTAGTACCAAATGCAGAATTAGGTTTGGGAAGTGAAGTATGGTTAGTTGAATGTGTGATTG
This sequence comes from Hevea brasiliensis, assembly GCF_030052815.1. Taxonomy (NCBI): domain Eukaryota; kingdom Viridiplantae; phylum Streptophyta; class Magnoliopsida; order Malpighiales; family Euphorbiaceae; genus Hevea; species Hevea brasiliensis. The sequence continues at coordinate 78,432,946 of NC_079501.1, forward strand.
GTTGATGCCTCAAAAATGAGTTAAGGGCAGTATGCAAATAAGCCTATAACCCTAAGTGTGTGACTCCAATTAGTATAAGGCCAATTGGAGGTGAAATTAGGCACAAAATGTGCCAACTTTCATGAAGAAAGCTGTCATGACCCAACCTATGGGCCAGAGCGGCACTAGGACCTAGGCCAGCTTAAAGCCCCCGAGGCCCGTAGTAAGCCTAACTATTCCTCAAATCCATAACCAGGCCCACAATTTAAGACCAATATGCATATAAAATAATTTAAATCAAACTGTTATATTTTCATTTCGGGCCAACTTAGCCCAGAAATTTTCAGAAACTAAAATCAGGGGAGCCCAGCTCAACCCTATTACCTCATTTACAAACGGTTTAAATACCATACAAATCTTCATTTATTAATCTCAAAAATTTAAATTAACACAATTTCTAACAAGGTCCACACTATTACTAACACATGCAGAGTTCTAGATTTTAAATTTAGAAAAGATAGTAAAACAATTAAATAATCGACGTTAAACCTGCGAGGAAGAAAACAGGTTGCTCTGTAAAATAACACCTCCTGTGGCCTGAAAAAATATTGAATAGGAGTGAGCGTTCGACTCAGAGAGTAAAATATCAATTTTAACCATAATCTCTATAACTATCTAAAACTAATGCACCCTGTAGAGTGAAATGCAACATCAGCAACAATTTCACATCATAACAGCAAAAAGGTAATTTGGAGAACTCACACACCCAGTAATATCAATCATAATATATGGGAGCTGATCCCCTATACAGCTCTCTTAAATCCAACCTGGTGCTAGCGAAGAACTCAAGCCAGACTTTCGCTTAATAAACAAAATCGGGGTCCCAGCGAAGAACTCAAGCCGTGACTACCCCCGAAGGATCGGGTCCCAGCGAAGATCTCAAGCCGTGACTACTCGTACTATCCATAGCCAACACCACATAACACGCACGCCAACGCACGAATACTGCTCCAAATTACCACAACAACATCCATGGCACTTAACAGTTATGAATGCAACATAAAACGTGCCTAGATTTTAACTACATAGATATTTACATATAAGTGATGCATGGGCATGCTTGAACATATAATAATATCGAAATTACAATTAAAATTAATATTTTACTCACAGTACACCGATGACTATTGTGGCTGCTGGATGCAGAAAAATAGCTGACCTCGATCACCTAATAATTAAATTACAAATTTATTAGTACTAAGTTAAGATAAAACTCTAAAGGGGCAATAAACAGCATAATTTATGCTGAAAATCCGGCAAAGTTTCCCCTATACCTGGGACCTACCCAACCTGCAAAAAGGCTCAAATAACACTTCTAAATTCAACTCATATCTCATTATCATCATATGGCCCCTCCTGGGCCCTCCAAACCAAGCAATACTCAAAACCTTAAAAATTACGTTTTAGTCCCTATAATTGACATTTTGTAAAAATCTATTCAAACAAGCTCTAAAAATTCTAAAATTTTGCCCCGCGGTCCTTAATAATATTATAAGGCTATTGCAAAATAAATTATAATTTTCTAATCACCCATGAATATTTTATTCAAAAATATCACTCAATTTCATAAGTTTCCAACAGCTAACATATTCTTAATTCAACCCAAATTAATATTCACATATTTAAACCTCCATCCTCAAGCTTCAACCAACCATATAAAATTTAAATATCTTAATTTCAAATAATCTTATATGCCCATATGCTAAAAATCTAACTAAAATCCATCTATATTTCTCAAAAATATTCTACAATCATTCAAAAATTCAACAAACACCATAGAATATCTCCAAATAATTTTACTTTCATCATATATTTTTCTTAGAATTTTTCTCCAATTTTTCCTGTTTAAGAAACACTGTATTTATGCTCCATAGACAGAGAAATAATAAAAATTGTCTTATCCGAAGTTTATCTATGTCTCAAAAATTCCAAAAATTTATGAGGAAGCCTCTGGAAGTTGAATCATCTCCATAGCCCACTAGAGCCACCGCCGGAACCACCACACACGGTGGCTGGCCGCCGGTCGCCGGTGACATTTACCGAATCTGATCATACCACCATGTTCCTCTCCTCTTCCTCAGTCCATATGTGGTCTCGGATCGTCGATCCAACGGTCGGATCGTCCTAGATCTGACGAAAAAGCTTGAAAACCCCGAAACTTCTCTCCTCCATATCTCACTCATCCAACCTCCATTTGCTGCAAAATTGGTATCAAAAGAAAGCTCTCGGAATAAGCTTTCCAACACCACCTGAATCGCCTCGATCGGACGTCGGATGAAGCCGAAATCGCGCCGGAAAGCCGCTGCCCAATGTGCGCGCATTTTCTCTCTCTCCTCCCTCTCTTGTCGCCGTTTCTGGTGGCTCTTGCCGTCGCCGGAGGGTCGCCGGCCGGGTGGGGAGTCGCTTGGGAGGTCTCCGGCCGGTCACCTGAAAAAGAAAGAAGAAGAAGAGAGGGAAGGAGAGGAGAGAAAAGAGATTGGGGGGGGGGGTTTCCTCCTCCCGATTTTCAACTTTTTTTTATGTATAAAAAGCTGGCTGTGACAGTGGAATTCCACTGTCACACGCCAAAAGTCCCATCTTCATTTTTTTTTTTCTCTGGTTGTTACAAAAGCCTACCAAAATTCTGTCCAAAAGGTAACATGAAAATTGACCAAATCCAAATTAGTGATTATGCAAACCTGAAAATTGACCATTTGAATAGCAGTCAGTATTTTGGCCATAACTCACTCAAAACAGGTCCAAATGACCTGAAATTTATATGGTTGGAAAGCTTATACATAGGGCTACATCTTTTGTAAAGATCACAAAACCCAGAAATGACCATAAGTAAGTCAAAATACTTGCATAAGTTCAGGTATAAAAACTGCCAGAATCGGAAATGACCTAAAAATGATCTAAGTTTGCCATTTTAGTGCAATCTATCCAGCAATAGTAAAATGACCATAACTTGGTCTAGTAAACTCCAAATGACCTAAAATTTGTGGCAAAAGTTCACTAAGACATAGACCTATAAGTTTGTAATTCTGACAAGAACCCAAAAACTGAGGAAACTAGGTCATCCGACTAGGTCAAAATAACATAGCAAAATTCGATAAATTGCAATAAAATGCAATACACTTGAAAATGAATTTGGTAGCATGTACCAACACTAAAGGACTATAAAATGTGACATATTGGTAACATTAAAATTTATTCCCTTAGAGTGCATCAAAGGTCAACATTATAGGTTGACTAATGAAAGCAATAGTATTAAATAAATTAATTATTGAACCTTATTGTTAGAGACAATTTAAATGAGTACTGAAACACTTTAAATTGTGTATTTCAGTTAGCAAAGACTCAGGGAAGGGGAAGGAAACACTGAGTCAAGGCCAAGAGGTTACTCTTCAGAGGTTTGTGCACAACAGTTATTTCTTTTGAATTTTCAATTGAAATAAATTATGACAATTTGTATGTTATTGCTTAAATTGTGGAAAATTTATTTGAATGAAATTTGATGGATACTTATAGTTTAAAAAATATTGTAAATGGTTTGAAACCACAGCTATCATGTATATTTGATTCAATTCCTCACTATCTTGTCTAATGGGATGAATTGGCTTTGAATTCCCTCTCTGGCTGAAGTGTAGAGGTGTGTGCCAGTTGAGGACGAATAGGATGAGTACTCATATAATTGCTAGCTAGCTATGTTATTCCTCATTAGCCATTGGCTTTTGGGACAAATTGGACTTTGGAATCATGATTAAGCTGGGTGTGTGATTTATTGATATTCATTGAGACATTGTGTAATGGTTTTTAATTCTTTATGACATTCTTTGTCTTTTGAATTTAACTATGATTTTAAGTATCCACAGTTTATATGATTTATGGTTTATGGTTTTAAATTGCATTTTCTTAATGTTGTGCACCAATGAGACATTGGCTCAGCGATAGCTTTTTCATTACTGTCGCAGATAGACAGACAGACAGAGTAGCAAAGTAGGCAGACAGAGCAGCAAAGTAGGCTGCTTGTGCTACATTTTGGGATTCTGCCGGGTATATTGAGTATACCACTTTTTGTAATTTTTGTTGTAATTTATGTGCACTATATGTATATATTGTACTTAGTCTTGAGCAGTTGTAAACTAAAGTTGTAATATATTTATTTCTTATCTCAGCTTTTGAACTACTCAGTCAATTTGTAGTCTATCTTTGGAAATATTGAAAATTGATGTTGAATTGAGTTTGACAAATGTTGAGAAAATTGATTTGTGTTGAGCCATACTGGAGTTTGGGATTGAACAAATATATTGGAAGTGCTTTTTACAGGTTTTTGAAGAACTGTTTTATTCAAAATACATATGGCACTCTGCTAAAATTTTTACAGAAATTAATGATACTTCATATTTGTTAATTGGGTTCACTTCAGTTAAAAAAAAAAAATTCTAACACCTGTCTAAAGTGCTCACCACTGTAAAAAGGAATAAGAAAAGGTTTAAAATCCCTTGCAGTATATTTAATGGGTTATCAGTAGACGAAGTTTGGTAATTCATTAGGTATACTATGGGATCATGTTATGCCTTACGGAGGGTGATAGCCTTCAAAACATCCCTGTAACACCCCTCACCCGTCTATAGTGTAGCCGAGCAAGGTGTGCCACATTTGGTGTCGGAGCACCCTATCTTGTCCTGTCGTGTCTCTTGTTAATTTTAAACTTTGTAGAAAACATGTGGTAATGTTTTTTTTTATCACAATTTATCTCTGTTGAAACCTGGGCAGAGCCTCCTCTGTTTTATTGGCATATGACGGGTTTCAATAGTTACCTGTCAAAAACAATTTCATATCATATATGTTCTATTCATCTGGTCATATAACATATCATATCATATATGTTCATTCAATTTCAAGAAAATAATATTTTTCATTCATTCATACATATGGAAATTATACATAAAAGTTCATAAGTTTATTTTACAGTCTCAAAAATATCAATACAATTTGTTACATCATCAACTATAATTACATAAACCAAGATACTAATCTATACATGGGCACTACCAAAATATTACAACTAATGAGGTGACTATGGATGTGGATCAGAGTGAATCCGACAATCAGAATCGAGCACTACTATGGCGGCTGTTGTGTCTGGTCTCCAGTACCTACATGATGGAAAATCCAACACGCTAAGCAAATTGCTTATTGGTGCAGAATTTTAAAGAAATTCAAATAAATAATTATAAATAATAATTCTGCGTAATTTTTTGCAATTATAGGTCACTTGCATATTTTACTGCACTTTGAAAATAAATTATTTTGCAGTATCTTTTCTGTGTATTTATTTCATTCTTTGTCTTTTTAAACTCATGTTAGAGTTTTTGAAATTATATCAGTGTATTTTATGTCATATTGGTGTATTTTATGTCACATCTGTATATTTCATGTCATATCTGTATAATTCAAGTCATATCTGTATATTTGTGCTCAAGTAATCTATAACAAACTATAATGCTGGATACACAAGAGTATACGGGTTAGACAGTCATATGTCTATCCTGTATACATCTGTTAGGCATGAGGCCAGTTGTCAAGCTTGTAAAGCCAGAAATAAAGTTATGCACAATGGCATCTATCATGTCAGGCACAAGGCCAGTGGACAGGCATATAATAGCCTGTATACAACTGTCTGTCAGGCACAAGGCCAGCGGTCAAAAATCATATCAGACATATTTTGTCAATCAATGATTATTCATGTAGGCAGTACTGCTATCTGTAGTCCCTAATTGGTATACCAATCGATCCAACTATATATATAAGTCTAGGTACACTTTGGGCAAATTAGTATTATTAAGTACTTATAGTTTTATTATTTCATGCTATGTACCATTAAGGGTTCATAACATATTGTTATTTCACTTTATGTACTATCTATGCTTTATGCCATTTTCATGTCATTATAAGGGAACATAGGTCCCAAGTACATATTCATATAACTTATGTATTTATCATTCTCATTATTTTATGTCATGTACTATACATATTTACATTTTATGTTTCAACTGATTTCATGTCACCTTGTAGTGGGAAAGTGGGAAAAGTGTGTCCCACATATCTATTTCATGTAATTTAGCATGTAATGACTTATTAGGGATAAGTCAATAATTTATTTCTAGAACCTTTCTTTAGGTGCTTTAATGTCTTGTCTTTGCATATCAAATTGAGTAATTTGTGGCTACTGTTTAGCCACACTTTCTCAATGGAAGTTATTCCTCTATGTCTTGTTTTTATTTTCCTTTGAATCATGTCATTTGGATTTGTATAACTCAAGTTATGGTCAAATAACCATAACTAGGTCAATTCTGGATTTTGGTTCCGTTACAAGGCAGTTTTAGTGTTGAACTTAACCAATTTATTTCGACAGCTTATAGTGACATTTAGGCCTAGTGTGCTTCATAGGATTTATTGCCCTATGTCTTATGGTCACTTAGAAACTTTAATTGTAAATTTTCAAGTCTTGTTGAACTAATTATAGCCACATTATTGGCCTAGACTTAAATGCCCTATACTAACATGATATCTATTTAGGTCAGTAGCTTTGACCTTAAATTTAGGCTTCATACATTTATAAGTTAAGGAAGATTTCTAAAAAAAAGTTTTAGGTCTGTTTATTAGCTTTCTAGATTGGTATGGCTCATTTCATTTAAAGACTTCTAATGCGAGATATACTTAAATGAATATGCTAGATTTAATGGTCCCTTATACCATTTCTAGATTTAGTATGCCAATTTAATGAAGTTAATTAACCTAGTTCCATTAATTTTTGGGTTTTGGTCAAAATACCATTATTGTTGACCTATGTCTTATTGAAATTTTGGCACTGATTTCATGTCATTTGGAGTTCTATGGACCAAGTTATGGTCTCTTTACCAAGGCTGGTCAAGTGGCCTTTATTTGGCAATTGTGGGTTGCATTGGTTCTGGACAGTTTTGGTACCCCAACTTGGGCAAGCAATTTGACTTGGTTAATGGCATTTCTGGGTTCTATGATCTTCACAAAAGTTGTAGCTCTATATATAATCTTTCCAACGGTATAAATTTCAGGTCATTTGGACATGTTTTCAATGAGTTATGGCCAATTACGTGATTACTGTTCATATGGTAAAAAATCTGGGTTGCAAATTGCCAATTACAGATTTGGTAAATTTTTAGGTCAATTTCTGGATAGAATTTTGGTAAGGTTTCTACATGAAAGTTGGCACATTTTATGCCTAGTTTTACCTTCAATTGGCTTCATATCAATTGGGATCACACAATTAGGGTTATTGTCCCAAATGCATACTGCCCTTCTACCATTCCTCAATTACACAACCATTACACATTCAAAGCCCTAATCCTTAAAATCCCATACCTGAATTCTAGATTTATAATGTACTAACATCATTTATCACATCTCATTATGGTCAATTGGAGCAGTATATACAAGTCCTCAATACACCAAATACAATCTTAATTCACAAAGTCAAAATCAACATAATATACATGAATATACCTAACAATTACATAGAATTCCAACCAATAATTTACCATACACTTCCATGAATCTATTAATACCAATATTCACTAATTTAATTCATGGAATTTAACACTCTTCTTAGTTCACCATGGCTGTTGAAATTCCCCAATTTGCCAAAGCCTTCAACACTACATTTAAACCCCCAATTCACATGTTCAATCACACATACACATGGAATTAATTCACTAACATTTCAAATTACTTTAATCAACCTTAATTTCCATCAAATTCATATAAGAACAATGCAATTACCATTCACTTCCATAGCTGCCAAAAATTGTACACATCAATAATTCATCAAATCTTTCAAATTTTTTCACCATTCAACACATCTTAACCTCAATACAAACTTTAATTAAGAGAGGTAAGTAAAACCAGCACTAACCTTTGTTGAGCTTAATCAAACTTCGCCAAAACTCTTCTTTCTTGCTCTCTATACCTTCCCCAAGATGTGTAGACCACTTTTAATGAAGACACTTGCAAGAAATCATGGCTTAATCATGGTAGATGGAGCCTGCTTCCATGGCCGGCTATGGAGGACAATGAAGAATTTGGGAGAAAATGGGATTCGGCAAAGGATGAAGGTTGAAGATGAGTGTGATGAATGGCTATCCACTTGTCAACTTAGGCTTATATATTCCCATAGTGCTCCACTAATGTTAATTAAACATTTAAATAATTAACTTTAATTAATTCTAATCACACCCCTTTAATTTCCCTTAATTATTCTATATATATGATTTCTAATTTTCATGGCATTTTCAAAATTTAACACCACTTATTTTTCATGGATATTTAGGTTAAAAGTCAACTCTAGGTGTCAATTGACCAAAATACCCCTCTTCGGGTTGTATTTTGAATTTTTCTGTACTACCGATTAACTCCTTGACCCGCCGATTTTTTTAATTTTTATTTTTCATTTATACTGACTTACTAATTTTTCTTTGACATTTTCAATGTCAATTACACCTCGGTAGACCTTTAATTAGGTCCCAAAAATATTTCCCAGGATTCCCTGCGGTCCAGGGTTAGTTAACGATCCCCGCCGTAACTTCCCGGTACGGTTACCGATCGCTACGGTTTCTGGCTCGTTTAACCTAATTGCATTTCTTTTCTTTTCTTTTCTCTTAATTTTTGTTGTATTTTCTTACCATGTATTCCATCATTTTATGTCTCCTCACTATCCTTTAAGTGTAGTTCCAGACATTCTAGCTGTCCGGACATACGTTAGCTGTCGGAACAATAGAACGTACGGACTACCTATGGTGAGGGTGCTACAATTTTTTCCCTCTAAATAAAATTTCATCCTCGAAATTTACCCAGTGTAAATAATCAAGGAACCGCTCTCTCTTTGTCTTTTCACTTTTTCGTGTTATAATACTTTACTTTCTCTCTAGTCTGTCTTACTAGTCCTAGCTTTATAATCTTATCCTTATCTCAATTTACTATCAGAAATATGTAGCTCTATGCAATAGTCCCAAGTCAGTACTGTAATCTGCAGCTTATAGCACATACATCGAGAACATTGCGTAGTTACCACGGTATATCCCAATAGATCAGATTTTTCCTGTACTTATCCTTAATCAGTTATGTGTTCATCCTCTTTTATCTCATATACAGTCTCTGTCTTATTTCTATCCATTATCTTTAATACGATCCTTTTCGGTTGATAATCTATCATCACCTTATGACCTAAAGGGTTGGTGATAAATATGTCATCTTCTAACCCATCTATCGATCTAGGAGACCCGTGCTCTGAAGGATCAGATGCCATCGATCCTATAAAATAGACAAAGAACATATCTGCATTAGTGTCACCTCGACTCTATCTAAAGGCCCATGCATGTAATGCACTCTATCTATTTCTATCTATCTAGGTCTAAGACCACCTAAACCTTTGCTCTGATACCACTTTATATAACACCCCTCACCCGTCTACAATGTAGCCGAGCAAGGTGTGCCACATTCGGTGCCAGAGCACCCTATCTTGTCCTGTCGTGTCTCTAGTTAATTTTAAACTTTGTAGAAAACATGTGGTAATATTTTTTTTATCACAATTTATCTTTGTGGAAACTCGGGCAGAGCCTCCTCTGTTTTATTGGCATATGGCAGGTTCCAATAGTTACCTGTCAAAAACAATTTCATATCATATCTGTTCTATTCATCTTGTCATGTAATATATCATATCATATATGTTCATTCAATTTCAAGAAAATAATATTTTTCATTCATTCATACATATGGAAATTATACACAAAAGTTCATAAGTTTATTTTACAGTCTCAAAAATATCAATATAATTTATTACATCATCAACTATAATTACATGAACCAAGATACTAATCTATACATGGGCCCTACCAAAATATTATAACGGATGAGGTGACTATGGACTGTGGACTGTAGCAGATTTGGACAACTGTAATCAGAGTACTACTATGGCGGCTGCTGTGTCTGATCTCTAGTACCTACGCGATGGAAAATCCAACGCGCTAAGCAAATTGCTTAGTGGTGCATAATTTTAAAGAAATTCAAATAAATAATTATAAATAATAATTCTGCATAAATTTTTGCAATTATAGGTCACTTGCATATTTTACTGCACTTTGGAAATAAATTATTTTGCAGTATCTTTTCTGTGTATTTATTTCATTCTCTGTCTTTTTAAATTCATGTTAGAGTTTTTGAAATTATATCAGTGTATTTCATGTCATATTGGTGTATCTGTCATATCTGTATATTTCATGTCATATATGTACATTTCATGTTATATCTGTATAATTCAAGTCATATCTGTATATTTGTGCCCAAGTAACCTATAACAAACTATAATGCTGGATACATGGGAGTATACGGGTTAGACAACCATATGTCTATCTTGTATACATCTGTCAGGCATGAGGCCAGCTGTCAGGCTTGTAAAGCCAGAAATAAAGTTATGCACAATGGCATCTGTCATGTTAAGCACAAGGCCAGTGGACAGGCATATAATAGCCTGTATACAACTGTCTGTCAGGCATAAGGCCAGCGGTTAGAAATCATATCAGACACATTTTGTCAATTAATGATTATTCATGCAGGCAGTACTGCTATTTGTAGTCCCTAATTGGTATACCAATCAATCCAACTATATATATAAGTCTTGGTACACTTTGGGCAAATTAGTATTATTAAGCACTTATAGTTTTATTATTTCATGCTATGTACCATTAAGGATTCATAACATATTGTTATTTCACTTCATGTACTATCTATGCTTTATACCATTTTCATGTCATTATAATGGGAACATAGGTCCCTAGTACATATTCATATAACTTATGTATTTATAACTCTCATTCTTTTATGTCATATACTATACATATTTGCATTTTACGTATCAACAGATTTCATGTCACCTTGTAGTGGGAAAGTGGGAAAAGTATATCCCACATATCTATTTCATGTAATTTATCATGTTATAACTTATTAGGGATAAGTCAATAATTTATTTCTAAAACCTTTCTTTAGGTTCAGCTTTAATGTCTTGTGTTTGCATATCAAATTAAGCAATTTGTGGCTACTGTTTAGCCACACTTCCTCAATGGAAGTTGTTCTTCTATGTCTTGGTTTTATTTTCTTTTTTGAATCATGTCATTTGGATTTGTATAACTCAAGTTATGGTCAAATAACCATAACTAGGTCAATTCTGGATTTTGGTTCCCTTACAAGATAGTTTTAGTATTGAACTTAACCAATTTATTTGGACAACTTATAGTGACATTTAGGCCTAGTGTGCTTCATAGGATTTGTTGCCCTATTTCTTATGGTCACTTAGAAATTTTAATTGTAATTTTTCAAGTCTTGGAACTAATTATAGCCATATTATTGGCCTAGACTTAAATGTCCTATACTAACATTTAGGTCAGTAGCTTTGACCTTAAATTTAGGCTTCATACATTTATAAGTTAAGGAAGATGTCTAAAACAAAGTTTTAGGTCTATTTCTTAGCTTTCTAGATTGGTATGGTTCAATTCATTTGAAGACTTCTAGTGGGAGATATGCTTAAATGAATATGCTGGATTTAAAGGTCATTTATACCATTTCCAGATTTGGTATGCCAACTTAATCAAGTTAATTGACCTAGTTCTATTACTTTCTGGGTTTTGATCAAAATACATTATTGTAGACCTATGTCTTATTGAAATTTTGGCATTGATTTCATGTCATTTGGAGTTCTATGGCCAAGTTATGGTCTCTTTACCAAGGCTGGTCAAGTGGCCTTAATTTGGCAATTCTGGGTTGCATTGGTTCTGGACAATTTTGGTACCCCATATTAGGCAAGCAATTTGACTTGGTTAATGGCATTTTTGGGTTCTGTCATCTTCACAAAAGTTGTATCTCTATGTCTAAGCTTTCCAACAGTATAAATTTCAGGTCATTTGGACCTGTTTTCAATGAGTTATGGCCAATTACATGATTACTATTCATATGGTCAAAAATCTGGGTTGCAAATTACCGATTCCGGATTTGGTAAATTTTTAGGTCAATTTCCGGACAGAATTTTAGTAAAGTTTCAACATGAAAGTTGACAAATTTTATGCCTAGTTTTACCTCCAATTGGCCTCATACCAATTGGGGTCACACAATTAGGGTTATTATCCCAAATGCATACTGCCCTTATACCATTCCTCAATTACACAACCATTATACATTCAAAGCCCTAATCCTTAAACTCCCATACTTGAATTCTGGATTTATAATGTACTAACATCATTTATCACATCTCATTATGGTCAATTGGAGCAGTATATACAAGTCCTCAATACACCAAATACAATCTTAATTCACAAAGTCAAAATCAATAAAATATACATGAATATACCTAACAATTACATGGAATTCCAACTAATAATTTACCATACACTTCCATGAATCTATTAATACCAATATTCACTAATTTAATTCATGGAATTTAACACTCTTCTTAGTTCACCATGGCTACTGAAATTCCCCAATTTTCCAAAGCCTTCAACACTACTTTTAAACCCCCTATTCACATGTTCAATCACACATACACATGGAATTAATTCACTAACATATCAAATTATTTTAATCAACCCTAATTCCCATCAAATTCATATAAGAACAACGCAATTACCTTCCACTTCCATAGCTGCCGAAAATTGTGCACATTAATAACTCATCAAATCCTTCAAATTTCTTTTCCATTCAATACATCTCAACCTCATTTTAAACTTTAATTAAGTGAGATAAGGAAAACTAACACTAACTTTTTTTGAGCTTGATCAAACTTCACCAAAACTCTTCTTTCTTGCTCTCTATATCTTCCCCAAGGTGCGTAGATCACTTTTAATGAAGACACTTGCAAGAAATCATGGCTTAATCATGGTAGATGGAGCTTGCTTCCATGGCCGGCTATGGAGGACAATGAAGAATTTAGGAGAAAATGGGATTCGGCAAAGGATGAAGGTTGAAGATGAGTGTGATGAATGGCTGTCCATTTGTCCACTCAGGCTTATATAGTCCCATACTGCTCCACTAATGTTTATTAAACATTTAAATAATTAACTTTAATTAATTCTAATTACACCCCTTTAATTTCCCTTAATTATTGTATATCTATGATTTCTAATTTTCATGGTATTTTCAAAATTTAACACCACTTATTTTTCATGGACATTGAGGTCAAAAGTCAACCATAGGTGTCAATTGATCAAAATGCCCCTCTTCGGGTTGTATTTCGAATTTTTCGGTACTACCGATTAACTCCTTGACCCGCCGATTTCTTTAATTTTTGTTTTTCGTTTATACTGACTTACTAATTTTTCTTTGACATTTTCAATGTCAATTACACCTCAGTAGACCTTTAATTAGGTCTCAAAAATATTTCCTAGGGTTCCTCGTGGTCCAGGGTTAGTCAACGGTCCCTGTCGTAACTTCCCAGTGCGGTCACCTATCGCTACGGTTTCTGGCTCGTTTAACCTAATTGCATTTCCTTTTTTTTATTTTCTCTTAATTTTTTTGGTATTTTCTTACCATGTATTCCATCATTTTATGTCTCTTCACTATCCTTTAAGTGTAGTTCCAGACATCCTAGCTGTCCGGATAGACATTAGCCGTCGGAACAGTAGAACATACGAACTACCTACGGTAAGGGTGTTACAATCCCCCCTGTTGAGGAACAGACTCTCCTTCTTTTGTTGGTTACTAATCAGCTGTTCTTGATGTATTTGTTGGGGACTACGAGGGGCTAATACAATTCTTTTCCCCTCCTTCATAAAAGAATAAGTATTTTTAAAACCATCATGCACAACCCTTCTATCAAATTGCCATGGCCTCCCTAACAACAAATGGCTAGCATTCATGGGCACAATGTCACACACAACTTCATCTTTATACTTGCCTATGGAGAAAGGGACAACTACTTGCTTAGTCACCTTAACATCACCATCATTATTCAGCCATTACAATTTATAAGAATGAGGATGCACTAAGGTGGGCAGATTAAGTTTCTCAACTAAGGTAGTAAAAGCAACATTAGTACAGCTACCACCATCAATAATGACATTACATACCTTGTTGAGAATAGTGCATCTGGTATGGAAGATGTTCTCTCTTTGCTCTTCCTCTTTTGTTGCATGTGCAGTTAAGGTTCTTCTGACCACTAACATCTCCCCAACATCAGCATACTCTACTTCCTCATCACCATATGCTTCATGATTCTCTTCCTCTTCGCAAGTCTCATTTTCACTCTGTAGCTCCCATTGGGCTTCCCTCAATACCATTACTCTCTTGTTGGGACATTCTGAAGCAATGTGTCCATGGCCAAGGCAATTGAAGCATTTTATGTCTCAACTTCTTTTGGGAGGGGCTTGTAACAACCCTTACCCATCTACAGTGTAGCCAAGCAAGGCATGTCACATGGAGTGCCGGAGCACCTGATCTTATTTGATTTCATTACAGTTATTGATTTACTTGTTCAAAAACTTTATCTAAGGTTTAGGCTATTTTTACTGTTTATCAAAATCTGACTAATTTGGAAATTTTGAAAATTTTAACGACAATCCGGTAGAGTGCCGGCTGTAATTTGAACTAACAGATCTTCTGAACTTGCCAAAAATAATTCACAACATATTCAAATTCACAACTCAATTTATCTCAATAATATCTCATCAGTTTCTCAAACTCAGAATCAATCTCAAAATTTCTCAAACTTAATTTAGATCAGGATCATCAAGATCAGATAATCATCTGATCAACTCGTATATAAGAATTTCTTAATTTGATAAATTTACATAACTTATAAATTAGTTACAAAAGTTTCTTTTGTATTGGATATACATATAATTTACAATATGCTAAGAATGAACAATATACATAACATGTGTAATATGAGCCCTATCTACAGGCATTGCTGAGGAGGTGATAACCTTGTACTCTTCTGACACTTCTGCAGATCTGGACTCCAAAAATCTCAGTCAACTATCTACTAGTTTTACTTTCAATACCTGCACGAGGAAACAATTTCATCACGCTAAGCATTTCTGCTTAGTGGTGCAATAATACAACAATGAAATAATATATTCAAATAAAGAAAGAAATAAATTATAATTTGGATACTCAGGAATTAATTTAATTTGGTATGCTATTTCTAGTATCAACTATCTTATATACTAGTTTATTCCTCTTTGGAAGTGCTAAGTTTATAACCTTTCAGTAATAATACCCAGCATAAAAATTATTCTAACTGTATTGTATTTTAAGTCTCTATGGTTTTGCAAATTTTATTTTTGTTATGTTTCTATTGCTAATCTCTTTTACTCATTTCACTCAATACTTAATTTAATTATACTGAAATTTCATTATACTTAACTTAACTGCCTGAATTGAATAATATTTTAATTGACTGCCCGTGTAGCCTATACAACTGACCAGACTGGATAAACGGTTAATATAGTACTGGGTACCTAGTACCTCGAGCCGTCACACCATCGGTACACAGTATCTCCCGGTGTGCTAACAGTGTGGCTAAGAAGCCATATAATCAATCAGGCAATAAGCTGAGTATAATAACATAATCTATATAGCCATAGGCTATTAAAATCCGTATAGCCATAGGCTATTAAAATCATAGTGTGGCATAATAAGCCATAAAACACAGTATGGCATGAAGCCATTTACAGTACGGCTATCAGAACCCTATTGGCATGCTAACCTATCCAAAATAGTCAACTAGGCAAGACTAGTGCATTTACAAGCTTAAATATTTAATTCTTTATTTTTAGGGTTTATAGGTCATTATGCCTTTCACTGGTTAACAAAAATGTTGACCTTTTTTACGTATCATGGATAGGTTGATTCTAGTATCAACATGTCACAATTTGTATCTCAATATTTTGCTAATATAGTACATTTTACAATTCTCACAAATTGGCATTTATTGCCAATTTTATTTCTAAGACTTATTGCATGATAATGTCAATTTTTCATTTTTAGTATGCTAGATTTATATAGCTAGATGTCCTATTTTCCTTGGTTTTTAGATTCTGGTCAAAGAAGCAATTTTATAAGTCTATGTCTTATTGAATTTTTGCCACTGATTTCATGTCATTCTGAGTTGTATAGACCAAGATATAGTCAATTTACTAAAGCTGGATAGATTGCATTTTTAATGCAAAGTTAGGTCAATTTTTTATCAAATTCAATTCTGGCAGATTTGGTATCCTAACTTAGGTAAGCTAATTGACCTAGTTCTGGTCATTTCTGGGCTTTGGTGTCTTCATAAGAGTTGTAGCTCTATGTCTAAGATTTCCATTGATATAAATTTCAAGTCATTTGGACTTGTTTATAGTGAGTTATGGCTAAATAAGTGACTACTTCTCATATGGTCAAATTCTGGTTTGCAATGGTTTTGGACAGTTTTGATACCTCAAATTGTGTAAGAAATTTGACTTAGTAAATGGCATTTCTGGATTCTGTGATCTTCACCAAAGTTGTAGCCCTATGTATAAGCTTTCCAATGGTATAAATTTCAGGTCATTTGGACCTGTTTTGAGTGAGTTATGGTCATTTGATTGACTACTGTTCATATGGTCAAAAATTCTGGGTTATAAGCTACCAATTCCGGATTAGGTTACTTTTTTAGTCACTTTCTGGACAGAATTTTGATAAGGTTTCTAAATAAATGTTGGCACATTTTATGTCTAGTTTTACCTCCAATTAGTCTCATACCAATTGAGGTCACACATTTTCATTTATGGCTTTTTTACCTACTATTTTCAACACAACACAACCTGCACAGAAAATTTACACTTCCAATTGTTATTCCTCCTTCTCCCAAACTACAATTGCATACATAGCACTTCTAATTTCATTCATCAAGTCTCAAATTGATCAATTCCCAGCAGTTTACTCAAGTCCTCAATAATCAATACAGAACCCTAATTCACAAAGTCAAGGTCAATAATATATACTTGCAAACAATTAGTTAATACTTGAAATTTCAACTAACAACTTACAATACCCTCCCACTAATCTATCTATACCATAATTCAACAATAAAATTCATTAATTACTGATCCCTTAAGTACTTCAAGGCTGCCACATTTAAGCTCAATTGTCCAAAGTTTCTAACACTTATTCAAACCCTTAATTCAATTATCATTTCAAACATACACATGCCCATAAGCTCTAATTCATTTATTTACTTAAATCAACATGTCTAACCATTAATTACAAGTAGAATTAACCAACTTCCCATGGACTTCCTTGGCTGCCGAATTTGAATGCCCACAAATACTCATTCAATTCTTTCAATTTCTCCACAATTCAACTTATCACAACATCAACTCAAAGTTTAATTAAGCAAGGGAGGAAAAATGAGCACTAACCTTATTTTGAGCTTTATAAAATCTCACCCAAACTTCTTCTTTTTGCTGGCTATGTGTTGCCCATGATGTGGTGATCACTTTTGATGAAGGAAGCCTTTGATTTCATGGTGAGAATGAAGAGTTTGGAAGTGTTGCATGTGGGGTGGGCATGGGAGTTTTGGGAGAAAGCTCAATTCGACCATGGGTGGGATAATGAAGAAATGAAGTGTTTTTGGGTGCTAAAGTCTATCCACTTAGGTATTTATATGGTCCACTAATCCTCCACTAAGTCCCACTAATTATGATTAACATTATAATAATCCAAAGTTATCATAATTGCCATAATGCCCTCATAATTCCTTTAATTACATTATATTTTATATTTCTTATTTTCATGGCATTTTCAAAGTTTAATACTATTTATTTTTAATGGAAATTTCGGTCAAAAGTCAACTTTAGGTGTCAAATGACCAAAATGCCCCTCTTCGGGTTGCATTTCAAATTTTTCGATACTACCAATTTAATCATTGTCTTGCCGATTTCTTAAATTTTTGTTTTTATTTGTACTGACTTACTAAATTTTTTTTGACATTTCCAATGTCAATTACACCTCAGTAGACCTTTAATTAGGCCTCGAAAATATTTTCTAGGGTTTCCCGCTATCCAGGGCTAGTCAACGGTCCCTGTCGTAACTTCAGGTGCGGTCACCCATCGCTACGGTTCTGGCACATTTAACTTAATTGCTCTTCATCTCTTTTATTTTCTCTTAATTTTTCTTGTATTTTCTTACCTTGTATTCCATCATTTTATGTCTCCTCATTATCACCAAAACGTAATTCCAGACTTCCTGACGGTCTGTACTTTGGTTGTCCACATTCTGGCTATCTGTCTAGACAACCTTAGTTATCGGAATAGTATAACGTACAAACTATGTAAGTGAGGATGTTACAGGGCTGGATCTATTTCCTTCTCCTTGCCCTTGCTTACACTAACTGGTGCTTTAGCAGAGCTCTCCCCTTTGTCGTGCTTGTTCACGCCACCTTTATCACTAGTAAGTGGGGTGCTAGTATTGGAAGGTTTTGTGAATGTTTTGGTAGTAGTGCCCTTATATCCACCTTTCATTCTCTGCCTTTCAACCTTAATGGCAAGTTTGATCACATCCTGCAAAAACACATATGGCTATAATTTAACAGTTTTAGCAATTTCATAATTCAAATCACCAAGAAAACGGGCAATGGTTTGTTCTTGCGATTCTCTCACATCACATCTCAACATCAGCATCTCAAATTCTTTAACATAGTCTTCCACACATATTCCACCCTGGCGCAAACTTTGGAGTTTGATAAATAACTCATGTTTGTAATATTCAGGTACAAATCGCTTCTTCATGATTCTTTTCATCTCACGCCAAGTTTGTACATCATCAAGCCCATCCCTACGTCTTTGAGCCTTCACGTTCTCCCACCATAAGTTTGCATAATCAACAAACTCAATGGCAGCAAGTTTGCACTTCTTTGCTTCCCTATACTCTTGATACTCAAAAATTTTGTCAACTCTTTGTACCCATTCTAGGTACTCTTCAGGTGAGCTGGTACCTCAAAAGGTTGGAATCCTCATCTTGATGTTGTCTCCTTAGCCATGTGGATGCCTAGGCAGGTGCTAATCATAAACACCTTCTTCAACTCCGTGTTCTTCGTCATCATCACCACACCTTTGCTGCCTAAGACCATTGCACTCTCTTTGTGGCTGGAGTGCAATTAGTCTTGCTAAGCTTGTGTTATCTGAGCTATTTGCTCTTGCATTGCATTTTGCTGTTTTTCAAGTCTTAGCATATGTGCTTGATTCGATATGAGACCTCTTGGAACTGGTGGATGCACCTCTCCTTCATCAAACATATTGCTATCACAATCAAACTCACTAAGTGTTTCACTCGGTTAAAGGATAGGTTGGTTCACTCCCTCACTTATTTGCACTCCAAAGGCTTCAAAGTACTGCTCAACCAAGGTTCTTATACCAAACTGATGTGCCTTGTAAAGGAGAGAATGAAATTGATTAGTTATGAAAGATAAAAAATTCTTCTGGATGAATCGAGGAACAAGAATAAGCAAAAATTAAGCAATATAACACCAAATTCAACTTCAACAGAAAAAAAAAAAAAAAAGGATTTCTTTTTGGTATTTTATGATTTAAGATGCAACAGTAATAAAAGATAAAAATAAGAAAATAACTATGGAATGTAAATTTTGATAAGAGTAATCTCGCCACAAAGATTACAATCCCAATGAAGATGCCACATAAGGAACTCTTATGATAAGTCAAGATTTCGCCACAAAAAAATAATATTTGATAAGAAAGAAGAAGCAGCACTTGCTATTTATTAAAATTCAGAATGCTTTGAGCTTACAAGAGTTGGCCTTTATATAAGCTAATTACAAGCACTATAAAGGAAAATAGCAAGGTTACTAAATAGGAAATTTGAATAGTCTTCTAAATAGGAAATAATATTAAATTTTTAAGAAAAAAACACTTCAAAAATCTACCCATAGAGTAATGCACGAATTTGAGGAGATTTGGTGACTTTTCAACCTTATTTCCTTCATTAATTGAAAAATATTTCAATCTCCTTTTGATTTCTTTGACTTGGTCAATTCCAAACAATAAATAGGGACCTTTTACACATATATGGGCTTGTTTTCTTCATAATCAACCCGTTATTTTTATTTTAACTTAAGCCCAAACATTTTAGTATACAACCATGTCACATGCCCCATGGACTTGCCAAGTCCAGTCCAACTTCTTTAATTTTGAATGCAAACAAGCAAAGTAATGTGCTTGCTTTTAGACCTAGTCAATGAGCCCTCGTATGTCATGTCATCATGTGGCACATCAATTCATTAGTCTAAGAAGTTGTCAATTTTGCTTCTTCATCACATTAGCACAAAGGAATGTCATTGGTGAAATCCGTCTACCATTGAAAAGGAACATCTCCAGCTCCTTTGCTTTGAAGGAAGCTCCCACATTGTCAAGCCATGTCAACACAACACTGAGTAATTGGCTGGAATCAGTAACATAGTATTTATTGTTACATTCTTTGATGTTTGGGGGGTTTTCTGTTACAATTTAAAATTCATTTACCTTACTGTTACACACCATAAAGTTTACTGTTACACACCATAAAGTTGGGGTACCCTCAGTATAATTTATCCCAAATCTTATTGTGATACTTATAATCTTATTCTTAAATAAAATAACTACATATTCTATTGTTCGATTAATGGACGAAATCAATTTCACAAGTTTTTTTTTTTATTTTAAAATTTATACTTTATTATTCTATTAATAATTAAGAATTAAATTTTGTTAATTATTCTTGCATGTTATCTTAAGTACAAGCAAATTTTATTTATTTAATTTTACAATTAATGGACAAATGGTTGTTTATTGATTTTTTTTTACAACAAAAAATTAAGTTAAGGACCCAGTGGTAAAGTAAATAAAACAATGTCGTCTAATCTTATATTATCAATTGCAACTATAAATGTTGATTTTTTTTTTTTTTACTTCACTAATTCAATTTTCTGAGTCCACTTTTATTTACACCAAAATAAAAACTAAAAAGATAAAGCCAATCAATAAAGAACGAGAAGATAAATACAATAAAAAAAAAATAGAGAACAGAATAAAAGAATAACGATGAGAGAGAAAAAAATTGTGATTATATAAATATAAAAAAAAACTAAAAGTTAAAAAGAAATAGAGTGAGAAAAAAAAAAGAGATGGCCATGTTTTAGAGTTTTAATTAGTTGATAAAATTTAACTTTCTTTAGTTTTATTATTTATTTTAAAAATTAAAATAATTGGCTTTTTTGCTGAATTATTCAATAAGCTTAAATTTATTAAATATAATAATATTTTAAAAAATTTACTAAGAAACATTCTGAGTTTTAAATTTGGGTGTATCGAAAAAATCTATTGACTTGGAAGTGGTTTTGAGCTTATTATATTTAGTTTTTTTTCCTTGTTATAATTATTAAAACTTTAATTTAAAAAAAGTTTTAATGAGATGAATTTTAATGGGTGATATGGATAATTCAATATAATGTCTATATAAAATTTTATTTTTTTCTTTTAAATTGAGTGAGACAATTGACTCGTTTAAATACACATAGTTCTGTTCATTAGAAGTATGCAGTTTTGGTTCGATTCGAGGTTTATCTAGAAACTAGAATTAAATCAAAATTTCAGTTTGGTTCGTTATTATTTTAGTTCTGATTCAATACAGTTCTCGATTCTTTAATTTCAATTTAGTTTGATATGATTCATGTTCGGTTCTCGATTTTTGAAATAATTTTATATAATTATTTTTTTAAAAAGTCATACTTAAATTAGCATTTAAGTTTTAAACTATGTTACTAATTCATAATATATCATATAACATATTTTCTAGCTATTTGTAAATTATATAATTTTTAACTGTATAGATAATTTAGGATTAAATATATTATATAATATAATAAGTATATTATATAATATATATTTTAACTATTTATTAATTATGTAATATTTAAGAAATTTAATATATTTATAACTAAAATTATTAAGAAAATATAAAAAAATAAAATATAATATTATTTTATATTTAGTCCATAATTATATATACACATATAAATATATAGGCCAAAAGCTCATTTTTACCTCTCAACTCTTTGTTAATGTCCAATTTTACCCATTTTCAAGTTCTTAGCCAAATTTGTCCAAACCTTTCTATTTAAGCTCAAATATACCTCTCCCCATTTAAGTGTGCTGCACGCACCCAAACTAAAAATATTTAATTATTTTAACATTTTAATTTATTAAAAATAATTCAAATATTTTATTTAATTAAATATCAGTTTCATTTTTGTTAATAAACAATAATTTTTTAGGAAAATTATAATTTAGTCCTTGATGTTTGATACAATCTATAGATTAGTCCTTTTATTTTTTAAATCCACATATTTTAGTTCTTGACATTTTAACAAATCTATAAAATAGTCCTTGATGGGGCAAAATTAAAAATTTATACAATTATTAATTTTTAGTTTTACAAATTAAAAATTTGTAAATTACATATTAAAATTTTTAATATAATTATTATAGTTAATTTTACAAAATAACTATTAATTACAAAATTAACTATTGATTAAAATCCTAAATGGGTGAGTTTTAAAAATATAAAGACTAAAATGTTGTTTCGCCAAATCTTCAGGACTAAATTATAATTTATTCTATTTTAATTAAGGGCTTATTTGTAATTAACCAAAAAGTTTTAAGAGTCTTAAAGTAATTCTTAAAGTATTTATTATTTTAATTTTTATTAAAAAAGATAATATTTTTAATTAGGAGCTTATTCGTAATCAATGAAAAATTTAAAGAATCTTAAAATAATTAGCCTATATTTTAATTAATTAATATTAAAAAATTAAAAAATAACTCACGCACTGAAAATCTCACTTTCATGAAGGGGAGGCAAATTTTGATTTGGGTAAATTGGGCTAAAAGTTAAAATTAAGTAAAATTAAATATTGATAAAAAAGTTTATAGGTAAAAATTAACTTTGCTTCTATAAATATATATATAATTATATTAAAAGTATATAATATATTTAAAAAATATATAAAAAAATATATGTATAAATTTAATTTTTAATTTATAAAATTTTACTTTTGTTGTAATTCTATTCTTAGTAAAAAAATTAAAACCAAGTTAAATTATTAAAATAATTTCAATTCAATATAATTTTTATTGGTCGTGGGTTGACTCTCGAGAACCGTGAATAATTCTACTGTTGACGTCGATGATCAATGGGTTAATTGGGATCAGTTTCAGCCCTTGGAGTGGCCGGACGATGAAGATCCGGCTATTAGAAGCTTTCAGCTACTAGAAGACCCAATCGACTGATTTAAAATATATTTTTATAATATTTATAGAATATAATAAAATTTTATGTATTATAATATTAAATATAATCAATATTTTAAATTAAATATAATTAAAATATAATTTACAGTATCTAAAATATTTAGTAAAATAAAAATATATTTATTATATAATATTTATGTTATTTACAATATATTAATTATTTAAATATAAAATTTAAATCAAGAGAGTATTTATTAATAAAACAAAACCTCTTTAACTAAAATATTTGACATTGAAAATAGATTTAAAAGTATTTTTATTATAATTAATAATAAATTAAATAGAAATTTAAATGAAAAGACCAATCTAAAGGATTACATTGCTTAATTTTAAAAATAAAATAACTATATTTTACCCTTGTTTAAAAATATCAAATAACATGATAAAAAAAAATTAGAAAAATTAAATGGGACAACCTGCAAGAACTGGCTGCACTAGCCTATTGTGTATTCTTGACAACCATGTCCATGGTTGATTATGACTGGGCCGAGACCATACAAGGCCCGGGATCTGTCTTGCAAAGCGTCTCCCACTTAATTTTTTAAAATGATGTTTTTTTAAAATAAGATTTTTATAATTTTTAAATTCTCATAATTTTTTTTATTGTATTGTTTGAGATGAAAGAGAGTTTTGTAATGTTTTTAGATATTTTCAAGAAAATTTTTTAATTCACCAAATTAGGAGATTGAAAAATAAATTTTTTTTTTTTGGAAGTTTTATACTTTAAAGGAAAATAGTAATTTATTATTTGCTCTCTGAAATTTGATTGATATTACAACTTAGTACTGTATTTAAATAATTTAGTTTTTCACTTATACTTTTATCAAAATCAAGAATCCTTTTGTGAGAATTAGAAATCTTTCCATCTAATATTGCCATTAATTTAATTGAAAAAAAATTATTATTTGACTCTGTAATTTGATTGATATCAAGATTTTGTTACTATATTTTTAGAAATTGAATAATTTAATTCTTCACTTATATATTTAAATTAATTATTATCAAATAAATTAATTCTTTTTATTTTATAAAAAGAATTCAAGAAAAATTTTTAATAAGAACAATGTTAATAAGAAAAGAAAACATTCTAATAATTTCAATAATTATCAAATATAATACTAAATTGTTCAATTTTTAAAATAAATAAGCTAAATTATACCATTAATCATAGCTCAAAGACCAAATAATAAACTTCCCTTAATTGAATGAAATATATATTCTCTTTTCACTTAAACTAAAAATAATATTAGATAGAAAGATCAGAAATATAAGTCAGGGATTAAATTATTTAATTTTAAAAATATAAAAATCAAATTGTAATATCTTTTAAAAGTTAAGGACCAAATAATAAATTACCCTACTTTAAAAACCTGCGTTTTCTCTTAATGGAAGGTTTTATACCTTCAAAAACCTCCCAAACAGAGCATAAGGTGGAATCCTACAGGCCAAGCCTATAGTCCATACTCCCTGGGCCAGGGCCTCACTAGGCCCAGGGCCAAGCCCCATGGAAGCACAGCCGACAAAACGAAACTTTTTCTATTAGCCCGGTACTTCAGAAATTTTTATATAGTTTAATCATTGCAGTTTAATTATAATTATCCATCATAGTGGAGCTCATATGAAACCCACAACAATCAATTGTTATAATAAAATCATTGTACATACATCGCCCTCATTATATAATTTTTTGTACTTTAGAACAGAACAAGGGACAATTTTTGAACAAGAGCTGAACTGTAATCGAACTAATTCATTTTGAAATCTGAATCAACCGAAATCAAACAAAACCAAAATTGAATAGGATCAAAGCAACCAGTTTGATTCTTACAAAATCAAATTTTTAAAAAATAAATAAATAATTCAACTTCCGAAACCAAAATACGGACCCTATGATTTCATTCCAGTCCCCCTGAACTGAACCTTTGAATTGAAACTACCGATTCCAACCCAGTTCAACCCGTTGGTCACATCTATTGTATTTGTCATTTATGGAGAAAAGCTAAACCAACCTTTTTCTAGCCATAAGACTAGGTAAGTTAAATTCAACATTTATGTTACACCATTTTACCTCCACTTGTGAAGGAGGAATATCTGCAGATAATCTTTGATTAGAACAGGGAAAAAAAAAGGAGAGAGAGAAGAAGAAGAAGAAGAAGCAACCTGCAGAGAAGATAGAAAATTGATGTCCTAACAAGGACATTGCAAGTTATTGAGCATAAGACCTATATTCCAACATTTCAGTCCTGTATCTCTCCTTGTCCTTTCAGCCTTTCTCTTGACATATCTGCATCGCGTCATTGAAAATGGGTGAACATTAAAAATCATCACATCATCACAAGTACTCTTCCCCGGTTGATTATTGCATCTTTCATCAGTAAAAAAATTGAGCAAATGTAGCCAACAGTGCGTTCATCTTTATTCATTCAAATGTAAAAAGAAAAAAAAGAACGAGGACGTTCATCTTTATTCGTTCATCAGTAAATGGAAAGGCTAAAAACTAGCCAGAGGGAAAAAAATTATTCAAGGATTTGGGTCACAACTCGCTGATGGAGTAGTAATGTAGGAAAACTAATGGTAAGAGAACCAAAGTAGCATTTCCAAAAGTGAGAGGAAATTCGCAAACATGGTATGACAAAAACTTATTAGAGCCATTTTGGAAATAGTTTAAATAAATATGAACAAACAACCGCATACAAACTATTGTCATATTGTCATTACTTAGGAGAAATTCATTAAAAGATGTACTAATTCCAACATCGTGAAAGGGAGATCATAACAAATAAATCACCTAAAAATAATAAGCAATGAGAAACAACTTTATGATTATGTACCTGCTTTTCTGCCACAGTGAGGTTGTTCCATAACAGCCCAATCTTCTTGCTGATGACTTTATCTTCCCCATTGGGTAGAGACTTTAGCTGATCAAGTAACAATAACCGAGATCTTTTCTGATGCCGGTGAGGAGGTAAATCTGAAGTATGAGAACTCTGAGACATGTGAAGTGCCTGAGGAATATGATACAAAACACCTTTAAGTTGATCAGAGCCCAAGTTCACAGTAACCAGATATCCATCATCAAATTTCCCATCAATCTTTCCCGTCACTGAGGAGCCCAGCTGTGATTCCAGACCTCCTGCAATTAAAATAGTTACTAATATCCTCATGCAAGACACAACCGAAGTCATATATCAAACAATCTTTAAAATATTCACTAGACAAACAAATAGAAGGCAATATAGATATATATTAGCACAATAAATCAATAATTTTCAAGGTAAGCTGGTAATACTTGAGAGGTAGCTTCCAAAATAAATTCCACCATGTTTGTTAATTGTTATCATAAGTGGGGAGTCGTTACATATCTGACCTGCACATTACTAAAATAGAGGAATAGAGAGAGACAGAGATAGAAATAGACTGAGAGAAAAGAAATAGAAGTAGATGAGAAAAAATAGATGAGAAGAGAATGAGAATATTTTAGGGATGAGAGGTATCTTTGATTATTAATGATCTTGGATAGTCTCCTCTTTACAAGTTCCTTCCTATTTATACTTCTTTAGATCTAATAATTGCCCTCTATAGTTACAACTGACTAGTACTGTAGAATCTCCTTATTTTACTGCTGGACTAATCCACTAACTACTTAAATCCTTACTAGTACTATAGAATCTCCTTATTTTACTGCTGGACTAATCCACTAACTACTTAAATCCTTACTCATAAAAGGAGTTTGTGTATAAGGAACATTGTTCATGCTCAAAACCATTAATGATCAATTTATTTATTCAGCAACTCAAATAGATAGATTAGAACAGTAAATTTATTTCCTAGTTTTTTATATTGCAACTTCAAAGGCTATTCAAATGGTCAACAAAAGGGTATTTAGCAAGTACCAAAATAGCAAACAATATCCAAATAAGCAAATTTACTTAAAGAAATTAACATTGGGAAATGACTGTTCATTGAGGCATCAAAAATGACACATGGAAATCATTTTAAATTGGCTGCTAGTACACATTCAATATACAGGGTCATTTCTCTTTTATTATATTAACAGTTCTGAACAATCACAAAATATATTGAATGGGTTGATAAAATCAGAACAAAATACTGTAGTCTCTACCTCTACTACTAGTTCAAGAAACACGATAACCCACACAAACAAGAAAACTAAAGCCTAGTATGATAGAACAGTAACGCTTGTCCTAACCTGAGAAGTGATTCATAGTGGCACCTTCATCTAGAGCTGCAGATCCATTAATAAGATTCACATTTACAGCACCTGTGAAAAGGAAAACATAAGGTATGCATGTCCAATCCGCAGGGTAAAACACATATACTCTGCTTGAAAGCCTTGAATCTCATGTCTAAGTACCTGGAATTGAGACTGAAGGAACTTGTTTGTGGAAGTGATAGACCTGCTAAAAGTGGTAAAGTAATGATAGGTAATATTTCCTTAAGACGAAAGAGGCACTGGTAATTGTTGATGGGAAATTAAAGGCAGTGATCACTTCCTTCCAATTACGATTTCTGATTACCTGCAATTTATGACATGAATCAGGTTACTCATCACAGTTGACACCATCCTTTATTCAAAAATTAAGTAAATGAAGTTGCAGCCATTTACAAGAGGATACATTATGAGTTTTGCAAAGCAAATAGCACTAAATTACATTATTTTATTTTGAGCAAATAATTAGCAAAAATAACTCATACCTTCTCAAGGCCACCACGAGATGTTACCTCCACAAAAAGACGATGAAGATCAAGAGGCTTTCCTCCCACAGTGGGAACCCTGTACAAGCACAATTAGCAGGAAAAATTATAATCCGTATTTTCATAGAGTCTATCTAAAAAAAAAAATCCAGAAATGTTCAATTTCTAAATCAAATTTGCCTGCATTTAAATGGATAATCAATGTCTATAAGTAGATGATGATACCATTAAACAAGAATGAAAAAGAAAAGAAAGGAAAAATCCTCAGCTGGATACAATAAGGCACAAAGGGGAATATCACTAATTAAAGCCATAAGTTGGAAGATAGCCACTTGTGAAGGTACCTTGTACTTCCATAAAAAGTAGAAAAAGATAGAAGATGCACTTACCGAATTAATCACCATCTTATAAAGGATTGGTATCTCATAATCATCATCCCACCACTCATTAATGCATTAGATAAGAACCTAATCAGATGATCTTTGCGCTCTATATCTTTCTTCAACAGAGATAAGGTCCATGGTTATGCCTAAGCTCCTATAACAACTACCCATAAATGAGGTGAAATGCTTAAAAAGCAACTGCTTTTAAAAGAGGTTGCTAAACCATCAAAGCTTAATAGAGCATTACAGAACTACAGTATTAAAACAAAGTAGCATAATGATATGACACAGGCATCTCAAGAACAAAATCCGCAGAAAGAACAGAAAAGCTTCATGGCAGACACCACAACAAAGATAAAGAGCTTATCTTAAATAAAAAAAAATTGGAAGTGGCAAATGGTTAAATCTTAGCTACAATTACATATCAATCCCACGTTGAACTTTGAAAGGAGTGCCCCCTGCTTCAAAAATTTAAGGAACTCAAGACTCTAGGAGAAAGCAACATACTTTGCGATTCTTAACCATTTAATTTTAAGTAAGAGAATAGAAAAGCTGTTTGAAATCTACCCTCTCACCATTGAGTGCCAAAGTCACTCCCACAAGTAGAATTTAGCATAAACAAACATTAAAAAAATACTGGATACCGAGCACCGAAAATCAGAATATGAGTAAAAGAAAAAATTAAGACAAAACCAATATATTAAAAAAAAAAAAAAAAAACCCCTCAAAACTACAAAGCAGAATCACAAGAAACCATAAAAAAAATAAGGACCCAGATGGGGAAAAAAATGAATATTACAAACAAATGAAGTTTGATGAAAGAGTTTATAGAAAAACCCACTTCCATGAATTTGGTACCAAAGGATTTGTGGAAAGCTTTGAGCTTTTCCCAGAAAAGTTCTGAGCTTTGAACAACATCTTCATATTGGGCCGTTGCAGGAGGATACGACCTGAAGGATTGACCGTTTCCTGTCCAACCGTTTTCTTGTTGAGCCGAAATAACTGTAGCAGTTGGGTTGTGGGTTGACATTTTTGGTCAAGAGACGAGAATTAAAGAAAGATTTTGCATGGTAGATTTTCATTATTTTTCCAATTTTTTCTTTTCTTTTATTTTTAAATAATAATAATAACAACTTAGTCGGAAAAATATTTAAAAAATGTTAAATGAGTTTTGAAGCCAGTTCAAATTAAAGAAAGGATCAAGGGAGCACAAAATTCCATAATAAAAAAAAATCAGGCAAAAGGGGAGACACATGGGAGGGGGTTAGATTTAGATTAGGTCAAAAGCAAGATTGTGACTTTTAATTAAATAATTCTATTTCCAAGGTCATATTTGTAAATATGTTCAGCTTCTTTTTTTTAGTTTTTTATTTTAATTTTATATTTTATAAGTAAAATTACATTTTAAGTCCCTGATAAATCAATCAATAATAATCTAAGTCGTAGTCAATCAAATGAATCACTTAAGCTAATCCAATAACTAATTAAATAAATAAATTTAATTTTAAAATTAAATTTTAATTTATAATGTACATAAATTATATTAATTTACATTATTAATAAATAAATAAAATAATTTATAAAATTTATAAATAAATATAATATTATTAAAAATATATAAATATTTAAATTTAAATTTATTAAAAATATAAAAAAAACCTTTACTTCAACCAAGTATTGAAAAGAATTCAAATTTTACTTTTCTTTTTTCTGGTCAAGCCAAGCACTAAACTTTAACCTTAAAATATTCTTAAAATTTTTTTAAAGCATCACTATAAACATGTGAATATTATCCTATATGTAAGATAAAAAACAAAAACTGTATAAATATATTGAAAATTTAAATGTAATTTTCTTATATAGATATGAGATTCAAATTATAAAATATTTAAGAAAAAAAAAAGAATATTTAAAACTATTTTTTATAATTTTTATTAGCTTTATTAAGAAAATTATATTTTTAGGGCTTTTATAATTATAATTCTTATATTTATAGTTTTTACTTGCTTTACTAAAAAAATTAAGGGCCCATTTGATTCATACATTAGAATTGGAATCAGAATCAGGTGAAATAAGAAACGGAATGGTGTATTTTCATTTATGTTTGGTTTAAAAATAAAAGCTATGGAATCGGAATTAAAATTATTTTATATCTAAATAAAAATTATTGTAAAATTGTTGTAGTTTTTAAATAATAGTTTAATCCAAATAATTAAATCTCATCATTCAAATAAAATAAAATAGGTGCTAAGTAATATTATTTTGAGCTAATATTATCATTCTAATATAATAAAAAAAAAACCATAATAATTGTCTAACAAAATATATCCATGACAAATTTAACAAACAATCCAAAGTTTGACACAATATGCATAACAAAAAGCTTGATAAATTTTTGAGCATGGTGATTTAACAAAATATAAGATGCTTTGATTTCATCTATCATGTCGGACGAATATCTCTTAATTGCTCTCACTAAGAAGATTGATGATGAATTGTTTTCTTAAATTAGTAGGAAGCTCATAAAATACTTCACGCTTATGCTACTCAGCTTTGAGAATAACAACTACATTCATAACTTCAGTTCAGTCAAACCTTCAATTTCAAGCAATTCATTCACCAACATTTTCTTTTGCTTTGCCACCCTTTTATTCTCATTTGCTATTTCTTTCTCAATTACATGATCTACCCAGACATTTGCAATGACACCCAAGTGTGTATTCATTTGTTCCATAAATATGTTGAAATTAGTAGGCATGTCATCATCATGTGAACCTTTTAATTTCTTTTCTTTGAAATTTTTGTGGTGCATTGACTTTTTGGAGGTAGAATGAGATGTATGTTGATTTACTGAATGATTTCTAGTCGTATCTTCAAACAAGTTATATTTATGAAGGTCAACTGCCATTTCTTTTTCCATGTTCTCTATGGCATTATCAAAAGTCTCAACACCTTTTCTAGTTACCCTGTCCC
Organism: Hevea brasiliensis; assembly: GCF_030052815.1. NCBI lineage: Eukaryota > Viridiplantae > Streptophyta > Magnoliopsida > Malpighiales > Euphorbiaceae > Hevea > Hevea brasiliensis. The sequence goes on from NC_079501.1 coordinate 78,464,441, forward strand.
TTCCCACCAACTCTCCAATCATATCAAATAAAGGAATGCTATATTCCGTAACCCTTTGGTTTTATGGCTCTGTTAACATGAAAAAAAAAATATACAAAAGTACACATGATTAAATTTCACATATACCACTTTTAGAAAAAAAAAAAACCTTAAAAGTTGTTTCATAATGTACTAATATTACCATGCACCATTCATCATAAACACTATTCTCGCATTATATCATTTTCCTTGTTTCATCCCAACCAAATCCAGACTTGTTCAATATATCTGCTGTTGCATTAGATTTTGCTTTCAAGGTTTCGACCTATAATCAATATGAGGACTAGCCTTTAAACCATAATTAGGTAGTTTTGTATTAATCAGTTCTTCAACCTGAAGTAGACAACCATTCTTCCATCCATTTTCCTTCTTCCATTTTGGATCTGTAGCCACCTCTTATAATGCTTCTACCAAGGCATTATCCTCTTCACTTATCCATACTCTCTTGTTCTTACCTTTGCCACGAGTAACTTGGCTACTTTCAACAAAAATAAAATATGATAAAATAAATATACAGACATATATGCACCTGTGTTAGATAAATATTTGCAAAATGACCATAGTAAAATGACAATAGTTTTGATTGATACACTGAAAAGTTATTACAAGTCCAGAAAAATAACGCACCACAATTACAATGATATACCAATCTCATGTCTTTAAAATAACACACTATAATAATCAAATAAGAATAAAATGGTTCATCATAAATTCAATGTCTAACAAAACGAGCTCTAAAATTATTGAATATTTGTTGGGCTAAGGAATTCCTAAAATTTGCCCAGTGGTTAGATGTTTGAATTGTGTTGATGAACTCAACTTCATCATTGATACTTCCTTCCTCTTCATCTTTATCATTAAGAATTTCCACTTCCATATTTGTTGGCATGAATCTTCTTATCAAATTATGTAATAAATAACATGCCATGTCCTTGAGTTCGTATTGGATAGAATGAAAGACTCCTAAGGATTGACTACCGTCTTTTAAGTAAACCAAAACATCTCTCTATGACATTTCTAGCTTTAGAGTGTTTCACGTTGAAATACTCCTCTGCTGTTTGTGGTTACCTTTTAACCCTCCACTTAGTAAGATGATAACTTTGCCCTCTGTAAGGGGTGAGAAATCTCTCGTAATTAGTGTAGTCCGCATCAGCCAAGTAATAGCAACCTTAAAATATATAAAATGATGCCAAATTATACAATATATAATTAAAATTTAAAATTTTTAAAGAAACTATATATTTTATTATTAATTATATTTACCTTGAGGTACCTTTAAACCATTTGGCCTAGAAATAGCATCTTGAAGGACACGACCATTATGTGCTGAACCCTCCCATCTAGGTAACACGTAAATAAATTGCATGTTAGGTGAATAAACTCCTAAAAGATTCATTGCAAGGTTGCCCTTTCTTGTTCTATATTTTCCTCTTTCATTAGATTTTACACACACTAATATATGTCTCATCTCATGCTCCTAAGCAATTCTAACAAAAATAAAAAGATTAAATTAAAAAAAAATCATTAAGTTGATTAAGGACTTATGATGATCATTCAATGACTTAAGACATATATATATATATATATATATATATATATATATATATATATATATATATATATATATATATATATATATATATATACCTTGAAACATCTCCACCTCTCATCCGTATAGTTATCTATTATAGGTGTAGGCCTTTTCAGCAACTCAAAATGCAATTTCAAGACAGCTTTAAGACAAAGATTGAATTATCTACTCATAGTTTCTCCACTCCTAATAAAATAATTAGCATTTATTCTATTCTTTTTATGGTGAGCTAATGTGTATAAAAACATTGTAACCATCTCCTCCAGCTCCATATTTCGAGTTCATTTCAATCCTCCAATATCTCTTAGCATCTCACAAAGAACATATAAGGTATGCCTATTCATGCAGATTTCATTCTTACATACAACATCACTCAATTATGGCTTTTAAATTAGCCAATCTGTTCATTTTTTTAATAATTTTTCTATTTTCTAGTCGAGGTCTATGCATAGCATAAAATACCACTCCATCCAAGTAACTATAACAATGTAAATCCTAATAATCATGAAATGGAGTTGTAGCATTTGTCTCTTCCTTTGTAGTGACATACCAAAACTAGCCATTTCTGTGCATATTTCACAAAATAAGCAATCAACTTTAAGTAAAATTAAAAAGTCATAAAAAAAAAATCTAATAAGTAAGTAAACAATATGGATTTATATAGTAATTAATAATTCTATTTATATAACCTGTGGCATTTAAACTTTGGCCAATGGGCTATTTCCTGTTACTTAAGTCACTACAATTATATAAAGTTAGTGGATTCATATAAAATTAACTTTAAAGAATATGTAATATATATTAATTTAATGCAGGAACCAACTCTAAGAGTTTTAGTATGTCCATGTCCTTCTCCAGTATGACATTAATTTAATCAAGGAATAGATCCAAAGTTTTAACGTTCCAAATGCTAATAAAAAAAGAATACAAAAAAAAGGGAAGATAAATACAATGCCAAAACTTAGAAATGTAAAAGAAGGTAACAAAAGCAAATAATATACAATGAGGGTATTTGATTAAAGAACAAAAGATGCAGAGTTTTACTAGGAAAAATTAATATTCTCATAAATTTAATATATTGTGATGTTGTGGACAAAAAATAAAGAAAGAAATAAATTGCTATCACTTTATATATATATATATATATATATATATATATTCACTTTAAAATATAATTTTTTTAAAAAAATATTAAATTATATTATTAAAATAAAAACAAATATAGCGTGGGAACTAAATGACTAATTATTCTTGATTATCTTGACCTAAAAACCTTTAAATAAAAACAACTCACACTATCAGCTAAACTAAAACACAAATAAAACATGCTCTCCGAGTATCGAAATGTGTATTGATATTATATATTTGCAAATTCTTCTCTCTTTATTTTTTACCATTAATACCTTTGGTTTTTAGTGCATAAAGAAGGAACGATGGTAGGTGTTCAAAAAATTTTCCACTATATATATAGTATTGCTATGTAAAATCTATAGAATTTTCAGACAAAAGTGATAAGAATTTGCTTGAAACCCCAATAAGAAGGAATACAAAATTAAGTCATCCAACAGTGAGGGGTCACAAGTGGTGTGCTTTAGCCTTTTTGAGTCTTAATTAATTAATTATTTTAAGTTGACTTGAGATTCCTGATCTACTCTTTGACATTTAATTAATAATAACAAAAAAGCACATGGTAGCAAAATAGCAAATTGAAATAATTATTTCTGAATTTTTTCAATAAAAAGTGGAGATATGATTTGAAGATTGAACTTCAGGACCTTTAGCAGCTCCTAATGTTATTTCCAATGCTAAGAACCAATCTAATGGCTTTTGCTTTGGAGGAACTTCTACTAGATGGTATTCAAAGGATCCATAAGCAATGTTTCAGCAATTAGATTAACAAGATTTAAAGATTATGATGGTGTAAGAGACATAAACTCAAACCTTTACCTCAAATTCTTTATTTCAGCAATATGCTCAAACTAAACTAGAAAGATAAATGCTATAGATGAAAAACAAGCCAACATCAAGGTTTTACCCCGTAAAAAATAATATTGCAGTAGGAAAATCATATATTGGCAGCCAAACAACAGTTCAGTTTCTTTAGTTAAGACCTTTAATCAAACTAATCAAATCAGTAACTATCTAATGTAAAAAATTCACCGCCCAAAGAACGCTCAAAATTTTTGGATCCAAAGATTTCATATGTCATACCTAGATCATGATTATACTTTGATTCCCCAAAACTAGAGGTATCCATACAGCCACAAACCATAAACAAGTATTAGCATGTATCAATAAGGGAATTAGGAGGAAGAGGGCTTGAATTTCATAGACAATGATATCTGGGTTAGGAAAAAGATGCAATAGAAGTCAATGAAGGGAGAAAGAAGTTACCAAGAAGTGATTGTGAATGGTGATAGTGATGACAATGATGGAAAGTGATAAGAACGGTGGATTTAATCTAAGCAAAGAGGGGTGGCGTTTATGGGAGTAAATGAGTTTCTATCATTCCCAACTTTTGATTTCCCAGTTAAATATGGGAATACTGATTCCTTTACTTGTGGGAATGGCATTCCCTAACTTATGGGAATAGAAATGTGAAAAAGGCCTCACCAAACACCAACAAAGGAAAGTCTCATTCCCATTCCCATCCCTAGGTCAAAAATCTTATAACCAAATAAGACCTTAAACTAATTCTCATAATTTAAAATTTTAATATATTTTTATGATTTTTGTTATTTATCTTATATATAGAATAATAGTCATACTTTTGTAATGGCAATTTTAAAAATTTTTTGAAGGAGATTTTGAGGTTAAATTTTAGTGTTTGTAAAAGATTTTTTTATACATTTTTTTAATAAATTTAAATTTTAATATTTATATTTTTTGTTTGCACCAAAAATAATTATTTTATTTATTAATTATTTTTAAGCCTTAAAGTTAATTAAATTAAATTTTTGTGAAGTTAATTTAATTAATTTTATTTTATTAATTTAATTAATTTGTGGCTGAGATAATTAATAATTAAATTAATAGTGGTTACTGGATGGTTATCTAAAAAAAGAGAGTTGGCAATAGCTTTAAACGGTTCCAAGCAGTTCAAAGAGTGAGCAAGTGGTTACAAGTAACTGTAGAACGTGACAAAGTATGTTTTACAATCTTCCTTGAGTCTTCCAGATACTTGCAAGTAGAACTATAAAAGTCAGATACACTACAACGTGAAAGCCTCCAACCACTCAATCAATTATACAACAATAACTCAACCAGACTTTAGCAGTCTTATCGCTCATTTATTTTTCTAAAGCTCTTGCATTTAATTTTAAGCCTTGTACTCTCTTTTTAATTAATCTAAATATCTTTTTGATTTCTAATTTTCTTGCTCTTTTAATTTTGGAGTGAGATTGACAAAACTGCGTTTAGTGTAGTCAGTTTCCACAATCATTTGATCAAAAAGTTAGAACACAATCCCAATTGATATACTCAGTATCTGGCATACCTGTACATTTCCTAAGCTATTAGCCAGAAATAATTTTTGGCATGCCTAGTGGAACAAAAGTCTCATCTCAACACACATCACCACTATTCTTTGCCAAAAATTAGCAAACAATTTTTGGCACGCTCGATGGGACTGAAGATCTCACATTTCACTATTATGCACATTCTTGATGAGGTATCACAAAATGTCTTATACTGATGAAGAAAAACTTCCATCAACCATCGCGATGTCTTAGATAAAGGCATAAGAAGGTTGATGGATATAGCCTTTGACAGAATTGATTAAGTATGGATAAAATAGTTTGTTCTATATAGTCATTGTTTAAGAAACTCGATTTACGAGTTCCAGTACTTCCTAATGGCCAAATTTCCAGGCCAAAGGAATTTGATTCAGCATGCAGGAGTGCTAGGGTTCTCAGGGGGTAGATGCTGTTATAGACTCTCTAGGGCAGTTCTAATGGAAGTCGAATTCAAAATGAAAAGAAGTACCAACCACCTCATAGGAGGGAGAAATAGGTGGTTCACCAACCAAGAACACCAATTAACTCTGTGACGCCCTTTACCCATCTACAGTGTAACTGAGTAAAGCATGCCACATTCGGTGCCAGAGCACCCTATCTTATCTGTAACACCCTCACTTTAGCTAGTCCATATATTTTACTGTTTCGATGACTAATGTCGGTCCGGACAGCCAGAATGTCTGGAACTATGTGAGGAGTCATAAATAGTTCAAATAATAACAAGAAAAATTAAGGAAAAATTTTAGAAATAAAATACATTAAGGTTAAATGAGCTATAGCCCTAGTGATGGGTAGCCTAACGGGAAGTTGCTGTGAAGACAGCTAGTAGCCCTAAACTCGAGGGAAATTCCGTGAAATAAATTTTGAGACTCCAGGGAAGAATTATTGAGGGTTTGACAACAATAAATTGATAAGAAAATGCAAGGAAAAAATAAATCAAACGGTACAGATAATTTTAGCTCGTTAAACTAAATGGAGAGCATTTTGGTCATTTTGCCTTTAGAGATGATTTTTGAATGACTTATCCATTTAAGTGGGTGAATTATATGACATAAAATATGAATTAATATTGGTGAGAAAATAATTAAAAATGAGTGAAAGAAATGAGAAAAGAAAATGAAATTTAAAATGAATTATTACATAAGCCATGATGTCATAATGCATAAAAATTTAAATTTGCCAACAAATAAATTCTAACCAATGGGAAATTGACAAGCCAATTAAAAGGAGATAAATACAAATAAAATGAGATAAAAATAAAAAGAAATTCAATCATCTTCACCTCCCAAACTAACCGGCCAGCCACCTCCTCTCAACCTCCATTAAAGCTCTCTCATCTCTCTCTCTTCTAAACCTTGATTTCTCACCATAAAACCCTAAGTCCCCTGTTAGTAGTATGCCCTAGAGCATATCATTTAATATGTATCTTATACATGTTTTATTAATAAAAAGGCAATTTCACTTTTTTATTTACATAATATATTTATGTGTAATAGAAAAGGTCCATTAATATTTTGTTAGAAATTCTATTCTTAAGTTGTTAAGAATATGAGTGACAGTATTTCTAGAACAAAGTATCATAAATTGATTCACAATCGAGGATACTTCACACAGAACATGACTTATCCAGAAAGATTATATTTATGTTTGTTCCCACGGTATTTATATAAGATATAAAAAGATGGAATGGTGAGTCTTATGCCATATAACAAACATGATAGGTACTTATACATGATAAGTAGGCCGAACCAGTGACACTTATGATAAGCACGTAGAGTTTACTCTTGTCAATGCATTGTCATAAATCATATCAGTGCATATAATCTTTAGACCTGAGATAACACAGTTATCTTGTATATAGGTGGTTTAAGTTTGATACTGCTTTCATACTTGTACTGTGTATGGGTATATGGGCATGTGTTGGCTCCTACTAGTTATATATGGAGATAGATGTTGATCAAGATGGAATCTGTTACCCTAAGTAAATAGAGATAAAATCCTATGTTCATTTAATTGTTCTTGATGCTTCAAGTTCCTGGCCAGGATAGACAGATTTAATCAGAAAAGAGTTTCTGATGAGAAAATCTTTTTAATCAAGAATTGAAATTAAAAGAGAACATAATATTCATAGCAAATGGGGTTTGACATAAACCATGACTCTAGCTCGAATTGAGATTTTGTAACAGAGAGATTCTAGTGTATGGTAACATATGATTAAAGGTTCATTTAAGGTATTCCTTATTACTGATTGGGTGGCCATTACATGTTATGCTAGGTGTTAACCATGGTCTATGAGGTGCCTAAAATGATTTAGAGAAATCATTTATGGTAAGAAAATGTTCTGAAGATATTAAGAGTTGATATCATATCTCATTGCCAATTAGTGATGAGCCTAGTGAGTTACACACATACACAAGTAATCACCAAGTTAAATGTGATTTAATTGATTAATTAAAGAGTTTAATTAATTAATTAAATAGTTTGGTTTGCAATAAGATTGCAAAGCCCCTAGCATGGCTTGAAACCAAATCTAGGTTATTTGATATATAGTATAAGTTAAATTTATATTTTAAATTGTTTAAATATGAATTTAATTATGAGAAATTAATTAATAGAGATTAATTAATTAATTTATATTTGATATAAATTGATTAGAAGAGGAGAATTAATTATTTTGGGTTGATAACTCAAAATTAAAACACAATGGTAATTTGGTCATTTCACAGGGTGACATGTGGCACCATGAGATGGTGACACATGGCATCATGGTTTGTCATTTGTCTTCCCATCATGCATGATGATCAAAGTCAAGATTAAAACTAGTTTTGACACTTGGCTTAATATGATTAGGTCAATTAAAATTAAGATACAATCAAAAGATGACATGTGGCAAAGGTTTTAAATGATGACCTAATTATAAAAGGGAAAGAATGAAAGAATAAAAACACATTCTGATTTTCTCTCAAAGGTGCCACCACTTATAGAGCCTTCTTCTTCTCTTCTTCTTCTTCTCTCATCAATTCAAAGAGAATTGCCCATATTCTCTTGAATTAAAATTGCTAGATATTATTTCTAGTGTTCTATATACGTCTACAACCTCCCTAAAGGCAAATTCCTAATTTCCAATTGGTTGGCAAGGCTTGAGAAGCTGTTCAAAGGGCTACCATTGGTGATCTTGGTGTAGACAAACTAGAGGGACAACATTTGGGGTCCTAGGTGCTTCCCAAAGTTACCAAATACATCTATAGTGCATCAAAAGGTTAGTGTACATGTTCTTATATTAATCTAGGGTTCTAATGAATTAATCTGTTAATTCAAAAATCTTAAATGGCAAATGTAGATCCTAATACATATTAAAAGGGTTTTAATATGTAATTGAACATTGAAATCAATTAGATATATAATGAATCTTGCATGATGCATGAGACCCTAGAAGAAAAATTTTTGAATTCAATGTTCTAATCTAATAATTTTCATGCTTTCGCTCCTTCAATTAGTATCAGAGCCACTATATTTGCTATTTAGATTGTTCAAGATGAGATTTAATTGTGTGATTTAATCAAAAGCTGATTGATTCATTACTGGTTGCTTCAAAGAGTGTGGCGGCATACTTGGTTGTGCACTTTGGTGCGCATTGTATTGGGCTTCAATTGTGCAATTGTTGTATGTTTTGATGCCCATAATTATGCCTATGACTAATTAAATTGTTTAATTAGGAATTATAATCACACAATTAAATTTGTTTGAATGTGATTCAAATATGAATTTTTAAATTTGTTTAAATGTGATTCAAATCTGAATTTTTAAATTTATTTGAATGTGATTCAAATCTGAATTTTTAAATTTGTTTGAATGATATTCAAATCTGTATTTTTTAGTTGAATATGAGATATTTAATTTAATCTTAGTATGTTTGTTTTATTTAATTGTTAAATGGTAATATGCATGATGGATGATCATGGATAATAAAATACCAATGTGATTGGATTTATTTCTTTTATTTTTCTTTGAGTTGTAAATTAATTAATTTAATTTTAGTGGCATGTATTATAAAGATTGTAATATTTTTGGGTTGTTGATACACTTGAATTGTATAGATATTTTTAAGCACATTTGTATACTATTTCATAGCATTTAGGCAAGTATTTTCATGCATAGTAGTTGATTTCATTAGTTTTTATAATTTCTATTGTCAAGCCCTTAATTTCATATTTTCTGCATCATTTCAGGTGTTTGGGTGAAGCCTCAAAGTATGGGAGTGCAAAAGGAAGCTTGGAGAAGTCAAGAGATAGAAAATTGCCGCTGATACAAAGTACACGGGTCGTCTAAGCAAAGCCACAGACCCGTGTAACTCTCTACCAGAAGAAAGCCAAGAGAATCAGTGGAGAAACACAAAGTACATGGTTTGTGTAATTAGACCCGTGTAATCTGCAAGGACCCGTGTAAGTCTCTGCCGAGCGCAAGCTTAAAGAACCTTATGAGAACAATAGTACACAGCCCGTGTAACTAGGCCCGTGTAGTTGGCGCAAACCCATGTAACTCTCTGTGCCAATGCAAAACTCCGCAATTCTCCTCCAGCAAGTTACACGGCCCTACATGCCGGGACCCGTGTAGTGACACATGGGCCGTATACTATGCGGCAGCCATGTTTTATAACTCGAATTTTCCTCCTGTTTTCTGATTCAAATGAGACTCCTAATGCCCTTTGGATTCAAAATGACCTAACCCTAGAGCAACCACTATAAATAGAAGAGAAAACATCAGACTGACGGACGGACGGAAGAGACTGATGGACGGACGGAAGAGACTGACGGACGAAAGAGACTGACGGACAGACGGACTGGCTGGCTGGCCTGGCTTGCTCTCTCTTTTATCTTTTGACAGCACTTTTGAGGAGTTTTGAAGGAGAGAAATCTAGTCGTCTCGAGGAAAGAAACATCAGTGCTAGAAGAAGTTTTCCAGCTGAAGCTCCACAAGATCAAAGCTGCAAACTCTCTTCGGTTCCTTCGTTTCATCTCCCTAGACAGATTTTTATTGTTTTATTTCTTCTACATGATTTTCTTTTTACTGTTTTTACCTTCTATCATGATGTTTTTTGAACTCACCATGAGTGAGTAGTTTTCTTATTCTGGATTTAGGAGAGTAATGCTTGTAATTATTATTATGGATGAACACTAAGTTTTATTTATTGGATTTGAGATTTTAATTTCTTATGATCTTAATGCATGCTATGTATTGGTACCCACTTAGCCATGATTGTAGATGTTAATTGAAGGACTGAAAGGTGAAGATTAATATTAGAAAATCAAGATCTTGAACCTAGGAATTCTGACCTAGACATAGGCTGATACCTTTGTGGAACCTCAAAATTGGTCAATCATCTTAAAGGATTTTAATTAATTTAATCACCACGAAAGTAGGGTTTGAGTTAATTAGGATAACTTAGGACTAATTTCCATCAAGGCAAACAATCCTCAATCCAGTAAATAAATGAGGTAACATCCCTAGTAAGATTCAAGTGTGAAATCTTAATTCCAGAATTGTTTTAAATAAATCATTTCATTTTAAGTTTACCACTCTAGTGTTTAAGGTTAACAAACTTCATTCCCTAAGTATTCGAAAGCCTAGACAGTCAAAATTACTATGTAGATTGGTACTTGCTAATCAAAATCCTCGTGAGAATGATACTCTACTCATTACTTTATTATTTATTAGCAATTTGTGCAATTGCAGGGTTGTGAAACCAGGCAAACAAGTTTTTGGCGCCGTTGCCGGCGATTTTTAGTTTTAGTAATATCAAGCGATAGGCAATTTAGCTGATTTAGGCAATTATATTTATTATCTAATTTTATTTTACTGGTTGTATTTTTCTTCTTTTCTCTCAGGTGCCCGATCTGGTATATGACCAGAACAAGGGCAGAAGAAGAAATTTTGGACTGTGATCCAGAGATAGATAGAACTCTGAGAACCATCAGGAGGGAAGGAAACATCAAGAGCACGGTCAAGGAGATCCTGAAATTCCAACCATGGCCGATAATAATGACAGACCAAGACTCTTGAGAGATTACGGAGCTCCATCTGTCCAAGGATTTCAGCCCAGTGTCACTAGACCCACAGTGGAAGCCAACAACTTTGAATTAAAACCAGCATGGCTCCAAATGATTCAACAAACCCAGTTTGTAAGTTCACTAACAGAAGACCCACACTATCACCTCCATTGCTTTCTTGCTCAATGTGACATATTTAAGATGAATGGAGTGTCTGATCAAGTAATACGACTCAGAGCATTCCCATTCTTCCTTCGAGACAGAGCAAGGAAGTGGTTACTTTCTCAACCGGCTGGAACGTTCACCACTTGGGAAAACCTTTCTCAAGCTTTTCTAGCAAGGTATTTTCCTCCTGCAAAGACTACAAAACTGAGGCTTGAGCTCAATACCTTCAGACAAAAGGAAGGAGAATCACTCTATGATGCATGACAAAGATATAAAGACCTATAGAGGGAATGTCCACACCATGGCATAGAAGATTGGCTATTAGTGTAAAATTTCTATAATGGATTACTACCCTCTACAAGGAGCACAGTCGATTTAGCTGCAAAGGGTGGTCTAATGGAGAAAACAGTGTCACAAGCACTTGAACTTCTAGAAATGGTTGCATACCATAATTATGAGTGGTCAAATGAAAGAGAAAATGCAAAGAAAACTGCAGGGGTCCTGTAAGTAGACACCCTAAGCATGATAAATGCTCAATTTGATCAACTCACAAAGAGACTCGAAAGAATGCAGGCCAACACAGTTGGTACCAACAGTAAACATAAGGACAGCTATGGAGGAGGATACATGAGTTCATAATACAGCAATTTCAATGAACCCTCCATAGAACAAATGAACTATGTGAATAATGGAGGAAACTTCAACCAGAGGTAGCCCAACAATCCATATTCAAATACTTACAACCCTGGATGGAGGAACCACCCAAATTTCTCATGGTCTAATCAGCAGAACCAGCCAATAAACAAGCAACAAGAGTACAAACCACCAGTACCCCCTGGATTTCAGAACAAAGGACAAAACTTTGCACAGCCATCATTACCTCTCCAACCTCAACAACCTGAACCGAAAATGACCGTGGAAACCATGATGGAAGGACTCCTAGCAGCTCAACAACAACAAAATGAATTGATTAAATAGCTGACTTCTAGAATGGACCAACTTGCTACTTATAACAAGATGCTAGAGAATCAAATCGCTCAGCAAGCAAGTTCTTCAAGTAAGGCTGTTGGCAAACTGCCTAGCCAACCAGAAATGAACCCAAGGGAGCATTGTAAGGCAGTTACACTAAGGAGTGGGAGAACTCTAGTACAACCAAAGGTAGAACTGACAGAGAAAACCATAGAAAAATCTAAAGACTAAGCAGAGAAAAAGGAGAAAGAATCTAAGAAAGATCAGGAAGAGGAAGTAAGGAAGACAAAGAAATTACTAGAGCCATACCAGCCTCCCCTACCTTTTCCTCAGAGATTTCAGAAAGCCAAATTGGACAAGTAGTTTGGGAAGTTTTTAGAGGTCTTACAGAAACTTTACATCGAGATCCCCTTCACTAAAGCACTTTCTCATATGCCATCCTATGCAAAATTTCTTAAGGAAATTCTATCAAAGAAAAGAAAGCTAGAAGACTATGGAACAGTAGCTCTAACAGAGGAATGCAGTGCCATACTGCAAAACAAACTGCCTCCAAAGTTGAAAGATCCAGGAAGCTTCTCCATACCCTGCCTCATTGGTAACAAGAAAATAGACAAGGCCCTCTGCGATCTTGGGGCAAGCGTCAGTTTAATGCCTCTATCAATATGCAAAAAGCTGGAGATCAGAGAACTGAAGCCCACAACAATCTCATTGTAATTGGCTGATCAATCAGTTAAATATCCTTTGGGAATACTTGAGAACATTCCTATCAAAGTGGGCAAATTCTTCATTCTAGTGGACTTTGTTGTCCTTAAGATGGAAGAAGATGTTCAAATTCCTATCATCTTGGGAAGGCCATTCTTAGTAACAGCCAGAGCCATCATAGACATCAAAAATGGGTGACTAACCCTCAAGGTAGGAGAAGAAGAAGTGGAGTTCAACTTGTTCGACACAATGAAACACAAATTTGAACCTGATGAATGCTTCAAGGTTGACATAATTGACGAACAAGTTGAAAAGGAATTTCATGAGATACATTCTGAAGATCCTCTTGAAGCAAGTATTATGCACAGCCACACAGTGGATGATGAAAATACAGAAATAGTAGCCTGTGCACAACAGTTAGCAGCTCATCCACCCCTACCTTTAGCTAAGGCTTTCGAGGTGGAAAAGTTGAAGGAGGAACAAACCAAAGGTAAGCTCTAGAAAAATGCCAAATAAGTAGAGCTTAAACCTCTCCCCTCCTTGCTAAGGTACACATTTCTAGACTCAAATTCTAAATATCCTGTTATAATCAATGCTGGCCTGTCTAAGTTAGAAGAGAAAAAATTATTAAGAGAACTTAGGATCCATAGCAAAACCATAGGGTATAAAATAGAAGATTTAAAGGGAATCAACCCTTCGATTTGCATGCATAGGATACCCATGGAAGAAAACAGTAAACCCACGATCGAACACCAAAGAAGACTTAACCCAAACACGAAAGAAGTAGCCAAGAAAGAAATTTTAATACTATTAGATGCAGGTATCATATACCTAATTTCTGATAATAAATGGGTTAGTCTAGTAGATGTAGTTCCTAAGAAAGGTGGGATAACTGTTATCCAAAATGCAAACAATGAACTAATCCCTACTAGAGTAGTCACTGGTTGGCGAATGTGCATAGATTATAGGAAATTGAACAGTGCTATCAGAAAAGACCATTTCCCTCTCCCCTTCCTCGACCAAATGTTAGAAAGGTTAGTGAAACACTCTTATTTCTATTATCTAGATGGGTATTCGGGATTCTTTCAAATTCCTATTCACCCAGAAGACTAAGAAAAGACAACATTCACTTGTCCTTATGGAACATTTGCATATAGGAGAACGCCTTTTGGTCTTTGTAATGCCCCTGCTATCTTTCAAAGATGCATGATGGCTATCTTTTCTGATTATATTGAAGATATTATGGAAGTTTTTATGGATGATTTTTTTTGTCTATGGAACTACTTTTGATGATTGCCTAGCTAATTTATCTAAGGTGTTGCAAAGATATGAAGAATCAAACCTGGTCCTAAATTGGGAAAAATGCCACTTCATGGTAAGGAAAGGCATAGTTCTGGGACATTGGATATCAGAAAGAGGAATTGAAGTTAATAAGGCAAAAATTGAGATCATTGAAAACATGCCACCCCCAACATCAGTCAAGGGAGTGTGAAACTTTTTGGGACATGCAGGATTCTATAGAAGATTCATCAAGGACTTTTCCAAAATAGCTAAGCCACTTACCAACTTGTTAAGTCAAGATGTTCCCTTTGATTTTGATGAAAATTGTCTTGTCTCCTTTAACAGGATCAAAGAAGCCCTGATATCAGCACCACTAATGCAGCCACCAAATTGGAAGCTACCATTCGAGGTGATGTGCGATGCGAGTGACTTTGCAGTTGGAGCAGTGCTCGGGCAAAGAAAAGATAAAAAGCTCCATGCTATTTATTATGCTAGCAAGACACTCAATGATGTGCAAATCAACTATGCCACTACAGAGAAGGAATTCCTAGTAGTGGTGTTTGCAATGGACAAGTTCAGATCTTACCTCATTGGGTCAAAAGTCATTGTATTCACAGATCATGCTGTAATCCAGTACCTTTTGAACAAAAAGGGAGTAAAACCAAGGCTGATTCGATGGATTCTACTCCTGCAAGAATTTGACCTTGAAATCAAGGACAAAAAAGGATCCGAAAATGTAATAGCTGACCATATTTTCTGACTAAAATTGGAGTACACAAGGGACTTCAAAGATTTGCCAATTAATGATTCATTTCCTGATGAGCAGTTACTTGCATTCTCCAAGGCTCCATGGTACGCTGACTTTGTTAGTTTTCTTGTATGCAGGGTACTGCCTCCAAACATGACTTATCAGCAAAGAAAGAAATTCCTACATGATGTGAGATATTACTTATGGGAGGAACCTCTACTGTACAAGAGATGTAATGATGGGCTGATAATAAGATGCATACCAGAGGAAGATATGGAAAATATCATTTATCACTGCCATTCATCACTATATGGAGGACACTTCGGCACCTCAAAAACCGCAGCCAAGATTTTGTAAGCAGGGTTTTACTGGCCACATTTTCTTAAGGATGTAAGATCCTTTGTGCTAGATTGTGATCAATGCCAAAGAACAGGTAACAATTCAAGAAGGAATGAAATGCCACTGTATGGTATACTTGAGATAGAATTGTTTGATGTATGGGGAATAGATTTCATGGGCCTATTTCCCTCTTGGAAACAAGTATATTCTTGTTGGAGTTGATTATGTGTCAAAATGGGTAGAAGCAATTGTGACACCAACCAACGATGTAAGAGTGGTCACAAGGTTCCTTAAGAAGAACATCTTCACAAGATTTGGCACACCACGAGCAATAATCAGCGATGGAGGAAGTCACCTCTGCAACCAACAATTCGAAACACTACTGAAAAAGTATGGAGTGACTCACAAGGTGGCCACACCTTATCATCCTCAAACTAGCGGTCAAGTAGAATCTCAAACAGGGAATTGAAGCAGATTTTGGAGAAAACTGTAAATAGATCCAAAAAGGACTTTTGCATGAAGTTAGATGATGCACTATGGGCATATAAAACCCCAATTGGCACAACATCCTTCCTACTGGTTTATGGAAAATCATGCCATCTCCCTGTTAAACTTGAGCATAAAGCTTACTGGGTAATTCACATCCTAAACTTTGACCTCAAAGCCGCTAGTGAAAAAGACTCCTAAAATTGAATGAGTTGAAAGAAATCTGATAGGATGCGTACGAAAATACCAAAATTTTCAAGGATAAAACCAAAAGATGGCATGACAAGCACATAGCAAGGAAAGAAATAAAAGAAGGAGATCTTGTCCTCTTATTCAACTCTAGATTGAAACTCTTTCCAGGGAAGCTAAAATCAAGATGGTCCGGACCTTTCAAGGTCACCCAAGTCTTCCCACATGGAGCAGTAGAAGTGTGGAGCGAAACCTCAGGTGCATTTAAGGTCAATGGGCAGAGGCTGAAGCCTTACTTTCAGGGAGAACCCATAGAAATGGGAGTCAATTGCACCCTCGACCATCCTACCGACAGACCATAAACAAGCAAAGTCCAGCTAAAGACTATAAACAAGCGCTTTTTGGGAGGCAACCCAAAAAATTTTCTGAACTTTTCTTTTTTCTCTTTTTTTCCATATTGATTTTTGTTTCATACTCATTAGCATTTCATTTTGTAGGATTTTTTGGAAAGGGGAGTAGAGATGAAGAGAGGAAAGGAATCACTAAGTCAAAACCACAAAAGGGAAATTTGGACAAAACCAGGGAAGTAGCTCTATTGCTAAACTTTACATCCATTTCATGTGTTGTGATGATAAATTTTTTTCATTTGACAAAAATTTGAAAAATCAGAATATTACACTGGTCGTGTACTGGTTTTACATGCCCCGTGTAACTTTCTGGAAGTCCGTAAAATTCTTGCATTTTTAACTCTAAGAGAGACAGAAAGTTACACGGGTCCATAGCCCGATTTACACGGACCGTGTAATGTCTCCAGCAAAAAAACTTAAAGCCAGAAAGTTACACGGGCCTCCTTGTATTTGACACGGGCCATGTAACATATCCAGTAAAGCAACTCGGGAGACAGAAAGTTACACGGGTCCCAGAGCTTATTTACACGGGCCTTGTACTATGACAGAATTTGAAATTTTCAAGCAGAAATTTACACGGCCCTATATGTCGGGACCCATGTAGTGATACAAGACCCGTGTACTTTGTCGCAAACGCGACTCCTGGGGCATGAAACACATGAAACGAAGAGTCCTAACGGCTCTTTAAATGCACCCCTAGCATTAAAACCATTCATAAAGATAAAACCCTTCATCTCCACCCCTCCTAGCCTATAAAAACCTCTCAAATCTCATCTCCCTTCACCAAACCCTACTCTTCTCCTTCCCAAAATCTCATCAATGGCTCCTGTAAAGAAATCTGTAAGAAGAATCGGCTCTTCCTCGCGGCAAAGAGGAGAATCCTCACCTTCTCCACCTCAGCCTCCACCCCAAGGCCCAAGAACTAGGGTAGCATCTCCCCATCCATCTCAACCAGCCCATCCTCCACCGCAATCCCAACCATAAGCCGCTCCATAACCCAAAATGTAATGATGCCCATAAGGCAATGTGCACCCGGCTTCATGCCCGGAAAATAAGCTCCACCAAATACATGGATTTTCCGCTGCTGGAGCAAATCGGGCTACAGAATGAAATCAATGGGCTACTCGATAGTGTAGGGTAGACAAGGTTTGCCCAACTCTAATTTCCAGCGTACAAGGACACCACCCTAGAGTTTTTGGGCAGTTTCAAAGCCACCTTATGGCCAACCGACAAGGAGGATAGGGGCAGGATTGAATTTTGCCTCCTTAGTGTCGACCGAGTGATGAACATAGATGAGTTCAACGCCATCTTCGACTTTGATAGTGCCGGCCACTAGGAGATCCCTAGGAACCGCATGCTCTACAACAGCATAAACTTCTGGAATTTCATTGCCCCTAACACAGAGTCGTATAACTCCAGCAAGTCCAAATCCATGGGCATCACAAGTCCAGTCCTGCGCTATATGCATCGGTTCGCCGCCCACACCATCATGGGCCGTGGTGACAGCCTTGGCATTGTAAATGCCAATGAGCTATTCTTTTTGTGGTGTATGGTTACCGGACAGCGCTGCAGCACCGGCTTCTTTTTGTGCATGTAACACCCCTATTTGCATAGCCTGGTATATTTCACTATTCCGGTGACCGGTATCGGTCCGGACAATTAAGAGGATTAGAACCACGCCTAAGACAACTAGATAAGCCCTGAACACAAATAATTAGTAATTATCAATTAGTTAAGTATAAATAAGAAAAACAGAACATAAGAAGTTAAACGAGCCGAGAGTCACAGCGATGAGTGACCTTCTCGGAAAGGATTGCGAAGTCGATTTAAACTCGAATTTCGAACCGTAAAATGTGACGCCGCGGTCCTTAGGACCATTGTGAACACAGTGGAAAAGATAAAATCACAAAAAAGAATTGTTAAGCCAGTTAAATAATTAGATCAGAGATTCGGAAGAAATATTAAATTATTTTCAAACTGGGTCGAACCGGCGAGGGACAATTTGGTCAATTGACCCCGAGAGCTGACTCCTGACCTAACTGACAAATAAAATGGGAGAAAAGAAAATTTCAGAATCGGGAATTAAATTAAAGAACTTATAGAAAAAAATAAATAAATAAAAGAAAAAGGAAAAGTAAAAAGTGATGACATCATGCATGACCTCATGCATGATGCAATAATTATTATAATTAAAATTGAATTAATTTAAATTTGTGGTCTTCCTAAAGACATAAAAAAAAAAAAGAAAAGAAAAGAAAAAAAGAAAAATCAAAAGTCTTCATCTTCCTCAAGTTGTCGGCTACCATTCTCTCTCCCTCTCCCTCACCAAAACACCATGGAAGCTTGCACTCAAGCTTTTGAACCCACCAATTAAACCCTAAATTCCCTAAATTTCTCCATTAGAACTTGATAACCTAACTTGAGAAGAAGCTTGAACAAGAAAGAAAGAAGAAAAGAAGAAGGGAATTGAAGATTGAAAATCAAAGTTTGAGGTTAGTGAGCAAACTTCCATTTCTTAGTTTAATTTCTATGTTTTTGGTTCAAGTAGCTTAGATTTTAACTTAAAATTAAAAGAAAATAATTGTTGGAGGACTAGAGAAAAAATTCGGCCAGCTAGGGTTTGTGATGATAATATATGAATTTGATTGAATAAATAGTATAGGTAAGCTTATATGAGTATAGAAGTAATGCTAGTATTCTTGAAATTAGTTAAATGCAACAAATAGGTGAATTAGGGTTTGGCACCTAGGGTTTTGGGAGGAAAAATGTAAGAAATTGTTAAATGATGTGTTTAACCTAGTTTGAGCTGAGAAATGGTCATTTGTGACCAATTGGAGTATGTTAGAAGTGTTGGAACTAAATGCAAATTCGGATTGCTTAGGGTCATGCTGTTGGCAGTAGGACCAAGGTCCCTTTTAGGGACCAAAACTGAAAATTTACAAGCCCAATTGGTGTGAAGCCAATTGGGAATGAAACTAGACACAAAATGACAAATTTTTCATTTAGGAATCATGCCCAAAAAGTGACCATAGCATAGTGAACAAATTGGCCAAATCCGGGTGTGAGTGTTCTACCCTGTACAAAAATAACCAAATGAACAGTGTTTGTTCATTTGGCCATAACTTGGGCTAGGCAGGTCTAAATGACCTGAAATCTTACTGGTGGAAAGCTGAGATATAGACCTAAAACTTTCATGAAGAATATAAACCCAAATTATGCCCTTAACCAAGTCATTTAGTTACCCAAAGTTGGTGACCTAAAACTGCCAGAACCAAAATTTGCCCAGAAATCTGGGTTAAGTCCAATCTGGCAGCCATGATTCAAATGGCTATAACTTGAGCTAAAAGCTCCAATTAGATTGATTCAAAAAAGAGAATAAAGTTAATACAATAGGGAACATTTTCTATGAAGAAAATTTTACCAAATTCTAACAGTAAAATGACCAATGGAACAGTGCAACATAAGATACCCAAAACTGAAAATTTGTAAATTTGCCTAAAAGACTTAGAATTTGAGTAAACAACCAAACCAATAAATTCAGTAACCAAAATGTGGTATGTGGGTGAAGTTGGAATTCCCATACCTATTAAGCCTTAGAAAGTCAATAAATTGACTTGAATAGTGTAGTGAATAGTAACTCCAAAACACAAATTTTAAAGAACGTCAAGTTTAGCATATATAAGCTAGATAAAAGTGAATTTGAATTTATTTTTGGATTTATGCTAAGTTATGGTACTGAAACACTGTGACACTGTGTGTTTCAGTGGAAAAGAACGCCGGGAAAGAACTCGAGAAATCGAGTCAAGGCTAAGAGGCGACTCGTATAAGGTTTGTGCACAACATCAATATGCTTTAAAATTTATTTACAAAGTGCATGAAATGTGTATTATGTTTTTGCTTTGAATTGTCGAAAGTTTATTTGTGTATGTTTGAAATGGCAATAAATGTTTAGTAAATTGTTAAGATAAGTTTTGAAACCACAGTGTTATGACCATATATTTAAACACCTCACTAGCATGACTAGTGGGGGAAATCAGTTTTGAATTTTGATTCCTTATCTGGCCGAAGTGTTGAGGTGTGTGCCAGTAGAAGAAGAAAAAAAAATGGGTTCCCATATATTTGAGCTAGCTAGCCTTGTGTTGTGACTTCTCCTTAGCCTCTGGCTATTAAGATTATATTCGTTTCGAATGGCATGATATAACTGTGTATTTTTATGTAAATGGTTTTGAGATTTTTGAAATAATATTGTTTGAACTAAAATCATGTTTTGTATTGATATCGCATGTTCAGTTTAATTTTTGAATAATTATGTTTTAAATTTCGCATAAAGTTTATTTTAGTATGTTGTGCACCACTGTGTCCTAGTACTTAGCGATGGCTGTTATTGCTGTTGCAGATATAGAGACTAGAGGAGCAGTAGAGTGAGCTGCTGAGGATTGTGGAGCGACCTATCCTGAAGTTCTTTCGGGTATATTTTATACCCTGATTATAAAAACTATTTTGATGTATGTAACTGTATTGACATGTAAAATTGGTTATGAGCAGTTGTATAAAGCTTGTAATAAATTTGGTTTGGATTTTTCCTAATGTATATTTTTATAATGATGTATATAAATTGTTTTATCTTTAATGAAATATGAATGGAAGTATTTTGTTTTAAATCGAATGAAATTGATTAATGGTATTTTGATGATTATTGAATTTTAGAAATTGAGAAATGATGTTGAAATTGGTTGGGATGACTGTTGATGAAGTTATTGAGATAAATCATTGAAAGTGCTTTTTACAGGTATTTGAAGAACTGTTTTCTCAAAATACAAATGGTACTCTGCCGAAATTTTTATAAAATTTGCAGAAAAATAAAATGGAACAAAAATTTTAACTAGTTTTCAAACTTTAATTAAATGTTTTAATACCTAGTAGAAAATGCTCACCACTTATGAAAGTAAGAAAATTGTTTTAAAATCCCTTGTAGGGTACTTAATGAGTTATCGGTAAGTGAAGTTTAGTAATTTATTAGGTATTCTACGGGATCATGTTATGCCTTAAGAGGGGTAAGGTGTGACAGTGCAACCATCTCCGACGCCTCTATCATCAGTCTACCGGGCATATTGTGCTTGGTGGCCTTGTCACAACCATTGCCCTCCACTTCGACTTCGTTCCAGGACATCACAGGCTGTGCTCTGTCACTAGAATGTCAAGAATAAATCAAACTATCTGCATATCCATAGGGATATGTAAGAAGGTGGGCAACACATGCTACATGCTGGATGCTGAAGGAAACGCCATCCCTCGGAGAGACGAAGCACGAGAAGGACCTGGCGAGACCTCGTAACCTCAAAAAAAAAGGCCAAGAGCCAATGTTTCAAGAGTCCCCCGCTCGAGTGCCTCCATACACACCACCACCGACAGATCCGGTGCTCGCATACCTACAGTGCATGGAGACCACAATCAACAACAGGATGCGAGGAATCGAGGACAGCCTCCAGGAAGCCCACAACAAGTTGGATATGCTAATGGGGAGGCTTGATGAAGATGAGCCAGCATCACCATCATCATCATCAGAGACCTTTTAGACCTAAGACTATAGGATAGGTTCTTTATTGTAAAATCTTGAATGCCTTAGTCCTAAGTTGCAATCATAAGTCTCTTTTATATGCTTAATGTCCAAACTTTTCCATATCTAATAAATAATATGCTTCCTTATAATCTTTGTACATTTTCTCTTATTTTGCATATTATTTTAACATTAAGGACAATGTCTGGTTTGAGTTTGGGGGGAGGATACAAGTGCATTACATATCATTACATTTGCATATCATTACATGCACATCATTACATTGTTTAAATTCAGCTACATTATTCTTGTGTATCAAAATTTTTGAAAATTTTTGAAAAATTTTGGACTTTAAATTGTGAAACTTAGCACTATAACCAAATTCTAGTAAGCTAATAATTGGACTCCACGGGATAGAGGAATGAACGTATCTAAATAGGCAAAAAGAGATTCTAACATGTTGTTTGTGAAGAAACTAATCTCTTTAATGGAACTAAACTAGTTAAACCTCTTTATAACTATTAATTTATCACATTAAACTTGTAAAATTAAGAGAAAATTTTCTGAAATACAAGCAAACCAAAAAAATGCCTTACTATCTCTAGAACATATCTCTTAGACCTATCAAGGCAAAATCCTAGCATATGCTTGATAAAGAAATGATTAAGGCATTCTTTGATATAGCCTCACTAAGCCTTAGCCACCCCTAATTAAAATGTATATCTCTTGTAGCTAACTTGAAGCCTATATTTATCCCTAAGAATTTATTGCTTACCCATGTTATTTACCTAGCCCCTAGCCTAAACACCTACCATACCCTTTTTGAGAAAGCAAAATGCATAAGGAAAATGAGAGAGGATGTGGAATTCAAGAAAGAGTGCAAGTGTGCAATTGAAATCAAAGAAAAATTTGCCTTTCCAACCCAGCAAAAGCAATGAGTTTGGGGGAGAGGACAAAAGGGACACAAAAAAAAGGGAGAAAAAGAGAAGAAGTCCCAAGATAAGTATCATGGAAGCATGCTTGGCACTATAAAAACCAAAAGCCCCTCTTCTCCATATAAAATATGTAGAAATAAACTTAGTATGCTTGGTATCTTATGCATACATGCTATCCTCATATTTGCATTCCCTAAAAACCTTTCATTGGCAACCAAGTCATTATCCCTTTAGCCCTTTTACAACCCTTTTTAAAGACCTTTTGTTCTTTTGAAAGTGCATGCTATATTAGTAGAGATAGAAAATTGAAATATGCCTATAGAGTTGGAATTGAACTACTTCATCACAATTACTCACAAAAGAGGCAAATTTGGGAGAGTTAGTGTTTCTCAAATCTATCCTGATAAAATAGGTTATTTGTGGCTTATTAATAGTCTTGTACAGAGGAATAATTAGTTGAAGCACCATGAAAGGTGGTGAAGTTCTAAACAGGCAACTATTAGAACCCTTATGCCTTGAAAGAGGAAAATTGGTATGAAGGTTAGGGGAGTTCAATTCTATGCTTATTAAATTGTTGGTTACATTCCTAAGTATCCCCTAAAATGTGTTTTAAAATAGAGTTTTGCTTTGCTTAAGGACAAGCAAAAGTTTGAGTTTGGGGGTATTTGATATACTTGAATTGTATAGATATTTTTAAGCACATTTGTATACTATTTCACAGCATTTAGGCAAGTATTTTCATGCATAGTAGTTGATTTTATTAGTTTTTGTAATTTCTATTGTCAAGCCCTTAATTCCATGTTTTCTGCATCATTTCAGGTGTTTGGGTGAAGCCCCAGAGTATGGGAGTGCAAAAGGAAGCTTGGAAAAATCAAGAGACTGCTGATACAAAGTACACGGGTCGTGTAAGCAAAGCCACAAACCCATGTAACTCTCTGCCAGAAGAAAGCCAAGAGAATCAATGAAGAAACACAAAGTACACGGGTCGTGTAATTAGACCCGTGTAATCTGCAGGGACCCGTGTAAGTCTCTGCCGAGCGCAAGCTTGAAGAACCTTATGAGAACAATAGTACATGGCCCGTGTAACCAGGCCCGTGTAGTTGGCACAGACCCGTGTAACTCTCTGTGCCAATGCAAAACTCTGCAATTCTCCTCCAGCAAGTTACACGGCCCTACATGCCGGGACCCGTGTAGTGACACACGGGCTGTGTACTATGCAGTAGCCATGTTTTATAACTCAAATTCCCCTCTTTTTTTCTGATTCAAATGAGACTCCTAATGCCCTTTTGACTCAAAATGACCTAACCTTAGAGCAACCACTATAAATAGAAGAGAATATATCAAACTGACGGACGGACGGAAGAGACTGACGGACGGACTGACTGACTGGCTGGCCGGGCTCGCTCTCTCTTTTATCTTTTGATAGCACTTTTGAGGAGTTTTGAAGGAGACAAATCTAGCCGTCTTGAGGAAAGAAACATCAGTGCCAGAAGAAGTTTTCCAGCTGAAGCTCCACAAGATCAAAGCTGCAAACTCTCTTCGGTTCCTTCGTTTCATCTCCCTAGACAGATTTTTATTGTTTTATCTCTTCTACATGATTTTCTTTTTACTTTTTTTACCTTTTATCATGATGTTTGTTGAACTCACCATGAGTGAGTAGTTTTTTTATTCTGGATTTAGGAGAGTAATGCTTGTAATTATTATTATGGATGAATACTAAGTTTTATTTATTGGATATGAGATTCGTTCCTTGATTTGATTTCTTGTGATCTTAATGCATGCTATGTGCTGGTACCCACTTAGCCATGATTGTAGATGTTAATTGAAGGATTGAAAGGTGAAAATTAATATTAGAAAATCAAGATCTTGAACCTAGGAATTCTGACCTAGACATAGGCTGATACTTTTGTAGAACCTCAAAATTGATCAAAAATCTTCAAGGATTTTAATTAATTTGATCACCATGAAAGTAGGGTTTGAATTAATTAGAATACACCCTAAGTGCCTTGAGAGAGGACTTAGGATAACTTAGGACTGATTTCCATCAAGGCAAACAATCCTCAATCCAGTAAATAAACGAGACAACATCCCTAGTAAGATTCAAGTGTGAAATCTTAATTCCAGAATTGTTTCAAATAAATCATTTCATTTTAAGTTTACCACTCTAGTGTTTAAGGTTAACAAACTTTATTCCCTAAGTATTCGAAAGCCTAGAGAGTCAAAATTACTGTGGAGATTGGTACTTGTTAATCAAAATCCTCGTGGGAACGATACTCTACTCATCACTTTATTACTTATTAGCAATCCGTGCACTTGCGGGGTCGTAAAACTAGGCAAACGGTTGTAATTTCATTTATTTGAGGACTTTAAAGTCCATGTTCTTGTAAATTCGCCTTGGTATGCCAAGGATTATAATGTAATGGATTGCAAGAAGATCAATGAGGTCAAGAGCATTAGTGAGACCAGTGAAAGGAATTCAAAATCAAGTGTTGATTATGTACTCCTTCAACAACTCTTGTAAAATGAATGAATGAAATGCACCTAAGAATGCCCTGATTCAATTCTTGGTGGCTCAGAATTGAATCCCTTATAAAGTCCATGATCATACCATATTTATATGTTTATCCATGAATGCATGAGATGCATGAGAATGTACGCAAATATATGATATATGCATGCTAATTGGATAATGTGCAAAGTGAGACCATAATAGTAATTAAGCCGACAAAATACTCATAACTAATTCAAATATGATTTGAAAATTTCTTATAATAATTTGATAAACAATTTAAATTAATTTATATGAATTAATAAAAATATAATTTATAATTTAAAATAATTTAGTATAGTCAGATTAATAATGTAATAACCAAATACTTAGATTATGAGTGAATATTTACAATATAATATAAATTAAAATATAAAAATAATTTCTAGAATTTTTTTAAATTTTATATTTAAGGACTAAAAATATTAACAAAGGTAATATTTGTAACAGTGTTCTCCAAAAAAATAAGAAACAAATAATTGCCGTACAGAATTGCCCTGCCAGGAGCATAGGCTAGGCTCTAAGAAAAAACCTACATCGTGAAGAAGTCGCACCAGATGGAATAAGTAGTGGGCATGGCAAGGCAACACATCAAGAACTTGCATGGGCAAACAATGGTTTCTGGGCAAAATTCACTGTTATTAGGACAGTAAAAGCGTAACCACATTTAGCATCTGTTTAGTATTCCGTTTGATGGATTTTTCTCAACAAAAGTATTATTTTAGATATTATTTAAAAAAATTATTTTATTATTTTAATATTATTATAATTAAAATTTATTAAATTTAATTTTAAATTATTTTTAACTCTTTAATTAATATATTTAAAAAAATAATTTTTTAATAATTATTTTAATAATAATACCAAACAGATTTTTAATATATGCAAGCCATAATTAATACCTACCCAATGTTACAGGTATAATTTTGTATTTTCAAAAGTTTTTATATTACAATTAGAAAATAATTTTTTTTAATTTCCAGTACATATGTAATACATTCATATATAGTCTAGTGAAAAAAATTATAGCGTTGTAATAATTGTCTTTATTTTATTTTATTTTTTTACTTTATAATGTTAGTTTCTTAAGTAAAATTATTTTACTATAAATAAAGTCACTTTAAATTATTTTAGTATGATAACTTTATATATTAAACAACATTAAATAAGTTACTTTTATAATTCAACAACTTAACACTAAAAAATATATATATATATAAATTAAATAAAAATATATAGTAGTTGTATTAACTTAATTGTAACACCTTAAATTTTTAAATTTATTATTTTGTGAGTAATATTAATATTTTAATTTTATTTAAATTTTAGAAAATTATTTGAAATTTTTCGGATTTTCGAAATTAGGTTTGATTTCTCAAAAATATAAAACTTTGATGATTTTTAAAAATTAATTTAAAAAGCACGTGGCAAAACTAAAAATATATTTGGAGTCTATGAATTTTTCTGAGTTTTTAGAATTTTTTTTAGAATTTTTGGGTCTCGTTTTCGGTCCCAAGACAAAGTAAAATTTTAAAATTTTGTATCCAAAATCGAACAGGTCGAATCGAACCAGACCAGTCGAATCGAACCGGCCCTTTTCTTTTTCTTCTTTCTTCTCCCTCGGGCGCCCGACCTCCCCTCCTTCCCTTCCCGTTTTCCCTCTCCTCCCTCACCCCCAGACCGCGCCGCCGCCTCCCCAGCCACCCCACCTCACCTGCGCGCCGCCCCACCACCTCCCCACGGCCGGCCCATGCTCTAGGCAACCGAAAAATGGGCGCGAAAACCACCCGATGCATGCGCGCCGTTTCGACTTCCCGACCGATCCGGCCACCGATTGGGCCAGGTCTTATATCAAACAACATCTACACCTCGAGAGCTTTCCATAGACACCAAGAACACCAAAATCCATTGAGCGGTTTATCCAATTTTTGTCTGGAAAGTTTTAGCCCATTTTGACTTTCGGGCTAGATTTCTCGCAAACCGTGAACCCCACGAGAAAACCGAGAGTACCAGAGCGCTCCACTCGTCGAGAGCTTCGCGGCAATATAAATTTCAAAATTTTTCGACACCATTTTTCGGTGGGTCCTATGAAACTTCGCAGTATTTTTCCGAGCATTAAATGAGCTTAGAAAATTACGTAGAAATTTTATACCAACCCCAGTGTTGTGGGCTTCGTGTAGGTGCCTTCAATTCGAGGGAATTTGACAATTGTCTAGGTCTGTGAATTTCCAGCCAGACAAACCAGCTAACGAAAAAGTCTTCGAATTGGATTGAGATTTTGGCTACCCCACCATTGTTAGATGCCCCGAGCGCGTTCCAGAGATCGGAATCGGCATAGGTAAACCCGAACCTTGCTTTTTCGTAATTTTCTAGTGCTTAAATGGGATTAAAAATCCATAAAATATTTGTGGTAGCTCAGAAAATTATGATTTTTTTTTGCATTAGCCTAGTAATATTGCTAAGGACCGCGGGAAAAGTTTTAGAATTTTTTAAGTTTATTTGGGTAGTTTTTGCAAAAAAGGTCAATTATAAGGACTAAACTGTAATTTTACATATTGTGATTGATGACTGTTTGGATGGGCCCAGGAGGGACTGTGTGATGTGATTGAGTTGTGAGTGTATGATTTGTCAATATAGAAGTGCGTTTTGAGCCCTTTTGCAGGTTGGGTAGGTCCTAGGTATAGGGGACACTCTGCCGGATTTTCGGTATGACTTAGAATGTATTTGGTCTTTTCTTAGTTTGTATTGAGTCAAATTTATTAAATGATTATAATAAAATTGTCAGGTGAGCCGGGACAGCCTTCTTCCTCCGCCCAGCCGCCACAGTGACTGCTGTCAAGTCTGTGAGTAAAATATTAATTTTAATTGTAATTTCGATATTATTATATGTTTAAGCATGCCCATGCATCACTTATATGTAAATATCTATGTAGTTAAACTCTAGGCACATTTTATGTTGCATTCATAACTGTTAAAGTGCCATGGATGTTGTTGTGGTAATTTGGAGTAGTGTGCGTGAGTTGGCGTGCGTGTGGTGTGGTGTTGGCTATGGACAGGACGGGTAAACACGGCTTGAGATCTTCACTGGGACCCGGTCCTTTGGGGTAGACACGGCTTGAGTTCTTCGCTGGGACCCCGATTTGGTTTATTAAGCGAAAGTCCGACCTGAGTTCTTCGCTAGCACAGTTTGGATTAAAGAGAGCTGTTTAGTGGATCAGCTCCCATATATTTATGATTTGACATTACTTGGTGTGTGAGTGCTCCAAATTACCTTTTTGCTGTTATGATGTGAAAATATTGCTAATGTTGCATTTCACTCTACAGGGTGCATTAGCTTTAGATAGTTATAGAAATTATGGTTACAATTGATATTTTACTCTCTGAGTCAATCGCTCACTCCTGTTCATTATTTTTCAGGCTACAGGAGGATTTTTGTTGTGGTTAACCTGCATTTCTCCTTCGCAGGTTATTTATTAATGTTTGTGTAATTCTATTAACTCCTAGAATTTCTGCATGTGTTAGAAATATTTATTTGATTTGGGTCTGTAATATAATTATCATATTGGACCTGTAAACTTATTATTATATGCATGTTTGATGGATTGGATGAGGGAGCTGAGCTCCCATTTATTTTTATGACATTTGAGTATGTAGAGGGTGAGCTGAGCTCCCCAGTTGATTATATATTGTATTTACAGGTCGGGTGAGTCAAGAAAACTCCCCGTTGAAAGGTCCACTTTATGGCCGGACTCTGTCCGGTTGAGTTCTTGAAATTGGGCCCAATAGGCCTTAGAGTTGGGTTAAGATATAGTTCGGCTTACTAGGGTCTCGGGGGCTTTAGGCTGGCCCAAGTCCTAGTGCCGGTCCGGCCCATAGGTTGGGTCGTGACAAATGTGGTATCAGAGCTTAGGCTCCAGATTCATAGGGAATAATTGTCTAAAGTGTTGGGAAGAGTCTACTAGGAGTCACATGCGGAAAATAGGGTCCACATTCGTTTTGCATTGTCATCTTTGCTTCTAGTTTCTGCTTCATATAATTATGTATAAATATGAGTCTATAGAGCTGTGTAACATGCTATTTTGAATTTTGTGCACTAATGCTGCTGAATTTCAGGAAAATGCATAGAAGCAGGAGAGTTGCCACTATACCAAAAGCAGATGTGCCTGACGAGGTGTCAGCACAGGAGGAGGCGCCTGCCCCAAGGAGGTGGGTAGGAGGCCTAGAGCTGCTCAAGTAGAAGAGCAACTGCCACCAGTTCAGGATCAGTCTTTTATGGCACAGGGTCCCATGGACCCAATGGCAGCTACTCTAGCTGGGTTGTAGAGAACCATCGATATGATGGCACAGTATATGGTCTACCCTCCACAGCAGCAGCAGTCCACCGTACCAAGAGGGGAACCTTACAAACAGATAATCAATTTTAAGAAGTTGGTGCCTGGTATTTATGATGTGTCAGACGATGCATATCGGTTTTTGGATTCCTGCAGACAGGCAGGAACAGAGTTGCAGTTGACTGATAGAAGACTTATAGAGTGTATGCAGCATGTCATGGGGCCTATGCCTAGACAATGGATGAATGATTACATATTACCTCGAATGGAAGGTTTGTCATGGACCCAGTTTATGGAACTATTCATTAACCGGTTTGCACCAGAAAGTTTCAGAGATCAAAAGTAGCGGGCCTTTGAGGCCTTAAGACAGAATGGCAGGTCTGTAGATGAATATGCTACAAAATTTATGGAACTGAGCAGGTATGCCCCTACAGTAGTACCTACAGAAACTATGAAGGTGAAGAGATTCCTAAAGGGGCTTGACAGGAGGTATGCAAACCTGGCCATGATGTCTGATCAGTCTTTTGATGTCGTGGTTGATTGAGCCAGACAGATTGAGATTAGCTATGCTATGGATGACAGCAGAAGGGCAAAGAAAAATAGAGCAGAGGGTTCTTCAGGTGTTCCCCACATGGGTGCTCCAGATAGCGGAGGCCAGAGTAATTACAGAGGAAGAAGTAAGAACAAGAAGAGTGATTTTAGACATAAATCTCGAGGATTCAGACCAGGGTACGGATCCAGCAGTGGTCATAGTTCGGGATACAGCAGTTCTGAGTCTGGTTCAGGATCCTCCTTTGCACCTTGTGCACAGTGTGGAAGAAGACATTCAGGACCTTGTATGATGGGTTCAAGAGTATGCTTTAGATGTGGCCAACAAGGTCACTTTGCCAGGGAATGCCCCTTGTTCAGCGAGCCACAGATGGGGTCATAGGGTTCTGTTGCAAATGTTCCTCGTCAGTTGTATCCTGGTGCTTCCAGCATGGCAGGCAGTCAGTTCAGTGGCCAATAGGGCCGAGGATAAGAGGGACGTGGATTTGGAAGCAAATTAGGAGGTAGAAGTCAGTATCAGGGTTCTGCCACCCAGGGTAGGGGTCAAGCTTGGGTTTTCACCCTGACCCACTAGGATGCTTAAGCTTCCAATGCAGTTGTGGCAGGTATTCTTCTAGTCTGTTCCTATGAGGCTCGTGTTTTAATAGATCCGGGTGCTACGCACTCATTTGTCTCCCCAGTGTTTGCCATGAGATTGGGTAGGAACCCTACAACTTTAGAATGCCCTTTGTCTGTAGCTAACCCACTTAGTCATAACATAGATGTAGTGACAACATAGATGTAGAAACATAGATGTAGACATAGTTTTTCCGGGTAGCCCAGTAGTAGTGGATGGAAAGATCCTCCCAGCAGACTTGGTTCCTCTACCAGTAATAGATTTCGATGTAATATTGGGGATGGATTGGCTGGCAACTCATTATGCCACTTTAGGCTGCAGGAACAAAAAGGTGTATTTCTACATACCTGGTGTGGAAGAGTTTAGCTTTGATGGTGACAGGAGCGTGGCTCCATATAATTTGGTGTCAGCAATTAATGCTAGAAAAATGTTGAGGCGTGGATGTCAAGGGTATTTGGCATTGGTAAGAGATACATCTGTAGAAGGTGTCAACATGGAAAATGTTCCTGTTGTCAGAGAATTCATGGATGTCTTCCCTGAGGAGCTTCCAGGGTTGCCACCAGGAAGGGAAATAGAGTTTTTCATTGATGTTGTACCGGCTACAAACCCCATATCAATGCCGCCTTATAGGATGGCACCAGCAGAATTGAAAGAGCTAAAGGAGCAACTACAGGAGCTTTTGGACAAGGGTTTCATACGCCGAGCACTTCACCCTGGGTTGCTCCTGTTTGATTTGTGAGAAAGAAAGATGGGTCCTTGAGGTTGTGTATTGACTATAGACAGCTGAACAAGGTGACTGTGAAAAACAAGTATCCACTTCCTTGGATCGATGATCTGTTTGATCAGCTCCAAGGGGCTAGATTCTTTTCCAAGATAGACCTGCGATCAGGCTACTATCAGTTGAGAATCAGGAATGAGGATGTGTCCAAAATAGCATTCAGGATAAGATATGGTCATTATGAGTTCTTGGTGATGTCTTTTGGACTCACTAATGCACCAGCAGCCTTCATGGACCTGATGAACAGGGTGTTCAGGCCATTCCTGGACCGTTTTGTCATCGTATTCATAGATGACATTTTGGTATACTCTCGGACAGAGGAAGAACACGTGTGGCACTTGAGGATGGTGTTGCAGACTTTGAGGGAGCACCAGTTATATGCTAAATTTTCAAAATGTGAATTTTAGCTAGAAAGCATCTTATTCTTGGGACACGTAGTTTCTAGTGAAGGCATTCAAGTAGATCCCAAGAAAATTGAAGCTGTAACTGATTGGCTTAGGCCTACAACAATCACTGAGGTGCGAAGTTTTCTGGGTCTATCTGGCTACTATAGGCATTTTGTGCAAGATTTTTCTAAGATAGCGGCTCCCCTAACTAAGTTGACTCAAAAGAATGTTCCATTCATTTGGACAAATGACTGTGAGGAGAGTTTCCAGAAGCTTAAGGAGTGTCTAACCACCGCCCCTGTGTTGACACTACCTATGAGTGGTGAAGGATACACCGTGTACTGTGACGCCTCCAGAGTTGGTTTAGGGTGTGTTTTAATGCAGAATGGAAAAGTAGTGGCTTATGCTTCAAGATAGCTGAAGAGGCATGAGCAGAACTACCCCACCCATGATTTGGAAATGGCGGCTGTAATCTTTGCACTAAAGATCTGGAGACAATACCTGTATGGTGAAGTGTGCGAGATATACACCGATCACAAGAGTTAGAAGTACATCTTCCAACAGAGGGATTTAAACTTGAGACAGAGGAGATGGATGGAGCTTCTGAAGGACTATGATTGCACCATCCAGTACCACCCTGGGAAGGCCAATGTTGTAGCAGATGCTTTGAGTAGAAAATCATCTGGTAGCTTGGCGCACATATCAGCGAAGAAGAGACCGTTGATTCAGAAAGTACATGAGTTGATGGATCAAGGCCTAATCCTAGATCTTTCAGATGAGGGGGTATTATTGGCTCATTTTTCAGTGAGACCAGACCTACGAGACAGGGTTAGAGTTTCCCAGCACAGAGACCAATAATTGATGAAGATCATAAAAAGAGTACAGCAGGGTGAAAGTGGTGAGTTTGGATTTGCCAATGATGGCGCCCTAGTGCAAGGTTCTAGGATATGTGTGCCCAATGTGGACAATCTCAGAAATGAAATCATGCAAGAGGCACACTATACACTGTACAATGTCCACCCAGGCTCCACCAAAATGTACCATGATGTGAAAGATAGCTATTGGTGGAATGGCATGAAGAGAGACATAGCAGACTTCGTGTCCAAGTGCTTGACTTGTCAGAAGGTGAAGTTTGAACACTAGAGGCCGTCAGGGAGGCTGCAAGAGCTCTCTATCCCAGAATGGAAGTGGGAGATGATTACTATAGATTTTGTGACTGGGTTGCCTCGTACCACGCGAGGATATGATTCGATATGGGTAATTGTAGACCGCCTAACTAAATCAGCTCATTTCTTGCCTGTGAAGATCACATATTCTGTTGCACAGTACACCCGACTCTATATTCGAGAAATAGTCAGATTGCATGGAGTTCCGACTTCCATAATATCTGACAGAGGGCCCCAGTTCACTTCTCAGTTTTGGAGGAAGTTACAGGAGGCACTTGGCACACAGTTGAACTTTAGTACCGCTTTCTACCCTCAGAGAGACAGACAGTCCGAAAGGACAATCCAGACACTGGAAGACATGCTTCGCATGAGTTTTTGGATTTTGGAGGTCAATGGGATGATCAGCTACCTTTGGTAGAGTTTGCCTACAACAACAGTTATCACTCCAGCATAGGGATGGCACCCTACGAGGCATTGTATGGCAGAAAGTGTAGGTCTCCTCTGTGTTGGACAGAAATGAGAGAAGCGAAGGTGCATGATGTAGACCTAGTGCAGTACAGTTCAGAGATGGTTCCTTTAATCAGGGAACGATTGAAAACAGCTTTCAGTAGGCAGAAGAGTTATGCAGACCCCAGACGGAGGGATGTGGAGTTTGCAGTAGGCGACTATGTATTCCTGAAGGTTTATCCGATGAAGGGAGTCATGAGACTTGGAAAGAAGGGCAAGTTGGCACCTCGGTATATTGGACATTTTGAGGTTACGGATAGAGTTGGAGCAGTTGCCTACCGGTTGGAGTTACCACCCAACCTTTCTCATGTTCATACTGTATTTCACATCTCCATGCTTAGGAAATACATTCCTGATCCTTCTCATATGCTATAACCGAATGTAGTAGAGCTGAAAGAAAACTTGACGTTTGAGGAGCAACCTGTAGCCATAGTGGACTATCAAGTGAGTCAGTTAAGATCAAAACAGATCCCTATGGTTAAGGTTTTGTAGATGAGCCAGTCAGTGGAAGAGCGCACTTGGGAGTTAGAGCGGGACATGCGTAGCAAGTACCCTTATCTATTCAATGTATAATTTTGTACTTTATTCTGCCTTGTGTAAAATTCGAGAACGAATGTTCTGTAAGGGGGGGAGAATGTAACACCCCAAATTTTTAAATTTATTATTTTGTAAGTAATATTAATATTTTAATTTTATTTAAATTTTAGAAAATTATTTGAAATTTTTCAGATTTTCAAAATCGGGTTTGATTTCCCCAAATTATAAAATTTTGATGATTTTTAAAAATTAATTTAAAGACCACGTGGCAAAACTAAAAATATATTTGGAGTCTACGAATTTTTCTGAGTTTTCTAGAATTTTTAGGCCTCGTTTTCGGTTCCAAGGCAGAGTAAAAATTCAAAATTTTGTATCCTGAATCAAACCAATAGAATCGAACCGGACCGGATCGGATCGGTTGAATCGGACCGGCCCTTTTCTTTTTCTTACTTCTTCTCCCTCCCGCGCCCGACCTTCCCTCCTTCCCTTCCCATTTTCTCTCTCCTCTCTCACCCTCAGGCCGCGTCGTTGCCTCCCTAACCACCCCATCTCACCGGTGCGCCGCCCCACCACCTCCCCACGGCCAGCCGACACTCCAGGAGGTCGGAAAACGCGTCCGAAGACCACCCAATGCTCGCGTGTCGTTTTGACTTCCCTGCCGAAATCTGGTCGATCCGGCCACCGATTGGGCCAGGTCTTGTGTCAAACAACATCTACACCTCGAGAGCTTTCCATAGACACCAAGAACACCAAAATCCATTGAGCGATTTGTCCAATTTTTGTCCGGAAAATTTTAGCCCATTTTGACTTTCGGACTAGATTTCTTGCAAACCGTGAACCCCACGAGAAAACTGAGAGTACCAGAGCGCTCCACTCATCGAGAGCTTCACGGCAATATAAATTTCAAAATTTTCTGACGCTATTTTTCGGTGGGTCCCACGAAACTTCGCAGTATTTTTTCGAGCATTAAATGAGCTTAGAAAATTTTGTAAAAAATTTATACTAACCCCCGTGTTGTGGACTTTGTGTAGGTACATTCAATTCGCGGGAATTCAACAAACGGGTCTGTGAATTTCCGGCCAGACAGACCGGCTAATGAAAAAGTCTCCGAATTGGATCAAGATTTTGGCTACCCCACCATTGTTAAACGCCCCGAGCACATTCCTGAGATCGGAATCGGCATAGGTAAACCCGAACCTTACTTTTTCGTAATTTTCTAGTGCTTAAATGGGATTAAAAATCCATAAAATATTCGTGGTAGCTCAGAAAATTATAATTCTTTTTGCATTAGCCTATTAATATTGCTAAGGACCGCGGGGCAAAGTTTTAGAATTTTTAAAGTTTATTTGGATAGTTTTTGCAAAAATGGTCAATTATAAGGACTAAACTGTAATTTTACATATTGTGATTGATAACTGTTTGGATGGGCCCAGGAGGGGCTGTATGATGTGATTGAGTTGTTAGTGTATGATTTGTGAATATAGAAGTGCGTTTTGAGTCCTTTTGCAGGTTGGGTAGGTCCTAGGTATAGGGGAGACTCTGCCGGATTTTCGGCACGACTTAGGACGTATTTGGTCTTTTCTAATCTTGTATTGAGTCAAATATATTAAAAATTATAATGAAATTTGTCAGGTGAGATGAGACAGCCTTCCTCCTCCGCTCAGTTGCCGCAGTGACCTCGGTTAAGTCAAATATATTAAAAATATAGTTTTTTTTTTCATTTGTTTTATACTTTATCAAGTAATTTATTAAGTAAAATGACTTTTATTATAAATAAAGCCAATTTAAATTATTTTAAAATAGATAATGTATGGTGGTTAAGATAAATCTAATTATTTAATAATTAAAAACAATTTAAATGAGATAAAAATTTAAAATTAGGTATTAAAAAAACCTAAGATAAAAATTTGGAAGATCAATTAATTGAAAGAATTAAAAAAAAACTAATAAAAGTTTGCAATACTGTTATTGAAATAGTAATTCAACGTTGAGTTTTGATATATAAGTAAGATTGTTGGTGTAATAATATATTTTCTTGATATATGAGAATAATTTTGTAATATTTTAATTTATATATTTTGTAATGATAATAATATAAATTATTTTTAATTTACTTTGAATTAAGAAATTATATAATATATATATATATATATATATATATTTTGAACTAAAAAATTATATTTTTTAAATTCATATTATTAAAGTATTTATTTATGAAAAAAATAAAATATATCTTTTTACATTCAATTGATAATTTAATTAGATGTTACTTATTTAAAAATATTTAAATAATATGAACTTTTTAATGCAAATATTGAATAAGATTTTAATAATAAAATATTTAAATAATTCAGAACAAAAATTTAATGAGATTTATTTTAATTATATTGGAGTGGATCCTAAAATTATATGATTTCAAATTTAAATTATAGTTAGAGCTAAATAAATTAAAAAAATTAAAATTAAAATTAATGTACAATCGAACCAAATTAATAATAATGTTGGCATAATAATTTTATATATTAGACAATATCGGATAAATTATTTTTATGATTTAATAATTTAATATTAAAAAATATAAAAATTAAAGAAAATTATGATGTGATAATAGTATCGTAATTAACTGCTAAATCCATAAAAAAATTTAAATGATCAAATATCTTCTTTAAAATATGCCTTTAAATTTAAAAAAAAAAAAAAAACCCTGTTAAAGGAAGAAAGTCAATTCTTTCAATTTTAGTGTACATAATAAAATAATTATATAATATTTTAAAATTCAATAATCGTGGTATAAAAACTATATGAAATATTTTCAACAACTGAATTTGTATTAGATCAAAATGAAATACAGAAATTAAAAATAAAACTCTAAACTGAAATATCAAATATTAAATTGAATTAGAATCAAATTAAAATTTTAATTGTATTTAATTTAATTCAAATTTGTAGTAAAAATTAAAATCAAAATTAGATTCAAATAATTTTAATTAAAAAAATATTAAATTTAATTTTTTAATTTTAATATATTATATTTAAAATATTTTAAATTTTATATTTTTAATATTAATTTGCAACAGAATTTTAACAATAAAATTGCTAAAATTGAAATTGTTCAAATTCTTTGTATTTTTAAGAAATTTTTGTTATTTATGTTAAAATCTTTAAGTGTAAACAATATGAATTAAAAAAAAATAGATGTAAAATGTTGGAATATATGCCCTCCACTTAATTCATATGGTAAAAAAAAGGGTCAAATAATAATAATTAAAAAATGGGTTTCCCAAATCATAGTATATACAATCCATAAATCCTATGCTGAAGGTATTATTTTTCTTTTATATTTATTATGTTAATGTGATTGATAAATAAAAAAATATTTATACTAAAATTATATTTGATTTGATTTTATAAAATATAAAATATTATACTTAAATTTTATAAACAAAGCTATAATCTGTTACTAATTATTAAAGTCATAACAAAATTTTAATAATTCATTATATATATATATATATTTAATTTAAAATCAACTAATATTAATAATATAAAACTTATTATTTAAAAGATAATAAAAATATTGATTGAAAAAGTAAATTAATTAATCTGTCTATAAAAGGCCTTGATATTATTCTTCTATTAATAGATTTAGTATATGAAAATAATATATATGCATGTTATTTTAAAAAGACTAAAAAATATTATTAATAAATGAATAATTTGTTGTTATTATATTTTTATTATAATTAGATGCAAATCTGATATTTTGTCAACATAATGTTAGTGTAAGAATTAAAATTTATTTTCTTATAAAATAAAATCAACTTAAATTTAAGAATAATGAAAATTCGTTTAATTACAAAATAAAATTTTCATTATTGACAACAACATTTTTTTTCGGAAATTATTAAAATTACCAGATTTGAAAATTTCATTTTTTTCAAGTCAATAAATTTTATATATTAAAATAAGTTATCAAGAAATGACGTATTTTACTACTTCTAAACTTCAACTAATGAAAATTATTTTTAATAAGTCTTAATAATTTTTCAAAAAAATATGTAAATTTTTATTAATTTTAAACTTTAACTAATAAAATTTTTGTTTTGTAATAAGTTTTAATATTTTTAAAATAAAAAAAAATGTGGTGCAATCAGACTAATTGTAACACCCCTAATTTTTAAATTAATTATTTTATGGTAGATATTAATATTTTATGTTATTCAAATTTTGGAAAATTATTTGAAATTTTTCAAAATTTTGAAATTGGGTTCGATTTTCTGAAAATATAAAACTTTGATGATTTTTAAAAATTTATTTAAAGACCACGTCGCAAAACTAAAAATATATTTAGATTCTATGAATTTTTCTGAGTTTTCTGAAATTTTTTGAAATTTTTGAGCCTCATTTTTTGTTCCAGGGCAGAGTAAAAATTCAATTTTGGGTATCTTAAATTGAACCGGTCAAATCAAATAGGATCGGATCGGACCTATCGAATCGAACCGGCCCATTTTCCTTTTCTCCTTCCTCTTCTGCGCACCCCCGACACTCTCCCTCTCTCTCTCATTTTCTCTCTCCTCCCTCCTTCTCTCGCAACCCCACCGCTGCCCCAGCCTCCTTAGCTCGCCAGTGCACCTCCAGCACTCCTCGCAACCACCGGCCGAAGCTCCAGGTCGTCGGAAAATGGCCCAAAAGCTCCCCCTACGCGCCGTGTGACTTTTCACCTTCCCGACCAAAATTTTATCGATTTGGCCGCCAATCGGATCGGGTCTTGTCCTAAAACACATTTACACCTCGAGAGCTTTCCATAGACACCAAGAACATAAAAATCCATCTAGCGATTTGTCCAATTTTTGCCCAAGACGTTTTAGCCCATTTTGAATTTTAGGCTGGATTTCTCAAAAACCGTAAACTCCACCGAAAATCCGAGAGTACCGGAGTGCTCCACTCATCAGAGCTTCGTGGCAATACCCATTTTAAATTTTTTCGACACCGTTTTTTGGTGGGTCCCTCGAGACTTCGTGGTATTTTTTCAAGCATTAAATGAGTTTAGAAAATTTCATAAAAATTATATACTAGCCCCCGTGTTGTGGGCTTCATGTAGGTACATTCAATTCAAGAAAATTCGACGGTTGCTCAGGTCTGTAATTTCGAGCCAGGCAGATAGACTGCCAGGAAAGCTTCAGAACCGAGCTAAGAGTATAAGCTTCCGTAAAAAATTTTCAAACGTCCCAAACGCGTCTCCAGGGTCGAAATTGGCATAGGTAAACCCGAACCTTCATAATTATCTAGTGTCTGATTTCGATTAAAAATCTATAAAATATTCGTGGTAGGATAGAAAAATATAATTCCTTTTGCGTTAGCTCTATAATATTGCTAAGGATCG
Source organism: Hevea brasiliensis (assembly GCF_030052815.1). Classification (NCBI taxonomy): domain Eukaryota; kingdom Viridiplantae; phylum Streptophyta; class Magnoliopsida; order Malpighiales; family Euphorbiaceae; genus Hevea; species Hevea brasiliensis. Next base: position 78,504,212 of record NC_079501.1, read on the forward strand.
CGGGGGAAAGTTTTAGAATTTTTAGAGCTCATTTGGGTAGTTTTTTCAAAAAGGGTAATTCATGGACTAAATTATAATTTTTCAAATTGTGATTGTTGACTGTTTGGGTGGGCCCTGGAGGGGCCATGTGATGTTATTGAGTTGTGGATGTGTGACTTGTGGATATAGAAGTGTGTTTTGAACCCTTTTGCAGGTTGGGTAGGTCCTAGGTATAGGGGAGACTCTGCCAGATTTTCGGCACAACTTAGGGTGTCTTTGGTCTTTTCTAAACTTGTATTGAGTCAAATATATTAAAAATTATAATGAAATTTGTCAGGTGAGATGAGATAGCCTTCCTCCTCCGCTCAGTTGCCGCAATGACCTCGGTTAAGTCTGTAAGTAAAATATTAATTTTAATTATAATTTTGATATTATTATATGTTCAAGTATGCCCATGCATCACTTATAAATATGTATCTATATAGTTAAATACTAGGCATATTTTATATTGCATTCAGAATTAATGAAGTGCCATGGATGTTGTTAGCAGTGTGCGTGCGCTGGTGTACATGTAGTATGGTATTGGATATGGACAGGACGGGTAGACACGGCTTGAGAGACACTCGCTAGAACCTGGTCCTTTATGGATAAGTTAGAGTAGGCACGGCTTAAGAGACACTCGCTGGCCCCCGCATTTGGTTTATTAAGCAAAAGTCTGGCTTGAGAGACACTCGCTGGTAGAGGTTGAATTAAGAGAGCTGTATAGGGGATCAGCTCCCATATATGTACTGTTTGAACAGTGTTGGGTGTGTGAGTGCTCCAAATTGCCTTTTTACTATTATAATGTGGTTTGTATGAAATTTATGATGATGTTGCATTCCATTCCTTAGGATGCATTAGCTTTAGATAGCTATAGAAATTATGGTTAAAATTAGTATTTTACTCTCTGAGTCGAACGCTCACTCTTATTCATCTATTTTTTCAGGCTACAGGAGGATTACTTATTGTGACTAACCTGCTCTTCTTCTTCACAGGTCAATTAGTAGCATTTAATGTATTTTGTATAATTAAGTTAAATTTTAGACTCCTCATGTGTTAGGAGTATTTTAATTAATTTGGGTCTATAATATAATATGGTGTGTAACACCCCTATATTCAGTGGTACATTCTAGTGTTCTGGTGACCGGTGTCTGTCCGAACAGTTAGAATGTCGAGAATTATACCTAAATATTAGTTATGAGACATAAAATGATGAAATACATGGTAAGAAAAACAAATGAAAAATAAGAGCAATGAAATGTAATTAGGTTAAACGAGCCAAAAACCGTAGCGATGAGTGACTGCACCGGGAAGTTATAGCGATGACCGTTGACTAGTCCTGGACCGGAGGAACCTTAAGAAATATTTTTGAGACTTAAATAAACATCTATTGAGGTATAATTGAATTAGAATATGTCAAAGAAAAATTAGTAAGTCAGTATAAATAAAAATGAAAATTTAAGAAATCGGCGGGATAAGGATTAATCGGTGTTATTGAAAAATTCAAAATATAACCCGAAGAGGGGCATTTTGGTCAATTGACACCTAGAGTTGACTTTTGACCTAAATTTCTATGAAAATAAAGTAGTATTAAATTTTGAAAATGCCATGAAAAATAAAATTACATGGGTAGAACAATTAAGAGAAATTAAGGGGTAGAATTAGAGATAATTAAAAACTTTAATTATAATATCATTAAACTAATGTTAGTGGACCTTAGTGGGACATATATAATCATATGAGACAAGGTGGACAGCCATATTTTCATCATCTTCATCTCCTTCATTTCACTTTGCTGAATTGATTTTTCTTCTCTATGAAAACTCCATAGCCAGCCATGGAAGGAAGCTTCATGCACTCATCATCAAGCCAATTTCCACTCATATTTTTTCATTAATCCTTGCCTACTCAACTTGGGAAAGGTATTGGGAACAAAAAAGGAAGGATTTGAAGAAGATTTAATAAGCTTCAAAAATAGGCAATTGCTTGTTTTCAATTCTTGCTTCATTAAAGTTGTAGTAGAGGTTGTGGTGAGTTAGATTATGGAAGAAATTGTGGGATTTGATGAGTTATGGTGCTGTCCCAATTTCAGCAGCTTCATGTCCATGGGAGTATGATGTAATTTTTCATGTAAATGGTGAATTAAAGGGTTGATTAGAGTGTTTAAATGTACAAGAGTGTAATTAGTATGTAGGTGTTTGAATTGTGTATTTGAACAATTGAAATTTTGGGATTTTTGGAAGAAATTGCAAGGGCTTTGCGAATTGATCAATTTGGCAGCCTTGTGATGCATGGTAGAATGTTTAAATTCATGTAATTGTTTAGTGAATTATAGTACCGAGAATGGTAAAATGTGTATGTAATTGTTGTTGGGAAATTAAATGTGTTAATGAGAGATATTCATGTATATGTATTGTTGAAATTGGACTTTGAAATTCTGAGTTGTAATTGGTGTATTGTGAATTGTTATATTCTGCCCAAGTTAACCAAAATGTGATGTGTTGAGTGGTTATGGTTTGGTACCAATTCAGAATTGGGTAGAGAAGTGCACTTCTAACAAGGTTAATATGCAATTGATAGGTGTTTGAGCAAAATGTTTTAGGGCAGTATGTAATTAAGCTTGTAACCCTAATTATGTGACCCCAATTGGTATGAGGCCAATTGGAGGCAAAACTAGACATAAAATATGCTAACTTTTATGTAGAAATGTTGCTGAAATTCTATCCAAAAACTGCCTGTAAAATTGACCTAATCCGAAATTGCAATATTGTAAACCCAGAAATTGACCATAAGAACAGTAGTCAGTCTTTTGGCTATAACTCACTCAAAACAAGTCCAAATGACCTGAAATTTATACCGTTGGAAAGCTTAGACATAGGGCTACATCTTTTGTGAAGATCACAAAACCCAAAAATGCCATTTACCAAGTCAATTTGCTTACACAAGTTCAGTCACAAAATCTGCCAGAATTGGATTGACCTAAAATTGACCTAACTTTGCATTAAAAATGCAATCTGTCCAGCTTTAGTAAATTGACTATATCTTGGTCTATACAACTCAGAATGACTTGAAATCAGTGGCAAAAATTTAATAAGATATAGACCTACAAATTTTCTCTTTTGACTAGAACCTAAAAACTAAGAAAAATAAGACATTTAGCTAGATCAATCTAGCATACAAAACCTAGAAATTTACCATTACTATACAATAAAGCTTTAGAAAAATTGGCAATAAATGCCAACTTGTGAGAATTGTAAAATGTACTATATTGGCAACATATTGGAATTATTATGAGATGTGATACTGAAACATTATAAATTGTGTGTTTCAGTTGAAAAGGATATTGAGAAGCATAAAAAACATTGAGTCAAGGCCTAGAGGCGACTCAAATTAGGTCTGTGCACAATACTTTTTATATTTACTGCTTTTACTAGAAAATTTATTTAGAGAAATGAGTTGAAAATTTATGGCTTTAGAATTTATTTGAGAAAAGTTTATTGCCTATTTTAGAAATGGAGATTTGAAATGAGGTTTGTTTGATTGCTGCCTAAATTACATTTGAACATTATAGTTTTAAATTGTGTTAGTGCATAATAAATTTATTTAAGTATTTCTTATTGAAATTTGATTTAGTATATAATATGAATAGTTTTTAATTGTTTTGGCTTTGGAAATTAATGTGTTGCCTACTTTGTAAATGGAAATTTTGAGATAAAATGTGATTTGTGGTTTGTATGAAATATTTCAATATTGTGATTTGAAATTTGTTTTTCATTCACACTTGGCATGACAATATCACTATGTTCCTCCTCCATTTATGGGGTGAGTATGACTATATTCCTCCCTCTCTGACTTACCAGTCTGAGGTGAGTTTGGATGAGTACTCATTATCTAGCTAGCCACCTCCCTCATTGTTTCGATTAGTGGGGTGAGTATGCCTTGTAGTGGTGTACAACACGGCATATTCGAAAAATTTTGTGTCATGACCTAAGTTGTGTTATTGATTAGCAACACTGTGTTTATTAAATTGTTTGATCAAATTTGTGTTATATGAGCTTTGAGAATTGTGACATGAAATTGTGAATTATTTGAATTGTGAATTGTCAATAAATGTTTTATAAACAGCATTTTAAATATTTATTGTGCACTACTGAGTATATTTAACTTAGAAATAACTTTTTCATTGTTGTCGCAGGTAGATAGACAGATAAAGCAGCAGAGTAGGCTGCTTGTGACTTCGCTTTGGGATTTTGTTGGGTATATTGAGTATACCACTTTCTTGTAAATATTATTGTAATGTATGTGAACTGTATGTATATATTGTACTTGGTCTTGAGCAGTTGTAAAATAAAGTTGTAAATTATTTTGGCCTATCAAAATATTGTATTACAATTCTCTTATTTCAGCTTTTAAAATACTTAGTTATTTTGCACTTTATTTTTTTGGAATTGTTGAATTTGAGTTTGACTTGTGTTATGAAAATTGATTTGAGTTGTGCTATTATTGGAGTTGGGTTATGATTGAAACTTATTTGGAAGTGCTTTTCTACAGGTTTAAATTTTTGGTTTTTCTCAATTACAACCGGTACTTTGCTGAAATTTTTACAAAATTTGCGAAAAATAGAAATTGTCAAACATTTTACTTAGTTTTTAAACTTCAGTTAAAAGTTTTTAATTCCTACCAAAAATGCTCGCCACCTTCAAAAAGGAATAGAATTGTTTCAAAATCCCTTGTAGTATATTTAATGGGTTATCGGTAGGCAAAGTTAGGTAATTCATTAAGTATACTATGGGATCATGTTATGCCTTACAGAGGGGTAAGGTGTGACATGGTGTTGAATTTGTAAGATTATTAATTGCATGCATGACTAGATTGAATGAGGGAGTTGAGCTTCCCAATTTATTATATATTATGTTTATAGGTCGGGCGAGTCAAAAACTCCTCGTTGAATGATTCATTTTATAGTCGGACTCTGTCCGGTTGAATTCTTGAAATTAGGCCCAAATGGGCCTTAGGATTGGGTTGAGGAATAGTTAGGCTTACTACGGACCTCAGAGGCTTTAGGCTAGCCCAGGTCCTAGTACTAGTCTGGCCCATAGGTTGAATCGTGACTAATTTGGTATCAGAGCTTAGGCTCCAGATTCATAGGGAATATATGTCTAAAGTTTTGGGAAGAGTCTAATAGGAGTCACATGCGGAGAATAGGGTCCACATTCATCCTTATATTGTCATCTTTGCTTCTAGGTTCTACTTTATATGATTGTGTGTAAATATGAGTTTATAGAGCTGTGTAATATGCCATTTTGAATTTTTGTGGGCTAATGTTGCTGAATTTTAGGAAAATGCATAGAAGCAGAAGAGCTGCCACTATACCAGAACGAGATGTGCCAGACGAGGTGTCAGCACAGGATGAGGCAGCTACCCTGAGGAGGCGGGGCAGGAGACCTAAAGCTGCTCAAGTAGAAGAGCAGTCGCCACCAGTTCAAGAATAGTCTTTTATGGCCCAGGGTCCCATGGACCTAATGGCAACTACCATAGCCGGATTGCAGAGAACCATCAATATGATAGCACAATATATGGTCCACCCTCCCCAACAGCAGCAGCTCATCGCACTAAGAGGGGAACCTTACAAACAAATAATTAATTTCAAGAAGTTGGTGCCTGGTACTTATGATGTGTTAGATGATGCTTACGATTTTGGACTCCGTAAGCGATGAGGATGGAGTTCTGATTGGTGATAGGAGACTTATAGAGTGTGTGCAGCATGTATTGGGGCCAGTGCTAAGGCAGTAGATGACAAACTACGTACTATCTCGTATTGAAGGATTATCTTAGACCCATTTTATGGAACTATTCATCAACAAGTTTGTGCCAGAAAGCTTCAGAGATCAAAAGTAGTGGGCCTTTGAGGCGTTAAGGCTGAATGGCAGATCCGTAAATTAATATGCTACAAAATTTTTGGAATTGAGTAGATATGCCCCCACAGCATTGGCTACAGAAAGTATGAAGGTAAAGAGGTTCCGAAAGGGGCTGGACAGGTGGTATGCAAACCTGGCCATAATGTCTGATCAGTCTTTTGATGTGGTAGTTGATCGAGCCCTACAGATTGAAATTAGTTATACAGGAGATAACAGTGGAAGGGCAAAGAAGAATAGAGCAGAGGGTTCTTCAGGTGTTCCCTACATGGGTACCACGGATAGCAGAGTGTGATATACAATTATTATTTATTATTATTTTATTTTAATTAGCTAACAATAATTTAATATATTTATAAAAAATATATATATTTTATTAGATGGTCTGCTTATTTATTTTTAGATATATAAATATATTATTTTTGAAATTAAATATATATCTGCAATCTGAACAACCCAGTTCAATAATAACTCTTATCCCATTCTACACCTAATAGAACTCTCGAAATATATATATACCCTAATCATCTCTTCTGCTAAACTTTGCTCTCAAAACCTGTTTATCACCTCCTTTTTCTATCAAATACTCTCAACAGAGAATCCCTAAATTTTTACTTCTCTATTCATCACATTCGATTCTATTTTTAAGGTAAAAATTCTCATTCTTTATTCAATAATGGGTGAATTTAATTTTATTTTCTTTCATTAATTTGTTACAACTACCCTAGAAATTTATCTTTTTTTCTTTGATCATTAGTATTGAATTGGTTGATCATAATTGCTATTGGACAATAATTAATTATTATATATATATATATAAAGCCGTACGTCCCTCCCACCATTGCGTCCAGCTCACGTGTGTATATATATATATATATATATATATATATATATATATATATATATATATATATATATATATATATATAAGTTATTATATTTTATTATTATTTGATATTTTTCTTTAATATTTTGGGTGTGTAGGAGATTTGAATATTCAATTAGTCAGTTGAAATTGTCTCTCTTCTATTGAAATAACTATTGTCTTGGAGGTTCCAGGTGAGTGGTAATTACAGCACATGGCACCGTTTTAGTCCCTTTTAAAATTTCTTAGCATTAAGTTTGTTATTAAATGAAATTTTAAATTAATATTTTAATAATTATTTTATATGTGATTTTCTACAGTTTTATTTTATTATTGAATTTTATTTCGATTTTGATTAAATAATTGATTTTATCAACTATCTCTGCATTAGACCCATTAGGATTCCGGGAACAGGCCTTTGATGTATTTATATTGATTGATATTTGACTATAAAATTTATTGATGTATTACTGAATTGATTTGAGATTGATTTGATTTTACTGAATTGATTTGAGATTGATTTGATTTTATTGAATTGATTTGAGATGGATTTGATTTTATTGAATTGATTTGAGATTGATTTGGTTTTATTGACTCTCTGAAACTATTGAAATACACTATTGGAATTGCACTATCAGTTATTATTTGCTATCTGAAATTTTTTTATTGATTTTGATTGATTTGTACAAATTGATTTTCTATTTTGAATTGGTACCATGCGATGTCTGTTTACATTATCCGCCCCGCCGTGTGGACTATCACGGTATTAGGTTGCATTGTCGAGTCATGCATCATTGCAGTTTATGGTTTGCATTAGTATCATATGCACTGATATCTGTGAAGGAGGAGGAAGGTATCTGATATCTGGTAGCGCGCTTACTATCTGGCCTTTGGTGATGTGGGGTATCATCATCCTGGTGCACTGTACCAAAAAAAAAAATTTATTGAATGAATTTATTTTATATATATGTTTTACGAAATTATTTTATTAATGATTTTGACAGCATGAGCATGATTTTATTGAATAGAAATTTATTGTGAAATTAATCAAGCGTCTGCCTGTTCCTATTCCGTTGTGTGCTATAATTATCATTCACTGAGCATCTAGCTCAAACTACGTTTTCTCTGTCTGTTATCTGTTTCAGATCAGTAGAATTCTGCAGCTGATCCAAATATTGATTCATTTTACGGAGAGGACAACTTTGATTGGTTCTCATGGTATGCTGAATTCATGTTTTTGGGCTAATAATTAGTTTAGTTTATTGAGCAGTTTAAGTTTTTATTTGAAATCTGTAGAGACTCATGATTTACTTATGGGATATTTATGATGTTTATTCAGCATTTTATTTATTTGGATTTTGTCTACTTTTGGGATTAGTAAGTGACAATATATTTATTCAAGATACTCTGATAAGGCTTGCATGATTTAAGAATACTTAAATTATGCGCTGGTCACGGTTCAGAATTTTGGGTCGTGACAAAGTTGGTATCAGAGCTCGGTTAAGGTCTAGTAAACTTGCAGAGCATAGGATCCTTAACGTCTTTTCAGTTTATCATTGCTTCAGATATCTGCGTCCTTCGTACTTTTTCACTTGTCTTAATTTGGCTCACATTTTCAAATTTAATACTTGATTATTAAAATGAATAAGTGCCTGAGTCTGTTAAACATAAGAGGAGAGCTTGGGTCAAGGGTCTTAATGGTGCAAACCTTGATCCAACAAGGGAGGTACCCCCTAAAACTATTAATCAGACATCTGAACAGATGCCTATGGCTAAGACTGGGGCACAACCATTCTTTTGTTTCTCCATACTTTTCCATGATATTTAGTACACCACCTACTTTGTTAGAGTATCCTTCATCTGTATCAACACCTATGAGGAACGCAATAGACACTAATATGGTGTATAGGGGATGTATAGTTCACATTGGAGATAGGGAATTAGTTGCAGATCTTGTTTCTTTGGATATGTTTGAGTTTGATGTGATTTTAGGCATGGATTGGTTAGCCACTTATCACGTTTCATTGGATTATCATAATAAAGTTGTACTCTTTAAATTCCTGGGGAGGCAGAATTTCAATTTCAGGGAGATCGCAGTATAGCCTCTAGTAATCTTATCTCTGTAGTGAGTGCTAGACGATTATTGCGAAAGAGGTGTAAAGGGTATCTAGCTTATGTTAGAGATGTTCAGGTAGAAGGTGCAGGTTTGGAGAATGTTGCAGTGGTTAAGGAGTTTCCTGATGTGTTTCCAGAAGATTTATCAGGTTTACCCCTGGAGCGAGAGGTAGAGTTTGGTATAGGCTTAGTTCCTGGAACTGAGCCCATATCTATGACACCTTATCGTATGGCACCAGCAGAACTTAAGGAGTTGAAGGAGTAACTACAAGACCTACTAGATAAGGGGTTTATTCGCCCTAGTGTTTCTCCATGGGGTGCTCCTGTGTTATTTGTACGAAAGAAGGATGGGTCTTTGAGAATGTGCATTGATTATAGGCAATTGAATAAGGTAACTGTGCATAATAAGTATCCTCTTCCTCGCATAGATGACCTGTTTGACCAACTTCAAGGTGCAAAGTATTTTTCCAAGATTGATCTTCGATCTGGGTATCATCAATTGAGGGTCAAGAAAGAAGACATACTCAAGACAGCCTTTAGGACTAGGTATGGACACTATGAATTTCTTGTAATGTCTTTTGGTCTTACCAATGCTCCGGCCGCTTTTATGGATCTCATGAATAGAGTTTTCAAGCCTTTCTTAGATCAATTTGTTATAGTGTTCATCGATGACATTCTAGTGTACTCAAAGAGTAAGGAGGAGCATGAGCAGCATTTGAGAATTGTCCTTCAGACCTTACGAGAACACAAACTATATGCCAAGTTCTCAAAATGTGAGTTTTGGTTAGATAGTGTGGCCTTCCTAGGCCATACAGTATCTAAGGATGGGGTGTGCTTTGATAAGAAGAAAGTTGAGGCAGTGCTTCATTGGCCTAGACCCACAACTGTGTCAGAGATTCGTAGTTTCTTGGGTTTAGCAGGGTATTATAGACTTCTCTCATATTGCAGCACCTTTAACTAAGTTGACACAGAAGAATGTGAAATTTCAGTGGTCTGAGGCTTGTGAAAAAAGTTTTCAGGAGCTTATGACTCGTTTAACTACAGCACCAGTGTTAACCCTTCCATCTGGATCAGGGGGTTATGTAGTATATTGTGATGCTTCTAGGATTGGTTTAGGATGTGTTTTGATGCAGCATGGACGGGTTATTACATATGCTTCTCGTCAGTTGAAAAGGCACGAGCAGAATTATCCAACTCATGATTTGGAAATGGTGCGATAGTTTTTGCTTTGAAAATGGAGGCACTATACGTATGGTGAGACTTGTGAAATCTTCACGACCACAAAAGTCTCAAATACATCTTTGACCAACGTGATCTTAATCTTAGGCAAAGAAGATGGGTAGAATTCTTTGAAGGATTATGATTGCAATATCTGATATCACCTGGAAAAGCTAATGTAGTGGTGATGCTCTAAGCGGGAAGTCTTACAGTAGTTTAGCCCATATATCTACCAAGATGAGGCCTTTGATTGGTGAATTACATGAGTTGCTAGATCGGGAGTAGAGCTTGAAATCATAGCTGGATCACTCTTAGCACATTTTCGAGTTAGACCTATTTTGGTTGATTGAATTAAGGTTGCTCAGAAGAGAGATCCTCAGTTGTGTAGGATTATAGATAATGTCCATAAAGGTCAAGCACAAGGATTCATGTTGAATGATGATGGGGTCGTTCATTGTGGCACTAGACTTTGTGTCCCTCGTGTTGATGAGTTGAGATGAGAAATCATGAAAGAGGCATACCATTCTGCCCACACGGTACATCCAGGCTCAACTAAGATGTATCGTGATTTAAAGAAGCATTATTGGCGAGGTGGTATGAAGAGAGATATTGTAGATTTCGTTGCTACGTGTTTGACTTGTCAGCAGGTTAAGGCAGAACATCAGAGACCATCTGGGTTACTTCAGCCGTTGCCTATCCTTGAGTGGAAGTGGGAGCATATTGCCATGGACTTTGTTGTGGGTTTACCTAGTACACGAGGTGGTTACAATGCAATCTGGGTGATAGTGGATAGATTGACAAAATCTGCTCATTTCCTTCCTGTGAAGACATATGACTTTGCTAAACTCGCACAGTTGTATATAAACAAGATTGTTAGTCTTCATGGAGTTCCAGTTTCCATTGTCTCTGATCGTGGTACTCAGTTTACTTCTCGATTTTGGAAGAAATTCTAAGAAGCTTTAGGAACACGAGTAGACTTTAGTACTGCTTTTCACTCTCAGACGGATGGACAGTCAGAAAGGACCATACAGACATTAGAGGATATGCTTCGTGCATGTGTTATGGATTTTGGTGGCTGTTGGGATCATTATTTGCCTTTAGTGGAGTTTGCTTATAATACTTGATTATCGTGCAAGTATAGAGATGGCTCCATATGAGGCATTATATGGTCGAAAGTGTAGGTCACCGGTTTGTTGGGATGAAGTTGGAGAAAGAAGGCTTACTAGACCAGAGTTGATACAATTAACTTCAGAGAAGGTTCGACTAATTCGTGATCGACTTTTATTTGCTCAAAGTCGACAGAGAAGTTATCGATCCTAAGCGTAAAGATGTAGAATTTATGATTGGTGATCATGTATTTCTGAGAGTTTCCCCTATGAAAGGAATCATGAGGTTTGGGAAGAAAGGGAAGCTTAGCCCTCATTTTGTTGGTCCATTTGAAATTTTGGAGAGAATTGGAGCAGTTGTTTACCGTTTAGCCCTTCCACCTGGTTTTGCACATGTACATCCAGTTTTCCATATTTCTATGCTTAGGAAGTATGTACCAGATCCATCTCATGTTTTACAACCTCAAACCATGCAATTTAGGGATGATATGTCATATGAGGAGCAACCAGTAAAGATTTTAGATCGACAAATTAGGAAACTCCAATCTAAGGAAGTGGTTTTGATCAAAGTCTTGTGGCATAATCACTCAAGTAGTGAGGCCACATGGGAGGCAGAATCTGAAATGCGAGCCAAATATCCTCACTTATTTGATTTTTCAGGTTAGAACTTTGTCTATTCAAATTCGGGGACCGAATTTTTTTTAAGGGGGGAAGTATGTGAAAACCCATATACAATTATTATTTATTATTATTTTATTTTAATTAGCTAACAATAATTTAATATATTTATAAAAAATATATATACTTTATTAGATGGTCTGCTTATTTATTTTTAGATATATAAATATATTATTTTTGAAATTAAATATATATCTGTAATCTGAACAACCCAGTTCAATAATAACTCTTATCCCATTCTACATCTAATAGAACTCTCGAAATATATATATACCCTAATCATCTCTTCTGCTAAACTTTGCTCTCAAAACCTGTTTGTCACCTCATTTTTCTATCAAATACTCTCAACAGAGAATCCCTAAATTTTTACTTCTCTATTCATCACATTCGATTCTGTTTTCAAGGTAAAAATTCTCATTCTTTATTCAATAATGGGTGAATTTAATTTTATTTTCTTTCATTAATTTGTTACAACTACCCTAGAAATTTATCTTTTTTTTCTTTGATCATTAGTATTGAATTTGTTGATCATAATTGCTATTGGACAATAATTAATTATTATATATATATACCGTACGTCCCTCCCACCATTGCGTCCAGCTCACGTGTGTGTGTATATATATATATATATATATATATATATATATATATATATATATATATATATATATATATATATATATATATAAGTTATTATATTTTATTATTATTTGATATTTTTTTTTAATATTTTGGGTGTGTAGGAGATTTGAATATTCAATCAGTCAGTTGAAATTGTCTCTCTTCTATTGAAATAACTATTGTCTTGGAGGTTCCAGGTGAGAGGTAATTATAGTACATGACACCGTTTTAATCCCTTTCAAAATTTCTTAGCATTAAATTTGTTATTAAATGAAATTTTAAATTAATATTTTAACAATTATTTTATATGTGATTTTCTGTAGTTTTGTTTTATTATTGAATTTTATTTCGATTTTGATTAAATAATTGATTTTTTCAACTATCTCTACATTAGACCCATTAGGATTCTAGGAACAGGCCTTTAATGTATTTATATTGATTGATATTTGACTATAAAATTTATTGATGTATTACTGAATTGATTTGAGATTGATTTGATTTTACTGAATTGATTTGAGATTGATTTGATTTTATTGAATTGATTTGAGATGGATTTGATTTTATTAAATTGATTTGAGATTGATTTGGTTTTATTGACTCTTTGAAACTATTGAAATATACTATTGGAATTGTACAATCAGTTATTATTTGCTATCTGAAATTTTTTATTGATTTTGATTGATTTGTACAAATTGATTTTCTATTTTGAATTGGTACCCGTACCCAGTATCTGTTTCTGTTATCTGGCCCCACCGTGTGGACTATCACGGTATTAGATTGCATTGTCGAGTCATGCACCATTGCAGTTTATAGTTTGCATTAGTATCATATGCATTGATATCTGTGAAGGAGGAGGAAGGTATCTGATATCAGGTAGCGCGCTTACCATCTGGCCTTTGGTGATGTGGGGTATCATCACCCTGGTACACTGTATCATAAAATTTTTATTGAATGAATTTATTTTATATATATGTTTTATAAAGTTATTTTATTAATGATTTTGTGACATGAGCATGATTTTATTGAATAGAAATTTATTGTGAAATTAATCAAGCGTCTGCCTGTTCCTATTCCGTTGTGTGCTATAATTATCATTCACTGAGCATCTAGCTCAAACCACGTTTTCTCTATCTGTTATCTGTTTCAGATCAGTAGAATTCTGCAGCTGATCCAAATATTCAGTTCATTTTCTGGAGAGGGACAACTTTGATTGGTTCTCATGGTATGCCTGAATTCATGTTTTTTCGGGCTAATAATTAGTTTAGTTTATTGAACAGTTTAAGTTTTTATTTGAAATCTGTAGGGACTCCGCAGTTTACTTATGGGATATTTATGATGTTTATTCAGCATTTTATTTATTTGGATTTTGTCTACTTTTGGGATTAGTAAGTGACAACATATTTATTCAAGATACTCTGATAAGGCTTGCATGATTTAAGAATACTTAAATTATGCGCCGGTCACGGTTCAGAATTTTGGGTCGTGACACAGAGGCTAAAGTCACTATAGAGGAAAGGGTAGAAACAACAAGAATGGTGGTTTTAAACACAAATCTCGAGGATTCAGACCAGGGTATGGATCCAGCAGTGGTCACAATTCGGGTTATAACAGTTTTGGGTCTAGTTCAGGATCCTCCTTGGCACCTTGCACGCAGTGTGAAAAAGGACATTCAGGACCTTATATGATGGGTTCAAGAGTATGTTTTCGGAGTGGCCAGCCGGGTTACTTTGCTAGAGAATGTCTAGTGTTTAGCAAGCCACAAATGGGGTCATAGGGTTTTGTTGCAAATGTTCCTCGTCAATTGTATCCTAGTGCTTCCAGCATGGCAGGCAGTCAGTTCAGTGGCCAACAGGGCCGAGGACAAGGAGGACGTGGATTTGGAGGCAGGTCAGGAGGTAGAAGTCAATTTCAGGGTTCTGCAATGCAAGGTAGGGGTCAAGCTCAGGTTTTCACCTTGACCCACCAGGATGCTCAGGCTTCCAATGCAGTTGTGGCAGGTATTCTTCTAGTCTATTCCTATGAGGCTCGTGTTTTGATAGATCTGGGTGCTATGCACTCATTTGTCTCCCCTGTTTTTGCCATGAGATTAGGTAGGAACCCTACAACTTTAAAATGCTCCTTATCTGTAGCCACCCCTCTTAGTGACAACATAGATGTGGATATGGTTTTTTCGGGTAGCCTAGTGGTAGTGGATAGAAGGGTCCTCCCAAAAGACTTGGTTCCTCTACTAATAATGGATTTTGATGTAATTTTGGGAATGGATTGGTTGGCAACTCATTATGCCACTTTAGACTGCAGGAACAAAAGGGTGTACTTTTATATACCTGGTGTGGAAGAGTTTAGCTTTGATGGTGAGAGGAGCGTGGCTCCATATAACTTGGTGTCAGTAATTAGTGCTAGAAAAATGTTAAAGCGTGGGTGTCAAGGGTATTTAGCATTGGTGAGAGATATATCTGTAGAAGGTGTTAACATTGAAAATGCTCCTATTGTCAGAGAATTTATGGATGTCTTCCATGAGGAGCTTCCAGGGTTGCCACTATGAAGGGAAATAGAGTTCTGCGTTGACGTTGTGCCGAGTACAAACTCCATATCAATGCTGCCTTACAGGATGGCACCAACATAATTGGAACAGCTAAAGGAGCAGCTACAGGAGCTTTTGGATAAGGGTTTTGTACGTCCGAGCACTTCACCTTGGGGCACTCCTATTCTATTTGTGAGAAAGAAAGATGGGTCCTTGAGGTTGTGTATTAATTATAGACAGCTGAACAAGGTGACTGTGAAGAACAAGTATCCAATTCCTCGGATCGATAATTTGTTTGATCAGCTCCAATGGGCTAGATTCTTTTACAAAATAGACCTACGATCAGGCTACCATCAATTGAGAATCAGGAATGAGGATGTGTCCAAGACAGCATTCAGGACAAGATATGGTCATTATGAGTTCTTGGTGATGTCTTTTGGACTCACTAATATACCAGTGGCCTTCATGGACTTGATGAACAGGGTGTTCATGTGACACCCCTTACCCATCTACTGTAAAGCCGAGTAAGATATGTCACACAGTGTACCGAAATACCATATTTTATTTCAATCATTTTTATGCTTTCTTGATTTATTTCTTCATAGTTATGAAGTGCAATTTGTTAAATTTACCTCATTTGAGTAATTTACTGAAATTATAAATTTATTTGAGGTTTCGAAAATTTTATAGAAAATCCGGCAGAGTACTGGCTAAAAATGAAGAAAATAGTTCTTCAGAACCTGTGAAAAACACTTCCAATGCGTTTTTAATCATTCCCAAACTCCATTATATCAACAAAATCTCAATATTTTTCAACTATTCTTCTATTTCTCATTCATTC
Source organism: Hevea brasiliensis (assembly GCF_030052815.1). Lineage (NCBI taxonomy): Eukaryota > Viridiplantae > Streptophyta > Magnoliopsida > Malpighiales > Euphorbiaceae > Hevea > Hevea brasiliensis. Next base: position 78,520,110 of record NC_079501.1, read on the forward strand.
ATTTCACATGATAATCATATACAAATCATAAATAAATATTCAATTTTTTATTTATAAACACAAATTTTAACTATTTACATTAATACCAAAATATATTACATGAGTCTCAATTATACATGAGAAAATAAAAGTTTAATTACAAAATACCAAAATGAGACCTAGTGTCCTAACAATGCACTGAAGTATGTGAGGTGACACGGATACTATGCAGAACTGTTGACGGCCTCACCCAGTCTATGGTCTACTGGGCTCTCTGTCAGTCTCTCCAGAACCTACGCGTGGAAAAAAGCAACACTCTAAGAAATAATGCTTAGTGGTGCCAATAATAAAATAAAAAGAACTAAAAGGAAATAAATATACAGTGAATGTATTGATGTCACATGTAGGTAAATTTTCGATAATGATTTGTAGTCTTATTTATTTGGTACTTGTTATATTCATTATTTCATTAAATTTATCAATTTTCATTTTTGGTTACCCAAGTAACCTATACTGGATGACTGGACTAGATAAACGGGTAAACTGGCACAGCTAATAAGCTGTAATAAACATTAGGCACAAGGCCAAGTATCATCATAATGTCAGAATGGCTAAAAGCCATAAAATCACAGAATGGCATAATGCCATGTGCAGTACTGCTAACTGAACCCTATTGGCATGCCAACCTATCCAAACCAATCTTACTAGGTGTACTTGGGCATGTTACACTTTTACATTTTACAATTCTTGAAATTGAAGTTTAAGTGTTACTATTCATTTCATTAGTCAACTAAAATATTGACTTTTGCATAGACAATAGGTACATTGGTTCTAATATTTTCAACATACCACATTTTGCATTCTAAGGTTGTTGGTATTGGTCGCCAATACCATTTCAAAGCTTAGTGTTAGTTATTCACAATTTTCAGATTTCAAGCACTAAGTTTACTATTCCATTGGTCATTTGTACAGTAGGAATTTGACAAAATTATCTTCATAAAAGTTGTTTCTTATTGTGTCTAGTTATATTTCTTTTTTTGAATCACTCTATTTGGAGTTTTGTAGCTCAAGTTATGGCCTAAACACCATAACTGGCCGGATTACAAATTTTCCATATTTTCTGGACAAAACCAAATTGTCAGTTTTTGTATACTGATTGCAGGTCAGTTTGTGGACATGTTATGGTCAAATTTTGGGTTTGTTTTCTTCATAAAAGTTGTAGGTCTATGTCTCATCTTTCTTTTGATAAAATTTCAGGTCAATTGGACCTTTCTACACTGAGTTATGACCAAATGAATGAAAACTATTCATTTGATCATTTTGCCCAGGCAAAATGCAAGTCACCCAGACTAGGGCAATTTTTAGGTCAATTTGGTTTGGTTTTCTGTGTAGGGTTTCCTCACCAAAGTTGTGTCATTATGTGTCTAGTTTCATGTCTAATTGGCTTTGCACCAATTGAATATATACAACTCCATTTATGACTGCCCAAACCTGCTGGACTCACAACCAGTTCTGCAGGTCACCAAGGGCAGCATGCCTAAACTCAACTCCATTATCCTTACTCACATCAATTCCTCCTCACTCACATTCAAATGATCACTAATTGACCATTACAAAGTTAATATACCATTTCATGAGCAAACCCTAATGTTGTTCAAGTGTCCACATTTTCAAGGTTCATTCATACAACACACTTGCATTATACTTGCTCTTACATGTTTAACCACTCATCTCATGCCAAGGGCAGCTCATAACCACTTTACTTCCAGAAAATTCATCAAACCCTAACCAAACATAAGCTGCCAAAATTATAGGGATGCATATATACAAATTTTATTTTGTTTTCTTACACTTTCCACTTATTTCAAGGCATTAAACATGGCTTAAGTAAAAAAAAGTAAAAGATTGGACACTAACCTCTTTGGAGAGATTTTCTCCCTTCACAAATCTTTAGTTTCTTGGCTTTTATTGGCAGCCAAACACCTTGCCAAGTGGTATAGACAAGTTTTATTAAAGGGAACTTAGGGTTTGGTGGAGAGAAATCAAGGTTTGGAAGAGGTGGTAGAAAACTTCTTCAATGGAGAATGGGAGTGGGCAGCCGGCTGGTTGAGGAAGGAGAACTGATTACTTTTTATTTTTTTTTTTTTTGTCATCTACCCTCTTTTATTAGTTAATTAATTGGTGATTAAATGTGATTGGTGGAATTTGTTTAAATGACCTCGTGGTGATGTCATAATTGACATTTTATCTCATTTTCTTTTCTTTTCTTCTCTACTCATTTTCAATTTAGTTTTTAGCAATATTTATTCACATTTTATGTCATAATAATTATTTACTTAACTGGACAAGTCGGTCAAAAATCATCTCTGAAGATGAAATGATCAAAATGCCCTCCGTTTGGCTTAACATACTAAAATTGTCTATACCGATTGAAAAATTTTTCTTATTGATATTTGAGTTAATTATAGTTCCTCACTTTAGTTTAAATATTTTTCCAGACGTTCTAACTGTCTGAACCGACACCGGTCACCGGAACAGTAGAATTTATGGAATTGCTACAGTTAGGTTGTTATAGTTCAGGCCATTCCTAGACCGTTTTGTTATCGTATTCATGGATGATATTTTGGTATACTCTCGGACCAAGGAAGAACATGTGTGGCATTTAAGGATGGTGTTGTACTATATGCCAAATTTTCAAAATATGAATTTTGGCTAGAAAGCATCTCATTCTTAGGACACGTGGTTTCTAGTGAAGGCATTCAAGTGGATCGTAAGAAAATTGAGGTGGTAATTGATTGGCTTAGGCCTACAATAGTCACTGAAGTGCAAAGTTTTCTGGGCCTAGCTGGCTACTATAGGCGTTTTGTGCAAAATTTCTCAAGGATAGTAGCTCCCCTAACAAAGTTAACTCAGAAGAATGTTCCATTCATTTGAACAGATGATTGTGAGGAGAGCTTCCAGAAGCTTAAGGAATGTCTAACTATAGCTCCTGTGTTGACATTACCGATGAGTGGTGAAAAATATACCATGTACTGTGATGCCTCCAGAGTTGGCTTAGGGTGTGTTTTGATGCAGCATGGAAAAGTAGTAGCTTATGCTTCAAGGCAGCTAAAGAGGCATGAGCAAAACTATCTCACCCATGATTTGGAAATGGCGGTTGTAGTCTTTGCGTTAAAGATCTGCAAACACTTCCTATATGGTGAAGTATGCGAGATATACACCGACCACAAGAGTTTGAACTAGATCTTCCAACAAAGGGATTTATATTTGAGACAGAGGAGGTGGATGAAGCTTCTAAAGGACTATGATTGTACCATCCAGTGCCACCCTGGGAAGGCCAATGTAGTAGCAGATGCTTTGAGTAGAAAATCTTTTGGCAGCTTGGTGCACATATCAGCAGAGAGGATACCATTGATTCAAGAAGTACATGAGTTAATGGATCAAGGTCTGATCTTAGATATTTCAGATGAGGGGTATTATTGGCCCATTTTTCAGTGAGACCAGACCTGTAAGACAGAATCAGAGTTTCCCAGCTCAGATACCCATAATTGATGAAGATTATAGAAAGAGTACAGTAGGGTGAAGGTGGTGAGTTTGGATTTGCCAATGATAGCGCTCTTATGCAAGGTTCCAGGATATGTGTGCCTGACGTGGACAATTTCAGGAATGAAATCATGCGAGAGGCATACTATACACTGTACAATGTCCACCCAGGCTCCACCAAGATGTACTATGATGTGAAAGATAGCTACTGGTGGAATGGCATGAAGAAAAACATAGCACACTTTGTGTCCAAGTGCTTGACTTGTCAGAAGGAAAAGTTTGAACACCAGAGGCCGTCAGAGAAGCTGCAAGAGCTCCCTATCCTAGAATGGAAGTGGGAAATGATCACTATGGATTTTGTAACTGGGTTGCCTCATACTTCACGGGGATATGATTCGATATGGGTAATTATAGATCGTCTGACTAAATCAGCTCATTTTTTACCTGTGAAAACCACCTATTCTGTTGCACAGTACGCCCAGCTCTATGTTCGAGAAATAGCCAGATTGCATTGAGTTCCTACTTCGATAATATCTGACAGAAGACCCCAATTCACTTCTAGGTTTTGGAGAAAGCTGCAAGAGTCACTTAGCACGCAATTAAATTTTAGTACCGCCTTCCACCCTCAGATAGACGAGCAGTCTAAAAGGACAATTTAAACACTGAAAGACATGCTTCGCATGTGTGTTTTGGATTTTGGAGGTCAATGGGATGATTAGCTACCATTGGTGGAGTTTGCCTACAACAACAGTTATCATTCCAGCATTGGGATGTCACCCTATGAGGTGCTATATGGCAGAAAGTGTAGGTCTCCTCTGTGTTGGACAGAAATAGGAGAAGCGAAGGTGCATGATGTAGACCTAGTGCAGTATACTTCAGAGATGATTCATTTAATCAGGGAATAATTGAAAACGACTTTCAGCAGGCAAAAGAATTATGCAGATCCCAAACGGAGGGATATAGAATTTGCAGTAGGCAATTATATGTTCCTGAAGGTTTCACCAATGAAGGGAGTCATGAGATTTGGAAAGAAGGGCAAATTGGCACCTCGGTATATTGGACCTTATGATGTTACTGATAGAGTTGGAGCAGTTGCCCATCGATTGGAGTTACCACCCAACCTTTCTTATGTTCATCCTGTATTTCATATATCCATGCTCAGAAAATACATACCTGATCTTTCTCATGTGTTACAGCCAGATATAATAGAGCTGAAGGAAGACTTGACGTTTGAGGAGCAACCAGTAGCCATAGTAGACTACCAAGTGAGGCAGCTAAGATCAAAATAGATTCCTATGGTTAAGGTTTTGTGGAGGAGCCAATCAGTGGAAGAATGCACCTGGGAGTCCAGAGCGGGACATGCGTAGCAAGTACCCTTATTTATTCAATGTGTAATATTATTCTTTTATTCTGCCTTGTGTAAAATTCGAGGATGAATTTTCTGTAAGGGGGGAAGAATGTAACACCCCTAATTTTTAAATTAATTATTTTATAGGTAGATATTAATATTTTATTTTATTTAAATTTTGGAGAATTATTTGAAATTTTTTGAATTTTTAAAATCGGATTTGATTTTCCAAAAATAAAAAACTTTGATGATTTTTAAAAATTTATTTAAAGACCACGTGAAAAAATTAAAAATATATTTACACTCTATGAATTTTTTAGAGTTTTCTAAAATTTTTTTAAAATTTTTGGGCCTCGTTTTTGGTCCAAGGACAGAGTAAAAATTCAATTTTGGGTATCTTAAATCGAACCGGCAAAATTGGATCGGACCGATCGAATCGAATCAGCCCATTTTCCTTTTCTCCTTCCTCTTCCGCGTGCCCCCGACACTCTCCCTCTCTCTCTCTCGTTTTCTCTCTCCTTTCTCCTCTTCTCGCCGCCCCACTGTTGCCCTAGCCTCCCCAGCTCGCCGGCGCACCTCCAGCACTCCTTACCACCTCCGGTCGATGCTCTAGCCGTTGGAAAACGGCCCAAAGCTCCCCCTATGCATCGTGCAACTTTTCACCTTCCTGGCCAAAATCCAATTGATCCGGCCACCAATAGAACTGGGTCTTATCCCAAAATACATCTACACCTCGATAGCTTTCTATAGACACTAAGAATACAAAAATCCATTGAGCAGTTTGTCTAATTTTTGCCCGAGAAGTTTTAGCTCATTTTTTACTTTCGGGCTAGATTTCTCAAAAATCGTAAACCCTACCAAAAATCCGAGAGTACCAGAGTGCTCCACCCGTCGAGAGCTTCACAGCAACACCCATTTCAAATTTTTCAGACACCGTTTTTCAGTGGATCCCGTGAGACTTCGCAGTATTTTTTTGAACATTAAATGAGTTTAAAAAATTCCGTAAAAATTATATACTAACGCCCGTGTTGTGGGCTTCGTGTAGGTACATTTAATTCACAGAAATTAGATAATTGCTCGAGTCTGCAATTTCGAGCCTAGCAGACAGCCCACCGGGAAAGCTTCAGAACCAGGCTAACTTTAGAACCGGGCTGAGAGTATAGGCTACCCCACTATTTTCAGACGTTCCGGATGTGTCTCTAGGGTCGAAATTGGCATAAGTAAACCCGAACCCTTATTTTTCTTAATTATCTAGTATCTGATTTCGATTAAAAATCTATAAAATATTTGTGGTAGGCTAGAAAAATATAATTCCTTTTGCATTAGCTCTATAATATTGCTAAGGACTGCGGGGCAAAGTTTTAGAATTTTTAGAGTTCATTTGGGTAGTTTTTGCAAAAGAGGTAATTATAGAGACTAAATTGTAATTTTCCAAATTGTGATTGTTGACTGTTTGGGTGGGCCCAAGAGGGGCCATGTGATGTGATTGAGTTGTGAATGTGTGACTTGTGGATATATAAGTGCATTTTGAACCCTTTTGCAAGTTGGGTAGGTTCTAGGTATAGGGGAGACTCTGCCGGATTTTCAGCATGACTTAGGGTGTCTTTGATTTTTTTCAAACTTGTATTGAGTCAAATATATTAAAAATTATAATGAAATTTGTCAGGTGAGCCGGGACAGTCTTCCTCCTCCGTCTAGCCACCACAGTGACCTCGGTTAAGTTTGTGAGTAAAATATTAATTTTAATTATAATTTCGATATTATTATATATTCAAGCATGCCCATGCATCACTTATAAATATGTATCTATGTAGTTAAATACTAGGCAAGTTTTATATTACATTCATAATTGATGAAATGCCATGGATGTTTTTTGTGATAATTTGGAGCAATGTGCGTGCGTTGGTGTGCGTGTGGTATGGTATTGGATATGGACAGAACGAGTAGACATGGCTTGAGAGACACTCGCCGGGGCCCGGTCTTTTATGGATAAGTCGAGGTAGGCACGGCTTGAGAGACACTTGCTGGCCCCCGCATTTGGTTTATTAAGCGAAAGTCTGGCTTGAGAGATACTCGCTGGCAGAGGTTGGATTAAGAGAGTTGTATAGGGGATGAGCTCCCATATATGTACTATTTGAACAGTGTTGGGTATGTGAGTGCTCCAAATTACCTTTTTACTATTATGATGTGGTTTGTATGAAATTTATGATGATATTGCATTGCATTCCTTAAGATGAATTAGCTTTAGATAGCTATAGAAATTATGGTTAAAATTAGTATTTTACTCTTTGGGTTGAACGCTCACTCCTATTCATCTATTTTTCCAGGCTACAGGAGGATTACTTGTTGTGACTAACCTGCTCTTCTTCTTCGCAGGTCAATTAGTAGTATTTAATGTATTTTATACAATTGAGTTAAATTTTAGACTCTGCATGTGTTAAGAGTATTTTAATTAATTTGAGTCTATGATATAATATGATGTTGAATTTGTAAAATTATTAATGGCATGCATGACTAGATTGGATGAGGAAGTTGAACTCCCATTGGATTTTTGATATTATGAGCATGTGGAGGGTAAGCTGTGTAACACCCCTATTTGTATAGCCTAGTATATTTCACTGTTCCGGTGACCGGAGTCGGTCCGGACAATTAAGGAGATTAGAACCATACTTAAGACAACTAGATAACCTATAAACACAAATAATTAGTAATGTCCAATTAGTTAAGTATAAACAAGAAAAATAGAACATAAGAAGTTAAACAAGCCGAGAGTCACAATGATGGGTGACCTTCTCGGGAACGACTGCGAAGTCATTTTAAACTCAAATTTCGAACCATAAAATGTGACGCCGCGGTCCTTAGGATCCTTATAAACACAGTGGAAAAGAGAAAATCATGAAAAAGAACTGTTAAGCCAGTCAAATAATTAGGTCAATAGCCGGAAGAAATATTGAATTTATTGCAAAACGGGATGAACCGACGAGGGGCAATTTGGTCAATTGACCCCGAGAGCTGACTCCTGACCTAACTGTCAAATAAAATTGGAGAAAAGAAAATTTCGGAATCGAGAATTAAATTAAAGAACTAATAAAAATAAATAAATAGAAAAAAAATAGAAAATAGAAAAGTTAAAAGGTGATGACATCATGCATGACTTCATGCATGATGCCATAAAAATAATACTTAATATATTTATTTAATTGGGATTTTTGGGTCTTCCATAAGGATAAAAACAAAATAAAAGAAAAGAAAAATAAAAATCAAAGTCTTCTTCAACCAAGCTTGCCGCCCTCACACACTCTCTCTCTCCCTCACCATTGCAAACTCCATTAAAGCTTGTCTTCAAGCTTTGAAACCCTCACTAAACCTCAACTTCTCCTATACTTGCTTCACAAAAACTTGTTCTAGTCACTTGGGAAGGAGCTTGACAACAAAAAGAAAAAGAAAGGAAGAAGTTTTCAAGAAAAAGAAATTCTACATAAAAGGTTAGTAATCAAATTTGATAATTTGAGTTTGATTATTACATTTCTAACTTATTGAGCTTGTAAATAAACTTAAAATGGAAAGAAAATTTGTTGAGGGATTATATAGAATTTTGGACAGCTAGGGTTTGGTTGGACAAAGTATAAATTTGTTTGAGCTAAACATGTTAGGAAGCTTAATTGAGTTAATGGAGCATGTTTATAAGTGTTTAATTAGCTAAATGCAACAAATGACCTGAATTAGGTTTTTGAACATTAGGGTTTAGAAACCAAAAATGTGAAAAAGTGCTAAATGATGTCTTTGACATAGTTTAAGGTGAGAAATGATCATTTGTGACCTAATTAAGTGTGTTAGAAGTGTTTGAATCAAAGCCAAATTCGGATTGGGTATGCACCATGACCAAAAGTCAACTTTGAAGGACTAAAAATGGAATTTTACAAATCCAATTGGTATGGGAGCAATTGGGAATGAAAATAGGCACTAAATGACACAATTTTCATTTAGAAAGCATGCCCAAAAAGTGACCAAAACCTAGTGAACAAATTGACCAAAATTAGAAAATTGTAGGCTGCCCTGTATAAACTGACCAAATGAACAGTGTTTGTTCATTTGGTCATAACTCGAGCTAGGCAGGTCAAAATGACCTGAAATTTTACCAGTGGTTAGATGAGATATAAACCTAAAACTTTCATGAAGAACATAAACTCAAATTATGCCATTAACCCCATCAAATTACTGAACAAAGTTGAATCACTGAATCTACAAAACTGCAGATTTGCCATATGAATAGTAAAGTTTCAATGGCTATAACTCTATCTAGAAAACTCTGATTTAGGTGATTCTTGAACCGATGGAAACCTAAGACATAGTAGAATATTTCATATGAAGAAAATTAGATCAAATTATGGACTTAACTTGATCAAATTGCTGAACGAAGTTGGAGCAATAAATCTGTAGAACTAAATTCTGTAGCATGAACTGTAACTGTATTTTGGCTATAACTTGAGCTACAAAACTCCAATTGGAGTGATTCAAAAAGGAGAATAAACTTAAGAAAATAAGGAACATTTTCTATGAAGAAAGTTTTGCCAAATTCTAACAGTAAAAGGACCGATGAAACAGTGTAACTTAGGACTCCAAAACTGAAAATTGGCAATTTTGCCTTAAAGACCTAAGTTTTGAGAAAATGACTAAAACCAAAAAATTTAGTGACCAAAATGTGGTATGTGGGTGAAGTTGGACTTCCCATACCTATTAAGCCTTAGAAAGTCAATAATTTGACTTGAATAGTGTAGTGAATAGTAACCCGAAACACAAAAATTTCAAGAACATCGAGTTTAGCACGTTAGAGCTAGGTAAAAGTGAAGCTAAATTTATTTTGGGTTTATGTTAAGTTCTAGTACTGAAACATTGTAAAATTGTGTGTTTCATTTGGAAAGAATACCGGAAAAGAACCCGAGGAACCGAGTCGAGGCCAAGAGACGACTCGCTTGAGGTTTGTACACAACGTGTAATTTTTGTAAATTATTTGCTGCATATTGTTTTGAATGATTTGAAAAAGTGAATTGAGACATTATTTATGATGCTTTAATCGAAATTGTTGAAAGTTATTGTGTATATTTGAAATGACAATGTTTAGCAAATTATTAAAATAAGTTTTGAAACCACAGTGTCATGACCATATATTTGAACACCTCACTAGCACGACTAGTGGGTGTAATTAGTTTCGAATTTTGATTCCTTCTCTGGAGAAGTGTTGAGGTGTGCCAGTAGAAGAGGATGTGAATGGATATCCATATATTTGAGCTAGCTAGCCTTGTGATGTGATTTCTCTTTAGCCTCTGGCTATTGAGATTCTATTTATTTCGAATGACATGAATTAACTGTGAGTTTTATGAAATGTGTTTGATACTTCGAAATGAAATTATTTGGAATAAAATCTCTTATTCATGTTTTGTGTTTAACTCGCATGCTCAGTTCAATTTTTGAATAAATGTGATTTAAATTCTGCATAAAGATTATTTTAGTATGTTGTGCACCACTGAGTTCTAGTACTCAAAGAATAGTTATTATTCTTTATGCAGATATAGAGATTAGAGGAGCGTGGCGAAATGCGAGGGTTGAGGATCTATCAGCTTGAAGTTATCGGGTATAGTTTATACCCTGGCTGTAAATATTTATTTTGATGTATGTATTGCACATAAATGTATGGACATGTAAAAATGATTCTTGAGCAGCTTGTACAAAGTTTGTATAAAATTTGTAATAAATTTTAGTTTGGATTTTCTGAATGTAAATTGTAGTATGATGTATATACAAATTGTTTATCTTTAAGGAAATATAAATGAATGATATTGATTGATAGTATTTTGAGAATTGTTGAATTTTGAAATGGAGAAAATGGTTGAGATTGATTGTGAATTTGAAGAAGTAGTTGAAAAATTATTGGAAGTGTTTTTTTTCAGGTATTTGAAGAACTGTTTTCTAAAAATACAGACGGAACTCTGACAAAATTTTTATAAAATTTGCAGAAAAATAAAATGGACTAAAAATATTAACTAGTTTTAATTTTAATTAAATGTTTTAAATACCTATTAGAAAATGCTCACCACTGAACAAAAGTAAGAAAATTGTTTTAAAATCCCTTGTAGGGTACTTAATGAGTTATCGGTAGGTGAAGTTCGGTAGTTCATTAGGTATTCTACGGAATCATGTTATGCCTTACAGAGGAGTAAGGTGTGACAAGCTGAGCTCCCCAATTTATTATATATTGTGTTTACAGGTCCGGGAAGTCAAAAACTCCCAGTTGAATGGTCCATTTTATGGTCGGACTCTGTTTGGTTGAATTCTTAAAATTGGGCCCAAATGAGCCTTAGGATTGGGTTGAGGAATAGTTAGACTTACTACGGACCTCGAGGGCTTTAGGCTGGTACAGGTCTTAGTACTGGTCCGACCCATAGGTTGGGTCGTGACTCTAATTTAAAAATATGGTTTCAATAGAAAAATTCGAAAATTGAGATTTTTTATTTTTAATTAATGGGAGCATGAAGAGGGTATGAGGAGATAGCACCCACAGCTATTCAGAGATTGATACCAGGTAAAATTTCGAGACGAAATTTATTTTAAGAGGGGGAGAATTGTAACACCCCTATATTCGGTAGTGCGTTCTATTGTTTCGGTGACCGGTGTTTGTCTGGACAGTTAGAATGTCGGGAATTATACTTAAATGTTAGTGATGAGACATTAAATGATGAAATACATGATAAGAAAATAAAAGAAAAATAGAGAAAAAATAAGAGCAATGAAATGTAATTAGGTTAAACGAGCCAGAAACCATAGTGATGGGTGACCGCACCGGGAAATTGCGGCGAGGACCTTTGATTAGCCCTGGACCACGGAGAACCCTAAAAAATATTTTTAAGACTTAAATAAACATCTATTGAGGTATAATTGACTTAAAAAATGTCAAAGAAAATTAAATTAATTAGTACAAAGAAAAACGAAAAATCAAAAAACTGACAAAAATCGGTGTTACCAAAAAATAGGGAATACAACCTGAATAGGGGCATTTTGGTCAATTGACACCTAGAGTTGACTTTTGACCTAAATATCTATGAAAATAAAGTAGTGTTAAAGTTTGGAAATTATATGAAAAATTGAAATTGGAATGAAGTGGGATTAAGGGAAATTATAGGGTAAGAAAATTGAATAAATAAAAGTTTAATTAAACAAATAATTTCTTAATACTTAGTGGACCACTAAGCACTATATAAGGACACAAATCAATAGAAAATTCCACTAAGTTTTGCAACTCATCTTCTCTATTTAATCTCACTTTGGCCGAAACCAAGCTTGGGAGAACTCTCCCATGGCCGCCCACTTTATGAGCTCAAAATCCCCATGATAAAGCCACCATTTCCCCAACTTGCCTTCATTAAAGTTAGTCCTCACCTTGCAAGGAAGAAGTTGGTAGTAAATTCAAGAAGTTTTGGTGAAGTTTGGTTAAGCTCCAAAAGAGGTAAGTACTTATTTTCAATTCTTGCTTCACTAAAGTTGTAGTGGAGGATATGGGAAGTTATATTATGGAAGAAATTATAGGATTTGATGAGTTATGTTGCTATCCAATTTTTGACATACTCATGTCGATGGGAGTATGATGTAATTTGTTATATAAATGGTGATTTAAGGGATTAATTAGGGTGTTTAAATGTATAAGAGTGTAATTGAATGTAGGTTTTGAATTGTGTAATTGAACAATTGAAATTTTGAGAGTTTTTGGAAGAAATTGTGAGGGCTCGTAAATTGACCAATTTGGTAGCTTTGTGATGCATGGGAAAGTGTTTAATTTCATGAAAATAGCTTGGTGAATTCTGGTACCAAGGATGGCAGAATGTATATGTAAATGTCATTGGGAATGATAAGTGGTAATTAGGTATGTTTATTATTGAATTTGAACTTTGTAATTTTGAATTGTAATTGGGGTATTGAGGGTTTGTATATTCTACCTTAATTGGCCATAATGTGATGTGTTGAGTGGTTTTGGTTTGATACCAATTCAAAAATTAGGTAGAGAAGTGGACTTATAACAAGGTTAATGTGCAATTGATAGGTGTTTGAACAAAATGTTTAAGGACAGTATGTAATTAAGCTTATAACCCTAATTGTGTGACCCTAATTGGTATGAGGCTAATTGGAGGCAAAATTAGACATAAAATAAGCCAACTTTTATGTAGAAATATTGCCAAAATTCTATCCGAAAACTGCCAGTAAAATTGACCTAATTCGGAATTGCAACATTGTAAACTTAGAAATCTGACCATATGACCAGTAGCTATTCAAATGGTTATAACTCACTCAAAATAGGTCCAAATGACCTGAAATTTATACCGTTGGAAAGCTTAGACATGTGGCTACATCTTTTATGAAGATCACAGAACCCAGAAATGCCATTTACGAAGTTAAATTGCTTGCACAATTTCAGTCACAAAATCTGCCAGAATTAAATTTGACCTAAAATTGACCTAACTTTGCATTAAAAATGCAATCTATCCAGTTTTAGTAAATTGACCATATCTTGGTCTATACAACTCAGAATGACTTGAAATCAGTGGCAAAAATTCAATAAGACATAGACCTACAAATTTGCTCTTTTGACCAGAACCTAAAAACCATGGAAAATAAGACAATTAGCTAGATTAATCTAGCATACAAAATCTGGAAATTTACCATTACTATACAATAAAGCCTTAGAAATAAAATTGGCAATAAATGCCAACTTGTGAGAATTATAAAATATACTATATTGGCAATATATTGGAATTGTTATGAGATATGATACTGAAACACTGTAAATTATGTGTTTCAGTTGAAAAGGATATTGAGAAGTATAAGGAACATTGAGTTAAGGCTTAGAGGCGACTCAAATCAGGTCTATGCATAATACTTTTTATATTCACTGCTTTTACTAGAAAATTTATTTGGAGAAATGAGTTATGAATAATTTTTAATTGTTTTGACTTTGGGAATTTTATTTAAAAATTATTGTGTTGCCTACTTTGTAAATGGAAATTCTGAGATAAAATACGATTTGTGGTTTGTATGAAATATTTAAATATTGTGATTTGAAATTGTTTTTGATTCACACTTGGCATGACAATATCACTATGTTCCTCCTCCATTTATGGGGTGAGTATGACTATATTCCTCCCTCTTTGACTTCATAATTTGAGGTGAGTATGGATGAGTACTTATTATCTAGTTAGCCACCTTCCTCATTGATTTCGATTAGTGGGGTGAGTATGCCTTGTTGTGCTGTACAACACGGCATGTTTGGAAAATTTTGTGTCATGACCTAAGTTGTGTTATTGATTGGCAACACTGTGTTTATTAAATTGTTTGATCAAATTTGTGTTATATGAGCTTTGAAAATTGTAGCATGAAATTGTGAATTATTTGAATTGTGAATTGTCAATAAATATTTTATATACCACATTTTAAATTTTTATTATGCATCACTGAGTAAATTTTACTCAGCGATAGCTTTTTCATTGCTGTCGCAGGTAGATAGACAGATAAAGCAGTAGAGTAGGCTGCTTGTGACTTCGCTTTGGGATTTTGCCAGGTATATTGAGTATACCACTTCCTTGTAAATATTATTGTAATGTATGTGAACTGTATATATATATATATATTGTACTTGGTCTTAAGTAGTTGTAAAATAAAGTTGCAAATTATTTTGGCCTGTCAAAATGTTGTATTACAATTCTCTTATTTCAACTTTTGAAATATTCAATTATTTTGCACTTTATTTTTAGAATTGCTGAATTTGAGTTTCACTTGTGTTGTGAAAATTGATTTGAGTTGAGCTATTATTGGAGTTGGGGATTGAAACAAATATATTGGAAGTGCTTTTTATAGGTTTTTGAAGAACCGTTTTTAAAAAATACAGACGACACTCTATCAAAATTTTTATAAAATTTGTGGCTATTTCAGACCTAATGTGTAATTTAACTTTAATTAAAAAGTTTTAACACTTGTCAAAAGTGCTCACCACTTTGAAAAGATGTAAGAAATTGTTTAAAATCCCTTATAGTGTATTTAATGGGTTATTAGTAGGCGAAGTTTGGTCATTCATTATGTATACTACGGGATCATGTTATGCCTTATGAAAGGGGTAAGGTGTGACACTTAGGTGCAGGAGAAACTCTGCCAAAATTTCGGCAAAATCTTAGAAACTATTTTGATTTTATGGTTTAAATCAATTATTTAGTTTTGTCAGTCTTTTGATAGAAGTCAATGTGCATGTTTAGTTGATTGGTACCAACCGTCTTCTTCTTTCAGCCGGACCAGCTGCAATCCAGTCGACTAATTCGTGAGTAGATATTTATTTTATTTATAATTTCAATATTATTATATTTCTAGTATGCTCATGCATCACTATTACTTATATTTATATAGTTAAATATTAGGCATTCTCTACTTTGCATTTATACTTGATTATATTACTTTAGTTACTGTGTTTTGATAATTTGGAGCTGTGTGTATGAGTTGGTGTGTATGTAGAGTATATGGATATGGGTAGTACGGGTAGACGCAGCTGGAGCTTGACTCACTGGGACCCGATCCTTACTATAGATAAGTCAGGGTAGGCACAGCTTTGAGTTGATATCGCTGGCCCCCGCATATAGATTATTAAGCGAAAGTCCGGTTCGAGTTGATCTCGCTGGCAAGTCCTGAATTAAGAGAGCTAGGTAGGGGGATCAACTCCCCACACATGCATGCGTGAGAATGAATATGACTTGGGCGTGTGAGTGCTCCAGATTTTCTTTGATGTGACCTGACTTATTTGCATGAGTTGTATGAAGATTATGCATTTCATTTCTAAGGATGCATTAGAATTAGATGGTTATAGAAATTGTAGGTAAAATAAATCTTTACTCTCTGAGTCGAACACTCACTTCTGTTCACTATTTTTCCAGGATACAGGAGAGCTTTGTTGTAAATGACCTGTTCCCTTCCTCATAGGTCCACTTATCTTCATTTTGTATAATTTATGTAATCAAAGGAAGTTTTAGAACTTTGCATGTGTAGGGGTTATTTAATTTGATTTGGGCTGTAAAAAATTATGTCTTTTTTCTTTTGAAAATTTGTAAACTTCTTATGATGCATGTGATGTTGAATGGACTAGGTATTTGGATTGGTTTGAGGGAGCTGAGCTCCCATTTGATCTTGTTGTGATTTGTGGATGATTGTGAGGTTGAGCTGAGCTCCTCAATAGATTGGATTTTTGTGTTCACAGGTCGAGTGAGCAAAAAACTCCCCGTTAGATGGTCCATATATGGTCGGACTTTATCTGATTGTTTCCTTGAAATTGGGCCAAATATTGGTTTAAGTTTGGGTTGAAAGATAATTGGGCTTACTAAGAGTTTCGAGGGCCTTATGCTGATCCAAGTTCTAGTGTTGGTCCGGCTCGCGAGTTCGAGTCGTGACACAATTTGTAAAATACATGGATGATTTTGTAACTAACCAAATTTTTAAGGAACTTAAAGTAATTAATCAATATTTTAATAATTTAAATTTAATTTTTTTTAATTTAATGGACCTACATTTTAAAATGATAGGAACTAAATTGTTAATAAAAGAAAACCTTAGAGACTAAATTATTTTCAAATTAAAAATAAAGATAAGGGCATTTTGATATTTTTATCAAAATCAATGATAGCTTAATAGATTTCTAATGACATATACTAAGTTTTAGATTTTGTCAATGCTTAATAACTAAATTGCTTGATTTTGAAAATACAGAGACTAAGTTATAAATTTTATCAAATATCAAAGATTAAATTGTAATTTATCATTTTTTTTAATCCAAGTTAATGAAAACACTTTCATTTAAAATCTTTGAAGTCAAGAGATGAAAATCTCAAACCTACTCTTTGATTCCGAACCAGAATATATATATATATATATATATATATATATATATATATATATATATATATATATATATATATATATAATTTTGTTATATGAACCTAATGTTTTTTAAATTCGGATAGATAAATTCATTAGAATAAGTTAGTTAAATTTAAAATGATCACGTAAAATTTAAAAAAATAAAAATTTAAAAATAGATTAACAATTAAATCAAACTGAAATCAACCCATCGTCAATGTTAACCGTAAATTGAATGGAGAGATCTGTTAATTTTAGACCTCAATAATTAAGAAATGATATGGTTAGGTTTGTAGAATTTTAGCTTAAAAAAAGGTGAGACATGGCATCCACATCAAATTTTGTCATATAATGTATAATTGTTAAGGGCATTGGATCTACCATTTTAAACAACATGGCATGTTCTTTTTTCCTTCTCATCCACATTTTGTGCCTGCCTACCATCCATCAAATATCAACTTCAAACACCATATATAAAATTGAATCAAAAAAATATATTATGAGAAAAGCGATTATATCCATTAATTATGAAAATTTAAGAGGATATGCTGGTTTAATTCTACGTATAGATCGAATGAAAATGCTGATGGACATACTCAAAAAATTATAAGTATATTACTATATTGTATAATATAATTAATCTATAAATATATGTACTTTATAGTTAAATGTTAAATAATTAAAATATACCGAAATGTAAAAATTGATAAACAAATTGAACTGAAATTAAAGCATTAAAGAATAGAACTAGAATTTTATTGAAAATTTGATTCAATTTCAATTCTTAATAGACTCTAAAATCAAAATTAGAATCGCGTATCTAATTGAAAGTCATTTTATTTACTTTTCTTTTTAGAAAAATCATGAATCTTTCATCCATTAAAATGATAAGGATATCTTAATATTAATATTGACATAAAATATTATCTCTTATAACATTCTTTAAACTGGTTTAGAAAAAAATTTGAATTTGCTATTTTTTTTAGGGGATTGAGGGCGTAAGTACTTAAATCCATATCATTTTTAAGAGAGTGATATACTTTCAGCTATTTGAGTTAAAAAAATTTAAATTTGTTACTTTATAATACATAATATTAGAAATAATCATATGTTTTAGAAAGTGCATAAAATATACATTAGGAATAAAATGAAAGAGTATTAATTAAGATAGTTTGATTTAGATAATCAAGTGTTTTAGTATAAAAATATGGTAAATTAGTAAGAGAAAAAAAGGAAGACCTAAAATAATATAAATCAAAGTAATATATCAAAAATAATTTATAATTTTGAATATTACTATAGAATTTATCTCAAATATGGTTGACCGAAGAAAAAAAAAATCATATAATCAAGGATTAACTAATTTAGAATTAAAATTTAACTTTTTTAAGAAAGAAAAATAAATATTTAGTTATTATTATTGTGTTGTTATAAAGAAAAGGAAAAAAAAAATCTGTGCCTCTGATTTTTTTTTCTAATTTTATTTACTTAATGCTTAATTTTTTTTAAAAAAATCATTGCAATAATAATTTTTTTATAAATATTTATTTTTATAATATTATTAATTTTTTTAAAAATTATGATTCGAGTAACACACGGGTGAAAAAAAAAAAAAAAGAGCCTAAGCAGTCAAAACTCAAACGTATTAACGAAGTGGTAAATTAGCGTTATCTTTACAAGTACGTAGGAGAAATGCTCCTGTGAAACGTGTAGTTGTAGTGAATATTTTATAATTTTCCGTTGTTGCATTAACAATAGTACAACAAAAGAAACCGCGTTTCTACGCGCGTGACCCGTGAGTGAGACAAAGAAATAGCTGCCCTAAGAAAAGGAAGAAAGCAATAATAAATTTGATTATTAAAGTAGCAGAAGTGGAACTGGAAACTCAAGAGGAAGAAAAAAGCGGCTGTGAGCTGTACCTTCGGCGTTATTTGCTGTCAACCACTTCTCCATCATCAGATGACCCTTGCCCTTGATGTTTTCTGACTCTTTCCAGATCTTTAATGCTTTAAACTATATTTTACAACCCAAATATCTCAAATAGAGCCAACCCACAAGAACAGAAAGAACAAGTGTAGGGGGGAGATCTCTCCCTTTCATATATACATAGTAAACAAAAATGGAGTTGAATCGGGTTTCTGTATTTGTCTTCTTCTTCTTCCTGTTGATGGTTGTCTTTGCTCCTCGTTCTTTTGCTTCCAGTTTTATTTCAGGTATTTTGAGTTTGAGGAATACTTATGCAGGCACATACTAGACTTTGAATTTTTTTTAGAACTTGACTTAATGCTGTTGCTGATTTGGATCCAGATTCGGTTTTTCAATCCCATGCTTCCACAGGCAGGAATCTGCTTCAGGCTAAGAAAGGTTTTTTTTTTTTTCATTTTTTTCCCCTTCTTCTTATTCACTTTTCTTTGCTCATTATTTTTTGGATTGGCTTTAATCTTGGGTTTCCTTTGTGGGTTTTTATCGCAATTTGTTCCTGTGTGATATAAGTGCTCTGTATTGCTGTTTATTTTGTGCACCATTTTTCAGTGAAGAAATAATGTTGTGAAATGCAGGATTATATTTTGTGTTTCTATAACTTGGTTGATTGACGTGCTCAATAATTGGTCTTAAGGTTGAATTTGTTTGTTCAAGCCTCCAAGGTTACCATTGTGAATTGACAATGAGGGTCAGCTTTTCTTGTCTTCCTTTTTTTTTTTTTTTTTTTTTTTTTTTTTTTTTTTTCTTTTCTCTTGTTTCTGTTCTGTTCTAGTATAAATTTAATTGATTGCCTTCTAATTGTAAGTTACCAATCCTACAACTAGAGATATCTGATTAGTTGCTAGATAATCTAGATCAGTTCTTTTCTTATTTATCCTATTTACAGAGTAAGCTTAATTTCCTGGTTTTTTTTAAACGTCATAGGAGGTTTTTTCAACTCTATCAATGTGTTTTTTAATCATGAAAATCTTGATTTATTAAAAGAAAAGTTAGTCTAAGGAAAATTTTAATTAATTAATATAAGATGGTTTTTGATTTCATGGAATATTGCTTTTATCAGCCAATTTGAATTTACTGAAAAAACTTTTCAAAAAACGTGCTTTGTTGTCATGTAACATTTCATTTTGAACATTGCTCATCAACACAGCTATATGAGATTGTGAGTTCATTGTTTCTCTTTTACATTTCCGTAGTGCTCCATAATTCTTAATCATGCAATTCAGTTTTTGTTTTAAATTTCTATATAGGAAGTTGTGGGTTTCTATTATTTGGGAATTTTTGTTATCATTAGGAGTATTTATTGTTCTCTTCCTTTAATATATTGTATTGGTTTGGTATGGTTAAATATTAAATCTCTATAAATCTATATAGCATAGTTATTTTCTTAGGTTTTGATATTATAAACACTTGTTTTAAAAGGTATGATTCCTACTCTGTTACTCTCCTCTCTCTCCCTCTCTCTCTCTCTCTCTCTCTCTCTCTCTCTCCCCTCTTTCCTTCTATTTCTCCTTCTCCTTCTTCTCTTTCACTGCTAACAGCATCTGCTACCTTCTCCTTTGCTGCTAAAGTACGTCAGATAATGTTCACAGCCACAACAATCTCCAATTTTCTTTTATTTTCTCTATGAAAAGCTCTAATTCAATTTCCTAAACTGAAATTCCCCTTTTTCATTGAATCAGAAGTTCTAAAGCCTAATCTCACCAATTGTTTGTTAATTTATTACCATAAAAGCATTGGTAGGCCACTTCCTCAACCTGTTAGCATGACATTTCTATTAGTATGACTTGAATGCTTGAACTTTGCCTGTGCATGTTATTCTAAAGTTACACTGACATTGTGAATTCACAAGACTTTATATACACAGTTCATTATTTCATCAAATAAAGATTCAAATGCATTTGCATGTTTGATATTTGGAAGTACACTTTGGACCTGTGTGTGTGTGTGTGTGTGCCCACATGCGCTTGTTTCTTTTAACTCTGTTAAAGACATTTTTAGTTGATATATCCTGTGTTAATGAAGTCAAAAAATCATGTAGAACCATACAAATATTGAATTCTATTAAGGCTTTGTTTGGGAGAGGGAGGAAAATAAGGGGAAAGGAAAATAGGAGGAGTGTTGCGGTAAGTAACAACCAGCGTAAAACTTTCGTCACACCTCATGATATGAATTCTTACAATATAAACGTTGGGGCGTCCTGTACTTACGACGCACTACATTGGAGACCGAGTGTAGTGAGAAATATGTAAGGGTTGTAAGTCGTTAACCGAAAGCGACGCATCATGTCAGCGCCTAGGTGTGGTGTTAAATGAATAAGAGTTCTCACATCATGAATGGGTGTGGGTAAAGAAGTTAGTTCATAAAACAGATAGTAGAACAGAACACAGATAGGTATAGAGAACAATAGAATATATCATAGAAGGAGATCAATTAGGAAGGAACAGGATAGAAGAAGAATCAGGGTTGGTATTTGGAATGTTGGATCACTTACATGAAAATTAATGAAGCTTGTGGATACCTTGGAAAGAAGAAGGGTGTATTATTTGCATTTAGGAGACTAAATGGGTATGAGAGAAAAGTAAGGAAGTGGGTAATTCAGGATACAAAATGTGGTTTCCCGAAGAGGAGAGGAACAAGAACGGAGTGGGCATGATTATAGACAGGAGATTGAAAGATGCCGTAATAGTTGTAAAAAGAGTAGGGGATAGAATTGTACTATTAAAGCTAGTATTAAAAAGATAAACAATAAATGTAGTTAGTGCTTATACCCTACAAATAGGACTAGATAGTGAGTAAATAAAGGTTTTGGAAAAATATAGACGATCTAATGCAAAGCATACCAAATGAAGAGAATGTTCTCAACGGTGAAAATTTGAATGAACATGTAGAAAGTGATAGGCAAAGTTATGAGAATGCTCATAGAGGTTTTGGTTTTGGTAGCGGAAATGAGGAGGGGAAAAGCATCCTGGATTTTGCCATGACATAGGAACTAATACTAACAAATAGCTACTTTATAAAAAGGGAGTCACATTTAGTGACTTTCAAAAGTGGACAACATAGAAGCCAAATTGACTTCCTCTTAATCAGGAAGACAAATAGAGCTGTATGCAAGGATTGCAAGGTTTTTTCGGGAGAGACTTTAACAAGTCAACATCGGTTAGTGGTCTTGGATGTCAAGTTTAGGAACAATGCAAGTAAGGCTATAAGAAATATTGTAGCTCGAACAATATGGTAGAAGTTCAAAAGAGTAAAGCAAGTGAAATTCAAAAATGAGCTTCTCGAGTCCGAAGCATGGAAGTTGGATGTGGAGGCCAATGGTATGTGGATATAGATAGCATCAAAGATTAGAGAAGTAGCTAGAAAAGTACTTGGAGAGTTTAGAGGACGTGGACCACCTTCAAAAGAGAGATGGTGGTGGAATGAGGAAGTACAAAAAGCAGTGAAGAGAGAGGGAATGGTATAAGAAATTACTAAGTGTGTTAATAATGAGGCTTAAAACCAGTACAAGATAGCAAAGAAAGAGGCAAAAAAGGCAAGTCAAGGAAGAGCACAGGTTTTTGAAAAGTTATATGAGAAACTTGAAACTAAAGAAAGGGAGAAAGATATTTATAGATTAGCAAGGAGGAGAGAAAAGAAATATCAAGATCTCAATCTAGTTAGGTGCATTAAGGATAAATAAGGAAAAGTGTTGGTGAAAGAAGAGAACATTAAAGAAAGATGGAAAAATTATTTTGATGATCTCTTTAATAATTGTCAAAGTGGTAATATGTGAATATAAACTACAGAGTAATAGAAAAGAATGTTAATTACACTAGAAGGATTAGATCTTTAAAAGTAAAGGAAACACTTAAGAGAATGAAAGTGGATAAAGCTTTTGGACCTGATGGAATACTAATTGAAGTGTGTAAGTGTTTGAAAGATGTGGGAGTGGCATGGTTAATTAAATTATTTAATAAGATTCTAAACTTAAAGAAAATGCCTGATGAATGGAGGAGTATTTTAGTACCTATTTTTAAAAATAAGGGAGACATACAGACTTGCTCAAACTATAGGGTAATTAAACTCATGAGTCATACTATGAAGTTGTGGGAGAGAGTTGTGAAACATCGACTACGTCATGACACTTCTATCTCTCATAATGAATTTGGCTTCATGACTGGTCGTTCAACTATAAAAACGATCTTTCTCATTAGAAGCTTGACGGAGAAATATAGAGATGTGAAGAAAGATCTACATAAGGTTTTTATCGATTTGGATAAGGTTTATGATAGTGTTCCAAGAGATGTCTTATGGAGAGTGTTAGAATAAAAGAGGGTATCTATTAGGTACATACAAGTGTTGAAAGATATGTATGAAGAAGCAACTACTATTGTGCGCACAGTGGGACGGGACATGAGATTTTTTTTATCTCAGTTGGATTACACTTAGGTTCAGCTGTGAGCTCTTACCTTTTTACATTAGTTCTAGATGAATTGACTAAACATATACAAGAAAGTATCCCTTGGTGCATGATGTTTGCGGATGATATAATTTTGATAAATGAGACATGAGAATGAGTCAATAAAAAGCTAGAGCTTTAGAGAAGTACTCTAGAGTCAAAGGGTTTTAAGTTAAGTAGAATGAAGACAGAATACATGCATTGCAAGTTCAGAGAAGGCCGAACTAGTGATAGGGAAGGAGCTAGTTTGGATAGAGTAGTATTGCCCCAAAGTAATCATTTGAAATATCTTGGCTCAATATTTCAAATAGATGGGGAGGATATTAGTCATAGGATTGAAGCCGGATGGTTGAAGTGGAGATGTGCCACTAGAGTTTTATGTGATCGCAAGATTCCTAATAAATTGAAAGAAAAATTTTACCGTACGGTCATACGATCAGCCATATTACATGGCAGTGAGTGTTGGGCAATGAAGGAGGCGTATGTGTCTAAGATGAGAGTTGTGGAGATGAGAATGTTAAGGTGGATGAGTGGCCACACTAGACTAGATAAAGTCCATAATGAGAGTATTAGAGAAAAGGTAGGAGTTGTGCCAATTGAGGATAAGTTGAGAGAAGGAAGATTGAGATGGTTTGATC
Source organism: Hevea brasiliensis (assembly GCF_030052815.1). Lineage (NCBI taxonomy): Eukaryota > Viridiplantae > Streptophyta > Magnoliopsida > Malpighiales > Euphorbiaceae > Hevea > Hevea brasiliensis. Next base: position 78,543,976 of record NC_079501.1, read on the forward strand.
ATGTGAAGTGTAGACATACGGAGGCTCCAGTCAGACAAGTAGAGCACATTGGATTAGAGGATTGAAAGAAAAGAAGGGGTAGACCTAAACTGACTTAGAGGAGAGTAGTATAACGTGAGCTAGAAGTATTACATATTTTTGAAGATTTAACCTAAAATCGTTTAGAGTGGAGAAAGAGGATCCATATAGCTGACCCCAATAAATTTTTGAGATAAAAGTTTAGTTTAGTTGAGTTGAGTTGTGGCTCTCATTTTCTGTTTTCCTTCCATTTCCTTTCATTTTCACTTTGTCCATTTTCCTCCCTCTCCCAAACATAGCCTAAATGATTTTGTGAGTCAATAGGATTTTAGAGAGTAGTGCATTGCATTCATAGTTCAAAATTATGTGGTAGTCTGGAAAATTTTATTTTGGAAATTTGTTGGATGAATTCAAAATGGTCAATTGAGGAAATTTAATCAAAGGATAACAAATTGTTGGCTATAGGTTTTGTGACTAGAATTTCCAATGTGTTTCCAATCTTCATGTTGTAATGATTATTAAATTTTCTGATTTGATTAGTTCCTAGTTTTATGCACACGTCGACATTGATGAGACATTGTTAATGAAATCATAGAAGTGAAGGAATGCTGAAAAATAGTGTCTAATTTAAGCTATGAATTTAATTTGTGCTCTTGCATATGTTGATTATGCTTCTCTTCCAATAAGGTCAGTAGGGGTGGCCATAGTTTAGGAACTTCCGGTTATGGTTCCTGAATTGATGGTGCAGGATCAATGAAATAATGAACTTGAACTAAACTGCCATGTGACGGTTTGGAAGACAGTTTCTGAACTGCTGCTTCCTGTTCGACTTCGGTTTAAAACGTTTGAAGGACAGTTCGAAAAAGACAGCTCAAGATGATATAGAGGGTAGTTTAAGGGCGATTTAGACAAAAAAATTAAAGAAAAATTTTATTGATTTAAAATTAAGTTATATTTGTAAAAATATTTTAATTTTTCTTAGAAATCTTTCAATCAAAATAAAATAAGAAAAAAGAGAATGAAATTAATTTTTCTTTAAAAAAAATTTAATAAGAAAAAATTTGGACTTGATTAAAAAATTAAAGATGAAATTAATTTTTTTTAAAGAAATTAAAAAAAAAGTGCATGAACTTAATTTTGCCTGTGTATTTTCTTGGAATTTAGAGGAATCAAAGTTTCTAGTTTTATTGCTTGCACTTTTTCTAAAAATTGTATGATAATTTGAATTAAACTCAAATCAACTAAACTAAGCCTTTATCCTAAAAATTTGGGGTAGGCTATATGGATTCTCTTTTTTCACCCTAAATGATTTTGGGTTAAGTCATCGGAAATGTGTAATGTTTCTAAGTCACGTTGTACTACTCTCATCCAAGTCAGTTTAGATCTACCCCTACTTTTCTTTCTATTCTCTAACCTAATGTGCTCTACTTGTCTAACTGGAGCCTCTTTATGTTTACGCTTCACATGACCAAACCACTTGAATATCCATTCTATCAACTTATCCTCAAGTAACACCACTCCTACCTTTTCTCTAATACTCTCATTACGGACTTTATCTAGTCTAGTATGGCTACTTATCCACCTTAACATTCTCATCTCTGCAACTTTTATCTTAGACACATACGACTCCTTCAGTGCCCAACACTCACTACCATATAATATGGCCGGTCGTATGGCTGTACGTTAAAATTTTTCTTGGAATTTTGCAATCACATAAAACTCCCATGGCACGTCTCCACTTCAACCATCCGGCTTTAATCCTATGACTAACATCCTCCTCACATCTCCCATCTACTTGAAGGATTGAATCGAGATATTTAAAGTGATTACTTTGGGGTAGTACTACTCCATCCAAACTAACTCCTTCCCTATCACCAGTTCGGCCTTCACAAAACTTGCAATGCATGTATTCTATCTTCGTTCTACTTCACTTAAAGCCCTTTGACTCTAGAGTGCTTCTCCAAAGCTCTAGCTTTCTATTGACTCCTTCTCCTGTCTCATCTATCAGAACTATATCATTCGCAAACATCAAGCACCAAGGGATACTCTCTTGTACATGTTTTGTCAATTCATCTAAAACTAATGTAAAAAGGTAAGGACTTACAGCTGAACCTTGGTGTAATCAAACTGAGATAGGAAAATCTCTTGTGTCTCCTCCCACTGTGCGCACAATAGTAATTACTCCTTCATACATATCCTTCAACACTTGTATGTACCTAATAAATACCCTCTTTTGTTCTAACACTCTTTATAAGATATCTTTTGGAACACTATCATAAGCCTTCTCCAAATCGATAAAAACCATGTGTAGATCTTTCTTCATATCTCTATATTTCTCCATCAAGCTTCTAATGAGAAAGATTGCTTCCATAGTTGAACGATCGGGCATGAAGCTAAATTGATTGGGAGAGATAGAAGTGTCCTGACGTAGTCTATGTTCTACAACCTTCTCCCACAACTTCATAGTATGGCTCATGAGTTTAATTCTCTTATAGTTTGAGCAACTCTGTATATCTCCTTTATTTTTAAAAATAGGTAATAAAATACTCCTCCATTCATCAAACATTTTCTTTGAGTTTAGAATCTTATTAAACAATTTAGTTAACCACGCCACTCCCACATCTCCTAAACACTTCCACACTTTAATTGGTATTCCATCAGGTCCACAAGCTTTACCTACTTTCATTCTCCTAAGTGTTTTCTTTACCTCTAAAGATCTAATCCTTCTAGTATAATTCGTATTCTTTTTTATTGCTATGTAGTCTATATTCCCGCTATTACCACTTTGACTATCATTAAAGCGATCATCAAAATAATTTCTCCATTTTTCTTTAATGTCCTCATTTTTCACCAACACTTTTCATTCTTTATCGTTAATGCACCTAACTTGATTGAGATCTTGACATTTATTTTCTCTCCTCCTTGTTAATCTATAAATATCTTGTATGATAATTTGATAATTAAAAAAAAAGTATAAAAGAAAAAAAAAATTAAAATAGAGGGCATTGGAAATTTTATTGAGGATATAAAATAATAACATAGTAATTGAGATAATATTAAAAATTTCAGTGAATGTATAAAATAATAAAGTAGGGAAATTGAGAGTGTATTGGGAATTAAAAAGAGTGTAGAAAATAATTGTTTAGAGAATTTGAAAAAAATTGATATAGTATTGAGAATTAAAGAGAGTGTAAAGAATAATTGTATAAAAATTAACGATTTGTATAAATGAATTAGGAGTATGGTAAGGTATTTATTGAATTTTTTTGTATTTAAATGACCGGTTTGGTCCAGCTTGGAATTGGTGGTTTAATTCAGTTCGGAATTGTCGATTCATAGTTCCTAAAAAATATAAACCTGAATCAAATCGCAGAAAAATGGTTTCGGTCTGATTCGAAGTCGGTTCTAGTTTTGACCGGTTCGATCCGATTTTGACCGAACCAGTTCTTGCATGACCATGGCCACCCCTACTGGCCAGTATCTGGTCTTGTCTTTATAGCCTGTCAAGATAATAGCTAAGTTATCTACAAATGCAAGTGATGGTTGTGTTTTTACAGCTGATCTTTGATCTGCGTATTTACATGCTATTGATTTGTTTGTTTTGGATGAAAACATTGATACTTAGTTTCTTGATCATTAGGAGTTGGGTGCTGTATTGCATTTCTGTGATCGTATTCAAGAAAACATTAATGTGTTTTTCCTAGCCTGGGCAATTATGTCTCATGATTAATTATGCTTTATAGTTATATTATGGAGTGGCATTCTGACAATGAAACATTATCTTGCCTTATCTGCAGCCTGTCCATTAAACTTTGAGTTTCTGAACTATACGGTCATCATAAGCCAATGTAAAGGACCTCAGTATCCTCGTGATCGCTGTTGTTCAGCATTCAAGGACTTTGCTTGTCCATACGCAGATGTTTTGAATGACTTGACCAATGATTGTGCGTCAACCATGTTCAGCTACATTAACCTCAATGGAAAATACCCACCTGGCCTTTTTGCTAGTGAATGCAGGGAAGGGAAAGAGGGGCTAGCATGCCCTGCGATACCACCATCACAGTCAGCTAATGCTAGTGGGAGTCCGATTATTTGTGTTCCATCCCTACTGCTTGTGCTCACATCTAGCTTCCTAGCGCTGTTAGTTCACTTACTTTGAAGGCTCAAAATGTTGATTCTATTTTATTATCCAATAATTGAATTTTCCTTTTAACCATGGCGGAGTGCATTACCTTCATTATAATTTCATTGTGCTAGAGTTAAATTCATCCATCAGGCATTGTGAAAAATTAATCTGTATATTGGTTTGTTATTTGCCACCCCAAGTGGTAGGATATAGTGCTTGGTTGTATTAGAGTGATGAATGATTCAATTCTTAGAATCATATATACTTCAAACTTTAAATACAAGGGCTCGTCCAGTTTTATTTGTTGAACTATTTTCTGCATTTGTAATGAAATCCAATCAAAATGAGGTGACATTTTTAATTAATTTTGTTTTAGATTTTTTTTTAAATTTTAAATAAATAAAAAATTTTAATAATTTTATATCAATTTTATGATTAAATAAAAATCAAAATATAAAAATTTATTTTATTTTTTTGTTGTGTTTGTGAGAATAATTTTAATTTTTCTTTGTTGAAAATCATTTCCTTCTCTCCTTGTTTTTGTTTTTCTAAAAGCTGCAAATGGGCGGGAGAGAAAGCAGATGCTACTAAGAAAAATAATAACAAACTAAACCAAATCAAAATTGCATTAGAGAGAAAATAACAAATTTAAAATGAGGTGTGAGAGAGAATTACACAAAGAGAGCTCTCTTTTTTATACAAAGGAAATTAATCTAAAAAAATAAAGGCAAAAGACCTTTATTAAGCCCCTGTAATATAGTTCAATAGTCGCATTTGTCCTAATTTTTTTTTTCCAATTAAACTCTTAAGATTAAAAAAAGGCATAAAAAGCATAACTTAACACCGTTAACTCTATTAAAATTTTCGTTTTATCTGATAAAAAATACAGGTCATCCTTGCAAACGCCACAGTATTAGCATCTTCCTTAACAAATTTTATGACTAATGAAGCAAAAATAAATTGCTTTTATTTTATTTTATTATTATTACAATTTTTTTTTAATGATCAGAATACCATGTAGTCATTGCCAATGATCTTAGCCCATTGAATTGTAAGACCATTCTTTCCTAGATCAATGAAACAATACTTCATTTGTTTTCTCTGGTTGCTATATGATAATTTCAGTTAGACAAAAGCAATAATATACATTCAACTTTAATGGTACCACTATTAACATTGAAAATAAAAATAGCATGACATCTCTTTTTTAACCATGTAATCTTTACCCAAATGTCAACTGTGGGAATCAAGAATGCTCTTGGTATTAAGTCTTTAAAAGAATATATTGAAAATGGTACACAAGTTGCAATTCAGACACGAAATATTAATTGACACAGTAAAGCAACAAAACTCACCAGTCCTTTTTCCCTTGCTGCTGCTAGTTAAATAGTTGGAAAAAAATCATCATAGGACGCCATCTCAGCTCGAATTAAACCAAAAGAATGGATCGAACTCACAACTATATGATTAAAACTTATTACCAAGCCCCTCATCCTAACTAGCGCCCTTCACAAGCCCAGCAATATACACAAATTCTCTGGACGCTAGGACACTTGCTGAGACTTGCTAAGATCAGAAAGTATGTTGAGTCACAGGTTTGGAACCGCAACAGCCCCTACATTTGGCTCTATGTATTTGTTAGAATAAGTTACATGTGTACATAATTTATTTAGTTTAATGATCCTTAGGACAACTTGGTAAGTAAATAAATTAATTAGTTACATAAAAACTTATAGTTGTTTGTAAACTAAATTTGTTTGTAGAGTAAATTGTTAATAATAAATTAATTTTAATTATTTGATAAATTTCTATTAATTTAATTTAAATTAACAACCTCGTAGATATAAAATATTTGTGCATGAAAATTATTTGTAAATAACAATTCATGTTTGAATTACTTGCATGTGTAGATTTAAAAATTGCATTTTTAAGTAAAATATCTTATTAAAGAATAATAAACAAGGCTTTTTGTAACGATTTGAATTTTAAAATATAATTTTTTTTACAAATTTAAATATTATTCATATATATATATAGAAATTTAAAGGATATGTTTAAATATATAATTACTATCTTAAAATAGAACTTGAGTTAACTACTTGATTAAATAATTTACATATCTAAGTGTACACATTTTTATTTTAATTTACTTTAAATGAATTAACCAAAGTTATATAATAGTGATTCAACTATTTTTTTTTTTATAAATAAGTATATACTATACTATCAGTTTATTTAGTATTTTAAAAAGAAATTGTTATGTCATATTATATTATTTTTGGATTATAATAAAAATTAATGTGATTGTGAGAAATTTATATCAATTCACATTATTTTAATTTGAGCAAATGCTAATAAGGTTTAATTCCAATTACTAATATTGTATTATTTTTACTAATATTGTATTATTTATAATACTAATAACAAATTCATTTAACTTAAAGTGAATATTTAGGTAAATTTGTTTTTCTTTTTTCTTTAAAAATATTTTAGTAGGTAAGATTTGTCTTTTTCTTGCAAGAAACTAATATATTATTATTAAATTATATATATATATATATAGAGAGAGAGAGAAAGAGAGAGAAAAATCAAATGGACCAATCACCTTTTGTCTTCTACCCAACCTAACCAAGATTCGCGTCCTTCTCCTCCATGAATGACGGCAGCTCCCTCTCCCTCATTCCAGCTCTTTCATTGGCACTAAATGGACCACACCAACACTAGTAAAGCTTATCTAGCTAGCAGGAATGCTGGTGATGAATGGAAGGGCGGTAACAAGCAAAAATGAAGAGAGAAACGGGCACCACGAACTTTAGACGGCCACTCCAGTGCTGTTTGGCAACCAAATCCAGCGAGACTGATTGCATTCGACTCCTCATGAACCCAGCTTTCTTTTAGTACCATCCTTAAGTACAATGGTGGCTAGAATAAGGAGAATTGACGAGAGAGAGGAGAGAGAAAAATGGGTCTCTCCAAATCTTTTTGTGAGTTACCTGAAGATTCGGCTTTCGGATTGGCAATCCGAGACCACCGTTGAACTCAGCGCGACGAAACCTTCGAGATGTGACTGACCCTGCTCCGATCAGACACCATTTGAAAGAGGCGATCATCAAATGGTCTAGATCGCTTAGTGAGATTTTCAACTCTTTATGATGCCCATAAATTAAATATAATTATATGATAATTATTAACGATTTATGGACTTCGTTTAGGTGCGATTGGATTGGCAATAGTTCACTGGCAATCGGGATTGAGTTTTTAACCCAGTCTGAGTGTTTGGCAGGCTGTCATGAAAAGGGGTCATTTTTATAGTTGTTCCTTGCATTTTCAGACATTCTGGATGCTTTTCAAATAGCAGAATTTATAAAGGTAGTTCTTAACTCAAGTTGTGTAGTTTGTGCTTTGATTAAGTTAGCTGGTTAAATTTGTAAAATAATTTTGGCTTAGTAAAATTAAGTACAATAACTTTAATTAATGTAATAATAATGTAAAGGATTTCCAGGAATATTTTCATAATTTTTAAAGTGCTAAAAATAATTATTTGGACCGCAGAAGAGTTAGGGACTCAAGCTGGATTTTGAAAGATTAGACCTAGATTAGGTTTCTTGTAGGCCTCAATGGGCATTATAATTACTGTTGTGGGCCTGAGGCTCTGTGCGTTGTTGATATTGCATTTTCTTACAGGGGGGTTAGGTCCAGTTATATGGGGAGACTCTGCCGAAATTTCAATAAGACTTTAGGAAAATATTCTTGCTTCTTTGATTAAATTAATTAATTAATTCTGTCGGTAAATTTGATAGAGGGCAATGTGTCTGTCTAGATAATTGGTGTCGGCTAACCTTTCTTTTCCTTCTAGCTGGACCAGCTGCAATCGAGTCGACCAGTCTATGAGTTGGATATTGATTATTTTTGTAATTTCAATATTAATTATATATCTGGCATGCTCATGCATTCTATAAATAATTAATTATGCACGTAAATAGTTAACATATTGATGGCATTTTGATTGCTACCTATTTAATTATTGTTATTTATTTTTGATTGCCGCCCTGAGGATAATTTGGAGCTATGCGTGTGTATTAGTGTGAGCATGGTGCAGATACGGATATGGGTAGGACAGATAATGATGGCTAGAGCTTGACTCGCTGGGACCTGATCCTTATGTATGGATAAGTCAGGGTGAGTACAGCTTTGAGTTGATCTCGCTAACCCCCACACTTGGATTATTAAGCGAAAATCAAGCTTGAGTTGACCTCGCTAGTAGGTATTGGATTAAGAAAGTTGTATAGGAGATCAATTCCCTAATATGTATTGATGTGATACACTGGGTGTGTGAGTAACTCCAAATTAACTTCTCATGCGAATATTGAGTGAATTATTTATTTTATGTGTTGGATGTGCATTTCATGATAGGATTGCACTACTTTTAGATAGTTATAGAAATTACATCTACAATTAATTTCTAAACTCTTTGAGTCAAACGCTCATTCCTGTTCAAATATTTTTTTCTCAGGTTGCAGAAGGAGCGAGTTTATTTTTCGAGTCTAACCTGTATTTTTCTCTGCAGGATGTGCTTCTTAGTTTAATAGATTTTATTGTGTATATTTATTTATCTATTTGTTTAATTACTAGAACTTTGCTGTGACATTGCTTTATGAATATATTGTATTAATTAATGAAAAAAAATTATGATATTAAATAGTTTGTACATGTTGGGTATCAGGGTTGAGCTGGGCTCTCCTAGTTTTGAATTTTTTTTTTCTGATAGTTATTGAGTTGGGTTGGCCCAAATAAATTTGTAATATTTTATTTTATTTTATTACCATATTTGGCCTTGATTGTGGTCCTAGTTAAGGTTTTGGGAATAGTGAGACTTACTTCGGGCTTCAGGGGCTTTATGCCGGCCCAGGTCCTAGTGCTAGTCTGGCCCATGAAATCAAGTCGTGACACTTTTAGAAACATTGGTAGGACTAACACTCAAATTAATGAGGTTAGACCAGGTATAAGAGGTGCCTAATACATTTCCCTTATGTACCCATTATCCCGAACCTAGACATTGGGACACGGTGATGATAGTTGTGGAACCTTTGTAAGGAGTAAGTTGCCATTCATGACCCCATTGGAAAATTGATTGCAATAATCAAGTCCCTTTGATTGTCCCTTCGGAAATTGATGCCTTAATCAGATGTTCCTCAGAAGAAATAATGAATATGTCCCAGTTATTACCTGGGTGGCAAGTCCTATCTATCTATGCCTTTATAGCATAAATCTTTAATACTGTGGTAGTGTTATAGAAATATGGTACTTACCAGTGGACTCAATTCTATTAAGATTATATATATTGCATGCCCAGGAAATGCTGTCTAAGGAGGTGGTACTTAAGTGAGACTAATATGACTCCACCATCTTTCCTAGGCATTACTTGATGCACTTTATGCGATCCTAGATGATAAGGAGCCACCAGAACCACTTCCATTGTTCAGAGGCCCCATTACTAGAGCAAGGGCAAGGGAACTTCAAAATCCAGTCATTAAGCATTGGAGGCACCAGGAGACTTATGCCAATCACATGGGACTGTCATGCGTACTATTGGAGACCAAGTGGATCATGTTAGCCCAAATAGGCAATGGAGACATGCCTCATGGTGCCATGTCAGCATCCAAGAGGTGACATGGCATGCCACACGGTGCCACATCAGCATCTAAGTGGTGACATGGCACTCACACCAATTTGTCAACCTTGCATTTGGAGGTTACTTAGTTGCCATCTCACTTGTACACATGGCTTGAGGTGATTCAACCATTTGAAATAAGGAGTGAACAGAATGTGCCACTTGTCACATGGAGGATGAAGCCTTTTCCTTGTGGTCCCAAATGTGGAAGCTTCTACCCATGCTTACCGCCATATTTTAAGGGAAATGAGCTGCATTTTTTTTGTCCTGTAGTGCCATGTAGGCAGAATTCTGTTAGCACCACCTATATATATATATATATATATATATATATATATATATATATATATATATATATATATATACACTTATCTTCTTCATTTTAGGGATTTAGATCAGATTCATATTGAGAGAAAGAGAGAGTAAATTCGGCCATCATTAGAATGAGTGAGCTATGAATTTTTTTCTTCCTTGTTTCTTGTAAGAACTTAGATTCAAGTAACCTGATCACATTGCTTGTCTTATTCTGATGATCAAGGTGCTCTTAGACAGATTCTAATTGTATCTTGACACTTAATTAAATCATTTTCTTTCATCTGCATTTCTTCTTAGTGCCTTATCACATTGGTTTATATTGTATTGAGTGAGTGCAACTACTACCTTGTTGGATGGATGAGCTTGGGTGCTGTTTGTGAGTGCTTATCACTAGTAGATGATCTTTCACCTCATGCTTACAGTTTGGCGATGCTATTGGGGATAATGGATAGTTACTCCAGCATGTTTCTACTAGTCTAATATTATTCTTTTGTTAATCTTCTTTGCATTGCACTACACTATCACATGGATCATGCTTACCCTTCTTGCCCCACTAATACTAACTGAGGAGGCATAGTTCCACTCGAGTTATGGCAAATTGGTGAATGCTAGCACCCTATGCCCATACCTTCAGGTATATAAAAGAGCCATAGCTCTAAACTTTGTGCTTAATGGATAAGCTCTTGCATGGGTGACCCTTTCTAAAAGAGCCACAGCTCTAACCTTTGTGCTTAATGGATAAGCTCTTGCATGGGTGACCCTTTCTCCTACCCAATAAAGCCCATAAGCCTTAGATTTCAGCCTTAGGTATCCTGTAGATTTGTTGTATTAGATTGATAGCCTTATTGTCCAAACTATAAGTATTAGTGGTAGTTGAAATGAACCTAAGTCTATGTATAAACCCAATTTTTGTAAAGACCCAGGTCCATTTCAAAACCTTTGTTAGGCAAAATGATGCCTACTTATGGTTAAACATTAAGGATATAAACCCATTGTTTGTGAGAGGAGGATCATCCTAGACCACCACTATTGGTGTGTCTAGTGTACCAAAGCCTACGATAGATTTTCACCCTACCCATACGTGAGAGTTTGAGGAATAAGGGGGTGAAGATTTAGTTACAACGAAGGTTTCAATTTTGGTTTTTTTTTTTTTTTTTTTTTTTTTTTTTTTTTTTTTGGGTTTAGATTGTGTTTTTGGCTCTGATTTTGGTCTGGTTTATGTACTTCAGTTTTGGTTTTATATTTTTAGGAATAGGTAAAGGTAGTTGGAAAAAAAAAATCCATTCATACTTTGCATTCATGTACATAGCATGTTTAGGTTAACCCCTAAATCCTTTTTTTTTTTAGCAAACATAGCCTCGAAACACACCAAAGAGACTTCTGATCAGGTCACTTAGGTTAGGGAAGGGAAAAAACAAGTAAGGATTTCACCTGCACCAATTATGATGGAAGACACTATAGTCATGTTTAAGAAAATGCTTGATGAAATCTTGAACGCTAAGATGTTTAAGCTAGAATAGAAAATAAGGTTATTAAAGTTCAAACTATGTTTGGCACCCTAAGAATATTTTCCCAATTCAACCAACTCTTGTTTAAAGTTTTTGAGTGTTTCAAAGCTTGAGGCCTCTTGTAGTGCCAAGCACCTAGACCACTACTAAATCCACTCCCACCTAGCTATGATATCAATCAATATTGTCAGTTCCATCAGACCTGTAGTCATGACACCAATCGATTCCTCTAGCTTAAGCATGAGATTCAAGATCTAATTGATGCCAAAAAGATAGCTGACCTGGAAAATCGACCAAATATCTGCACCATCCCTATGCATAACCATAATTTTCCACCTTTACCAGGTCTTTACATGATTTCTACCACCTCAAATAACCCTCACCAAATTGTTAACCTTATCCAACCCATCCAAAAGACCAATGAACCTTAGTCTATAATAGTTGTTGATATTTGTGATGATTCAAGCGATGATTAGGGTCCTTTGGATGTTTGGACCGATTCTAATGGAGAGGTAATTGCATTGCTAGTAGATGTTCAGCTCCACCAATGTCTAGTTTTTAGGTTACTAGGATATGAAACTAGATAGATCCAAAAGTGGCTATTATGAAGAAAGGAATGAAGTTTTTTCCTAGCATAGGCCTAGGAAAACATGTAGATAGCCCAGTGACTTTTCCTAAGATCAAAGTGTAGATCACAAGGTATGGTTTGGGCTATAAGCCAACTAAAGAGGAAGAAGAGTCAAAGCCTCCTAAGTTCTTCAAACAGGGGGCAATTACCTAGATAAATGATCAGGAGCTACAACATGTGAAAGAGCTACAGCAAAAAATTAGTACCATTGATCAAAAGACTGAATGAAAGCTAAGAACTTAGAGCTACATTCCTAAGTTTGAGTCTATCTTTTATAATGATAATAATGCTGATGTTTAAATTTTTGATGTACTTGATGTTGATTTTGGGGCAAAGATCAATAACATGACTAGTTCTTTTGCTTACTTATTTGATATTTATTCTACTAGGCATATGCATGGCATTTATTTAGAATATATTTCTGTTAATGCATTAAAATTGATCTCTATTAATTTGAGTACACCAGAAAACTCTAAAGAAATAAAGTTAGCCAAAGATCTAGCTCAAAAAGAAAGAAATAGATTTGTAACTTTATTAACAAAGTACCAAGAAGTGTTTGCATGGTCTTATAAGGATATGCCTGGGATTGATTGGAATATAGTACAACAAAAGATCACTACAAATCCAAATATGAGGCCTGTATCTATGGCCTAGAAGCATTAATAGTTGTTAGGGCCAAGAAAGTAGAGATAATTGGAGATTCGATACTAGTAGTCTCTTATGTTAAAGCTAAATGGGAATTGAAGGAAGGAAAATTGAGGCCATACTTGGAGTATGTAAAGAAACCATAGCTAATTTTTGATAAGATGACTACAAAAGACATGCCTCAGGCTTAGAATCAGATGGCTGATTCCTTAGCTACATTGGCATCCCTATGAGAAAAGGGTGATCAAATGTTAACTCAATCAATTATCCTAATAAGGAGTAGAATTTCATGCAATAAAGGTTTAGCAGTAGCACATTTAGATTTAGAGGATGAAGAAAAATGGTATAAGGACATAAGGAGGTATCTGGAATTAAGAGAATACCCGCAATCAGCCAATAAAAGAGATAGAGTAACAATTCATAGATTAGCCACTCAGTTTACATTAGCTGAGGGGCAATTCTATAAAAGGTTTTTTCGAAGACACTTGCTCTTGTATGTAATAGAAAAATAAGCTGAGGAAATCATGGAAAAAGTACATGCAGGAATATGTGGTCCCCATATGAATGGAAAGGTTTTGGCCAGAAAAATTCTAAGGTTGGGTTATTATTGATCTACCATGGATACTGGCTGTGCTAAGTTTGTCAAGAAATGCCATGAATGTCAAATCCATAGAAACTTGAACCATCTATTACCAAGTGAGCTCTATAGTATGACTTCACTGTGGTCGTTTTTAGTTTGAGGCATAAACATCATCAGGAAGATTTCTCCCATAGCTTCTAATGGCCACAATTTTATAATTGTGGTGACTATATGGGTTGAGGCTGAATCCTATGGAGTAATGGGTGCTAAGTAAATGAGTAAGTTTGTATGAAAAAATATAATATATTAATTTGGAGTACCGCATGAGATAGTCTCAAATAATGGCACTCAGTTTAAGGGTGACTTTCTGGAGTCAGTTGAAGAGTTCAAAATCAAGCATCAAAAGTCTTCACTATATAGGCCTCAGACTAATGAAGCAGTTGAAGTAGCAAATAAGAATTTGAAAACTATTTTAAGGAAGATGGTTGAAACATGTAAGGATTGACCCAAAAAACTCCCTTATGCTCTTTAAGGTTATCGCACTACTACAAGAACATCTATCGGGGCAACCCCATTCTCTTTGGTATATGAAACTGAAGCAGTGCTACCCATTGAGTTAGAAGTCGAATCCTTAAGAGTGATGCTTGAAGCCAAAGTCCCAAAAAATCTATAAACTTATCACAAAAAGATAGCCTAGGCCTTTAATAAAAAGGTTAGAATAAGAAAAATCAAAGAAGGTGATATGTTTCTAAAACAGGCCTGGCCCATTACTTTTGATCCAAGAGGAAAATTTAAGACAAACTAGGATGGCCCATATATTGTCAAGAAGATTTTTTAAGAGGTATCATGAGAATATCAGACCTGGATGCAAAGAAGTTCCAGGAATCAATTAACCTTGACAGGCTCAAAAGGTATTTCAAGTGAGATAGGCCCATTAGGCTGAAAACCCGCGAAAGGCGCTCTAGGCAAAAGTTAGGGTTAAGAAAAAAAAGAAAAAGAAATAACCAAAAAAAAAAAAAGAGAAGAAAAGAAAAATAATAAATGCTAGGCTGAAAATCAAAAAGAACGGTCTAGGCAAAAGGAGAATGAGAGAAGTTCTAGATGAAAGACCCAAAAGGACCATTCAGTAGGTTATAATTTTATTTCTAATTTTGAAAAGTTAGAAATTTGGCAAAACTAAATGTAAAAGGGGTAATGGTGTATCCAAATTAATAAAAAAGTTTTTAAATTGCATGACAATAAATGGAATCTATTTAGCTATGATTGCAAATACTTGTGTCTAGAAGGATACATCAAATAGCTAAGTAGTAGTAGGACTGCATGTTTCAGTTCAATGTGAGTTTTCTTATCATGACAGAATAATCAATGGTGAATTCTTTGAAATCAGTTTAAGCATAAAAAAAAGAAAAAGAAAAAAAAAGAAAAAAAAAAGAAAAAAAGAGGGAAAAAAAAGAGAGCTAAATCGAAAATCTAAAAAGGCAATTTAAGCAAAAACAAAGCTTGCCAAGTTAAAGGCCCAAAAGGGCAACTTAGGCAAAAGTTAGAGCAAGCCCGCTAAGATGAAAACCCGAAAGGGCATTTCAGGTAAAAGTTAGGGCATAAAGAATAAAACACATAGAAGAGAAGAAGTAGAATGAATCAAGACAAGACATTTAAATATAGTCTTACAATGACAAGCCATAGTAAGAAGGAAAAGAGACTTCAAAGAAAAATCAGAGAGAAATTATATTTTGACCTAAAAGTGGTCTTTTAATGTGCATTTTTGAAATGTTTTAAAAGATTCTTACACCCCCAGTGAGTTTTCCATAATACCATTATGAAAGTTTTGAAATTTTTAAAAGAATCCCCAGTGATATTCATTCTCATTGAAGTTTCAAAGATATTCCTTAGTGGAAATAAGCATGCATACATGAAGGATAGAAAGCACATAGATCATAGGCAGTTTTGAGATCTAGTCATCTTAACTTTCAAATCATATATCTTTTTTTTTTTTTGTAAGTCTTTAGACTTTGTTTAGGGTACACGACATAGTTGTGTAAGACATAGAATATCATGCATCAAAATATCACCTGTAAGTGTGTAAGGCATAGAAGATTATACATCACTGCAGTTTTCAAGTGTCAAACTATGAGAGAATTTGATTCTCCCTAAAAAGGAGATATGTAGGAAGCCTAAAGGTTCTAAGTTCAAAGCCTCAAAAATTCCAAATCACAGATTAGTTTTTAGTAAGTCCTTAGACTTTGTTTAGGCCGCATGAC
Source organism: Hevea brasiliensis (assembly GCF_030052815.1). Lineage (NCBI taxonomy): Eukaryota > Viridiplantae > Streptophyta > Magnoliopsida > Malpighiales > Euphorbiaceae > Hevea > Hevea brasiliensis. Next base: position 78,559,725 of record NC_079501.1, read on the forward strand.
ATAGTTGAGTAAGACATAGAAGAACACGCATCAACATATCACCTGTACGTGTGTAAGGTGTAGAAGATCATGCATCACCATAGTTTTCAAGTATTGAACTACGTGTGGGTCTAATTCCTCTTCAAGGATAATGAGGGGGATATGTAAGTAGTTTAAGACAGCGATCCTAAATACGAATCCGCAAAATTCCAAATCACATATCAATTTTTGGTAAGTCCTTAGACTTTGTTTAGGGTGCATGACATTGCTGTATAAGGTGTAGAAGAACATGCATTAACATGTCACTTGTAAGTATGTAAGGCATTAAAGATCATGCATCACTATAGTTTTCAAGTGTCGAACTACTTGTGAGTCTGATTCCTCTTCAAGGATAACAAGGGGGACACATAGGCAGTTTAGGACCGCAATCCTAAATATGAATCTATAAAATTCCAAATCACATATCAGTTTTTGATAAGTCCTTAGACTTCGTTTAGGGCGCACGACATAGTTATGTAAGGTGTAGAAGAACATGCATCAGCATATCACCTGTAGGTGTGTAAGGTATAGAAGATCATGTATAATCACATTTTTCAAGTGCTAAACTACATGTAGATCTGATTCCTCTTTAAGAATAACAAGGGAGATACATCGGCAATTTAGGAGTGCAGTCCTAAATACGAATCCACAAAATTTTAAATCGCATAGTTGTTATTGTTGTGGGACTGTAACTAGTCCCATGACATAGAGAGTATCGACAGAGCAAGATATACTCAATTTTTACCATTGTGAGATCGTAGCTAGTCTCATAACTCAAAGTCCTAACTTAACTCGGGCAAAGGCTATATCGATAGAGCAAGATATACCCAATCCTCATAGTTTATATTTCACTTGCTTTTAAAAAGTTTTAATAGAAAAAATTGTGTTGTCACTTTGACGAAATTTGAGCAATGCTTTCGCATTGATTTCTAATCTCGTTAAAAGTGGGAGGCAAACTGTAGACCCCTATTTTTATAACCTTGTGGGCATATGTATTGAGGCCTTAATGAACTTGATGATGAAAAATTATATTACTGTGAGATAAATAATCATATGTATGACATGTTTTTCGGAGAAAATAATTTTGAAGAGTAAAAAAATATTTAATTAAATTTAAATGAAATTTATTTTTTGTTTTGGGAATTTATTTTATTAAAAAAACCTAATTGGATCTAATTGGACTCTCTAAGGTCAATAAGGCCCAGTAGGAAATTTATTTAAAAAAAATAAAAGCTCACAGTTCTTTTTAATTTTTCAAGAAAAATAAAAATTAAATAGGAAGTTTCCTCTTTAAGACTCTTCAAATCTTCTTATTTAGTGATTACATAAACTTCCTATATAGATTTTTGACCTAAACCCTATAAATACTTCACAAAAAAGAAAAAGCAAGGGAGAGAGAGGCAGGGGAGGAAAGAACAACAACATAAGAAAAACTCTCACTCTATCTCTCCAATTCGATAAGTTTTCTCAATCTCACTCTTTTTCTTTTCTTCTTGCTTTCCTCCTTTTTCTTGAACAAATCTTCAAAATTTCTTTAAAGTATGTATTATAAATTATGAATATTCAAGAAATATGCCATACATCAGCTCTTTCATATTTATGTGCCTTTAGATAATCTTATATGTTCATAAAATTCATGTATATGTGATAAATTTGAGGGTAATAACAACTCTGTATATGTTTTTGTTACTATCACTTTGTTTTTAATTAATTTTTATATACTTATGTTTCTGTAAAAATTGTATAAAAATTATATTTGAAATCTTCATGAAATTCTAATAATTTTCGCCTTAAGAATCATAAAAAAAAGCTGTTAAATTGAGTAAGTTATGGCTATCAAAAATTAGGATGTTTTTAGATTATGATTTACAATGCAGTCGAATTTCAAGGCTCATAATTCCCTCAATTCATCTTTTTCTGTGATTCTTAGGTCTAAAATTAAATTCAAGATCTTCTCTAACGTTTCTTATTAGTTTATGAAAAAATATTTTATAGTTTGAAACATATCGTAGTTTTAAGAAAGTAGTAAAAATCTATCACTGTCAAAATTTCTAATTTTTGTCAATTTTTTAGTAATGATTTTGACCTGATTAATAATTTTATAATTTAATAAGATGTTTGATCTTGCTCCTGTAAATTTTCTATAATTTTTATACTTGTTTAGATATTTTTAAAAATTCAAATACAAAGACAGTGAATTTGCTAAATTTGAAAATTTCCTTTTATATATATATATATATATATATATATATATTTTTGTGTTCAAGTTTTAAATTATATCTTGATCTAATTTTAATGATGTATATGATGTGATATGATGTTATGAAGTGTTAAAATTAGGTTAGATGGACCTATGACCATTTTATAGTTTTGGCCCATTAAAAGCCCATATTGTAAGTGATTAAATTTTAATTATAATGTTTATTTTGTTTAAAAAAAATTGGTAAGTCCTATAATTTTTCTATAATTTTTATACTTGTTTAGATATTTTTAGAAATTCAAATACAAAGACATAGTAAACCTGCTAAATTTGAAAATTTCTTTTTGTTTATATTTTTTTTTGTGTTCAAATTTTAAATTATATCTTGATCTAATTTTAATAATGCATATGATGTGATATGATGTTATGAAGTGTTAAAATTAGGTTAGATGGACCTATGACTATTGTATAGTTTTGGTCCATTAAAATCCCATATTGTAAGTGATTAAATTTTAATTGTAATGTTTATTTTATTTAAAAAAAAAGATTGGTAAGTAGCCCTAAGATAAGTATCAAAAAAAGCAATAATTGCATGGAGCTTAGTAGAGCTTAACGGGAGTAAGACAGAGATTAACTTGTCATACTAGAAAAGAAGACCATTTTTGAAGGGTAGCTTACCCAAATAGTAACTGTAATAATTAAAAGGTAAGTACTATTTAAGCTATGTTAAAATAATAATTTTGTATATACTATATAGTAATAATAGGATTTACTTAGTAAATAATAAAATCAATTTTATTTGTATCTTCAACCCACTTGTATATGAAATTTAATTAAATAATATTAGGTAAATTAAAAATAAATCTAATTTGCATGAAAAAACTTTGACAAGTAAACTAATTGTAATTAAATACTTGGTAAATTGAAAAATAAATTTGCATATTAGAAATAAATATTTTTAGAACGGAATTGCTTGAGCCTTCATGTGTTTGTTAGAATAAATTACACATGTAAATAATTTATTTAGTTTAATTATCCTTATGATAACTTGGCAATTAAATAAATTAATTAGTTGCATTGAAACTTGTGGTTGTTTGTAAAGTGAACTTGTTTGTAAAATAAATTGTCAATAATAAATTAATTTTAATCATTCGATAAATTTCACTTAATTTAATTAAGGAGTACTTGTGTAAGAAAATTATTTGTATACAACAACCCCTGTTTGAATTACTTGCGTGTATACGTTTAGGAATTGCATTTTTAGGTAAGAAGTTTGATAAAGGAATAATAAACAAAACTTTTAGAAATATTAGTAGAGGGCTAGCACTCGAATTAACAAGGTTAGACTAGGTGTAAGGGGTATGTAACACCCTCACTTAGCCTGACCGTATGTTCTACTGTTCCAATGATTAAGGTCTGTCCGGATAGCTAGAATGTCTGGAATTGTATTTAGACTAGAGTGAAGAGTCATAAATAATTCAAATAAGTGTAAGAAAAATTAAGGAAAAATTTTAGAAATAAAACACAACAAAATTAAATGAGTCGATGCCCTAGCGATGGGTGATCTAACGGAAAGTTGATGTCTTCATAGCTAGTAGCCCTAAACCCGAGAGAAATTCAATGAAATAATTTTTGGGACTCCAGAGAAGAGTCATTGAGGTTTCAATGGCATTAGAATGCAAAGAAATGCTTAGAAAATTTTATTAATCGGTACAGATAATTTTAGCTCATTAAGCTAAACGAAGGGCATTTTGGTCATTTTGCCTTCAGAGATAATTTTTGACCAACTTGTCCAGTCGAGTAAGTGGATTATATGATATAATATGTGAATAAATATTGATAGAAAATTTATTAAAAATGAGTAGAAAAGGAAGGAAAAGAAAATGAAATTAAAAAGTTTAATAATGACATAATGCATGTGTAAGCATGAAGCAATTAAATTCCTTCCACCAATCACCATTTAACAAATTTATTTAAGAGATAAAATTAGAGATAAATACACAAAATTCCCTCATCTTCCTCATTTGTCTTCTTGGCTGAAATTCCCTAGAGATAGAAACCACCATTGATGCTCTTCCTTAAGCTTATCAAACCTTCATTTTCTACCATAGAATCACCTACTCTCTTCACTAAATTTGATCCTCACACCTTAAATCACCACTAGGCAGCAAAAAGAAGAGGAAAAAGAAAGGTTTTGGCAAGCTTGGGAGTAGCTCCAACAAGGTTAGTGTCCAATTTTCTCCCTCTCTCACTCAATTCATGTGTAAGGACTTGAATTAGGTTAGAAATTGTAGAAGTAAGAAGAAATTTCATGTGTGTACATCCCTTCAAATTTTGGCAGCCATGGATTCACTAGGGTTTTGATGAATTCTTTGAAGTAAAGTGATATATTAGCTGCCCTTGACATGGATTACATGATTGGAACATAAATTGGAGGTGTAATGCATGAAATTGAGACCTTGATTAATTATGTTTAGAGTTTTGAACCAAAAATTAGGGGTTGATGTAATTGAGCACAAATTGATGTTTTAATGGTCAAATAATGACCATTTGGTGTAGTTTGAACTACATTTGGAGTGACTTGTGACATTAACTAAGGCAAAGATTAGGCTGCCTCATGAGTGCATTTTGGACCCTTTGAGTCCAGTGTGCTCATGAGGTTATAATTCAAGCTATGTTGCTCCAATTGGTATAAGGCTAATTGGAAATGAAACTAGACACATAATGGCACAATTTTGATGAAGAAACCCTGCCCAGAAAACTACAATAGAATGGCCTAAAAATTAACCTAATTCGGGTAATACATATTCTGCCCTGGAAAATGTCTAAATGAACAATATTTGTTCATTTAGTCTTAACTCAGTGTAGAAAAGTCCAATTGATATGAAATTTATATCAATGGAAAGCTTAGATAATTTAGGACAACTTTTATGAAGAACATAACTCCAAAATTTGACCAAAACTTAATGAAATTGCCCACCAAAGTTAGGACACCAAAGCTGCCAGAATGGGATCCTGCCCAGAAATTCTGGGTAGATACCAATCTGGCTAGCCTTGCTAAAATTAGCATATCTTGAGCTAGAAAACTCCAAATGGAGTGATTCAAAAAAATAAATTAAAGAAGACACATAAATGAACAACTTTCTTGAAGAGAATTTTGTCAAATTTCCACTGTAGCAATGACCAATGGAACAATAAACTTAAGGCATGAAATTTGAAAATTTTAAATAACAAATAATAAGCTTTGAAATGGTTTTGGCAACCAACGCCAACAATTTTAGAATACAAAATGTAGTATATTGGTGATATTAGGACTAATATACCTATTGTCTATGAAAAAGTCAAAATTTTAGTTGCCTAATGGGATGAATAATAACTATTGAACTTCAATTGCAAAGAATTTCATATCTAAAATTGTAATATGCCCTGGTAGGCCTAGTGTGATTGGTTTGGATAAGTTGGCATGCCAATAGGGTTCTGATAGCAGTAATGTATATGGCATCATGTCATTATGTAGTTTTTAGGCTTATGTGGCCATTCTGTGATTTTATGGCTTTTAGCCATTCTGACACTATTGTGATACTTGGCCTTGTGCCCGATTTCTGTGATGGCTTATCAGCTGTTCTAGTGCACACCGAAAGGCACATTGTGATCGATGGTGTGACGGCCCGAGGTACTTGATACCAGTGCTAGTTTACCCATTTATCTAGTCCAGTCAATTTGTATAGGTTACTTGGGCATGGAAAAGTATAAATATAATTGAATTGATTATTAAAGGAAGTAAGGAAATTAAATATCAAGATAAAGAACAAGAATGATTTTAATAAAAAGAGGCTCAAAATCATCATGAGAATGATTAATAAAATGCTAGGAAGAGTTAATATCATAAGATGTAATTAGCCTTCAACTAAACAATAATTTAGTAATTATTTATTTTCTTATAAATATAATGTAACATCCTCACTGTAGCAATTTCGTACATTTTACTGTTCCGATGACCGGTGTCAGTCCGGACAGCTAGAACATTTGGAAAAATATTTAAACTAGAGTAGAGAATCATAAATAACTCAAATATTAATAAGAAAAATTTAGAAAAAATTTTAGAAATAAAATACAACCAAGTTAAATGAGCCGATGCCCTAGTGATGGGTAACCCAGTGGAAAGTTGCGGTCTTCGCAGCTATAAGCCCTAAACCTAGGAGAAAATTCATGAAATAATTTTTGAGACTACAAAAAAGAGTCATTGAGGTTTCTATGGCATTAGAATTCCAAGAAAAGGCTTAGAAAAAATTTTCGATTGGTACAGACGATTTTGGCTTAATAAGCCAAACGGAGGGCATTTTGGTCATTCGTCTTCAGAGATGATTTTTGGCCGACTTGTCCAGTTAAGTAACTAATTATTATGATCTAAAATATGAATAAATATTGCTAAAAATTTAATTGAAAATGAGTAGAAAAGAAAAGAAAAGAAAAATAAAAGAAATTGGGAATTATGATATCACATGATGTCATTAAAGCACTCCCACCCAATCACATTGTGACACATGTCCATAAACCACTTAAAAAGCATAAAATGGGCAGAAATTAAATAGAAACAAATCAGTTTCATTCTTTCTTCAAAGTGCCGAAACCCATTTCTCCTTCCACCTCCATGGATGCTCATCCTTCTCACTAGATTTCCTTGAAAATACACCATAAAATCCTTATTTTCCTTCATAAAAACTTGATATTACATCTTGAGCAAGTGTTTGGTTGCCAAGAAAAGCCAAGAAAGTAAAGGAAAAATTGAAGCTAGTTAAGGGAAAATTCTGCACGCAAAGGTTAGTGCACTAAACCTTTTTCCTTTCTTTCTTAACTAGTTAAAGCATGCTAAATTAAGTATAAATTTTATGAAATTAAAAGAAAATTTGAAGAATGTGGGGACTAAAATTTTCAGCAGCCTTGGTGACCATAAGGTCTTGATTATTTTGATTGACTTTACTTTGTTTAGTGATGATGATTAAGGATACTAAGTGTATTAGAAGTTGAATGAAGTGTGTTGCATAAATTGAAATTGTTAGAGTTAGGGTTTGGGCACCAAAATTTGGATTTTTGTTTATGTATTGATGAAAAGAGGTTGTAATAGTCAATTAGTGACCATTTGATGAAGTTTGACCCTAAATTGGAAGTAATTGTGGCCTTGAAATTGAAAGTGGTATGCTGCCCCCATTGTGCCAGAATACTGGACTTGAGTCCAGTGTATTCCTAGGGTTATAACTTGAGCTATGTTACTCCAATTGGTTCAAGGAAAATTGGAAATGAAACAAGACATAAAATGGCATAACTTTGATGAAGAAACCTGGCCTAGAAAACTAACCTAAGTTGCCCTAAAAATTGACCTAATCCAGGTGACCAATATGTAGTCCCTGGAAAATGACCAAGTGAACAGTGTTCATTCATTTGGTCATAACTCAGTGTAGAAAAGTTCAATTGACCTGAAGTTTTACCAGCAGCAAGCTGAGAAATAGCCCTACAACTTTCATGAAGAAAACAAACTCAAATTTTGACCGTAACATATCCAAAAACTGACCTGCAATCAGTGCACAAAAAACTGTAGAATTGATTCTGCCCAGAAATTCTGGAAAAATTGCAATCCGGCCAGTTATGGTGTTTAGGCCATAACATGAGTTACAAAACTCCAAATGGAGTGATTCAAAAAAGTAAATGTAACTAGACACAATAAGGAACAACTTTGATGAAGAACATTTGGCCAAATTCTCACTGTAGAATGGCCTAATAGAATAGTGAACTCTAGCACCCAAAACTGAAATTTCTGATTTATTTTCTATTTGTTAGAAGTATGGATTGGCAACAAATGCCAATACTTTTGGGAACTAAAATGTGGTAAATCTATGTGATTAAAACTCATGTAACTATTATATATAAAAAAGTCAATATTTTGACTTAAATGACTAAATGAATAGTAACCTTACATGTTAAGTACAAATATTCAAGAAATAACTTTGTAATATGCCCTAGTAGGCCTAATGTGATTGGTTTGGATAGGTTGACATGCTAATAGGGTTCTGATAGCAGTACTGCGTATGATGTATGGCTCCATGCCATTCTGTGATATGATAGCCTATGGCTATATTGATTATGATGTTATACTTGGCTTTATGCCTTGTTGCTTTTATGGCTTATTAGCCATTTTGTTTGCACACCGAGAGACACATTGTGACCGATGGTGTGACGGCCTAAGGTGCCTGGTACCCAGTGCTAGTTTACCCATTTATCCAGTCCGGTCAATTTGTATAGGTTACTTGGGCATGAAAAAGTATAATTGTAATTGAATTGATTATTAAAGAAAATAAGGAAATTAAATATCAACATAAAGAATAAGAATGATTATAATAAAATAAAGAAGCTCAAAATCATCAAGAAAACGATTAACAAAATGCTAGAAGGAGTTAATATCATAAAATATAATTAGCCTTCGACTAAATAATAAGTTAATAATTATTCATTTCTTATAAACACAATAACTAGGAAATCTTTACTTTTATTTGCATACTATATTTTCTTGTATTATTGGCACTGCTAAGTTTTATGCTTAGCGCGTTGCTTTTGCAACACGTAGGTACTGAAGATTTGGATAGAGAGCCCAGTAGATCACAGAATGGGTGAAGCCGTTCACAGTTTTGCATAGTATCCGTGTCACCTCACAGACTACATTGCATTGGTAGGATGCTAGGTCCCATTTTGGTATTTTGGTACTGTTTGTACTTTGTAATTAAACTTTTATTTTCTCATGTATAAATTGAAACTCATGTTATATATTTTAGTGGTAATGCAAATATTTATAATTTGTGTTTATAAATGAAAATTTAGAATTTATTGATGATTTGAACATGATTATCATGTGAAATGAATGAATGTCAAATAGAAGAAGTTGTGAGAAATGATTGAGAATATTGAGATTATGTTGATAAAAATGGAGTTTGAGAATGATTGGAAATGTATTGGAAGTGTTTTTCACAGGTTTCGAAGAGCTGTTTTATCCATTTTTAGTCGGTACTCTGCTGGATTTTCTATAAAATTTTCGGAACTTCAAATGAATTTAAAATTTCAATAAATGACTTAAATGAGTTAAATTCCACAAATTAGTCTTCATAACCATGAAGAAATAAATTAAGGATAAAATAATTGAGATAAAAAAATGGTGTTCCGGTACACTGTGTGACATATCTTACTTGGCTATACTGTAGACGGGTAAGGGGTGTCATACACAAGAACTAGGGAATTTTTACTTTTATTTGTATATTATATTTTCTTGTATTATGGTACCACTAAGCAGAAATGCTTAGCGCGTTGGATTTTCCATCACGTAGGTACTAGAGATACGGAGCGTGAGCCTAGTAGACCGTAAACTGGGAATCAGACTTGGATATGCATTTTGCATTTTGTGGTATCTCGACCAGCAGTGCATTTGGTAGGATTGCTAGGCTTCATTTTATATTTTACATTTTGTATTAGATCTACATTGTGCATGTAAATGATAAACTTCTGTAATTATTGTACATATTATGAGTTAATGAATTTGAACATTCCTTTGTAGATATGAGTATGTAATTATTCATGCATTGAATGAAATTGAAATTTTGAGTTTGAAATGTTGAGAAGTGTTGAGATTTGGTTTGAAATGTTGAGAAGTGTTGAGATTTGATGAATTGTGATGACTTTGTGTTGAAATTTTTTGGAGTTTGTGAATGAATGAAAATTTGGGAGTGTTTTTCACAGGTTTTGAAAAACTGTTTTCTCCATTTTTAGCCGGCATTCTGTCGGATTTTCTATAAAATTTTCGGACCTTAAATTAAATCATAATTTTAATAAAAAAAATAAATTGACATAAATTTCACTTAGTGATAAATAAATAAATAAATAAATAAACAAATTAAGAAAGGGTAAATAGTAATAAAATAAGATATGGTGCTCCAGCACATTGTGTGGCATATCTTGCTCGGCTACACTGTAGACGGGTAAGAAGTGTCACAGGGTATGTAACACCTTCTCCTTATGTACTCACTATTCTGAACCTAGACATTGGGTGTGGAACCTCTAAAAGGAGTAAGTTGCCATCCACGACCCTATTGGAAAATTGAGCGCATTAATCAATTCCTGTCAGTTGTCCCTTCCATTGTCCCTTTGTAAATTGATGCCCTTCGATTCTCCCTTCAGAAATTGATGCCTCAATCAGATGTCCCTCAGAAGAAACAATAAATATTTCCCAGTTATTACCCGAGTGGTGACTCCTATCTATCTATGCCTTTATGGCATAAATTCTTAGTACTATGGTAGTGTTATGGGAAGACGGTACTTACTAGTGGACTCGATTCTATTAAGATTGTATAAATTGCAAATCTAGGAAATGCTACCTAAGGAGGTAGTACTTAAGTGAGACCAATATAACTCCATCATCTTTTCTGAGCATTATCTGGTGTATTTTATGCGATCCTAGTAGATAATCTTTTGCCTCATGTCACAATTAGGATAAATTTCAACAATTGTCCTTGAACTTATATAGTTATAATACTATAGTCGTTTAACTTTAAAATGTAACATAAAACCCCATAAACTTTCAAATTTCACATAGTAAAATTCCTCTGACTTTCAATTACTGATTTTTTAGTTAGAAACTGATGTGAATTGTTGACCCCATGAGCGCAAAGGAGCATAGATTTTGATGATAACAAAACTCAACTAGAATCAAACTAACCTTGTGTTAAGTGTTATGCTTCTCAAAGAACAAAGAAAAAGACTCAAGGAATTCATGATAGATTTGTGCTTTTAAAGAAAGGATGACATTTCAAGATAACACAGGACGAATCAAAGGAGATAAAGGAAGAAAAGATTACCCTCCAAAGCTGCATTAAAGATCAAATTTGAAGGTACATGTAGTATAAAAGTTAATTTTAACTTTTAGGATTGCTTGTGAAAAGAATTGAGGAGTAGAAGCCAATGATACTTATTTTTAATCCCTCAATTATTTTCTTTTAA